>NW_017729022.1:161174573-161179942 GCF_001723915.1 Gavialis gangeticus | reverse complement strand
ACAGGCTCAGGGGTGATCTGATGGCCACCTATAAGTTTATCGGGGTGACCACCAGTATCTGGGGGAACATCTGTTCACCAGAGAGCCTCAAGGGATGACAAGATTGAACGGTCACAAACTCTGCTGCAACTGATTCAGGCTAGATATAAGAAAGAACTTCTTCACTGTCCGGGCCCCCAAGGTTTGGAATAGACTGCCACCGGAGGCAGTTCAAGCACCCACTTAGCCCTCCTTCAAAACAAATTTGGATGCTTATCTTGCTGGGATCCTATGATCCCTTCTGTCTTCCTGCCCCTGGGGCAGGGGGCTGGACTTGATGATCCTCCAGGGTCCCTTCCAGCCCAAATGTCTATGAAATCCTCTGAGAGACATGAGAAAGAATTTTTCGCATTCAGAAGCTTCCCTACCTTCATCCCATTTACATAGCTGGTCCAATAAAAGCTATGAAATGCTTGCCTCTTGCATAATTTCTGGACCATCACAGCTATGCCATCACTTCCACCACCATAAATATCCTCAGCACAGTTAAGGTGGTTGATATTTTTCCCATGTGGGTAACATTTGAAGTTGGCTGCTCTAGTGACTGAGGGAAGTGTATTTATCATGATTCATTAAAATCTCCATGCAGCAGGACTCATAATACTGCAAATCTGGAACTGTGAACTGCAGCAGCAGCAACATCTTGAGTGACTGAAAGTGTTTTCACCTTATTATCTGGTTTAGTCTGTTCAGAAACCAACTGCATCAGATTAATCATAGAAAACTGCTTGCTTGCTTTTACTTCAGTGATATGCTTGAGTTGCCTTTCCATTTTTCCTCTAATGTTTACCCTTGAACCATGGTGATTAATTGAGAGAGAAGAACTGAGAAGAAATATCTATATTTTTGTTTGTATTTCCTTTTAGCTGGAGAAGTAGCCACGGTTATATGTGTGTCATCCAAATGCACAGCCCATTGCAAAGCCCTTCTGTATGACACAGGCCACAGATGCTCACTCAGTAATTCCTGCATCAGATCTGTATCTTGTGGTTGAACTAGAGCCTGTTTTTAGAAAGCAGTCATCACACCGAAGTCCTGGGGCATGTCTATACTGTCTCCGCTCCCCACCCTAGGGAACAGCCCCAAGAAACAATCTGTGCACACATGCTCCTGCTCAGTGCAAATGAGGCAATATAACTGCCAGTACCTCAGCCCTGCTCTTAGGCTTGGGCATGCTTATTGACATATTTTTGAAGATAATCGGAGGGTGCCATTGCCTCATTTCAGGGATTTGGTGCCCACAAAGCAGAAGAGTGTGTGGGAGTGTTTCATGGCAGTGCCTCTGAGTCTGGCAGGGAGGCAGTATAGATGTGGCCCTAGATTCAGAAGTAACTGATTCTGTTTGGGCTGCTTGCCATGTGGGGACCATGAGTGCCAAAAACTTGGGCTTTTGCTACTTGGGCTGAAAGGCTAAGGTCTATAGCTAATAGGTGCATCATACCATGTTGTCTTACATACAACATGCCCACAAATTAGGTATGTACTTTGGTTTTTGAAAGGCAGAATGAAGAAAAAAACATGTTTCCTTGAAAATACTGGCAAGTAGTGGCAAATAACTGAGTAGCAGCAGCTAGGAAGCTCTGACTATTTGTTGTGCTGCTCCCTGTGGAGAATATGCAGTGTTACTCTCCCCCTCCTATCCCCTGGCAGAAGCTTATGTTGCAGAAACTGATGTTATCATATTTCCTCACACACAATGCAAACCCCAATTTCCATCAGCTGATTTTTGAAAGAAGGTGTGTGTTGTATATGAGGAAATATGGTAGTCAGCCCCGGATATGGTCCTACACGATCAGGAGAGAAAGGCCCACACATTCCTCGTATGGGCTGCTACCCCAAGAACACTGAACTTTGCACCTTAGGTCATCTTGAGACCTGAAAACACCTAAATCATTCAGCAACTTTAAACACACATGAATGATAGCATTTGGGTGAAAAGACTCTCCAAAGTAAAATGAACCTTACTAACCATTTAGTGTACAAGCAGTTTCTCTCTACATGCTATATTTAAGCATTCACAAACAAGTGGAAATAATGGTAAAAAATCCCACAGACCAGATAGCTCCTATGTCCATCAAACTGAGTAGCATTTTGCCATTGATTTCAATGGGACCATCATCAGAGCAGCATTCAGGTACATTTCCCTACACAAACAGACAGGTTCTAGCAGAGTGGCTTCCTGGTAATGAATATCTGAGCCCTGCATTACTACTAAAGCTTTATATTAAGTGAATACAACTCTGTCCAGTTATGGTTTGAGGTGAGCATGTAGCACTGAACAATGGTTGTTAACACACTAAGAAAGCAGGTTAAATCAGGAAGGAACTTCTTGATAATTGGGTGGGTGCTTGTAAAAAGCCTGACAAATGGAGAATGGCTACAAGTCTATGTATTGTGCTCAAGTTCTCAACCCTGAGGCTGAATCAGCTTCTACCAGAATCACCCATGGATCTAACAATCCTGGCTCTGTTTTGTTCATTTAAAAAAATGTGGTGTAAATTTAGTTCTTATGACTAAAATCTTTAGCTAAAGTCCAATTCTCCTCTGGTTTTAGTTCTGGCCTGTAATATGTATGCTGCTCTTCTCCTGAGCTTTTTTATAAGCAGAAACTATCATGTCAAATTATGTGAAGATTTTATGCTCTGGACAGGTTGATAGAGAAAGAATCATTAAGAACTGACCCATAAGATGCTTGAGAGACAGATCCAAGGAGGTGATACTTCCCCTCAAAGCGGCATTGGTCAGGCCGCAGTTGGAGTACTGCGTCCAGTTTTAGGCGCTGCACTTCAAGAAGGAGGTTGACAGACTCAAGAGGGCCCAGAGGAGGGCCACTTGTATGGTTAGGGGCTTACAGGACAAGCCCTGTGAGGAGAGACTGAGGGACCTGGACCTCTTCAGTCTCTGCAAGAGAAGGCTGAGAGGTGATCTTGTGGCCGCCTACAAATTCATTAGGGGGACGCAGCAAGGGATCGGAGATGCTCTGTTCACCAGTGCGCCTCTTTGGGTAACAAGGAACAATGGTCACAAACTGACAGACAGCAGATTTAGGCTACATATCAGGAAAAACTTCTGCACGGTGAGGGTGGCCAAAATTTGGAATGGGCTTCCAAGGGAGGTGGTGCTCTCCCCTGCCTTGGGGGTCTTTCAGGGAAGGTTGGATAGGTATCTGGCTGGGGTCATCTGACCCCAGCGCTCTTTCCTGCCTAGGCAAGGGGTCGGACTCGATGATCTGTTGTGGTCCCTTCCGACCCTAGCATCTATGAATCGATGAATCTATAAGCTTACTGTCACTTCTAAACTGAGTTCTCGTGAGGCAGGAGGAGTCTGTTCAGAGTCTGAGAGGCTCACATCTAGTGCTATGCCTGGATGCTCTCTTTAGAGGTGGGTCAAAGCTGAGAAGTCTGAATCCAAACTTCTCTATGGTTTGGAGACTTCAGATCCTGTATGGACTAGATGCTTGTCTCATTTCCAAGACTGTGGTTATTATATTCCAAAGGCTGAGGAGAGTAAATGACCCCTCTCTCAGAAATGACTGGATAGTGGCTTGTAAAAGTAATTAATTGGAAATTATCGTTTCCTTCATATCCTCATATAAAGATTTGAAAAAAAAAATCACGAGGTGACTCTGAAGTTTCAGATAGATTCTCACAGCGTCTCCAGTTGGATGTTATGACTGAGTGCAATGGGCCTGATCCACTTAATAAGGGAGTTCATGATTAGGGTCCTTCTCTTGAAGCTTTTCAACCATCGTATCTCAAGCTTCCAGCAAAGAATCACTCCTCCTCATCCCACTTCCAACACCTCTCTACAGCTGTCTGTGTTTTTAGATTTGTGCAGTGTTCACGGGAAGAGTTTGTTTATTAAATGCAGCAAGGTTATGGGTACACCGGGGGCTCTGGGCATTCCTGCTGCTGGTTGATGATAACAAATTGTTCCTAGCAGATGAGAAATGGTTTAGACCTTGTCAGTAGTAATTTAAGGGGGAAACTATTCATTTGGGCCCAACTTTTAGAGCTGGACTGCATAGTTATTTAGTCCAAGATAGGGAAAGTAAGGGAAAATAAGAATAAGAATGTGTATTACAGCCCTTTGGAAGCTACCCAGACCCTGAGTGTCCCCAGGTATGCTCATTTTGGGCAGATGAAGATGGGCAGTGTGGAGAGCATAGATTAATTGTTCTGTAACCCCCAAGGGAATCAGCCAAGGTAACTGAGCTGACACATTGGTTATCATAATTTCCTATTGGTATAGGCCAGCAGTAAATCATTGCCCCCTCAAAACATGGAAAATATAGGGGAGGACTGTGATTTCAAGAGATGTGAAAAAAACACCTTCTAGTCTCAGTAAAACCAAGTCTGTGGTGGAGGGCACTTAGATTTAATTATAGACGTGATAGAAGTGTTTCCTCTGTGCTATTCCCTATTCCCTCTGCATTGTAATTTATGTAAGCGTGACCTCCAGCTGAGAAAAAAACCCAAAGGCTTAGCCTACGTGTCTCTGCATGTGATGAGAAGGATGTTTTGCATTAGTTCCCCTGCTAGAAAGATCTAACTCAAATTGAGCGATGCATCAGAAAGTCCATCCAAAGGGAAGGGGACTAACCATCAGTGTGCAATTAGCAGGCTAAATTCTGACTTCAGTTACACCATGTGACCAGACACAACTGAAATCCATGAGTTGCACAGAGGCAGTATAAGAATTGGTGTTTCTAGACAGTGGGTACAACACAATTTCACTCAACTATAACCAGTCCCTCAGAGAATAACAACCAGGGCTTGGTCATTAATGATGACTTCTCCAAACTGACCCAGTACTCCTGGGTATGAATAAGGATCTGATCCAAAGAGAAGTGAAGCTAAGAGAGAGTCTTTCTATTGACCAGCAATATAGGGATGTGGTTAAAAAGGAACAAATGACTTCCAGTTGCTGCCATGATTGCAAACCCAAACACTGGGTTGCTATCAGCAGCCATCGATAGTGCCATATTGGGCCTGACCAATGGATCCACCTAGCCCTGTATCCTGTCTCCAACTGTGAAAGAAATACATGCTACAGAGGGAGAGCACTGAACCAGGTATCTCTAGAATGATCTATCCCCTATGCAATACCCTTCCTGGAATCCATCATTATTGGCTTAGAGATGCCAGAGGAAACATCTCCAACCATTCTGTTCAGTAGCCATTACTGGATTTATTATCCATGAATTTATCCAGTCCCTTTTTGAACCTGTATGTTATCTTCCTCCACTACCTCCTGTGGCAATGAATTCTACAAGCCACTTCCTCCCCTAACCCCCCACCTCAAAGCTGGTGCCATGGCAGTTGCCCTAT
>NW_017729022.1:161168505-161174399 GCF_001723915.1 Gavialis gangeticus | reverse complement strand
CCCCCCCCCCCCCCCAGTTACACCACCACTATTGACTTCAGCAGGCATTTGACCAGGCCCTAACCCAGCTTCTTCACTGCCAAATCATTTGCTTGCTAGTTTCAGGCTTTCTAATTAGACACTTCCTAAGTTCAGATTTTTCTGGGCCTTAAATGTCTCAGTAGTAGTGGGGATGAGAACTCTAGTGTGCAGTAGAAACCTATAGTTTCCTGATATTTCTATTATTTTCAGGATACCCAAGTGCATACTGTACAGTTTATGTTGCATTATAACTATGCAATCTGTAATGTTTCAAGCAGACTCAATCTATCAGTTCTATTTCTTACTTTATTTGCCCAAAAGACACAACCTATGCATAGTGATTTCTTTACCTCCAGTTCATACATAATCCATGCAGTACAGTTCCTTGATACCTGAAATGCAATTTGTGTCTGAGATATCTCATTACAATCAAGTCTTATTTCTCAGAACAAAGCTGAATGAGAGCTAGATTTCTAAGGCCAGCTCTCAAAATGTATCAGATAGAAAATGACTTTGTGCTACCCTCTTTTACTAGCCACAAGCACCATAGCATCATTCCAAACTATTTGAAGGTGCAGGAGCTATTTTAATTTTCTAGAGGGGAATCATTCCTCCTACATTCTAATACTAAATTTTTGCTGACTCTCTAGGTAAGGAAAACTCTGGCACGGACTTTGTGCACAATAGCATCTCTAGTATTGCACAGCTCTTGATCCCTACTGTTTGACCTATACCAGAAATTATCTCAACAGTTGCACCAAGTTTGGTTGTATAAAGGGATGCAACACTTTCAACCAAGGTGTAAAGTGCAGGCCAGGTTCTCCACTGGCACGACTTGTTATAGTTCTATTGACCTCTGTTGATTCACTGATTCACTCCAGATAATCAGCAGTTACAGATCTGTGCCATTAATTTGACAGATGCTTTCAGTCTTGTTCTTACTGGATAGATACTCACATCACAACTAGCACTTATTGGCAGCTGTCAAGCAGAGACATCAAGGACAAAGTGTCAGTGGAAAGCAGACAACGATTCTGTTTTATTTTATAGCTGATTTGTTCAAGTCAGGCTTGAGGCACATAGCGAAGCTGGTGAAACTTGCCCAGACGGTATCTGTTCTGGGAAGAGGCTTTGATGTTCAAGATGATTAAAACCACAAAATACACAAGACACCTAACGACTCTCACAGCTAGAAAACTTCTTAAAAATTAAATGTACAGGTAGGTCCTGTCACAGGATACATCTGAATTATGGAGTCCCTGTGAGATTTAACAAACTGTGTTTCTGATGAAATTGGCATTCCTAATTCTTCTTATGATTCCATTTCATGTGCTTGTTATCACTCAAAAATTCACTTATTCCACCTTTTTAGCTGTCAGACATTAGCACACCATGACAGGAAAATGAAAGACAAAGTATTGTTCTGTGAGCTCAGTGGAATCTCCTGGCTCAGGGGGGCTTCATCTTTCCTTCATGTTGCTGCTGCTGTCTGCAAAGCACTGATTCTGGTGTTTTAAAAGGTACAATAGCACTGCTGTTACCTTGTTTCCCTGTCTGTACTCTTAGTAATTTACAGTAAAGGCTGACAGGTCTAGGAGGACCAGTAACTGTGCCATACTAATGGACTTAAAGTGCCCGCAGTAGCTGGGCCCCAATATATACAGTTGGGCTGCAGGGGGCTGGGCTCCAGGACTTTCTGTGCTAAGAGCATAGGTCATTATTGCCCGAGTTAAAGCCTTGTGAGGCAGCAGCTATGCTTATAGAGCTCAATGGGAAAAAAACTCTGAAAGTGAATCTGTATTTTATTTCTAATGTTACCAGCCCAGGTGTTTCATTTGTTCAAGAGGCACCATGGATAAAGGGGTGGTACATGCAACCCAAAACTTTTAGCATCACAAGGTCAGGCAGTACTATTTGTTCTTTATACATTTTTCACGCAAAGCCAGGAGCCAGAATTTTCTGTCACATTCTGTGCCCCCCCTTTCTGAATCCGCAGCAAAGCATTTCCATAGAGTTAATGAAATGTTGTTCTGCAAAGGATCATGCAGTTTCTGGAACACCGCACGCAGACATTACAGAATTAATCCTCTGTTCTGGCGCTAAGAATGCATTAGCAGTTGTCTCAGCTTCTTAGCATTTGAGGTACTGTGCGGGACTTTCATTGTCTGACTCGTGTTTCATGAATCATAAAAACCCTCTCTTTGCAGAGACGATGATCATTCTAATCTTCTGTCATTATCTTTTGAAGCATCAGAGATGTGCTGGATAAATGTTTAGAGCCGAGATGAGCCTGAGTCAAGCAATTTATATCCTGATCCAAACCCCAATACCCCTAAAGTTCACAGATATTCAGATCTGGCAGCCTGCTTTGGCCCCATCTCTAGTCTATAGCTTGAGCCTATGAGAGACGTGTATGATTTGTCTAATGAGTGAGCAAAGGCAAAATGGAGATGAAGAGAAGAGGGCACCCCAGAGCAGAACTTTTACAATGGTGTGTAAAATGTAGCCCCGAGTTTCACTGGTTTGAATCACCATAAAAATCAATGAAGCTACACCGACTTACACTAGCTGAACATCAGGCCGTTGGTGTAGAAGACTCAGATAAAATCTGTAAGAAATGTAGTGCATCAGTAGAAAGAGGCATTTCAGACATGTGCATTAGTTCACCTCTAGTGGAGCTGCCTTGACTTCTCTCTCTCATGCGCACATGAACGCATGCGCGCGCGCGCGCACACACACACACACACACACACACACACATTCTCATGCCAGATCACTGATTCCTGCATAGTCTAGTGTAGGCTCTCAGCTCTCTTGTAATCATAGCTCAGCAAGGAAGCGTTAATAAGGGCACCAAGAGAAGCTTACAGCCTGCCCCTTGATATATTTGTGGGCACTACCAAGATTTCATTTTTTAATTTTAATTCCCATTAGAACTTTGAATGAAGATATAAAAAATAACAGAGCCATCCATACCCAGGCACAGCTCAGAATTGAAGAGCCTTAACTCATGGACATCCAAGTGGTAAGATGTGCACCTAAAAGGCAGTTTCATGAACGTGGGTGTTTCTGACCCTGCTTCCACGTGTGTGGGTGGGTTAGCATGTGTGGATAGACTGAGCGTGAGTGCCATACACTAGTTGGATACATGCATGGCTGTGTGTTCATGTACCTGAGCAGAAAAATGTCAGAGTAGGGGGGTTGCCTCATGTTTTCACCATAAGAGCTGAGTGGGTTAGGATACTCACAAAGTAGCGGGAGACAGGTTATAAGCCTGTGGAGAGTGACTTTGCAGTTACATTTCTCTGATTTAAAACAATAGTGCTCAAACCACCATGCCCCATCCCCCAGTGCTGTCTCTAGACCTCCTTTCAAGCTGAGCCCTTGTATTTACTAGTCATTGGATAATGTGGATGGAAAGCAGTGCAGAAGTTTCTACCCTCCGTGGGGCAGTATTCCAGGCTGGAAAGTAGGAACAGCTCCCTTTCTGAGCAGCAGCTATCTCACTGAACCACACAGACTCTGACTTACTGTCTTCTTACTGGTCCTTCTATAGCTCTGAATTTTGCCTGTCCCTGGGGCCAGCTTCAAAAGGCCTCAGTAGTGCCTAACTTGTGATGTGGTGATTAGCATATTCTGCAGACAAGTCAGAGAGCTGTAGGTTCAAGCACCTGGCAGGTGGCTGGGGTCTCTGACTTCCTTCACAAGTGCTCTAACCACCCAACTACTGAGGTTAAAACATGGAAGGGCCCTCTTCCTCTGGCATCTATTAGGTGTGGGTTTTGGATGACTCCTTTTTTTGTAAATTAGATATGGGTATGTGTTCACAATGGGTGCTTTTATGTAGCAACATACCTGACCTACCAGCATGTAGCTGACTGCATGCTCTGCCTATGCTCACACACTTAAAAGCCCACACTGTAGGGGAAGTAGAAGGTAGGCACGTAGTATAAATCCATCCCAAGTGTTTGAAGGGCAATGTATGCAGACTATAAGGACAATATCCAAAGTTATAAGTAAAAGGAAAATGACTGCCTTGTCTACATAAGCAAATGCCAGAAAACCATGGCAAGAGTGCAGGGGCTAATTTTCAACCTCCTCTTCTCTTCAGTTTCTGGGTTCCCCTGAGACGAACACAGAAGCCATTTGGAAAATCCTCTCTGGAAGGTCTCACACAAAGATGTGTCAGGATAGATGTGTCACAAAGATGAAGCAGGTAGTACAGCCTGTATGTTATTACATGTGAGCTCCCTAGCTTGGCAATGACAATCATATGCCCATTTGTAAGGGTACAGACTACCAATTTTGAGGGTACTATTAAACACATGAGGCATTGATTATTAGCTACTGTGCATACTGCTATCCCCAGGGAGAATGATCTGGTGATTCTGCTGTCTCTCTCCACAAAAAGTTATGGAAAGGGTTTTCTTTCTGACAGAACCCATAAAGGCAGCAGGAGGTATCATTCACATGATTTCAGGGACCCATACTCTGAATGCTATGCCTTTTTTTGTCCTCAAAATCTCATTGTTAATGTTGCATTTCACCTAGCACATCAAATCTACCTGCATGTTTTTCTGTAGTGCACTCAGACTTTAAAAGAATCAAATCAAATGTTGGCAGAAAACTATGCTAGATATATGATACTAAGGGACGCTTGAGACTGGATATAAGCTGTAAGACATGAACAGCATGACAGTGTCTACCTGTGCTCTTTGTTGATGGGTAAATTTATCCTTCTCTCTCTAGACAGCTGTAAATGGAGCAGGCTATTTTTTGCTATTCCAGATGTTATCAGAGTTGCTGAAAACTTTGAACCAAGTGAACAATAGCCATTATGTTTCTTATTTTTAAAAGTCTTGGTCATTCATGATTTGGTCATATCTCTCTTTATAGCTTTAAGGGCTTATCTACGTGGGGAAATTCACTTGAATAGCTATTGGAAAATAAAGTATTCCACCAAATCTAGAAAAGGCAGCCTTATTCCAGAATCAGACTGTTCTCACACAAAGCTATTCTGGAATTAGTTATTCCAGTCCATTTCCCCATATATACAAAATCAGAGATGCTCTGCAAGCTGCAGGTGGCTGTTTTCAAGTGCATCTGTGTTTGAGAGGCATGAAAACCACTTGGTTTTTAAAATCAGTCCTCACCTTAGGTATTTGCTCAGTGAAGTCTTGCTCAGAAATTGTGAGGTCCTGCTTTTTTCTGCTCCTTTTTT
Organism: Gavialis gangeticus; assembly: GCF_001723915.1. Lineage (NCBI taxonomy): Eukaryota > Metazoa > Chordata > Crocodylia > Gavialidae > Gavialis > Gavialis gangeticus. Next base: position 161,169,157 of record NW_017729022.1, on the reverse strand, counting down.
CACTTTCTCTGTGATTGAAAAATGGTATAAATTTAGCACTTGCAGAAGGTGCCCAACTGTTTGCCTTAAAAAGCACAGCCATGGCCTTATCCTCAAAACAAGAAAAGTATGAGGAGCAGCTGTTCAAGCTTCTGCATGTTGCTCTCACAAAGCACCTCAAGATTGTCTTGGAGGGACCATGTCCATGGCTGGAAATATGGTTAAGTCTCTGTGGCTTAGTTATCCCGTGGTCTTTCCGTTAGGCATATGTGACTGGTAGGGGGGGCAAGGAGGGCATGTGCCCTGCCCATGACAGGGCCATCCCCACCACCAATGCCGCCACTGGCTTCTGCGGGTGCCCCCCCCAGACTCAAGAGGCACCAGTCGCCCATGCCATCTAGGCTACCAACACAGTTGCTTACCAACAAGATGGAATTTCCATCCCTGGAAAATTTCAAGAGCAGGTTAGACAGATACTTGACTGGGATTATTTAGTCAGAGATGATCCTGTCTTGAGCAGGAGGTTGGATTAGATGATATCCTTATGTCTCTTCAAGCCCTGCTTTCCTATGCTTCTTTGCTCCTAAGATTGTCTTTTCTCAACCAACGGGTTATGCTGAATGGAAAATTTACGTAAAGTGCATGTGTGTGTGTGTGTGTGGGGGGGGGGGGG
>NW_017729022.1:161155367-161168306 GCF_001723915.1 Gavialis gangeticus | reverse complement strand
TGGGGGGGGGGGGGAGGTGCAGCTTTTCATGCATAAAAAAACTTCCTGCTTTGGAAATCTATCTAGACTGCAACTTGCTTCAGCTTTCAATTATTTTCTGATATCCTGATTCTTCTGTTGTTCAGCAATTCAAGGATCTTAATTTCAGCAGGTACATTTCAGCTGACCTACTGAGCTGATGACATCCACACTAGAGCCAATATTCTGAGGTGCTGGCACTCCTCCCAATATCGAAGGTCTTCTGATAAATAAGGTACAAAGTGAGCTGAGTACCTTGAAAGTTCAGGTCCCAAATGGTCTGGGCTGCTGTTAGCAGACATACATCCTGGGAAATTGGTAACATGCAGCAGCAAAACAACTACTATGTTCCCTTAAAACTCGTAACAAAATAGGAACACGCAGAACATCAGGTTGCAATGACCAGCTGTAATCTGGTGAACTCTGGAATCCCTGGTTTGGGGGAACTGACCGAATTAGGAGAGCAGGAATGATCAAATTAAGGAACTGGCAAATAACCAAGTAAGATGTGTGCACATGATATGTTTAAAGAAACAAGGGATTATGTTGACAAGGCAGAATACGAACAGCATGACAACCACAGGAAAAAAAATCAACAGTACCTGGAAATGAAGAGCCATGAGGAGAAAAAGAATATAAAAGGAGGAATCTTTGGGTCAGCAATTATTGGCCCCCAACCTCCAAAGCTGCTGACATCCTGCAAGCAAGAGCCATGAGGTGGCATTCAGATACTGGCCAGGCATACTGTCTCCTCGTGCGACCCTAGGACTGATAAATAAGTAGGACTGGATAGTCATTTTGCTTACTTTGCTTGCATTAAACTTATTTGTTATAACTGGCCATGTCTACATGAGATGCTGACTGCACAGTAGCTTGTTACCACTGCACAGTAGTGTCACATGGCATGCAGTGTGATGTGATGCTACCACGCAGTAGTAATGAGCTACTGCACAGTCAGTGTCACCAAAAAGCCATTCAGGGATGCTGCTGTGCAGTAACTCCAGTTACTGTACCATCATTTAGTACTTGTATATGCAAGTACTAAATGACTGCACAGTAACAACTGTGCAGTCAGTGTCTTGTGTAGATGCGACCACTGCGTATCAATAAAATTATACCATCAAATGGAGGGGTTGTAGTTGGTCAGTTAGAAAGGCTGGGCCTGCCCACAACAAGGTATCAGGACCGGTTTGTAAATCCAGTGCCAACAGCATCAACCTGGGAGGTAAAAGCACTTTGGAAGACAGGATTAGAAATCAAAGTAAGCTAGCTCAGTGGGTTTCAACCGGTGGTCCGCAGACACCTGGGGTCCGCAGACTCTGTCAAAGGGGTTCGTGAAAGATGACTATGAAAATAAAGTTTCGTGTCCCAGAAAGTAATTCTGTTTCCAAATGGGTCCATACCTCTATTCAAAATCCTTTTAGGGGTCTGAAAATGAAAAAAGGTTAAAGACTACAGACCTAGATAAAATGAAGAAATGGTCCCAAATCTACAAAATGAAGTTCTATAAAGGTAAGAGGAATCCTGCACTTAGGAAAGAGAAAAAAGTGCACAAATACAAAATGGGAAATAACAGGCTAGACAGCAGTATGCAGAAAATCACAAACTAAATGTGAGTCAACAGGGTGATGCTGTTTCAATAAAAAATGTTATGCTGGGATGTATGAGCAGGAGCACCTTATGTAATTATTTTGTTCCACTTGATTCTGGTGAAGCTAAAACTGGAGGAGTATGTCCAGTCAGAGGTAGATCTGGTGGTGGGACATGCAGAGGTGTGGTCATACACCCCTTCCACTGTACAGCACGATGAGTCTCTGGAAGCTCCAGTTTCTCATAGCTCTGGATGCCTGTGTCCCCTGTGGAGTCTGGACTGAATGAGGTCAGCTCAGACGATAGGAAGCAGGGGGAAAAGGCATGGCTGGAGCCCCTGGGCGAGGGAGGGACATCTTGTGGGGCCAGGAAGGGGGTAGACACAGGAAGTAGGAACCCACCCACTGCCGCTGCTGTCCCCAGCAGACCTAGGGGCAGGAGGAGCCCCAGGGCCACTTCTGCCCTGCTGCTGTGAGGAGTGGCTGTGTGGAGAGTCAACCTTGGCCACGGACAGCAATGGCAGTGGCTGGGTTTCTTCTTCTAGTACCTGCTTCCCAGCTGGTAGGGCACACTGGGGGTGGGAGAGAAGAAAGGGGGCAGGAAAGGAGCAAGTGTAGAAAGGGAGGGATCTGCCTACTGCTGCCGCTGCCACTGGCCAATCTCAGCACTACATTCAGCCACTCCCTGGACTGGAGCAGGAATTGCCCTGGGGCTTCCCTAGCCCCCCAGTCAGTCGTCCAACATCTGCCTGACCACCATGCAGTGCCTGCTGGGGCAGCTCAAGCTGCAGGCAGTCATTGAATGGATCAAGGAGAATGGCTGTATGAACCAAGGGGTTTTCAGCCATCCCTGTGACTTTGGTCGCATCTGCCCTACCCTCCAACCCCCTTTCAGACTCCTAGATCTGCCTATGCATCCAGTTTTTAGTACTGGGCTTTAAGAAAGATATATGAATTGGACAGAAGCCAGTGGAGAGAAACACAATTGATAAAAGGCTAAGAAAATATGATCTATGATGAGAGTTTGAAGGAATTGGGTTTATTCCATCCAAACAAGAGAAAACTAAGAGAAAAATGAAGAGTCCTGCTAAGCCATATAAAAGGGTTGCTGTAAAGAGGGCAATAATCAATTGCTCTCCATGTCAACAAACTATAGGACAAAAGTAATGACATCAACTTTCAACAAGGAGATTTAAGTTAGATATTAAGAAAAACTTCCTAATGACAAGGCTGGTTACACATTGGAACAGCTTACCTAAGGAAGTCACAGAATCACAATTTCTGGGTGGTTTTAAGAGCAGGTTAGACAGACATCTGTCAGGGATGGCCTGGGTATACTTAATCCTGCTTAGGAGCAGGGGATAGACTAAATGATCAGTAGAGGTCCCTTTAAGTCCTTCATTTCTATAAGTCTATGAGGCTTGAATATGGAGAACAATTAGACCCGCTCCGTCAAGCTTTATTTGAGGTTATATGCCTTCATCATGCTTGTCATCCCACTGGCCCTAGTAGGGAGCAGAAATAGGGTTGCAGAGGCAGATTCTTTGCTCAGCACTGTTTGTTTCACAGTTGTATTCTTCCATTGAATCTTTCAAAAAGGGAGGGAGGCATAAGAAGCACTTCAGCTACACTGCGTTCTGTAATAATAATGCTTGAAACAAAACAAGCAGGAAAGTAACAGTCTTTTGACATATGCCAATAAGAGACAAAAGGGCACAGACCAGGATTGGAGAAAATACCAGTAGTTTTAAGAGGACTGGATTTTGAGGCATTAATGTACATTTTGAGTGGTTCCATCTCTGCTTGAAACAAGAGCATTTCAGAAAGTTGCCAAGCAACACAAAAGCCATATATCTTGTAAAAAGGATAAAACCTGGACTTTTACTTCTAAAAGTAGATAAGATTCTACAGGTCAAATCTGGAAAATATCTCTTTTGTGAGTCCTCCTTGTAATTTTCCTACACTGAACTTCAGTTCTTGTGGTAGGTACAAAAGAAAACATCATGAGGAACAAGGGCAGAATGAACAGGAAAGACAAAGAGCAATATTACCATATTGAAAGAATAAATGATTGAATAACATATTGAAAGAATAACTTGATTGCAGCTCACTACTACAGAAATTACAACGGAGGTAGACATTGCTAATACAGTGTGGTTCTTAGCATTTCCAAATAGATATTGAAACAGGCACAAAAGGTGAAATTCTCTCCTGTTCAGCAACTGAAGTCCTCCTAAGGACAGGAGAAATAAAGACAGATGTTAATAAAATGAGAACATTTCTAAAGGTAGAAGGAGCAGCATATCATCAGTGAACATGAGGGATGTTGTATGCATGAGTGTGTTAATATCAGGTTGGTGGTTATAGGCAAGTACATTGCAACCTTCTCCAGGAATCTGCAGCGGCTTTGCTAGCTGAGGAAATGCAAGTCAGGAACATTTTAGGTGTAATGTGGAAAATGGGAAGGTTGGAGAGAAATTGTTGAGGAGACAGATATCTAAGGGGAGACATATCTAAGGAGAACACTGCTCAAGAGAGGGTTAATGTCCTCTTTGCCTCTCCCTACTGCTTCTGGTCCTACTTAGTTCACTGACTGGGGTATATCTTTAAAAATCTTTAAAGCAATGACCTGGCACTTCTGTGGCCTTAGGAGGATATTTATATTGTATGTGAATGATGGGAAACTGGCCTAGGTACAAAATACAGCTTGCTGCTGCCCCTAGTCTGAACCCCACAATAAAACACTTCCCCCTAAGTTGAAAACTGTGGTTTAATGTGCCTTTGGATCACACTCCTTGTAACTACCAGTAATCACTGAGAAAGCTCCATTTTCCTCCTATCAGTACAAATGTTTGCATATCATCCATTTTTAAACCCTTGCTTGCTGTGTAGCTGAAGTATCATATGACACCTGTAAAGCTGTTACACTGTTAGCTGTCATTAATCTTCTGACAAACACACTTTAAACAGCTCACTGGTTGTCTAGTGACTATAATAAAAGCAGCCCTTCAGTTGTCTCCCATATGTAATCACTGATTTTTCCAGGGTTAAAGCTTAAGTAGCACTCCAATTTGGCTGCATGCATTACTTCAAACTATATTACAGTACAGTGGATTACTCCTACTGCTACGTAGCTTGTTTAACTATTTAGAATCACAAAAGAGATCAGAAAGCTGCAATGAAAGAGAGAGAGAAAAAAAGTGATAGTTAATAACCATTTTCCTTGAGTTAGGATAAAGAACAATTTACCAGACCCAGGATGATATGTACCATAGAGTTGAGTGTAACATGGTAGATAAACAGCAAATTATAATACATCGGAACAATGGATACTAAGCTTTTTGGCAGTTGTGCCACAGGTTAAGCCCCATGGCCTCCCTGAGTGTTGTTCTGATCCATTTCTCTTGTCCCATCTGCTGCCCTGCTTTCTGCTTCCTGCCTAATGTGCTGCTCTGCTTTCTGCTCCTTGTCGGGTCTGCTGCTGCCTCCTCCCTGATCTACTGTATAACACACAGAGGCTGTCTATCCCACTTGTAGCACACATACCACAGATTGGCCACCCCTGCATTAGGGTATCTCACCTAGGCAGAGACTGAATTACCCCCAACATATCTTGACAGCTGCTGATCACCATCTTGTTGTACACCCCACTTTCATTTACCACCCCCATGACATATGTGTAGCTTTACCATTCAGCAGCACAGCAAACTACGATGCAAAATGATGCCACCAGTCATGCTCAGCCATAAGGCTTTCGGACAAATTAAGTTTGCACTCAGCCTAGATGTCTGGTGTAACAATACCATTTCCATAGATTATTGCCTGCTTATGAAACTGGAAGGGAATGTCATTGCTGAATCATTGTATTTAACATCTTCATAAATGCACCCTTCCATAGCAGGCAACATTCTTCATTAAGTGATGGATTATTTCACTGCAATGGTCAATACCGGGCATGTCTACACAGCACTGTTGCTACAGCACTGTGAAGTACTTTTAGTACTTCCTTTTGGAAGTACTAAAGCATGGCTCAGTGTAGACAATTACCGAGTCATGAGGGCAGTGCACTTAGATTTCCCCACTGTCACCGTAGTGGCACTCTATAACGGGGAAGTGTGTTGCTATGGTGATGTAGTTGGTGATCATGTATTAGACCTGCGTGATCACTATGTTGCCGTAGACTGCTGTACGATGACATAGTGCACTGCTGCATCACCATAGGGTGACATGTAGACGTGCCCACTGGGCATGTAAAGCTGCCCAGAAAACCCAGCCCTGGAAATGGGCTAGACCAGTGGTTCTCAACCTTTTTAGACTCAGGGCATATGTAAGCAGAAGCATTATAGTTTTACATCCCCAAACTGCATCTCGGACACCTGTCCTAGACATGTTCTGTTCTCAACAGTGGGGTAACTAGGGTGTAATTACAAGCAGTGTAAACATAAAACCCAAATTTATGACAAAGAATTAAAAAAACCCAAAGAAAACATGAACTATTTTAAAACACTACAAACTACAAAACAAAGTCTATAGGTGGCACCCTCTTGGGGAGGCTTTACCCATACCCAGGCAGTCTGGGACTTGTGGTGGCTCCCCAACAGGTAGTCCCAGGGGCCTACGCCATGGGCTGGAGAGGGGGGCCCACACTGGCGAGTCCTGAGCTGGTCCTTGTGTTCACTGTGCTGCAGGGAGCTGCTTGAGACCGTGGGTCCTTCTGCATTGCAAAGGGGCTGTGTGCTCCTGCAGACATGGCAGAGTGCTAACCTCCACTTCTGCCGGATGGCTTTGAGGGATTAACTGTGTCTTTCATGAGCATACCACACCCCAAAATTCCTAGTCCCAATCCCAGCTCTGCTGGGCAGAAAACTGCAAAAGAACTCGAAGGAAGGGTCAGGCCTGTCTTGGCTTGGGCCTGAACTACAACTAGTGCCCAACCACACCGCTTCGTTGGGACATAAACGACAAAAAGGGACAAAAAGAGGTCCAGGCCTATCTCACTGGGCCTGAACCAGGCGGCAAAAAGCTGACCAGGCCTATACTGCACCGAGGCCTGGATAGACTACAAGTAGTACCAGGTCTCAGCCTGGCTCAAACTATGCCAGGCTTTACCCTGGCCCAAATCTGCAAGCCAAACATATGGCTGGAGTTCAGCAACACAGCTAGGCTGAAATGCAATAGCTGTGAAACAGCAAAAAGGGCTCAGGCCTATGGCTGCAGCCTGGACATCCGATCTCAGCTTTACCACAATGCTGAGACACTACAATCCCCAAACACAGGGAGCCAGTGACTGCCAGGCCCCTGTTCCTGGCTAGTCTGCTCCAGGGATTAATTATCCCACGGTAAACAGACAATGGTCTGGACACAATGCGTGGGGGATGGCCCTCTTCCAGTCCCAAACCCCCGCACAATATACAACAACCAAAAACACACACTTTACCATACACAACCCCAAGGGTGTGGGGGTGTTATATCTGCATTTACTCATCACAGCATTTTTTTTTTTTTTGCATCTCCTCACCCTGCAACCTAGAGTCTTCAGTTAATTTATCAACCCCATCTGTGTGGTTGTTCTGGCTGCTCACTTGGTGTTTCTTGCTGAAGTATTTCATGACACTTGACTATTTTCACTGATGGTGATAAACCATGTAACTAATATTTGCTCAGTTAACCTACTCAGCTAAAATAATCATCAAGTGCAGAGCTGCAACTAACCAGAACTACATTTGTAGTCAACAATCCCATGGCAAAACTCTTTAGACCAGTGAATAAAAATGTGGAAAAGAAACCCTGATGGCATTATTTCAAAAATAGCATAGTCAATTTCTTTGTTGATATGCATCACCTAAGTGGTGCAAAGGCTTTGGAAAGCCAACAAGTGTCCCCAGGGATGATTTTAGTCAGTTCCTAGACCACAAACCCAGCAAACTTCAAGAAAAAATTATACGTGAGGGGCAGAAGGGGAATGGCTAAAATGTTACTAAGCTCTGGTTTTTCTTCTCAGGGATAAGGACTTCTTTGCACTGTAGCTCAGAGTGTGGCTAGCAATGAGCTGAGTCTGCTTCAAAGTATGCAGGATCAAGGCATGCTCAGCTCCCCACCCCCTTTGCTCAGGTTGCTCTGGTATACTGGGCTCAACATAGCTGTAGCTGAACTCTGTGAACAAAAGAAGAGCAAAGAAGGGAATCTTGCATGTTTTGACTTCGGAGCAACACCTAATGTAAAGCTCAAAGAGTAATTAAGGCATCAGCCCATCCCCCTCCTGTGACGTTCTAGTCCCTACTGAACTATTTTATGCAAGGAGCTAGAATTTTTGTGGGTGATATTTTTCATTGAGCCCAACTGCACGGCTGGGATAGATTTAGAAGAGCTTTTGGGTCTCTCTGTAGTGTTCCTCGGGTCTCTTATACCTGAAAGTATATAACTTATTTAATCTAGATGGGGGTGGGCAAAATGCGGCCTAGGGGCTGGATGCAGCCCGCCAGGCTATTCTATCCAGCCTGCAGGGCCCCTAAAAAATTTAGAAAATTAATATTATTCTGCCCTGGGATGCCTATCATGTGGCCCTCGATGGCTTTCTGAAACTCAGTAAGCGACCCTCTGCCCAAAATCACTGCCTACCCCTGGTCTAAATCAAGGCTGTCTAGATTCTCAGTGGCTGGTGGCTGCCTGACCCCTGGGCTACACCAGCAGGAGCTGCACTAGCAGGGGCCACGGGCTCCCCAGGCTGCATGCCATGCACACACACAGGTGGGCATTCCTTGACCCCTTTGCACCGCACATGGGTGGGGAGGCACTTGCCCGCTCTAGTGTGCACAGGCATTCTTTCATTCGCTGTCCCCATGTGGCACAGTGCCCCACCTCACTTGCAGCACCTGGTGGGCTCCCCTGTGGCACTAAGCTTCATGAGTGCTATGGGCTTCTGCCTCACCTGCCACCATGGACTGTGCTGTGCTGCCCCGTCCCCTGGAGTTGGGTCAGGCAGCAGAAGCCAGGAAAGGAAGGCAGCAATGGCCTACTAGGAGTGGGGGCACATATTAACCCATTACAGGGTACATGTGGCCTGCAGGTAACCTTGATTAATCGAGTCTGCTCCATCTTCTAATTAGAATGCTCTAGTGTAACCTCACTGTCACACATATAAGCCCCTGGACATTTAAAAATGTCCGCTGGGGGGCTTTATCTAAACCTCATCGAATGAGGTTTAGATAAAGCATCCCACAGCTATTTTTAAACCCACAGGGGTTTAATACATGTGATGGTGAGGTGTTTTAATTAGAGCAGCTCTTCAGGAATCACTCAAATTAAAATACACACCCCCACACACCTTTGAGCTGTTGGCTGAAACCTTGTCTAAATCTACCTCAACCTGGAGTTAGTCTAATACAAGCTATTACCCACAAAAAATCCTTGCTCCTTATATATTTCATAAGAACATAAGAATTGCCATTGATGGGGTCAGACTATAGATCCATCTTGCCCAGCATCCTGTGTCACACAGTGGCAGAGAGTGGATGCTGAAAGGGAGAGTGAACAGGGTATGACCAGGGTTTTTTCCATGGGTCTGTTCTCACTTGCAGCCTCCTGGACCATCATAGCTTCAATATATTTTTTTTTAGTGTTTTACCAGGTCCCCTTTGTCCTGATATTTACCTACATTTTTTCTTTTCTTGCTTTCCTCCCACTATTCTAAGTTTTACCTTTTGTGCTATACTTCGGCATTCCTCTCTGTTCCTGGTATTCCAGCAGCTCACACTCTTCTTTTCTGTGGGGTCATTATAACAAACTCATCTTCCTCTAACTCAGGGCTGGAAGTGGAGATGGGAGAAAAAGCCTAGGGGTGGCAAGGCAGGACTGATTCAGGCATGAGAGGGTGGGGAAGGTGGCATGGTCCAGCCTCAATATGGCCCTGCTGGGCTTGGGAATTTGGCAGCAGGGGAGGGGTGGCAGTATTACTCCTTGCCACAAAATTCCTGACCCACGGGGAGCCCTGCTGGCCAGATGCCATGTCTTGGTGGACCACATTTGGCCCACAGGCTGGGGCTGAGCATCCAAGCCATAGGGAGTAGATGGTCTATAGATCCTCTATGATTTTGTTAGCTAAATTCACTATAATTTCCTTTTAAAATAGGAAAAGAAAAGGAAGAGTAGACGTGTGCTTTCCAGGACATGACAGCAGGTCTATTATCCTGACCCAGTAAGCTGAAAGTGTAATTGAAAAAAAGGAACTCATCCACTTCAGAGTTCCTCTTTCAAGAACACTAGAATGTGGTTATTTAAAGACAAAAATCCATGCAGGGCATCTCTCTCTGTAAGAGGTTACCATATCTCTTCTCAGCAGGTTTCCTTAAGAAGGCTTGTATCTCAGTCTCTCCTCAACCTCTGGCCCATGAAAATCCTGGTCAAATTACACTAAAAGCCTCTACTGTGATACTGGTTAGTGACACAGGATGATGACTTCTTTCTGGGTTGACATTTCTCTGCATCATCTAGTCTGAATAGTCCAGTGGTTCTCAACCTTTTTAGACTTAAGGCATCCCACATTTGGCTTGAGACACCTCTCTAGTGAATTGAGCAACACCTCATTTCAAAAACCAATGTATTTATTATAGGGCTTACCACCTTGCAGAGGGGCCAGGCAGTGGGACCAGGGCAGTGGCCAGGCAGGAATAAACCTGAGCCTGTGCTTTTCTCCTCCCACCTCATGGCACCCTTCAAAAGATCTCATGGTTGAGAATTGCTAGAATAGACATTTTCTTTTTCCTGACTTCTGTGTTAGCAGCCATGGGCTTTGAGCTAATTCTCAGGAAGAAAAGCTTCCTGGTGGCTGAAAAACATGAGTGCTACTGAAAGAAAACAACCATTACAAAAGCAGCTTGTGGCTCTGAAAATGGAGCCTGTTATAAATATAGGCTTTCAGCCACTGACTGCAGCAATGTTGTCCCTGTCCTACGTAATCCCTCAGCAGGCTCCATTAATTTTCCTTTGTGGACTATACATTGCTAATTTAGCCAGAATTACCAGGCAGCTTCTGGCCTGACTTACATACCCAGTGCAATGTAACATGATGTAATGTACTGACATTGCATTAGTGGTTGACTAAGGAGGCCTTGTGGCTGAGCTTTTATCAACAGAGAAAACAACGTATCTTCTACTGATTAAGGAAGTGCCCTTTAATTCCAAGTGACAGAGGCTTGTGTTTTGAAAGCTTAGGAACCAGGCCTCTATTCTTACCAATGGGGAGTGTTGCTATCATTTATATAATAATTATATTTGGATTTGTGCCAGTGAGCCAATGCTCCTAAATCACTGGAGTACAGTAAGAAATAACTGCCTTTTATGTGCTTGACTACAAATAAACATGCAATGAAGCCCACGCAAAAGGCTGATTGTCTTAAACTACTTTAATATACCCTCAAAAACATACTGAGCACTCCATCTATATTAGCAGAACATCCCTGTTATTAAACAGCTATCAATGGTTTGTCCTTTGATTGGTCACTTGAGACAGTTTCAGTATCATCTCAAAATAGTAATCCTTAGGTGTCACCTGTTGGTGTGGAAATAGAAGAGAAGAGTGATTCTTCTGTTTCAACGATGTATTCTCAAAGCACCATGAAGTCTCAAAGGAAAGAGTCATACATTGTTCTCCAGTCATCAGTCTTTGTGATTCATTGCAGGGCATTCCTGGGAAATCAGTGTGTTAAAAAATGTAGCAATTAATTTCCCTGGTTCTCAGCACTCCATAGACTGGTTTTGTTCTTCATTAGTCACAGTCTATGACTTTTGAAAGAGTTTTCTGTGGATGAAAACCTAAAGAACTTTAGGCATTTAATCACTAAGGTTACCTTTTAATTAAAAACCTCACAATCTTTCACTGAATGGAGCATATAATGATTGTGGTTATAAATTGCTGCATACTCAGGAGTCTGCTGGGCTAGAGTTGAGGCTCAGGAGAGGCACATAATCCTCCCTGATTAATTAGAGCAGAAGGCTCTGCTAATCTCTGGGTTAGTCTGGTTGTGCTAGTTGATCTAATAATAACCTGGGCTTACTCAACCCCCTCCCAATTATGTTTACTTTTTCATTTCACCTGAAATATAGTGTATAATAGGGCTCAAAATGGTGGTTGAGCCCTTCCATCTCTCTGGTTTCATTTATTCGTATCCTGAGAAACTTTTCTTTGCTTGATGCTAACACTGGGATAAACCTCAAGAAAACCTTGTTGCCTGAGCTAGTACAGTAAAAATACTGAATCAGGGGTCAAATTCTGAGCCCTCATTCAGGACATCATTTAAGCCTGTGTTTGACTTTAAGCATATTCTTAAACTCCACAAGCGTTTAGGTATTGCCCCAAATATGTCATGCTTTTCCTGAATCAAGGCCTTTGTACAGTGGCTGTTAGGCCCTGAAGTTTATGGGAGTTTGGTTATTGACTTCAAAGGGAGTATGACTTTCCCCTTGTTAATTTTTTGTCTGTTTTATGATGTCAGGAATGAGCTGTTGGACAGAACAGGATAGAGTTAGGCTGCATGAGAAGAGTAAGTCAGCTTTCTCTCTCTTTATTCACAGATGCCTCATTTAACCCCAGTCTAGCAGGATGGAACCATGATGTTTCTTCCTTTCAAGGCATTCGATGATGGCTAATAGACCCTCTTCCTGCATGACTGTGGACAGCTCTGGTCTCCTTCCTGTCCTGCAGTCTGAATGAAATGGCTCTATGCACTGGGCCAGTGCATGGGGTTGCCAGATCTAGTGTGCAGGGGGCCAGACAGGTTAAGTATTGCTATCTTAGTCCATCCATGCTGCTGCTTATCCCCTGTGGCTTCCATGCCCTCCAATTCTGATCGCATGAACCAAAACTATTAAGAGATTCATAGTCCTCACAGTGACCCCAAGTTGCTGCCAAATTCTCAGTTTATTTTTAAAAGCACTGGATAAAAAAACCCCATCACATTAATCATTTAATCCTGGGCAAGGGTCCTGTGCTGGGAATGCTGACCTGGAGATGCAGAGCCATGGAAATCCCTTGGCTACATAACTGGTAGGTGAAGAATATCTGGATGGTTTCAGCTTAGGCCTGACTGGCCCCACACAGTGGGTATGTTTCAGTTCTGAATGGGGGTTTGTGCGGGGGGAGGACTGGGGTAGGTAGGCTGAAGCTGGGCAGCTGGTTCTGATTAAACCACCCCACTGATGGGACTTCCAGCCATGTCAGATTCAAGCTTCTTGTGTTCAGCTGCAAGGCCCAAGTCATTTCCTTCCAACCCACAAGGTTACTCTCATTCCTTCAGTTCCCTTCTGGTTCTCTCCTCTCTCCCTGGAACTCAGCCTT
>NW_017729022.1:161154499-161155253 GCF_001723915.1 Gavialis gangeticus | reverse complement strand
CCCCCCCCCCCCCCCCCAATTTTCAGCTCTTCTTTCTCTTCATGTGGCAGCAAGGGAAGTTTAGAATAATAGAAAATTAGGGTTAGAAGGGACCTCAGTCCAGCCCCCTGCTCAGAGGAGGATCATCCCCAGCTAGATCATCCCAGCCAAGGCTTGGTCTAGCTGGGTTTTAAACAGGGCCTGTTAGCCAAGAGGGTCTATCTTTAAGTTAGATATTAGGAAGAATGTTCTCACGAGGAGGCTGGTAAAAAATTGCAACAGGTTACCCAGAGAAGTTGTGGAGTCTACATCTTCAGAGGTTTTTAAGACCTGGCTAGACAAAGCCTTGAAGCTGGGATGATCTAATTGGGGCTGGTCCTCCTCCGGGCAGGGGGCTGGACTAGATGTCCCTTCCTAGCCCTCCTGTGCTATGATTCTAGACCTGGAGTGACCCCGCTGCCTAGTGCTCTTTATTCCTCTTCATTCCTCTATATTCCCCTTTCAGGAAAACTCCTCTCTATCAAGCCCCAAGTCCTCCATCTCTTAACCCGCTGTCCTGCCTCCTGCCCGCGGGTGGCTGTTCTTTGGGGGGGTTTCTCTCTCTGGGCCCAGGGGGTGTATTGCTCGAGCCTCTGCAATGACAGAGGAAAGACCCAGGGCGCCTCCTCCCCTCCCCCCGCCCCTGGAGAGGAGCCCGGGCCGGGTCAAGCGGGGCGGGGAGCTCTGGGGCGGCGGCCTGGAGGCTGGCCCGACTCGGCCCCGCGCCCGCAGCCCC
>NW_017729022.1:161101365-161154127 GCF_001723915.1 Gavialis gangeticus | reverse complement strand
GCACTGCCCGTGCCCCCGGGCGCTGTCCTCCGGCCGCGGTGCTGAAGTGCCCCCGGCCCACCCCGGCCCGGCACACCCCGGGCTGCGCTCAGGCTGCCCCGGCTCCCACCGGTGCTCGGTCCAAGCGGCTCAGCCTTCCCTTCCCGTGTCCCCGGGCTCCAGCGGGGTCCCCGCTCTCCCCCAGCTTGCTGCGGGCGGGAGGGTCCGTGAGGGTGAGAGCTGGCACGTTGAGGCACGGGGTTATTTCACCCCCGCAGTCTTTGCTGCCCGGAGCGGGGGGCTGGACCCGATGATCTCACGAGGTCCCTTCCAGCCCTAAACTTCTGTGAATCTCCACGCCGGCCACGGGCACAGTCCTCTGAGGCTGGCTGCTGTGGCTTGGCAAGCATTTGCAACTCAGAGCAGCTGTCACGAGCCTCAAGGGCAGCTCGGAGCATGCCAGCTCGGAGTTTCTCTTGGTTTTTAGCCTGCAGACAGATACCGTGAGCCATTCTTCTGTTGCCAAGGCAGAATGGCTCAAACACTGCGGATTCCTATTTGAAATCTCTCGGTTGTATCTTGCATATCTGGTTGGGACACCAAACGGTGCCAACATGGCATGGCACCCTGTGGTACCCTTGGAAAGATCCCAAAGCACCTCGGGGTGCTGTGGCATCCTGCTTGAGAATTGCTAGTTTTCTATTGGGAAGATGAGCAGGCAGCCTCAGCTGAAGACCACTCATTGCAGGCTTTGGTAGAGGTCCTTCACCCACTGTAAACTACTAGCTCCTGATGTACTTCATTACAACTCTGCCCAACAGAGGTGGTGTTGATTGGCACTGTTTTTAGTAACAGGGTAACTTCAAAATGAAGGCGGTAAATCACTTTTGAGTTACAGCATAGAACAGAAGGCACTTCTTTAGCAGCTGTGGGAATAGATGTGTATAATGGCAGCTCCATGAAAAATGAGGCTGCACAGGTTTTGTACCCCCATGGAGTTGGATAAAGTCACATTTTTGTTTATGCTTTTTAATGCTCAGCTCTCTTTAAAATAAGAAATCCCATTGATTTGGGTTCTTATATGGATTTCTTCATCCTAGTACCTGAACATCTGCTTATATCATTAAAAAAATAACAGTGCCCTCAGCCCAGAGAAATGATGGGTCTCATCCAAAGCCAGTAAAACCCAGCAGCATTATTCCACTGATCTGAATAGGCATTGCATGAGGTGCTATAGTCTTTCCCTAGTTCAGAAGAAAATCAATTATATTCTAATTGACATGAGTCACTAAGTGGCTTAAGAGATAGGTAAGAGATAAAGAAAAGGAAACAGAAGAGTAAATCAGTGTTCATTATTACAGAATTCAGGAGCTAAAATCCAAACTCACTGAGCAGCAATGGGGTGCCTAAAGTCCAGGCGCACCTATGTTTTTCCCGTAAAATTCTCTACTTGCCCAGGAGCGCTTAAGTCTTGACAGAGCTAAGCAGTAACAGCATACTTACACTCAGTCAGGTTCCAGCAACAAGATGTTTCTTCACTACTGCACAGAGTACACAAGAGGAGGGGGCAGCACCTCCTTTATGCACTTGCCCAGGATGTGGGATATCCAGTTGAACCCACAACTTCTGCCTCCCTGGAGAGTGTTGCAGCCAGTGGTTCAGAGAGAAGGGAAAAAGCTAAACCTAGAATAGAGAACACTTGGGTTCTAGTCTCTGCTCCAGTTACCATTTGAACAGGGAGAGGAATACTTTTCCTGGTGAGTGGCTTCACTACTTGGCTGAAGACTTATGTTCGTGCTTTCTGTTTCTGGTCCACTGAATAAATTTTAATTCAAAGAGGAACAGCTCCTAAAGGAGATTCTCTTCCCCCCACTCCAGCCCTTTGATACCTGGGTGATTAGGACAGTCTGTTGGGAAGTGAGAGATGTAGCCTCTAATTCCAGAAAACAAAGGAAAGAATTGGACCTGAGTCTCCATATCCTGGGTTTGAACAATTAAATACTTTGTACTGTAGATTTACATCAGATTCCTAAGCTTATCTGGGCATAGTGTTTTGTGGCTTATCTAATCTTAATGATAAAAGGGAAGAAACATTGCTCATGCTATGATGTTTCTAGTACTTTTTTTTCCAACCTTACATTTACATGTTGAAGAAGAATAATCCCTCCTTTAAAAGCAAGACTGGGTGCACTTCTGTGTTTATCCAGGTCAGAACATAAGACCTCTCCTCAGCTTAAAATGTCTGAATCCATGACTGCAAGGATTACTTGGTATACCACAGACTTACAGTCACTTCTGGGTGGCTTACAATTAATCACTTGCATCAACATTATTCAAGAACTGGCCCACCAAGCTGAATTAATTTAAGAGTTTGTCATAACTGTCCACTTCCTGGTTTTAGCCCAGGGTGGGCAATTATTTTGGCTAGACAGCCACTTTAGGGATTTTGGTGAGCTGTTGCAGGCCAGGGAGGGTGTGCTGCCTTGGCCCAGTGCAGTGGAGGGGTGGGGAAGCAGGAGCAGAGTCAATTGATCCTTTCCAGCCCAGGCCTCTCTGCTCCACACCTGCTGCCGGGGGCACTGGATGGAGTGGACAGGTAGGGTCTCCATGGAGACTGGCCAGGACCCTGAGGGCAGGATGCGCATGGCCAGATGGGGCCACAGGTGGATGGGGAGTGGCATCTGGGAGGGGATGGGCAGGCAGGGGCTGTGGCTAAGTCTGGGGCAGGGGCTGGGATCATGGGGCAGAGACAGCATGGGGCCAGGCTCTAGGGAAGGGATGTGATCTGCCTGCATCTGTATTTTGCCCATCCCTGCTTTAGCTTATATAAGTCACTCTCTAATACAATGTGTGTATATTAGGGTTTTTTGTGTGTTTTGTATTAGAAAATATTTAGTGCTTAAAGCCTGTGTGGGAAGTTGGAATGAAAATAGTTTTTTTTCTCAGCAGATGGATCTGATTTGCTTTGGCCAGTAAAAAGACTGTAAAATGCTCCTATGCTTTCTAGGTATATAAAACCCCCAAATGCCCCATCCTTTTGCTACTGCTAATGTCCCAAAGATGATCTTTTGTGGAACTTCCTAGCAATATTTACATTCCATCTTTGGGCCAGATACTCAGCTAGTGGAAATCATAGCTTCTTTATTTCAGTGAAGCTATCCTGATTTGCATCAACATAGCTCCACTATTTGAGTTAATGAAGATTCACCAGGTTACATGACCTGAGGATCTGGGCTAAAGATACATTTACCCAGAGACATATTTTCTGCTCAGTTGTACATGTACCTTGTTATACTCACCAATGATCATCTGAAACACGTTTTCTGATTGACTTCTGAATGTCACAATTCTGTCAAGCTCTTCTTAGTCCTTAGCTGTTTTGCAATCAAAGTGCAAGGTGTAAAACACACTGAATTAATCTTTCTTCTGTTAAAAAGAAATATCTAAGAATCTAGATATTTCAGAAATTAGACAAAGATAGAGATCAAAGAGCCATTCTGTGAAGAACGGTTCTTATAAACTCTTTTTAGAACCATTTCATATAGAAAATTGAGCAAACGTTGCAGTGTGGTTCACTCTGCTAGCACCATAAGCTGCTCCAACATTGCCTAAGTAAAATAAGATGTCTTCATATCTTTTGGTTTAAGTTTAACCTTCTGTTTTATTTTGTATAATATTTACTTGCTCTCCTCAAATCACTTTTTGAGGGGTACAAGATACAGAACCTTAGCTACTGTAAATTTACATACAACTATGTAATAGCTATATCAGCTAAAGATATTACCTACTATGCTTAATGTGGGTGTGTGTGTATGTGAGGGAGTGTGTAAAATCTAGTGAGAAATGAGAGATGAGAAATCTGTTATATAATTTACCAACATTATATTCTTTACCTTGAACTAGATATGTACTCATTGTACATTTCTAGCTGTTGCAGTTAATTGTGTTGTTATTTATACCAAAAGGGAACAGACACAATTCCAGGGCCTGATATCACTGTTTACTTGTCAATAACTTCAGGGGCCTACTGTGTTAGTAAGCATTCCTCATGTAAGTGAGGGAGATTACATAAGTCTTCATAATATTATTTGCAGGGCTATAGGACCTTCCCTGTGAGAAGCTTAGCATACTTTATAGTATTAATGAATTAAGCCTTGTAACATCACTGTGGGATGGATATTGAGATTGCATCTGTTCTTCTTGTGTGGAAACTGACAGAGGGAGAGAGAGAGAGAAAGTGACTAATCCAAAGTCACCCAGGAAGTCAACAGTATGGTCAAGAATATAACCCAGATTTCCTGACTGCCAGTCTTGCATGTTAAGCAAGCACCTTACTCCTCCTATGGTTTATTATGTAGACTTGTATTGTCAACGCAGGGTCATGACCTCCAGGGAAGGTGCAAACACATAACAAATGGTTAGTATCACTACCCCTTTTCCACATAGCTGGATCTAGGGGTGGTCCTAGTTAGAGGAAAAGGAGGGTTTTAAAGATTGTGGTATGGAAAAGGAGGTCACAGTACAAAATAGGTGGAGAACCAATATTCAGCAGTTCACTCCACTGAAAATTTGTCAGAAAAAGCAGATATTTCATGATGAGTTACGTAATCAATATTATGGAGGCGTCATTAGCAATTTCATAATTACAGCTGTGTTAAGCTTTTCATTTAGGATAAAAACCTACCTGCTTCTCATGACAGTGACTGAATTTAGCGTATGCCTACATTGCAGTCAGCACCATGACTGTAGCTCATGTAGATGCACCTGAACTAGCTTAAAGCTAGACAGCTTGCATACTGCCAGTTGCGTAGCTGCAGCAGTGTGGGCTACAAAACCCTCCTGAGAAGCCAAGTTAATGTCTGGTGGTTAGTGTGTTCTGAGCTGTGACAACTGGACAGCTGGCTACTGTACCTAAGCCAGTTGGCATAAAACTAGCTACAGGGCACTATAACCACAGGGGAGGCCTGCCCTTAGAGCCCAGATATCATACAGTTGCCATTCCCACCACAGCTGGCTGCATGATGACTTTGGATAAAGAAACTGGGAATTTTCCCAGAGAAGACAATTAAAAAACATTCATTTTTAAATACAAGACACCATTTCTCTTCCTTTGCCTCTCTGTGATGCACTGTCATTCCAAACACCCTCTCTACCTACAAATTGCATCATGTCTTGGATGTGGGTCACATTTCTAGAAGTTTATTGCCTTTATGTGCTCTGAAATCATTTTTCACATGCTCTGAAAGAACCCTAAAGTGTGTGAGGATCTTCCATGGACTAACTCTGCCCAACTATCCATTGCCTGGATAGTTTCTCACTAGCCCCAACATTCCCAGTCATGGTGAAGGGGAGAGTTGATCAGCCTCATTAGTGACCAAGAGTCTGCTAGCAGGTTGAACAGAGACAGTCTAATCCATAATGAACTGGAGTAGGCACACACTCCACAGGTCTGGATTAGACTTGTGGTCATCCAGCCCCTCTGCAATAGATACCTTCCTTCTCAAGACTTGTGCAGATCCAAGAGGCGTTCTTTCCTGGCACTGTTGGGCTCATGCTGTAGATGATGATGATGATGAAGCGAGTATCACCACACTCATGTTGGAAGCATGAGGACCAGAAAGCCAGCAATAGGTACAACAGTCAATGTCAATAAAACCTTGGGCACCCAAAAGAGGGCTGTAAGAGCATTCGTAGATGATGTGGTAATCTGTCTGAGCTTGAGCACCACAGCTGCTAGCCAGCATCATTGGAGAGCCCCTAAGAATGCATGCTTGCCTTAAACCATCCAAGGCCCATTCTGAGATGGTTAAGAGCAGGCCAGGCCCTGCAGGGTAGTTGCCATCCTGAGGGGTGGAAGCTAGTGCTGGGGATCAAGTTCTTTCCCTCAGTTCTTGTGTAGCATATTTCCTTCTCTACTGATAGGAGGTCCATGCTTTAGGTAACATGCCATTTATACATTTGAGAGCTTAATGGCCTGAGTGGAGAACAGGTTCTGAGACTTCAGGTGGTAGTTCATTTTCTGGCTTGCAGCTACCAGGCTGGAGTGCAAAGAATGGTCTGGATCTTGGACTTTGAGGTGTAGGGCCAAAATAGCAGTTTGTCTCCAGATGTTGGTGGGGGGGATGTCTGAGAGGACTAATAAGCAGTCACCTGGGGTTGGCATAAGGCATCTGGTAATAGTCCTCATGAAGCTGTTAAGGCTGGAATCCACTAACTTAGTGTGTGTGCTCCAGCCCCATACTGATGCACAGTACTCAGTAGGAGCACAAACAAGTGCCAAAGTAAAGGTGCAAAGTGTTTGGAAACTTGCATCCAAGGTGGTGCCAGCAAGACAGTGGATAAGAGCTCCTCTGCTGTTAACCTGACCCTGGACCCCTTCCAGATGCTGGCAGTAGGTAAGGTTCCGGTCCAGCTTTACTCCTAAATAAGTAATGGTGTAACAATGTTCAAGTGTCCAGTCACCAATCTTGACTTCTATTTCTTTCTTCACTTTGGTTGTTATTTAGGAGGAAGGCTGTTGCCACTGTTTTAGTGAGGTAGAATTTGACAACCTTCTCATGGTTTACTATGTCAGTACCTCTTTCAGGGGAAGCTAATGCTGCACATTTGTTACAGCCCTCGCATTTGGACTGCTACCTGCTGAGTAGCTTGTGGGACTGCTAGCAGGGTTCCCACACCAAGCATAGTGCCCCTTTTAGGGCGAGTGGTTATAGCCTCTGGGCCCACACCACTGGTAGGCAATGAATCTCCATCTACCATCCTAAAACTTAACATCAATGGAAGCAGCACAGCTAAGTTCTCTGTTGCTAGTCAAATTGCTGCTGAACACAATGTAGCTGTCATCCGCCTGCAGGAAACGCACAGCAAATCTTTAATTTGGCTGCCTTCACCCTCAGCAAGATCTATGCCCTTGCAGCCTTCATTAGAAGAGACACTGAGTGGTGCCAAGTTGCTTCCTCACCAGATGACAACAACATTGAGTGGCTCACTATCAAGACCGGTGACACTTCCATTGTCAAGCTCTATAAGCCTCCAGGAATTCATCTATCTTCTGCCCAGCTACCACCAATCCAATACCCATGCACTGTAGCTGGTGATTTCAACTCACAGCACACAGATTGGGGCTATAAGAATATAAATCTTGATGGGGAGTTCTTGGCTAACTGGGCATCAACAAACAACTTGAACCTACTATTTGACTCCAAAGAACCTGACAGCTTTGAATCAAGAAGATGGCAGGCAACTACCAACCCTGACCTGGCTTTGTCAAGTGTAAATGTCAGCTGTCTGCCTACCAAATGAGTGCTGGAGAAGTCCCCATGATCACAACAACATTGGCCACTGCTTATCATACACCTAAACTCTGTAGCACCAACTATTGGGCTCACAAGCTTGCTAAGGGGAAGCATATGATGCAAGGAGGTTTTTCATATTCAAGCAGTGAATAAGCCTCCATAAGGAATCCAAATTCTGCCTTTCACTGCAGATCTCACTTTCTATCTGCTCTTTCCATGTCCCCTGATAGAGCAGGGGCTTGGGCATGCTGTGAAGGATCAATAAGACAGACAGGGTTTGCAGAGGTTCTGTCTCAGCAACGGGGCATATTCTTTACCTGATGAACTGCAGAGCAGCCTGGCTTCCAACAAACTTTAACAAGCCTATCAGCCAGGGCCTCCCAAAGGTGAATCTTATTGGTTTGCAGGTTTCTGAAGGGAATCAGAGTTTGTTTATAATATAGACTTGTACAGACTCTATACGATTGCCCTGCAGTTAGAAAAAACAGTTGGCAAGCCCACAAAATACATACTTCAGTGTGGTAAAACATGCTCTTTGCTAGTGAGCCTGAATGACTGAGAAAAAGGTGATGCTTCCAAATAGAGACATAGGGCTGAAGAGGCAAAATTCCTGAAACTCCAGAAGTGGCAATTTTAACCTTGATTTTTAGCTTGATTTTTGTTTTGCTTGATTAATATTTAGCCAGTTCAGAAACTGACCAGGATTTAGTCACCTTGCTAAAAGATGGATGGATTATTCTGAATGTGAGGGACACTCCTTTACTGCATAACCAAAGGATTTGTATCCAGGTGCAGCAATGGTTTTTATTTAATGTAACCCCTCGTGAGGGAGGGCCCTTAAGCCCCTTGGCTGCTTGTATCCTGCCATATGTTTACACACGCCACTTCTTTGAGTTTTTCCTAATACTACTACTAATAAAAAATTGTGTTATTTAATGATTACCTAAGTGTGAACTTTAAATTGAAAACAGCCACAATAATTATTAGAGTCTGTGGTACCTTTCGCAGGCTGCATAGACGATTGGTGGGAGGAAAGGGCAGGGGGCTGTTCCACTGTGTTGAATACATCTGGCCAGTGGTCAGGAGTAGAAAGATGAAAAAAAAAAACTTCCTACAAAACAAGCTGTGCCTGCAGCCAGCCAGCATTGGTTGGGGCTGTGTGTGAGACAGCTGGATTGGATTTTTTTTCATTAAAAAACAGAAAATCTCTACAAGAGGTCATCTGCTTTTCCTGCCCTGCCCCACCACCAGGTCAGGGTGCAATCCTTAAAAGCATGAAAAAGACTTAGAAGCCCCAACCCCATTCCAGGTCTGCAGGACTGCTTCAAAAATCCCATGTTTAATATTTTACAAGCAGCCCTGCAAGTGCATAGTGCCTTAGGAGGACTGCTTGCTGGACAAGCCATGCTGTAGCATGAAAAAGCCCCTTTTCCTTATTTTACCCTTTCTCAACATCATCCTCATGTATTGCTAGAGAAGCACTGTTCAAAGATGTCCTTCCCATGGAGTGCTGTCCATTTGGATGGAGAACCCCTGTGAATGAGCAAAAAGCTGAAGTCAGGAAGAGTGCTTGGCAAAGTGCTGGTTACACAGCAGCAGAATAAACCCAGGTCTCCCCTTTCTCCTGTGCTTGCCTTTAACCTCTAGACCCTGATGCCTCTTATACATCCTCAGGGCCCCCCAAACCTTTTCTGAGTTTTACAGCACCCCAGTTGTGTATCAGTGAGCTTCAGTCTAAATGCAAGAAAGATATGGAGGGCAGGCCTTAAGGCTAGAAAGGTTTAGAACCACTGATTTACCTGCTACCAGGTGAAGGCAGAAGGGGCAGAAACTAACTCTGCCATGCACTGCTCTTTTCACTGTCTGCCCCCTCCCATCCCTGTGTCCAGCCTGTATCTCAGGGGGTAAGGGCAGCCCTCACCACCATGGCTGCTCTTGTGGGGTCTCATATGTTGGCAACCACCTCCATGGCCCCTCTCACTAGTCCTGGGAGAGTGAGATGATCGGAGGGGATGAGCCATGCTCCAAGGCATGGCTGCAACCTCATGTCCATTACCCAGAGTGCACATAGGGGCCTGCCGGGGGTGGCATAGGGGCTGCTGAGGGTGGTGGTGGACGGCAGCAGCGATGGCAGTCCCCACAGGAGAAGCCACAGACACTGATGAGTAGCTAAGGTGGGTGCAGAGCATTGGCCTGGAGAAGGAGAGTATTTATGGCCTCACACAGAGGCCAGGTGGTGTAGTACCCTTAATAGGATCATGTGGGAATCATTGCTTTAATGAAACAGACAGCAATAGAGCTAGCTGGGAAAAAGACTGGTGGCCGTAACCTGCTCAGCAGTAGTGTAATGGTGTAATGGGGTGGGGGAGGTCCAACTGAGGCAACAGACCCAGGCATTGCCAGGGGTGCAAGAGCAGCCTTGGCTGCAAGGGCAGCTGATTGTGCTGTTGCAATTGGCATGGCAGGAGCCTGTGCTGTCGTGGGCACAGAACTGTGCTGCTACATCCCTGCTGCTTCGCTTTGCCAGTATAGTTACAGGGGCCATATAGGGGGTTGTGTGTCAGGAATAATTCCAGTGGCACAACTAGAGGTGGGTGACTGGGAAACTGGCCCCCAGGGGCTGATTTCAAAGGGGTACCACCTCTGAACAATTCCTCTCAAGTCAGAACTGCACCAGCATGAGACAAGAATCAGACCCAAAGGGAAAACCAGGGTAGGTGTGCAAGCCTAGCAACTGACTGCTGGCTAATATATCCCAGGAAAATACCCAGAAGCAACGTGCTGGACTCAGGATGGCCCAGGTTAGATGAAGGTGGAATTTGAGCATTTTAGGTATTTGCCTATTTTCTGATGCCTGCAAAATGCTCTTCATTCCAGTCACTTGAGTGAGACTGTGCAAAGGCAACTTCTAACCCTTCACAATATCTCTCGGTCCCTCCTACCATCCCTTTTGGTTAGCAGCGAGCTTCTCTCTGTGACACCTCTGGGGTGATCATGTCAAGGGAAAGCTTTTGAACTCTCAAAGCTTTAATAGCCTGTAGTGGTAAACAAAGGCAGAACCTACAGATATAAATTACCATCACATTACTGATACAGGCCACATGCAATGTACATTAGGGTAATGAAGTTTTGGACTTGTAACTATCAGCACCCCACTTCCGCTCTCCACCAGAGTAGTTCTGGTGATGTAACCATCATCATTAATAGCAAGGGAGCTAATCCTTCCCTCAGGGTGATAGACACATAGGAGCTCAGTAGGATCATTTCCAGCAGCTGTTGCTGTACGTGCTCAGGGATGAATCCATAGGGGTCGGTGGGAGAGGGGAAGAGGTTGTACTGATGCAGTTGTACCTCTCTTTGATTCCTGGTCCACCCAAAGTTTAAAACCAACTGCCTGGCAGTGGCAGCAGCATTCCTATTCAGGCAGCCCAGAACTTCAGCTGAACTCATGGTTCATTAAAATCTACCTGATTTCTTCTAAACACGTCATTCCACAGACCACAAGTGTTAATGACCCTCTCTCCTTTTTAGTGGTATTAATATTAGGGCTGTGCAAAGCTTCGGTTACTGATTTGATTTGGCAGAGATTCAGCCCGATTCGGCAGCTGAATCTCTGAAACCAACTCAAATC
Source organism: Gavialis gangeticus (assembly GCF_001723915.1). Lineage (NCBI taxonomy): Eukaryota > Metazoa > Chordata > Crocodylia > Gavialidae > Gavialis > Gavialis gangeticus. The sequence goes on along the minus strand of NW_017729022.1, from coordinate 161,143,222 downwards.
AGGAGACCCTTTAATCCTTCCGAACTGAATCGAAACCCTGCGACTTGATCTGGAGAGATTTGATGATTTGGCCATAGACACAGCTTTATATGTTTTTTTATGTACCTCGAGGTACCAGGCATGGCTCATGAATGCTGAGATGCTGGGGTGAATGAAGTATCCCATGGGAGCATGGTGGGAGCTCCCCAGCACGCTTGGCAGCAGACCTGGAAGTGGACATTCCCTGGTGGACCCAGAAGTGGACCAGAAGTGCTTCTAGTCCGGGGGTGGCATAGGGGCTGCTGGGGGTGGTGGTGGAGGGTGAAATGCAAAAAATGAAACATAGGCCTTTTAATGATAATTTCTTTAGTACTTTGGCTTCTCCTGTGGGAACTGCCATTGCTGCTGCCCTCCACCACCTGTGCCCCCTGGCTTGGTGACTGGTGCCTCCTGTGTCTAGGGGGCACCCAGGGTCCCCCCATGGCCATTCACTGTACTTCTGGCCCACTTCTGGGTTCTCTTCTGAGCATGCGAGGGGCCTCCCCACGCTCCTGTGGGGTGCTCCATTTGCCCCAGCATAGCAGCGTTCACGAGCCGTGCCTGGTACCTTGAGGTATGTAGAAAAAACATTTAAAGCTGTGTTTATGGCCGAATTGCTGATTCTCCAAATCAGCATTGAATCTTCAGATTCAGATCTGGCCGAATTGAATCGGGGACAGTGATCCAGATCAATGAATCAAATCACTGTCCCTGATTAGAGCTAAATCCAAATCTGAATCAAATACGGCCCATTTTGCACATCCCTAATTAATATCTCACTAATCAAGCTAGCTTTTCTTCTGCAATTCTGCTGTTAACTACTTCCAGAAATGAAGCCCCTATCTTACAGCCCTGCAAACTCATTCCAATATAGTTATATTTGTTGTTACTTCATTCTTAAACTGAATTAGGAAATTCAATAAGGAAATACTCACTCAGGTGTACAGGCAACCCCTGCTTAACGCTGTTTTGCTTAGCGCTATTTTGTTATAACGCTCATTTTAAATTGATACCTGATTTCACTTAGCGCTCAGCAAGTTTCACTATAATGCTTGCAGTCGCCATCTTGGGTCATTAAAAACACCTGTAGTCACCGTCTTGGGTCATCAAATATTTTCAGTTTCGCTTGACACTTGGTTTTTCAGGAACCAATTAAGAGTGCTAAGCAGGGGTTGCCTGTAAACAAGGAGGGCTGGGATTATATAGCCCTCACCCATTGGTGGAATTTTGTCCAGTTCAGTGTTGAGCTACCTCTGAAAGAATGAGTCAAACTACTGGTGTAAGTAGGTGGTACTGTGTCTGCCACATACTCTGAGCAGCCATTCGTTTACTGCAGTGGTTCTCAACCTCGTCAGATTCCAGGGTTCCCTTGTAAATGCACTCTTAGCTTTCACTCATTTTTGACTGGAAACGTACAGTAGTAGAGCAAACTTTCTGTTACAACAAACTCTGAAACACCACAATGGGTCAGAATGGGTTTGACACTTTTTTGAACTCTTTATCTTGTGAATCATGTGTAGGTGTTTGCATACCTGATGGTACTAGTGTTGCAGATCATGCTAGATGTTGCTGCACACCAGGGTGGTGTGGCACCCTGGTTGAGAATCATTGGCTTAATGCAAACAGGGGATTACCAGCTCCCTTGCCAGCTAATGGTGGGCTGCAGTTATAGCAACCTATAGTCTGCCACACTGGGATAAGTGCCAGCCTGTTTCCTCTTAAAAGGAACAGTGTACACATCTACACATTCACTTTAATGTGCATTAGCTTATTTTAATGCATATTAAAGCATCACTAAAAAACCATGCACTTTTGCTAATGCTCATTAAAAATAGGCTAATGCACCTTTTTCTAGTACCTCACAATGTAAGTGCTAAATTTAATGTGGATTACCAAAAGTGCATTAATGAACACGTAGATGTGCCCAGTGTTATTTATATTACATTATAACATAGCAGCATTATATAGCATATAGCATGTTGTTTTGTCCATTGGTAATTTATGTCAGTATAAAGCCTATGAATTAGGTTTTAAGATATTTAACTTGGAATGCAAAAAAATGAAACATAGACCTTTTAAGGATAATTTCTTTAGTACTTTGGATTCTTTTAATGGCATGTGTATGGATGAACAATTGGCTAGATCTGCAAAAGCTGTTAAGAATTTGGAAGGCAATTGTAAGACATTTAGAGTATTCTAAATGCCACCTGGATTTCTGAGAGATTACAAACTTTTGGTAATTAATACTGCATTCGTGTGTCAAAGTCTGCTCTAGGTCTCAGATATGAAATTCATTTTCCCCCTGATTTCTGAACCTAGTGCCATTTTCAGGTTTTACCTGTAACCATAAAGGTGGTCTTTTCAAAAGCAGCTAAGAGATTTAAGTACATTCAATCTATTAAAATTCACTGGGACTAAGTATCTTAAGTCTCCTATAGGAGCTTTAGAAATCCTTATTTTTATTTTATCCACCTATTTGAGCTTCTAATTTTAATAGTTTTGTAAGAGGGGAAGGCAAAGTGTAGATATGGGAGACCACATATAGAGCTTTATAAGTATTTGTCTGTCTCTGGACTTCACTACGCTACATTTAATTTGACTCAGGAAATCCAGGGGAAAATGATTTTAGGTTTTTTGATCCAGAGGAAAAGCTGAAGTGTTGGTGCTTAGCATCTTGTTGAGTGCTTGAAATAGATTGTGTTCTGAAGAGTGCAAATGAAATAGAGGTGAATCATAATGCACATGCATGTCATTTTAAAGCAAGTAGAAAACTGCAGACATTATATTCTTCCTGTTTGCATTGCATTAACTGCTTCACTGCCAGTTTTCCATGCCACCTATTATGATCCCACTGTTCCTTCTTATCAATGTTCCATAGAAAGCATGGGGGTGGGTATCTGGTACATCTGGGAGCAGCATAAAGTACCAGGTTACTAATGGAAGTCAAACGGGACTATCAGGAAAGACGGCTCTCCTCTGGAAATGACTGTAACTGCAAAAAACTTTCTGTTCTGGAGTCTGGGTTAGTTTTAAGCACAAGGTTGTTTCTTCAAATATCTTTTTGGGTTTCACTGAAAAACTAAGGCCACAAGTTGCCATTTAAGACTTTTAAGACAGTCGCCTATTGTTTCACAATAATGCACTGTTTTTGTGAATTTTGTTTTTTTTTAACAAAAATGGAGAGTTATGAAAATTCTTAATTTTCCATCAAAAAAGCATTGTGAAGGATAAATTTTGTATTAGCTTAGTGACAAGGCATTCTTTCTGCTGGTGCAGTCTGTCTTCCCTTCCCTGTTTAAAAAATGTATGTGGGAGTAGAGACTTTTCACAACAAAATAATTTTGTTCAGAAACCCAACTTTTGACCAGCCCTGCTGAGTCCTCCAGCCCCTGCAGTCTCTCCTCAGACAGAAATCTGAGCACACTTGTAACCATGCCGGATGGTACTCACTCTCTCACCACCCTGCAGGTCCTCAGCCCTTTATCTTTTTCTCTAGCCTCTTGCACTGTGGTATGCCATTTCCTGGCAGTGGCAACAGTCCAAGGTCTAGCTCAACAGTAGGTGCTCTGTAAACTCAGCAGAGTATACCCTTCTCCCTGAGGGCTAATGGATGGAAGCAACAAGGCCTGTAAGTGTATCATGTTGAAGAAAGAGCAGGTATGGTTCTGGGCGTGATCTCCTTCACTGGCTCTTGCCCCAGTCTCTTTTGTGTGAAATATAGTCATAAATACAATGGTCAGTAATAGCTTTGTTCCTGTTTGCTGTTAAAGTGATTACAGGAGGGGATTAAATAGCAGAGTTTTCACTGGTCTTTTACAGAGTTAATTGGTGTGGCTTGCTCTGCCTCTTAAGTGCAGTACAAACACAGCCTGCCCTGCTGTCCAGGTGAGCGTCATGTGAGAATTATAGTGCAGGCCTGTGCTTGTTGGTACTTTCCCCAGCACAATCGTCTCTGCTCCATTAGCACTTGTGATAGTTGTTTGTGCTGGCCCAGGCTCCTCTGTGTACAACTCCTCTGTTTAAACTCAAAGCTCTGCTTGACTATGTGACAAATTCAGCTGCTTCTGCTACTGCTAAGAGCTATATGGTGATTGGAGATGGTTTACTGGAGAGGCCAGTAAGACAGCTCTCAAACCCAAAACTGCCCTGACATCTGGCTTTGCAAACCAAAGAGGAGCCAGCCAACACCAGCATGCCCTCTAAGAATTATGAGGTGCTATCTAGAGGCAAATTCTGTGTTTCCCCTGGTTTCGGTGGAGGTACACCGCAGCAGAAGACTGTGATGGCACTGAGTCTACTGGTGGGATAGGGCTGCATCTTGTTCCCTTTGCATGGAAAGTGAGCATGACTGTTTAGGCTAGGGCAGTGGTGCTCCACCTTTTCAGACTGCAGGCACCCCGGGGGAAATACCAGCTCTCAGTTTTCAATGCATTCTCTGACTATGGAAAAATACCAGAACAATTCTTCTGTCGCAAAGAACTCTGAAAGACCACAACAGGTCGGCATGTTTCCTATTTAAAATCTCTGGGTTTATCCTGTGAATCTGGTGCAGGAGCTACCTCATCTTGTAGTGCTAATATTGCACAGCACCCAGAAGCACACTTTAAAGGATCTTGTGGCACCCCAGGGGGCCAAACCACCTTGGCTGAGAATCACTGGCTTAGCAGTTAAGGCAGCCTCTCTGGAAAGTGGGTGATTTCCACCCCTGCTGCACTGTTTAAGTATTTTATATGAAATAGTCATTGGAGCAGGGACTGGAAGCCCAGTATCTCTCCTCTGTAGCATCCTAACCACTGAACTAGTCATGCCCTCTTTCTGACCAAATGAATATTTAGTTATTCTTTGCTTCAACTGATGGGATTAAGAATCTCACCTCCCCCCACCCCCCGAGAATATCTTAGAGCAGGGATTGGTAACATACAGCTTGTGAGCCACTGGATCTGGCCCATGGAGGTTGAGGGCTTTGCCCATGCCCATACCCATGCCTGCACTGGGGCTAAGCAGTCAGAAGCTGTATTGAGACCAGACAACTCCCAGCTGCACTTTTGCTGCCACTGCAGCATGGGTGCAGCTTCCAGCTGGTGGGGAGTGGCGTTGGGGATGGGCAGCTAGAAGCTACATTCTCACTGTTGCCATATCCTCCGTGCCCCTCCTACTCCCCAAATCCCAGCTGGTGGCACAGAGCTGGAAGCATCGTAGACACAGCTTCCAGCTGCCCAGCCCAGGTGCAATTCTCCACTAGCTGGAAGCTGCACTCATGCCCCAGCTAGGGAGCTGGGGGCTGGAAGAAGTGGCTGCAGCATGAGCACAGCTACCAGTTGCCTGGTTCTGGTGTGGGAATGAGGAAAGCCCTCTGCCACTGATGCACCATGAAAGCCACCTGGCCTATGTCAGCCCAGAGCTGAGGTGTTCTAGCCCGTGACTTGAAAGGCTTGCTGGCCCCTGTCTTAGAGCTTAGCTAAGTGGTTTGAGCATTGACCTGGAAGATGAGAGATGCATGTTCAAATCCTCTCTGACCAAGAAAGAAATTGAAACCCTGGTCTCTACATCCCAGGAAAGTGCTGTAACCACTGAGCTACTGGATAAAATAAGGCATGGGATGGCATCATTACCTTTCCCAGCCTTATCTTTGGAGGAAAGGCTGGCTTAGGTTTCTAAATCCAGGAGCAGGTTCAGGTTGTGAATCCTGGGCAGAGACAAGCACCTCCCTGCAGGACAGAGTTGGGTGTCTACATCCCTGTGAAGGGCAGGGCTTTGGTTATGTCCCTCTCCTTGATATTTCCTATTGGCTGCCTTTGGCAGTGCTCTGGTTTGGGGAATCCCATTTGTAGATACTGACCTGTCTTCTTGCTTTGTTTATGGGGTCTAGAGGCCTAAGTTCAGGCTTGTGGTTTCCATTGAGCAGTGATACAACATCTAAAAACATCAATGTCAAAAAATATGATAATCCTAACCCACTTGCAGAGAGTGTTTTCAGAGACCTGCATGAAAAGCTGGGCCTTTCTGTATCAGCAGCATTAAACAAGCCCTGCTATTCAATCACCTCCTGGGAATTCTCTCACTGCTAGATCATAGATCTCAGAAAAGTACATTCTTGGGTTCATGGTGTTTTTAAGGAACAGCTTTGCCATGAAGCAGCACTATCTCACTGGACAGTTGGGGATACATGGTTCATCAGGGCCGAGTCCTCAGTGATCATTACGCAGTCACTCACACAGATGCTCTGTGCTGTAACTGTAAATGTTTTCGCCCCACTTCTGCCTCTTTAGTATATGATGCTTCTCCATGGTTACCAGATGAGAGTAGGTACTGTGCTCTTCTAAGCTCAGACACTGAGACTGCGACTAGACCCTTAATGAGGGTGTGAATGGGACAACAGGTGGGACAGTGCTTCTTTGCACCCCCTCTGATCCTCAGCACGAAGGGAAAGCACAGTCTGATCCTTCCTGGGAGATTTTCCAAGGTACTTGACCCAATTATTCGCCATGTGAAGCTGCTGGATGATGAGCTTTTCAAAACCCACTCCCTCTGCCCTGCCTGTGGTGTGTATATAGTATGGTTTGGGCACGGGCATCAGATGAACTGATAGCATTAACAAGAAACATAATATTTTTTTCTTTACAGGTAAAATCCTAGGGCACCATGTCTCTGGCTTCCTTGTTCAAATGGAACGAGCCACAGAACCGGGTCTCCCAGAGGAACCCCACTGAGATGGTGCTGGAGACGCTCATGATGGAGCTCAGCTGGCAGATCAAGCAAGCAGAGAAGCAGCAACATGAGAGGGAAAATGAATATCGCAAAACAAAGACGGGTGTGGACTACGGCTGGCTGGTGAGCTACCCAAAGCATGCCTATGACATCAGCCCCACGGAACGGCTGCAGCTGGAGGACATGTGCATCAAGATCCATCCACCCTACTGTGGGCCAGTCATATTCAGGTACAGGGAAAGCTCTGAGGGGACCAAACTCATGCACATGCTAGCCATGGTGGAGGCATCCCCAAATGGCTACAGCACAGGACAAGGAGTTGGCAGGCCTGTATCATAATGCTGGTTGTGACAGTGACTCACTGCATGACCTTGGGCTTGGCTTGCCTGTCTGTAAAACAGGAATGCTAAAGTTTGCTTCACCTTAGTGGTAGGAGACATTCACGTACTGCTCAGTGCGTTCAGGTACCTGGCTGAAAGGGGCTAGAGAAACATGAATGATTATTCCTTATCACCATGAAGACATTGTTCTCATATGTGCAAGGTCACAGTGGTATTTATTCCATTTGCTCCTGCTATTTGTTTCCAATGGAAGCAAAAGAGCTAAAATGGAAGTTTGTGAAGCTAAAGGGAGAAAGATGTAATAGCCTAGAGTTAGATTAAGGAATTGGTATGGACAGTCGATGTATGAAAACACATCTTGCTGTAAACCAGGAGTTGTCAACCTGGGGTATGCGTACCCCCAGGGGTACTTGGGAAGGCCCTAGGGGGTACATGCAGGCAGGTGGGGATGGAGCGCCACCACCCATCACCCTGTGCTGCCACCTCCCAGGAGCAGGGCTGGGGCAGGGCAAGGACAGTGGCATCCCTCTGCAGGGCCAGACAGGCGCCACCCGGCCAGTTGGACGCAGTGGGGGGTTCGCACACGGCAGTGGTTGTTGTTGCCATCCACTACACCATGCTGCTGCTGCTCCACATCTGGCCACACACCACCATCCCCGCTCTCTTCCCCCCCTCTCCCCATACCCGGCTGCCAGGGGTACACTTATTAAAAAAGGTTGAAAACACCGACTGTAAACAGAAGACCTAGGACTCCATTTAGGACAAGTGTTGCATATGTTGATCAGCAAGAGGTTCTTCACTTCCTCTTACCTGGTAGCATCACTGCTTAAAGGCCAAGAAGGTCCCTGTCTGAATCTGTATGCACACAACCAACCCTGCCACTGGATGGAGGAAATTTTGTTTACTGGTTGAGTCCATCCAGCTGTGATCAACACCAATCATCTATTGCAAAGATGAAATAGATCCAAGTGTGCCATAGGGAATCAAGCTTGAAAGAAACAGAAAAGAAGGGGAACCAATGTTAATTATGTATTAAATCTAGGGCCTGTCTTTCTTCCCACTCATTACAGGGTGTACTGGGAAGGACTTCACTGAGGTCAGTACCAAAAACCAACCCCAACCAGGAATCACTTATCCAAGAATGACTTCAGTGTATTCATTCCTGATGTAATCAGTGTGACTGCCCTGGGAATAAAGCTGATTGAAGTGGGAGAGGAATTGAGCACCATCTTTTTAGCCCCCTCCTTTTTAATACATGCTCCATCATTTGGATTAGGAAGCAAAAAACCTTTTTACAGAAAAGCCATACACACCCCAGAAGGTTTTCCTTTGCTGGCTCTGAATTTTTCCCTGTTGATGCAAGAGAAGTGATTCATCTTCCTGTCAGGCCAGGCCACGACATTGCATTAGAGCAGAGGTGGGCAATTATTTTAGGTGGAGGGCTGCTTGGTGAGGTGTTGAGGGCTGCAAGGGTAGCCTCGCCCCTTGACAGGTGCCCCACCCCCAGTTGCCATCTTGGGACCAGAAGTCCCACCTCCTAACCCATGACCTTTGCCACTGGAAGTCTTTCCCCTTGCCCAGGAAGTACTACTTTTGGGATGGGGTATGGTTTGCTTGTATAATGTGTGTGGAGGGGTTTGGGGTGTGGTTGGGGGAGGATGTGGTTGGGGGTGTGTGGTGTGTGGGTATGGTGCCGGGGGATAGGGGTGGGATGTGTGTGAGGTGGGTGTTGTTGAGGTGTGGGGTGTGTGGGACTGTTGGTGTGTATGGGTATGGTGGGGGTGGGGTGTGTATGGGTGTGTGTGTAGATGTGTGGGGGAGTGAGACGTGTAGTTGGGGTGTGGGGTGTGTGGGATTGTTGGATGTGTGTGTGGGTATGGTAGCAGGTGAGGTGTGTGGGTGCATGTGTGGGGAGGTGTACGGGTGTGTATGTGGGGTGTGGATACATGTGTGGAAGTCTGTGGGTGTGGGATGCGTGTGGGGTGTGGGGATGGTGGGGATGGGGTATGTGAGGGGGTATGGGTGCATGTGTGGGGCATGTGGTTGGGGTTTGGGTGGGTTGAGTATGCTTATGTGGGGGGCTTCCTCCCCACCATCTGGCTTTTCCCCTGCCTGCTCTTTGTGACCTGGCTGAGCCCAGCCCCTGGCACTAGCACTAGCTTCACTTCACTCTGGAGCATTGAGCAAGATGGTCCGGCACGCTGGTGTATCCTCTGAGACCTGTGATGGCAGTGGTAGGCAATGGTGAACATCAGGGTCTCCCATCTTCTGTTCCTAATGTAAAAGCCCAGATTAATCTGACTGGCAGAATTGCGCCAAAATCATGAGAGGTGCTGACCTTGAGCTTTTGCATCTGCCATTTTCCATTTTTCATTCTCACTGGCACTTAGCCCTTTATTACCACAAGTACACCTGCTCACCAGTGCTCACTGGCTGTGGGTACAGTAGCTGTGACAAAGGTATAAATAGCTAGATCCTTTTCAACATTATTAGTAGTAGTAGTATCAGTATTAGTAGCAGTAGTAGTATGGCATCATTAAGAGGCTCCAACCCAGAGCAAGGCTCATTGTGCTAGATTCTGTATGTGCACACGGTGAGAGGATACCCCTGTCTGAGGGGGCTTGAAGTCTGAATGGCAAAGAGCCTTACCCAAGGTAAGATCTTTTTTTTCTTCATGTTATATTTTAAAATAGTGTGTGTGTTATATTCGGAGGTGAGGTATATGTGAGAAAATATAGTGGAAGTTTTAGGACAAGTCTCTCATTCTTTCCTGGCTTCATTTTAAATTTTAGCTGTCAAATGAAGCCAGGGAAGAGTGAGAGACTTACCCTAAATCAGTTACCAACCTACCTCTTAATATATCACACACCCTATTTTTAAAAGGTACCATGAAGGAAAAAAGGTCTTACCTTGGGTAAGGATCCAAATAGTGGCAGATAAGATGCTGAGTCTGCTGCCAGGCCCATGTGCTGGATGGGGCCTGTGGACTGATCCAGGATGCTGGTTCTGGAACTGTGCATCAGGACTGACCCCATGCAGAAGGTTGGAGACTTTGCAGCCCAACAGGTCACTGAGTCCAGGATTGCACACCTGGTTCAGGGCTGCTCACTGGCTTCAGAGCCACATGCTGGGTTTGACCGTGCACAGTGGCTCTGGGGCCATGCGCCGAGGCCAGGACCATGCTTTGGAGCTATCTTCTGGGTCCAAACTGGCATGAGGCCCCAGAGCCAATGCATGTGGGGTCCTGGACTCAGTGCACCAGATCCGGCCCAGCATATAGCCCTAGAGCTGTTGTGCAGTCCTGGACGCAGTGCAACAGGTTCAACCTGCCTGGTGACTCCAGAGCCAGTGTGTGGGGTTGGAGCCAGCACATTAGGTCTGGGGCCATGTGTTAGGTGGGACTCAGCATGCTGGGTCCACTTGTGGACTGACCCCACATACCAGCCCAATCCGGTGCATAGATGTAGAGGGGCTCCCCATGGATCTGGAAATTTAGTGGTGGGGGGAAAGGAGGGCAGTAGCAGGGGGGCTTTCAGAGGCACAGCAATTAAAGCTGTCACTGTTCCACTTCCTCAACCCCATTTACAGACCTATGGAGATCCCTTTTCCCTTGCATATAATGCACATCCCAATTTCCCCCAGCTGGCTTTGGAAGAAAAGATGCAGGTTATATGAAAGAAAATATAGTAAAAAGCCTATGGAAGAACTGGTGATTCAGCCCATGTTTTTGAGTTGCGGATCACAACGACCATCTTATTCTTAATCCATTTTACCATACCATACCATACCATTTGCTACTCTTGTAAATGCAGTCACCTGGACAATGTGGTTGTGCTCCTAAAAAGACTTGCAAACTTCCATTTGTAAACTTAGGGGCTTCACAGTCAAAACTTAGTAAAGGGTTGCTCTAAGAGAGGAAGCAGACAGTTCTTCATATTGTATTTCAGTGAAGCATAGAGAAGTGACTAATACTGATTATACAGTCACTTTTCATTGCACCTGTTTGACCCAGCAAATTTTTATAACTCTCAGTCACTTTTATGAGATTTTATGAGAATCCATCTAATAAAAACAGACAATCCAAGAAACAGTTTTGTTTCTTGGATTGTCCCACAGGGGCTCTGTGATTCCTAAATGCTGACTCAGCATCAAAATAAAACCTGGTAGAATATTTTGTCAGAGATGTCACTTCCATTTCAAAAGGTGTACTGATTGTTGATCACCTGAGTCATTATTTGACATTGCTGTAGTAAGTGACAATAGCTTTCACAACATATCAAATACATGTCTGCAAATTATTTTTCTTTGGATCATAAAGTTTTGAATGGAGAATTTTCAGCCCAATCTGTCCCAAAATGTAGGTACTGTATTTACTTAAATACAAGATGATCCTGAATATAAGACAACCCCCCCAAATTAGATTGTATGCATGGAAATTTTATAAATTTGTTATAATTGACCAGATGTAGAATCTGATGATCAGAGTTTTGTCCTGAATTCATCCCTCGCCTATTGCTATAACAGGGAAAATAGTGGCTGGGAGAGGGGTGGGGTGAGGTAGCCCCCTTGCCCTCTGCCCCACAAGGCTTCATTCTGCACCCATTACTGTCAGATGCTGCTCCCTCCCAAAGTACAATGTGGAAGTGAGCTTCATATGACAGAAAGCAGGAAAGGACAGAGAGGAGACCAGAAACTACAGAGTGAAACAGGAAACTGCTGTGGGTCTGACTCTGGCCCTAACCCTGACTGCCAAAAGTTTCGGCACAGGCACTCCATAAACACACTTTTGAGAACCACTTTTATGCTTGCTTAAACATAGTACAAATTGCTTATGATGTTAGTCCAAAGCCAAAAGGCTCAATTTACCACATAGTTCATTGGGCTGGGCCCCAGCAGAGTCAACAGCGTTTCAAGCCATTGGTGACCTGACAGCCCAGCACTGCCTAGTATGCACGTACACTCCAGATATCCCCTCTGTCCCTACAAAGGACCCACATGCTAATTAGCTCTTCCCTTGTGACTGGAACCAGATGTTCATGTTACAAGTTCTGGGACCCTCCAACAATTTCTATGCAGATGAGGCACAGGGATGTCTTATCTGTCTCCACCCCATAGAGGGCAGGGCCACACTAATTATATGTGACAGGCTGAGAGAGGGGGCAACCAGGCTGCTTAGTTACGTAGATGTTTGGTGATGTTTGCCAGGCATTAAGGCTGGTGAAGAAATGGGAATCACTGGAAACGGGAAAGAAAGGCACAGCTCAGTTGTGAGAGTAAAGAGAAAATTGACATGTTTGATGGAGTGGTTCACTACCACTTAAAAAGAGTTGGTGCTGAGAGAGACTGAGTACAATGGACACTATATCTTATTCAGATGGGCTGCACTAACCCGTTCTGGTATTGGGGGCTAGGGTGAAGGACACTTGCCAGGAGTAAGGCCACGTGTGGTTCTTGGATGATTTATTTGGATCTGATCTGGCTAATTTGACCTGGGACACAAAAAAATTTCCTTAAAAAAAAATCAAAAAAAAATCAGGGGAGGTTGTTTTGGACTCCTTTTGGCTCAGATCAAGTGTAGACCTGTTATCAGCCTCTTGTGGGTTAAAACTGAATGGTTTCTGGGGGCATCCAAATCCCAAGAACTCTGGACTAGGGGCTGCATGTAGTATGCCTGCTAATGGATTTGGGAGTATCTAAAGTCCCAGGGTGAGAGCCTGGGATGGGGGTGCTTGTCAGTAGCTGTGCCATACAATGGTGTTAAGAACTGTTGAGTCCTGCCTGCTCGACTGCTATGGTTTTTGGAACGATTGAGTTCTGCTTGATCAATATGATTTGGAACTGATTTGGCTGATTTGACCTGGAACATGTCAAATATGAATTTGAATTTATGAATTTAAAAAAGAAAGAAAAGGTCATTCTGGTCTAAGATTTACTTCCTTTTCTGAGCTGTACTGGTCTGTTTCCCCAAGCCAAGATCACCTTGAATGGCATTGTGTAGTAGAGGATGGAGACCTGTTCAATGCACTGTGGACAGGAGCCCCTATGAGAGTCTACTATAGCCTCCCAATTGGAGGATCTCAGTTATATGCCTATTTTATGGAACTAGGGGATTTCTCCCTTCTTTGCTCTTTTGGCCTTTGAGCTATGGGCAAGTAAGACTTGGGGGCATCTGAATTCCAAGACCCCTGGCTTGGGGCCTGCACAGAAGATGCCTGCCATGGATTTGGGCATATCTGAAGCCCCAGGCTGAAGATTCTGGGAAGGAGGATACTTGCAAGTGGTAGCGCCACACAGGCTTGAATGGCTTGAGTTCTGCTCAGTTGATAGAATTCAGAACTGATTTGGCTAATTTAGCCTGAGACACATAATTAAAAAAAACCCCAAAAAACAAAAACTGGAGGAGTGTGTTGGAATTCTCTGAGTGCCAGCCTGGTACTGTAGTACCTCAAGGCATGGTGCTTGTTTCCTCCTGGGGGGATAATTGCCCATCTTTTAAGGACCACACACACACACACAAGTTTCCATCAGTGTGCTTGTCCGGTATGGGTCATGGGCTAGCCCATGGGCCAGCCCATGTTTTATGGGTATGCTTATCATGGATGGCATTCAGTCAACTTGATGGTTGTTTTTTGTGACAGAGGATGTATTACTTCTAGTAGCAGTTTAATAATAATCAGTCTGTTAACTCACAGAAATGGTGGTCAGGTTGCTGATATGTGAATATAAGACATGGGACTTTTTTTTTCCCATGTTGACTGGGGAAAAAACCTTGCCTTATATTTGTAGATATGGTGTGTGTGTGTGTGTGTGTGTGTGTGTGTGTGTGTGTGTGTGTGTGTGTGTATTCAATTTGAAAAATGTAAGTCAAGGACTTCCTCTTTTTAGATTTGGGCATGAAACAGTATTTCAGAGGCAACTGCTTCATCAACTCCTAAGAGATTCTAAGTCATCCCCCTTCATGCCCATACATCTTCATGGTACCGACAAATCACAATGAATTAAACACGGGATGCTCTGCTATAACTGTATAAGTGCTCACTCTTATCGCATGGCAAGTGGAAAGCAAAACAGAGCTGCTGAACCTTCAGTAAAATGTGTCAAGGCTACTGCAGTTTGCACTCATCGCAGGGTAGGAGTGAACATAGAGACAGTTGCAAAAACATCCTTTTTTAATTTACTATAATCCTTATGCTTGTCCATGCCCCCAACTGAAATCTGGGATAAGTCTGAAACCACCAGATATCCATACCTAGAGTAAAATCCTGGCCTCACCAAAGTTAGTGAAAGTTAATCTATTGACTTCAGTAGAGCTAGGATTTCACTCCGTGTACCTAGAGGCCAGAAGTCCCCTGTGGCTCAGTGGTAGACTCCTTGCCTACCATGCAGGAGACCTGGGTTTGATTCCTAGACACTTATACAACTATGGCCATGGAGGCACCAAACATCTGGATTTAGTCTGGTCTTTGGGTTCTGTCTCAGTGGCCTAAAGGGAGGAGGGAAGGTCTGGCACCTCCTCCAACAATTCCTGCCTAGGCATATACATTGAAGGTCTGGATAGCCCTCATGCATACACTGTGATCCAGGAGGATTAATGGTTGCCACAAACCTAGAGGCCACTTAAATTACTAGATCCAACAAAATGCTCTAATCTGAATGTATCCCACAGTGGTGAAATTTTCAAGAGCATAATCTACGTTTGGAGCTGAGATTATTCAGGAACAGATTGCTGTACTGTATTTCACTGCTCTTGAATTTAAAACCTAATCCTAACTCAGAACTTAAATGCTAAAGGTTGCAAGGGACAGAGGAGCAGTGGAAAAAGCCCTGGTCCTGTCCAGTTCACTCTCCCTTTCAGCATCTACTTTCTGCCACTGTGGGCTGCAGGATACTGGGCAAGATGGACCTATGGTCTGACCTAGTGAATGGCAGTTCTTATGTTCTGATGGATCTGTTCACTGCCTGTTTGACTCATTTCTTACTGGAAATGAATGTGACTAGCAACTAGTGAAACCAACCCTTCCATTTCCTTGCCAAAGATATAATGAAGAAGTATGAAAAAATATCCAAAATACTGAAAATGCAAATCAGATGCAAATAATATAATTAGCATTATAGAGTTTTGGCTAGAATTTGATAAGAATTCTAAATGAAGACAATAATTTTGTAGCCTCCCTAAAATGAAAGAAGCAACCACTAAAGTCAGAAGGTTACTGGCAATTGCTGGAATGCTGTCAGGTTTGGCGCATGGAGCTGGTGTGGACAACACAATCTTTTGAAAGTTTAAGCAGCTTTCTACAGCAAAGCTGTTTAAAATTAGTGTATCACTCAGGCTCTTGCTTAAAATAAATTCAGGATCAATTAGCAGCTAATCATCAGCATTAAGCACTCAGCATTTTATTAGGCAATTAAATCTACTTAGGTCCCCAATTCAGCAAAACACTTAAGCCAATGACAGACTGTCCTGACTAGCTCTGGAACTGCTTGAGCAGTCAGGTATAACCAAAGAGCATGTGCACCCTGAGATGAGTTGTGGCAAGCACACTCCAGTTCAAGCGACAAAAACCCTGCATTGGTTAAGGTTTGCACAGGCCAAGAGGAGAAAATCCTGGTTGATTGACCTGAAATACTAACAGTGTCCCTGCTGGGGTCTGTGATCATTATACCATGATTGGTAGAGAGAAACAACACATGGGCTGCATTAGTCATGACTTTGGGAAACATAAATACAAATAAAAGCCTCTTCGATAACATTTTCTGCAAAGAGCCTTGGGTACATTAGAACCTGGATTGCTCACAGGGTGAGGCTCCTAATGTTGAAGATGAGAGCTTGCAAAGTATCTAGATGCATACAGAGCTACACCAGGTATTTGCTGTCAGTCTTACTTCAAGGGGCTGTATGGGACAGAGACTGTGTTCTAGCTGGCTGGAGAGGTGCACCCTTTAAAATAAAGGATACGGCAAGCAGCTGAGCTTCCCATTCTTAATTCGGCAACTGGTTGTGAGATGAGCAGGTCTGGAACCATCCTGATAGGAAGTATCCAAACATTTTTGCACAACTTCACTGTTGTGCCATTCATTGCCCTTTAACACTGATTTAGGAGATGAGACTACACTGAAGGTTTGGGGCCATGGTCTGAGCAGCACTGATTTAAGCACATGCTTAACTGTAAGCACTGTTAAATCTTGTTGATTTCAGTGGGATTAAATGTGTTTAAAATAAGCATGTGCTTAATTAGTTTTAGTGAACTTGGGTCATTGAACAAATACAGAGAGATAAGGTTAGCACATTGCATGCAAATGGGTTGGGATACAATCCAATCTGTACTGATGACTATTTCTAACTGGCAATCCATTGCACCTTAGAACTACTTGAAATACCCCCAAAATTTAAAGAACAGCTTTGTTTGATGTGTAGTTAAAGAGCAACTAGCTTTGAACACTCTTCCCTGGTTGCTCCAGACTGGTTTTCCTTCCCGGCATATATACAGGACCTCAGCTAGGATTCATTTCATCCACCTCTGTCACAAATACATGTATACTACCCAAAGGTGTAATTTGATGGGGAGAAAGAAAATGTGGATGCGTTCCCCAGACTGGGGGATTTTATATGTTCTCATTTGCTACTCAACCAGGTTGTCTGATTTGAAATGATTCCCTGCAGGAGCATGAGGGTAGAAGAGAGGCAACCCTAGTACAGTATTGCTCTGTGGAATTGAGCATACAATCATATGTGGTACTTAAGAACTCTGCTCCCTGGTCCACAGATTCACTGGATTCAATGGACACTGCCTGCTGTGCTTTGCCCCTGTGCTTGCATCACCACTTCTGTCTGCTGGGCCTCTTGATCACATCTTGGACTGCTAAATCAGCCAATGCTATGTTTGACTTTCCCCGAGCATGTCTACATGTGCAATTAATGTGTTTGAATTTTCTGCACCAAAAATTCAGGTGCATTGAACTGCTCCTGGACACGCATCTGAATGCACACCCATTGAGAGCAGTTCAGTCCAGGGCTGCTCCTGCCTTGATCTGCCCCACTGCAGCAATCAGGGGGAGCTCCAGGCTTCTCCAGGTGCCAGCCCTGGGCTGGCAGGGGGCATGGAGGCTGGTCCTAATCACTGCAGGACTGGGAGAGCTGCCCTGGTTCTTGCCCTGGGACTTGTCCTGATCTCCACAGGGTGTGGGAGAGCTTTCTCAGATGCAGGGCAGCTGCCTTTCAGCCATGTGGAGATCAGGACCCATCCTGATTGCCATATGGCTGGGAGGCAGCTGCTTTGCAGCTGGGACAGCTCTCCTCAGCACCACAGAGATTGGGGCTTAGCCAGACAGCAGTGGCCCCCTGTTGCCTGGGCTGACCAGGAGCCAACTGATCCTGGTTAGGGTCTACCCATGTGCTTCAGAGCATTAGTTAATGCACCATTTTTCTGGTGTGTATAGTACAGTGCATTAGACTAATATAATGTGCAGTAATTGATGTGCATGTGTAGACAGTGATGCCTTACTGCACATTAATCTAATGTGCAGTAACACACCTAGTGTTGATGCACCCACTGATACTCCTTTTACCCTGAGCCAGGGCTGGTGTATACAGGAAGGCTCATGCAGAGAAAGCTAGAGTGCAACACTCAGGGGCTACCTTCTCTGTGCTCAACCCCTGTGAGGATGTACATTTAGTGAGTGCAAAGTAGTTTGCACTACCTTGAATTGCTCCACTGTATTTACCCACATGTATATTTTAAATAGAAGCAGCGCTCTGAAAGTGGGATAAGCTACTTCCCACGTGCTGGGCACTAAGAATGTCAACGTGGGGCGTTGGTAAGGAGTAGCTTGTGTGCTATAAATCCATGCCCTAGTACACAGATGGCAAAATCATCTGGCCCTGTGGGCCAGATATGTGGTATGGGATTAGTTTGGGGCTGGATGAATGATACAGAGCTGGTCTGGGACCCGGTGGGGAGAGACCTGGCATCCGGGGTTCTTGATTGCTGCCACAGGAACAAGCTGCAGTGCCAAGCTTCTTCCCATGGTGCTGCTGGGCTCCAGTGCCCCAAATTTTGCCTGGATGTTTGCCTATGGATGCAGAATGGTCTCCCCCATCAAGGTAGTGGTCTGGATGACCAAACTCTGTGGGCTGGACCCAGCCTGCGGGCTGTATGCTCAACACCCCTACAGTAATGTACTTCATGGTCACTTTCCTAGGTAGACAGGTAGCCCCTAGGACAAGCAGGGAAATGTTTGGTAAACAATGGAGTCCTAATGGAGCCCATCACCTGCTTCTCTGGCATATGTTTATTGGAGTCTGTAAGGGAACACTGGAAAAAAAAGCGAGGTGCTTTGGAGCCATATGAGGAGAGGGAACCAGCGCAACCTCTTATTCTCTGTTATTGGTGATGGTGCTTTCTCCATGGTAGTGCTGTTTGTATGAAGCAGAGTGAACAGAGTGTTTTAATTCTCCCATTATCTTTCCTTCTTGCACTAGAATCTATTAGAATTTAAGTTTTGCACAATTATTCACTGTTCAGCTAATCTCCTAAATCAGTACTAACAGGGAAGGTACAACAGCAAAGTCATGCAAGTATGTTCTGGGCAATGCCATGAGAGGCTCTAACATAATGTTACCCCTCTTTAAATGTTAATGAAAATGGACTTTGGATGGTTTGTGTTCCTTTAAACATGCCCCGTTCCAAATACAGTAGATGAGGGATGCTCAACCCCTGGCCTGCAGGGGCTCCCCACACAACTGAAAATTTGGCAGTGGGGGAGGAGTGGAAGCATTAATTGCTGCATCCCTGCAGTCAGATTCCCAAACCTATAGGGACTCCATGGACTGGATAATGTGGCCGTGCACACAGCCAGACCTAGGCATGGAGGGTTGCATCCACCAGGTGTGCAGGGCTGGATCCAGGTACATGGGGTCAGATGTGGCTGTGTGGGGCCAGACCGGCACACAGCGGCAGGGAGGTGTAAAGGACCAAAAGGTTAGTTGCCACTGGGGTGGCCTGTTGCTGTTCATAACAGAGAGAAACTAAGCCCACCCCAGGCTCCTTGTCCTAACTGAGGAAAAGTCAGACAGACCTTTAAGGGGATGAACTCAGGTTTATCTGGAAAATTATTAATGATTAATAATCTAAAGTGCTTGTACTGACCCAATCAGAGCCACATTTTAAAGGGTCCACAGCCCAGCTCCCCATTTGTTCCTGAAACTAATTTCAGGTCCAAAACTCGAGGCATAATAGCATACAAGCGTGAAAATACCTGACCTTGTGGTATAGGCAGACAACTGAGCATTTAAATGACACATGTTTTGCCTGAAAAGAATTATCTGTAACTAAATGTGGATAAAGTATTACAAATACAAAAAGAAAGGAACCATCAATGATTCTGTGATTTTAAAACATCTTCCTTCACACCGATGTTAAAGTGTTACCTTGATAATTTGTTGTATTCCAAACACACAGGGTGGTAAAAAGAATGGAGTGAATCAACAAACCAATTCCTGTGAGTTAAACTCCTCAGAGAGTACTGCTTCTGCATAAGGAGGCTCAGTAGTGGAGCGAAGACCTTTTTGGATAGACCTGTGCTTCGACAGAAGCATCTAACTGTGATAGAGGGGTGAATAAATAAATCCTTTTCACAAGCTATGTTCTTGTCTCCTTGGTAGGGGCACCTGAGGTATGTCTACCAATGACACATTCCCCGTATACCAGCAAGCATTCTCCATCACAGGTTAATACCCTATATACTTGCACTGGCACAGACCCATCCCCAACTTATTCAGGCCTCTCATGCAATTCAGTTCAGCTCTGTGGTTTTAAATATTCAAAAACATGTACAGCTTATAGCACAACCTGACTACCTATATGAGTAATAATGAATGACAGAATCAGGCCTTTTGGTCCAGCTGGCAGGATCGTCAGAGCCCCCAGTATTGAAAACTCATGGAGATTACATTGAATGAAGAAATGATCCAAAGCCATTCAAATCAGCGAGGGACTTTTTTGACTTCATTTGGTCTTGGATCAAGCCTGTTGGGCCAGTTCCTGATAGATGCTTAGTACCCTCAACTCCCACTAGATATTGATGATGTTGGGCACGTCTACATGTGCAATTAATTTGAAGCAATAAACTCTGACTGTATATCGTGCAGGAGTTTATTGTTCCCGGGTGCTGTATTTGAACGTGTGCCTGAGACCACAGCATATTGAGCTTACGTCGGAGCAGCCCCAGCTGGCAGAGGGCCTGGGGGGAGTTGGGGGTCAGCCTACCAGCCTGGGGCTGCTCTGAGCTGGCTCAATATGCTGCAGAGGGGCTGGCTGGGGCACAAGTGTACTCCAGTATGGGGCTAGCTGGCAAGCAGCCCCCGCACTGAAGCACCCTTGTGCCTCTGCTCGCCCCATGAGTGTCTGCATGCATTGCTGCACACAAAAGAACTCTGCCGCACGATACCACTTATATTTACAGATACTAACCTGTGGAGAGTTTTTTGCTGTAGCCTAATAGGACCGCATGTGTAGATGCTGAGATGTTTACCGCAGATGCAGATTTGACCGTTGAGTAGTGGGCTATGCCCGTATAGATGTACTGCTATAAGTGAAGCTCTGGCTGTGTAAAACAGTTGTTAAACTATACCTTCAGCATATCCCACTGGTATAGTAAGTCTTCACTCTGAAATTCTTTCCTAGTAAAGTCAAATGGTTTAAGTTTACACCTCCCCATTTTTCTACCCAGTATGTAAAGTCCTTTGGAATATAAAGGAACAACTGTCTTTCTGGAGATCTAGAAATCAGTGCTACTGAACTACACTAACTATCATTCTCTAACGCAGAGGCGGTCAACCTGTGGCACATGTGCCACAAGTGGCATGGGCAGCCTCTATCTGTGGCATGTGGCAGATTGGGGAAGAGGGCAGAAGGCAGAGCAGCAGATCAGGCAGGGAGCACAAAGCAGACATAACAGCAGATAGGACAGGGAACACAGGACAGGAGGAAGCAGAGCAGCAAATCAAGCAGAGAGTGGGAATCAGACTGGCACTTAGAGAGGGCATAGGGCTAATTTTTGGCATACCTGCCAAAAGGGTTGACCCTCCTCTGCCCTAATCCATTCCATGGTTTAAAACAGTTACAGAAACAGTTACAGTTCTATAGGTTAGACAAGTAATTCTTATAGAACCAAACATAATTTCTATCAAGCCCTAATGTTTTCTAGCTCTATTAATTTCTCTGTCAGGGAAAGATCTCAAAGTGCCCTGCAAGCATCTTTTTTTTGTGTGTTAAATATAAATATTCAATATTAAGCACTTCTGTCTGCCTGTTGTTTGTAGGTGTAGCTCTCAAAACATTCTGATTAAAACTTCTACCAGAATAGAAAGTCAGTCATCATCATTTAGCAGGTAGAAAAGCATATGTTGTCTTTGGTCATGAGTACACTTGTACAGCTAGTATGTGCGATGTATGTGGGGGCACATCCTACTACTTAGATTGCAGAGGAGGAGTCAGGAGTTGCATGCCTTCTCCTAACTTTGCAAGCGATTTACTGTGTGACCTTAGGCAACTTGAGTAGACCTTTCTCCTCTGTTTCTCTACCTGCTTAAGGAAGATGATTCTTCTCTACTGCCCACTGGTGACATAAGGCTAAAGTCATCTGCATCTATAAACAGCTTTGAGCTCCTTCCTGAAAAGGCATCTGAGCAGTTCACAGCAGCTTTGTTTAGATGCGCAGACCACAGCAATATTAATTTGTAGGGATTTACCTAATTCACAGCAAGGCGAAAGAAAAATCATGGGCTGCGAGTGGCCCGTGGTACCAGTTTCGTGATCTTTTCATAGTGGCTTCTCCGGTCGCTGATTGGCCAAGGGGCCCTGGAGACCCTGCCCCTCACTGCTGACTGGCAAAGAGGGGTGGGGCCACACAACAGGCAGCCCTCTCGGCCAATCAGCAGCAAGGTGCAGGAGGAGCAGCCACCATCTTTGTTGCTTCCCTTTGTTCAGGCAGCATCCCCCACCACATGGCAGGCTGTAAGTCTAGGCCACAGTGGCCCTGAAAACTGCTGGTTGTCAGCATTTTATTTTTAGTAAGTGTTCTTTTTCCTGGCAATTCCATGCCAAAAAAATCACAGGGATTGCCATTTTTGCAGGGTTCACAGAAACTTTTTTTCATGGTTTCCACAAAAAATATGAAATCTCAAATAGGGTAGATCCCTACTAATTTGTACTGGATTAACAATCTTTTACCAAACGACATTACTCAACTATATATATAGTATTTTGCCCAGTTTGAAGCGCTGAGAAATGGTCAATTATATTGCAACTGGGAGCCAGGCTCCACGTCGAACACACGACTACAGCTCAGCTATTTGTAACCAAAGCTCTGCATTGACTGTCCATTTTTAGGTTCCGGCAGCTTATTGCTGAATATGAACCAGAGGTGCATGAAGTCTCCCGGCTCTTCCGCTCGGTCCTGCAGGAAGCCACGGAGAAAATCAAGGAGGAAGAAGAGGCCAGGAAACTTGCGAGGCAGTGGAACACAAAGCAGAAAAGCAGCATCTCCCTCATGTCATTTAAATCCCGGGCCAAGATTTCCCCCTTCATCAGTAATATCAAGACCATTTCGGAGGATGTAGAGCGTGGCAGCCAGCCCACCAGAAGAGTGTGGAGCATGCCAGAATTTAGGAGTGCCAAGGACTTTTGATTCTACTAACCGTGAAGTTTTAGACAGTTTTGTTGTGCTGTTTTGTTTTTCTTTCAAGGATGAATTAACTATATTCCACCCAGGTGTCATTTCACTTTCATCCCAGTTTTCTCTCCGTTGGCCTCTCTCTCTCGGAAGCTGTGTCCATAGTAACTGCTTCTGATGCACGTAGTCTGTGACACAGTCTGTCACCCAACACACTAGCCTGGGCTATAATTTAGTGACTTGCGTCAACTCATTTCTTATTTTGGTTCTACTGTGTTCTCCTTGGAAAACAGCTTGTTGCATGTTACACTCTGCAGCAGGGCTTAGGTCTGTGTACAGGTGAATCAGCCTCATCCCATGGGCCTTGCTCAAATGGGTAAATGCCTGAAGCCAGTGGGGCTACTTCCATGAGGAACGTTTGTGGGATTAGGCCTTTTAAAACTAGGGCTGGCCCCTGATTCAGCCGTCTGGAACCACGATTAAACCCTTGGCCTCCTTAATGCCAGGGAACTCTTTTTACATTTTAAACCAGCATTGATTCTGGTTCAAGTTGTTATAAAATCACCTCTCCCTGCATAGGAGATAGATAGTAAATGCTTTGGATGTGGACAGACACATTTTCCATAGCAGCCAAGTGGGGTCCATAATTAAGCATGCTCATATTTTTTTTTTTTTTGCATTCACAGCCCCTCAAATTTGCATATGCAAGTGACTCAGAGCTCTGACTACCTACTATGTGAACAAGGATGCTGTGCATCTGTGCAAGTACAGCTCGGGCAGAAGTATGCACTGCACCTGTACACATACCTGCATGGATGCATATGAGGCACCTTTAGAACTCTGAGTCTTATTCCTTAATTTTTCACTTTTGTTGCAAAAAGAGAAGAGGTTACATACCAAATTCTACACCCCTCTGGGGTCAAAATTGTCTCATGTTGAGAGCTCTAAGCAATGCCAATAAGTGCTTCATCTCACATTCCATTGAGGAGCAGATGAACTGAAATAGATGTTCATGGCTGAATTTGAAAGCAGATTATGGGGAATGTCTCTGTCAGAAAAGTCACTTTTTGTATATAGGGATCTTTCTATGTTCCAAATGGTTAGCGGTCATTCTAACAAACTGCTGCTATGATGTTTTGAAGGCAGAATGAAAGCTTATTGCCTAATGTTTGCTCACAGATACACAGAGGAGAGTGGTAGGTAATGATGTGATGAACATTTTTCATGGGAAAATAATGATTTATGCAAATTACACAGCCTGTATAAAGCAGTGGTTCTGAAACTGGGCCTTAGAAGAAGCAGGAACATATTACTGAAGATGACAGGGTCAACACAGTTGCTGGCCCAGTCTCCCCTACCCCACCCAGGGCAATGTGCCATGCTCCAGAGAAGAAATGGCATGGGTGTTCTCCAGGGACAAGTAGCAGTGGCACAAGGTGCTACTTGTCTCCGGAGAAACACGTTCCCACTCGTGGGGATGCGCCTCCTCTGTCTATACTGCACAATGCAGGGTAAATTAACTTGGATGGAGTTCAAGTAAGGCACTACACTGCAAATGTATCCATAGACACTAGGGCCAGAGGAACCACTGTGATCATTTAGGCTGAAACCCTGTTTCCACTGCCTACAGAATCTTTCTCAGTAAATCATGTATTTTAGGATGGCACCTAATTTCATCCCAAAGACTCCAAGGACTAGCAAGTCCCCTGTATCTCATTGTAAAATCCAGTGGTCATCCTTGCAACTCAGGAATTGCATCTGCTGTCAAGACCCAATTTGTCTAACTTTAGCTTCCAGCCACTGGCTCTTGTAATGCCTTTATCTGAAAGGTGTGGGGAAGGGAGCTGCGGGGAGGTGGGAAACCACAATTAGCTTTCGGCTTTCTAACTTGAGCTCCTTAAACCTCATATGTAAGGACTTATTTTCAAACCATTGGATCATTGTTGTGGTCCTACTCTGAACTCTTTCTAGTATTTCCACACATTTTTTTTTAAATGCAGGAGTCCAGCTGCTTTTCTACCACTCTGAGCACTTCTCCACTTCTGCTTTGACATACTCAAGGATCACAGTAGACTGTTTATCCACAGCAACGTACTGGGAGCTCCTCATGAGACTTATCTGTATGATGACTGTCAAAGTCCTTTTCTAAATCTTAATACTTTGCAAATGTTACTGATCTTGATCAATTTTCCATCTAAAGCTAAGAAAGGCATACTGGCACATCATGAACTTGCTAGCTGTTAAGAGAATGTTGCCACCTACTTTTGAACCAAGGAGGTGGGAAGGTCCACTGCTGAAGGATGTGAGGTACAAGATCAGATTTCTAGGGCAAAGGAGCAAAATTTTAGTGATGTGGCTGAATAAAAGATGAGACAAAAGCTTGCAGCACCTCCACTAATACTCCCTAGCTTCAGAAAAACCATTTTTTTTCCTCACAGCTCTGGTTATCTAATTGGGTTGTATCATCTGCTTAGAAGGGGCAGCTATCTGCAGCGCGCAATGTATAGGGAAGAGAGCAGTGTTTGGCACATGGATCAGAGAACTGTGTGTCCCACTGTCCTGGAAAAAGGGTAGGATACAAACTCAGTATTGATCACTTGAAGAAAGGGGGAAGCAGGTTGTGTGTACAGCCAGCAGCACAACATATCTCCAAGGGGAATGGGCAGCCATCTTGGGAACATGGCTGCTCTTCCTTGCTCTATTCTGCAAAACCCTTCTTTTTCTCTAAAGGGGACCTGATAGAAGTAATGACATTAAATTGCACTAAAGGAAATTAGGTTTGGTATTAGGAAGAATTTTGTAATGATGGAGCTGGTTAAGTACTGGAACACATTGCCAGATAAGTTATGGAATCTCTTTTGCTAAGTTTTTATGTGCAGGTTAGACAACCACATATCTGGAGCAGCTTAGACTGGGATGATTCTGTCTTGAGAGCAGGGGTTGGACTACATGACCTTCAGCAGCTCCTTCTAGCCTTGTTTTTCTGTGATTCTCTGACATACAGGAGCAACAGCACTGAAGCTGAGTGTGTAAGAGAATGCATGCCTGCCTTGTCTATACAGATAGCTTCAGGACCCTTAAAATCAGCTTCCAACATCATTGCATTTCACACCCTAATGTGTAAATGTAAAACAACTTTCAGATCACAGGCTAAAAGCAGAGCCAGGGGAGAACAAAAGAAACTAAAACCATGGATCATGTTTTTGCAAGTTTATGCTATAATAGCCTGGAAGTCCTGCCCATGGCTGAACACACTGGCTTGAGGAATACTGTTTTGCCACCGGAATCACCCTGGAAATTCTGGTCTCTTGTTAAATATTCATGCAAAAGTCCCCATGGATAAAGAGAGCAGAAGCTCAGATTGCATATGCTAAGAAAACTCAGGGCTTCCAAATACAAGTTCCAGCTTGAGCTGGGCTACCTCAGCTCAGGGTCAGAGAGAGAGGGTCAGAGAGATCTGGAGATTGTTGACAATCAAATAATTACTTTGTGGCTTTGTG
Organism: Gavialis gangeticus; assembly: GCF_001723915.1. Lineage (NCBI taxonomy): Eukaryota > Metazoa > Chordata > Crocodylia > Gavialidae > Gavialis > Gavialis gangeticus. Next base: position 161,116,983 of record NW_017729022.1, on the reverse strand, counting down.
TTCTCTGTTTAGTAATGTGATAATGAGTGTGTGTGTGTGTGTGTACTTGTTTTTTAAAATAGAAGTTCTGATGCCAGGATTAGCTTGGTTTCAGCTATCTAGCATGTGTGTGTTGTTGCTGGTGATGGTTCAATAAAAAAAATAAAACTGACAGAAAAGCACTAAACAGATTTAAAAAAAACAGTACGACTAACTTTTGTATTTATTAGCAAGCCGTTCTTATTGTAATTAAATGCTGAGATATGCTTGAGAAATGCTGAGAATTTCATCCTATGGCACTGTGTTTTGTATTGGCACCTTCAGTTTTGATTGTATCAATGCAGTATCTGATGAGCCAAAAGAAGCATTCTGATACACTAAGATAAAGCTGTTATTACAATACAACATATGTATGAAATGGCCTCACCCTTTCATATTAAGGACATGCTTACACACTCATCATCACTCTACTCACAAGGCCAGACCAAAAATCAGGTAAAAAAAGCAGCATACTCCTACTGTGATATACAGGGTATATTGAATTCCTCTATAAGTTAGTACTTAGAGTCAAAGGATACTGTAAGAGAACTGGCCCTTACAACAGAGTTGGGAGAAAAATAGTATGCCTACTTTACAGTAAAGAAAACTGAGGCAGCAAATTTAAGATACTTGGTCAAAACTGCAGATGGAGCCCATGTCAGAGTGAACGTTGGAACGCAAGGGTGTTCTCTTGGTTCCTAGACCAATGCTCAGACCACTAGCCCATGCTTCTTATGCTAACCAATATCAATTTCCAGAATAAACAAATACACAATCTTTCATTTTAACAGTACCAGCATTTCAGCTGAATCTCTGAGAGAATTTCCACTGGGTTCCCAGCACTGCCTTTGCAGGAACCAAGATGCTGGGGAAAGGCCAGTCACTGTGGAGGATCAAACATTTTGAGAGATGGGAAAAGTGAGTGCTATATTCATCCCTAGTGTAATGTTTCAGACTGCCAGAGTTACACTAGGGCTGGGGTGGGCTCAACTTCCTTATCTGCATATGTGCAAATTGGAAACAAGGTACCTAGGGGATAAACACGGACATGAGACTCTTTCATCCTGATCCTAACTCCTCCAGAATCCAGATTGCTAGACTTATCTCTTTGGCCAGGTCATCCAGGGTCTGGGCCTACAGAAAAGAAGACATGCTTCAGCTTGCTCCACTCTCCAGCTTGCCACAAACTTGCAACTGGTGACTCTAGTCCCTGGCAGAGTTGTCTATGTGACTCTGCCAGTACTGTACTGGGAGATGGAAGCAGACAATATCCAGAATACATGAACAAGTGCAATTCCTTATTCATGGAGCTGGTAGTTTTTTAAAAAGCAGCAGCTTCAAGCTGCTTGAATTTCTCTCTCATGTCATGTCACCATTTTGTATATTTTCACTGCACGTGGGGTCCCTTCCTACTTTACACCTGAATAAGCAAGCACTCTTCCTTAGGGAGGTACAGGCAAGTCCCAGATACACTTCCAAAGTGGTTAAGTCTGTATAATTTCTTCCACAAGTCCAAGATGGGTTCAGATGCACCTCAGAGCACCCACTAAGCCCCAAGGGTCTAGGCACTATGAGCTTAAAAGAAAACAGGGTAACGGTTAGTCTCCAAGGTGCCACCCTACTCTACCTTTGGCCTGACTTCAGACTAACATGGCTAACTACTTCCGCTCAGCATAAGAGGGAACCAGTTGGTCCCAAATTAAAGTTCCATAAAAAGATGCAATCCTCAAGGGAAGTTAAACAGCCTCTCACTTCATACAGGGCCTTACTGAAGCTAGCATCCACACAGACTCCTGAACCATTCAGGCTCAGAACATCTGTATCTAGTGACTACACAGCATGCAGACTGGTGGCTCCCACCTCCCCCAAAAGGCCAAGAGGCCCAAGGATATGATCCCATGGAAATCAATCGGCTTCAAATCTCATTGAGATTTGGGACCCCTCATTCCAGTGGGGCCAGGATTTAACCCTGTAACTGGCAGTGATGACCAGGGAGAGGAGGGACATGGAGCTGAGGTCCAGGAGTCTGCTACCACCTGCATACACCCTGACTCCACCACTGCCATAGCACAGGTCATGGGAGGCATTAGCAACTCCGACTGGAAAGAGAGGAGGAGGATTGACTTCCTGACAGTCTTGTGATGATTAAAACAAATAGTTGGTGCAGGAGGTAAGAGACAACTTCCTCATTGCTCTGTATCTTATAAAAGGTGCAGCAGAGGTTGGGGGTGGGTTTGTGTCTCCTGCCAGAGGCAGCATACAGATAAGGCAATCCATCTTAGTGGAGAGTGCTACTCTGCTTTTCTCTCCAGCCCTCCATCACTACCATTAATTTGGGGAGGATTTAATCCACTAACCCTTTCCCCCCCACCCCCCAACTGCATCCCCCTTTGAGCCTGCCTGCTGTACAAGGCACAGACACTTGCCCTGGCACCTGGGGGAGATTTCACTGACTAGGCACTACCAACATCAGCATCCCAACGGCACAGGGACAAACCTGAGCATTCATACAGACTGCCTGTGATGACACCTGCAGATGCACTTTAGAGGGAAGTGTATTGAAGTCATGTTGGCTTGTTAAAGTCCCAAATGGAAGGGCCCTGTCAGTTAGGCCTCAATGTCAAGATCCTGTTTAATAGAGAGGGGTGCGTATGGGGCAGGGGACAAAAACTTTACTCAAACAGAAACATTAATAATATTCAGTATGAATCACTTCATAAAAAATGGAGCCACTGTATAGCCACATTGGCAACAGCTCAGTGCCAAGAGCAAGCCTATACCTGAACAAAAAGGTACTTTCCCTTGGCTGGATGAGCTGAGTGCAAGGCAAAGAAAGTAAGGAATGTGAAGATGGTGGAACAAGCACATGAATGCAAGTTTTCCAGCTTCCTCAAAAGATGCGTCACCAAAAAATATGCCTGACATGTTTTATGCACCTGCAGCCTACTAATTCCTAGCCAGCTACTCTCTACTAGGCCTTCTACCTATTGCTCATTCCAAAAGCCCCACGTAGGTTCAATATGCCCTGAGCCGGGCTGAGAAAAACCCTGGTTATTTTATTGCACCTACGTTTGCTTAGTAGCAGATCACAATACCTGCAATACTAATTTTGAGTAGTGCTTTATCTCCACGGGGCCTAATGAGTTCAACAGCATTTTGCAACAAGGTAGGCAGGATATAAAATCTGACCCTTGGGTCATAAACTCTGAGGCAGGGCTTGTCTGGATGTTGTGGATGGTAGAATGCCAAGCATGAGGGCAGCACCCAATACATGAGACTAGCAGTATTTAATCTATTTCTGGGCCTTGAGGCATTCTTCATGATTTTACCCCACAGCATCATCCCACACATTTTGCTCTGCACTTGGGACCCATCCTACATTTGACCTGTATAGGTGCGAAGAATGCTTGAGAAGTCACTGGGACTGCTGTGACACAGGGCTTCTGACTGCACAATGGGGCCTCTCCCTCCCTTCCTGTCTGAAGAAATCAATGGGAGTCTTGTCAATGCCTTCAGTGGCAGCAGGATGTAAAATAAAATGCATCCCCAATTCCTGTATTTGTTGTCTTTAATTGAATCTATGTTGGAATTTAATCTGTCTCCATCCAGCTGAAACCAGCAGCTGTTTAAATGTCCAGCTGAGCAATTAAATATTAAAGGAAGCAGGCAAGACTGGGTAAACAGACGTGAGCTTAACTCACAAAGTCTTTTCACCACAACTCACATGCACTTCCCCCCTGTGCTCTGCCATCCAACATCTGAGCAGGGAATGGGGAAGCATATGGATCCTGATTTAAGGAGATAAAACAACTAGAATTAAACAACTATAAAGGATCTGAAGTTCTCTGAAACTGGGTGGTTTGTAGATGTAATCCAGCATTTTAAATTTTAAAGAACCTGCTTCTAATCTTGCCTTCTGTTAATCAGTGACCACAAAATGGGAAGAGATGGGAGAGGAAACAGGACATTTGTACTCCAGCTGCTCATTATACACAGGGGTTTAGTTTCTCCTTAGTGCTAGTATCTACCACACTAACATCAAAATAATGCCCAGAGCTCTCAAACAAGAGCAGAGCTCACTGTGCCAGGCTCCTGCAAATAGGCTGACATATTGCTGTGCTCTAGGTCTCAGATAAGGCGTGGTACACTGGTGTGCTGCCCGATTCTCCCTCAGAACTGTCATATCCAGTCTCCTAGTTTTGCCCAGCACCATGGGCAAGAAAGCAAGAGGCAGTAGCCCCTCACAGTCTGCCATCTTCCTTGTACAATGGCTCATGGTGTGGGTAGTTGACACCTGGAAGCATTTTACTTTGTGTACCCTCTCAGCCACACCCATATGCAGGGAGACTGCACTTACCCTAAAGACTTTACATTTAAGGCCCTCTTCCCCTTCCTTCTTCTGATTTAGGTATGTAATTAACTTTATGTGTTGCTGTTGATCTTTAAGGACTTGTGCCTTAATAAACTTGATAAAGAAGAGGCAGGGAAAGAGCAATTACAAACACAGCAAATAAAATCTCACCTCCATAGCTGAGTCCTAATTATAGTTTGCCTCCTCCAGATCAACTTAACCTTGCCCAGGACTGGCTTAGCAGAGGCCGTAGGAAAAAATGTGCAAGTGCTGTTCTGTACAGTGCCTGCTGGTTATTAGAATCTTGCTCAAAAGAACCAGTTGCTTATTAGCAGAAAAGTCTGAAAGCATGCTTAAAGCGCAAAAGCTTTCTTCTTGTTAGATATTCAAATCAAACCCACGCATGTGTGATTGCTGTGCAGCTAGGATCTTAGGTGAAGGCAAGTGACTGCTGAGCTTATATGCTGATGTGAGATTTTTTACTCAGCTCTTTACCTTGGCGCTGCTTATTAGTATCAAGTGTTCTGCCCAAAGGGATTCTAATGCCTGGTGGACACAGTGGGCTCCTCTACACGTGCAGGTAAAGATGCATTGTAATCTAATGCATGATCCACACAGTCACACCACCTGCCATGCCAGACATGCATGACACGAAGCATGATTGTGAGATTGCACATTAGATCCCATTGTGCTTTACTGCTGATGCAGGGGGATCTCAGGTCCTATCTTGGGCTACCCCTGCACTGACAAGAAGCAAGCTCCCACAGCTGGGAGTTCCCCCAGCTGAAGGGCTCCCAGTCACAGGAGCACCTCATGCATCCCAACAGCTGGGAAATGCAGCTGCTGCAATCTCCCAGCCTCAGGGGTGCGTGAAACCCCTAGAGCTGGGAGACTACAGCTGCTGTAGTCTTCCAGCCTTGGGGATTTCACATACCCCCAGGCTGAGAGATCGTGGCTGCCAGGACCCAGCACCCCTAGCTGCAGAACTCTGGGTCCTGGCAGCGGTGGGGTGCTGCTGGAACCCAGAGTCAGCATCTGCTGGGACTGAGGGAGCCCTTCAATGAAGGACTCCCAGGCCAAGCTGGGCATGGTGCACCCATGCAGCTGGGAGCCTTATCAGCTGATGGGGCTCCCAGCCACAGGGGAGACCCTGTTACATGTGCAAATTAAAGCTGGATAGCAATCAGCTATAAAGTTAGTAAACATTTTCGAGGTCTAAGTTTATAACTGGCTGGAGTTTTTTATGGCATGATAGCTACTGTGCATGTGTAGCTGGTCTCAAGGTAATTGTGCAATTAACCAGTTAATTGTGTGATACCTGTAACATGTAGAGGGGGTCTGTATCAGTGCAACTAGTCTTGAAGTGTTAATGTTAAACATTCATTCTGTGATAGTGTCGAGAGGCCAGAGTAAAGTAGGGCTCCACTCATGGGCGAATGGTGCCTCTTGAGTCAGGGGGGGCATATGCCACCCCGACACCAGTCAGCGACTGGTGGGGGGGGCGACTGCGGCCAATCTCATTATCCAGGGGGGACACTTCGCGGCTGATCTCACTCACCAAAAAATGGCCACGCCACTTCTGAAAGTCCCGTGACCACTTCTGGAAGCAGTGCAGCCACTTTTGCTGGTGGCCCCACTCCCTGACCAGCACTTGCAGGGGTGCACAACCGTGCACCTCCTATGCATAGCCACTGGCTCCACTGTATAAAGTTCTGAATATACACCCACTACATGCCAGGCCTTGCCGCAGAGTCTACTCAAAAAGTATCACTAGTCTTGTCTTTGTTTCTCAGTAGCATAAGACAACCTAGAGAAATACACTGGCTTCCTTTTAGATGGAACAGCTAGCAAGAGTGTAACCCAGCTGATGGTTAACTCACCTGTAGCATTTTGTAGTAACAACACACATTCCAAAGAGTTGCTCTAGTGATGCTAGCACATCCCTATGCTTTCCCTGAAATGCTTAGTCCTGCTATGTAGATTCAAAGAACTTGTCTACACTAAGGAAATCTGTTAGTCATTTTACCTGTGGTACTAGAAATGAAAGTTGCAATGCAGACAGGACTCCATTTCTAGCACAAGTTAGAGATTTTTAAGACCCAGCTAGACAAAGCCTTGGCTGGGATGATATAGTTGGGGATGGCCCTGCTTTGAGCAGGGGGGTTGATTAAATGATCTCTTGAGGTCCTTTCCAACCCTCATTTTCTATGCTTCTAAGATTCTAAGACTTCTCTTGTTTCCACTACTGAATAAAAACAAGCCAAACAGAAAGACCCCCCCCCAAAATCTTTGAAACATTCTTTGGTCAAGGTCTGGATTGAATTAAGAGACGTTACTACTTCTGCTACAATATTTTTCAGGTTCTCATATATTGGCAGCATCAGACACCTGAAACTATTTCTAAACAGCTGGAGTAAAATAAAGGGCTGATTTTCAAAACAGCTCAGCACTCAGTAGTCCCCAACAGCAACACTAATGGATCCTAAGTGCTGGTCCCTTTTTCAAAATCTCTTTCAGATTCCTTGCTAGAAGGCTTAAAGACAGAGCTCATAATGTCTGCAGCAGCTTCATTTGAATATCTTCCACCAGTGTTGGGGTTCTCCTTTGTGCTGTCACTAAGCGCTGGCTGTAAAACAGGGAGAGAACAACAAAGATCAAGTGAAAACCACAGGGAGTTGGCAGCAAATATGCCTCATAAGCAACATAGGCTTACACTGCCTTCCTTGAAAAAAGTGAGCAACAGCAATCTACAAAGTTATATAAAAAGTATGTTCTCTGAACTCACAAATGGATAATGGTTCCCTCTGTTGGTACCTCAGAAACATTACCACACAGACACTGTTCTTTTTGATGATTAATTATTGGCAGCTTATTTTTAACTCTTTTTCTCTACCAGGTACAAAGTCTTTGCCTATATAGCACATGCAGATGAAGCACAGCTTTACCTATTCCTTACCATGGTTAGCTCACCCTTGCTACACAGATGACCCAGATATCAACTGTTGCATAAAGAGCAGCTAGCTGAAGCTGAACCCAAGTAAGACCTCTTATTTGATGCTGATTAATGAAGGAAGATGCATTGAAAAATTGCAACTGACTCCTTTGCAGTGACCGCACACCTGCCATTATCAATTCAGTCCATTGTTTAGGAGTACTCCTAATTTCTTGAGAAGATGCTCTCACCAGGCAACATCTAGTAGTAATACTTCTTTACAATTTCTGATTGGCCAGAAGAGCCCCTCCTATCCTGATGGATGGTGACCTGGCCTCACTCATTCATGCCTTGTTCACCTCTCAACTGGACTACATGAGATATCTGGACATAAAGACTTCAGCACGTGGGAAACTCCAGCTAGTATAAGATGCAACAGCGTATTTCTTTAGCAATACAGGGTACCACAAGTACATCAAATATGTCTTCTGCTCTCTATTCCAGCTTCCAATAGAATCCTGAGTCAATTTCAAGGTCTTAGTTATTGCTTTCAAGATACTCTATGGCATGGGCCCACAATACCTAAACAACTGTCTGAAGCTCTAGAATCCAAACTGTAGTTGACAACTTTATTCCTTGAGCACAATGGAACTCAACAACATCTCACTTGAAGATGGAACTTTTTTACAGGCTGGTGTGAGAGTGCATAATGCACTGCCCCAGGAATGAAGGTCCATTACAAACCTCAAGACGCTTTGCTTCAATATGTAGCATGTTTCTTTGACTCGGCCTTCTCCAACACAAACACAGAACAACAAATATATTAAAAAAAAACCCTTAAAACCCTTTCAAAATATGGTACCACACTGTCATTTCTTCTACAGGAGAAAGAATGAGAGAAAAATCCAACATGCATGCAAACGATATTACTCATATTGCGTAATGCACAACTGGAAGGTGTTCAGATACCACGGAAATGAGCATGGTGGAAGAACCTACACAGAGAAGAATAGGGTTTAGACATTACACCTCTGTGCTGTTTCTTCTAGGAGAAATAAACATTCTTACAAATCTATGTCATTTAGTGTGTAAATGGAAGATGAGTTCCTTTGAAAATCAAGCCTTAACTGCTGGGGCAAGAAGACCAGTCTGTGAATGTGGGCAGCAAAGATCTAGAAGGACACTGCTCTGGAGATATGAAATTGTCACAGGTACATGTTCATTACACAGTGCTGGGCTAGTAGTCAGGACACCAGTCAAGTGCTCAGAAGGTGCAGATTCAATACCACAGACATCCTGCTCTGGGAAAGTCATTCAAGTAGAAGGCAGGGTAGATTTGCACCTTATAGGTTAACCAAAGAGAGAGAGAGAGAGAGAGAGAGAGAGAGAGAGAGAGAGTGTGTGTGTGTGTGCGTGTACCTTATTAACCTGAGAGAGCTAGAGAGCAAGACAGCACGTGAGCATGCATGCACACACCCATCCGTTGTCCATTTATAAATGAGGATCCTGCTACTTCCCCTTCTACACAGGGGTGATGCAAGGATAAAGACAGTAGGGGTTAGATGCACTGCTAATGTGAGTCCTGCAAGTACCTTGATAAAAGGTTTATACACTAAATTATACTACATTTGTTTTATATTATGTGTATTACATCAGGGGTGCCCAACCCTACCCCATGGACCAAACCCAGTCTGTGGCCCCATCAATTCAGCCTGCAGGGCTCCCCACAGGTTGGGAATTTTGGCAACTGGGAGTAGAGGCAATTAATACTGCCACACCTTCCTCGCTACCAAATTCCCAAGCCCTGTGCAGCTAATTGGGGCTGTGCTATATCCCCTTCCCCCTGCATGGCTGGATCAGATCCTGCCCATCTGGCCTGCTAGGCAAAAAGTTCAGTATCCTTGAATTACATCATATTGCACGGAAACCAAACTAGACAAGTCCTGTATAGCTTGCAAAGTTATACCATAATACAATACATTTCACAGAAGTGGGTAGTGGAAAGCTATGCTTGCCTAGGAGTTTATTTTTGCTCTCTTCACTTTTTTGAACTTGTGATAGGGCAAAGCTAGGGCTGCGTACACAAGGGAAAGTGTAAGCAATGTAAGATTATATTCCACTTGAAAACTAGCTACTGAAAGGCCTTTTTGACATTTGTTTAAAAACAAAACCAAGGGAAGCAAGGTAGGTGCATGGGACTGGATTCTGTGGAAATGTTCTTCCAATCCTAACCTGTTTAAAACAATGAATTACTGGGGGATTTTATTTTTAAATTAAATGCCAAAAGATTAAATTGGGTTGTCTACAGTGTGCAGAAGGGATAATAGTGCAGAACAAAGTCATTAAACTGAAAGATTTTGTTCAAACTGGAAAACGTATGTTTTGTATATAAAAGTGGAAAGTGTAGATATAAGTCTGACTTCTCCAGTCCCCTGCTTCCTTCTATACCACCTGTTCACTGGCTTCTGTCCATAACTCCTGGCAATCCTAGTTTCACAGTCCCCTATTTTTGCCACATCCTCTTCTCTTCCCTTCACTGTGAAACCTGAGGGCAATGTTCTATGCTGCCCATTTGAGTGGCTGGAGAGAACTTCTTTCACTGTCACTTACCTCCCATCCATACACACCTGAAGGTCCTGTATCTTTCATATTTCACCTTACCTGGAATTAATGTGTTGTTCCACTCCTCCACACCTTCCCCCTTTGGCTAGCAGTTGCAGCAATACTGACCTGGAACCTGAGTCTATTTATATTCATATATCTTGAGTTTTTGGTAACAGGAGAAGAAAAAAGCCAACACTGTCAACTCCTGCAACCTGCACTGCATTACTTTAAACCCTACCTGAAGGATACAAATGATTACTCAAGCATCTCAGATTTTACATTTTTCTTAATTTAAGTATTTAACAAAGAAAAGCTTAGAGACATGGCCAGAGCACGTCCCAAGGGCCAAAACAAATAAAGAGAGACCAGGGTTTTTTTTGTTAAAGTCTAATGGTGACCTAAGTCATGATTTTTGTGTATAAAACAAAGACAAAGGGGAACAAACTACACTGGCACACTAGGAAGGCAGCTCCACCTCTCCATGTTAACTCAATACATAGGGAAGTCAGGCAAGACTTTCAAAAAACTGTGCACAAACTACAGAGCAAAGTGGACAAGGAGAGCTTGTTTCAACTGAGTTAAGAAATACCTGAACATTCAAGGTTTGTGCCATTCTTCCTAAACTGGAAGCTCACTTTTTAAAAATCCTTAATTCTTACATGTTTTGTGTGATCTTTTTGCCCTGGGCTGGACACTTTTCTTCTTCCTTTGGCATCTGACCTATATACCCTAGCCCTAATCAAGCAGAGAAAAGAACTTCCTTAGTGTTGGATATCCACAATCCTTCTTTGTCATTCCTTCACAAACTGTCACTCCACCCAAACCCCTAAGTGGCATCCCCTAAAAAATAGTCAAAATGAGACAAAGTGTGGAACGTGGAGGCCAAGCCACTGGGGAGATACGCTAACCTAAAACATTTCATTTTTCCAAAAAGTTCAACCCCTTGGGGGATTTTTAAAAACATATCTGAAATTAAAACATCTGATTTTTTCCAAACATCCCCCCCGCCAAATTCTAGCCCTGCAAAAAATGTGGCCTATGACATTGGAGAAACTTTTCTTTTTTAAATGGGAACAGGTTTTAAATTGGGCTTATAATCAGAAGTCAGTTTCAACTGCAACTGCCAAGACATGAGTGCTTCTCTGCATGTCTGGCACTTTCAGCCAAGGGTGGCAAAGTACTTTATCCAGGTGCTATTCCCATGGCAGGAAAAAAGAAAAAGATTAAGGCTTCTTGCAGATGTTTAAAAAAAAAAAATCATGCTTTACCAGAAGTAGCAGCACTTTACTTTGACCCAGCTCCTCAGTATCTGTATAGATTGGGCACTTCAGCATGGCTTCTTGGTGCTTTTAGCTAAGCTGATTCAATCAGCTATTAGATAAACGTGCCAAAAAAGCCCCACTAAAGCACCTGATCTATACAGACATAAGGCAAGCTGGGCCCAACTAAGGTGCTGCCTTTTCAGGGCATGCATGGGGCTTAGTGGAAGAATGTACCACGTTTAAACTAAAGTGCCCATTATAATAGAGATTTTTTTTTACATCTGCAAGCAGCCTAAGTGACTTGCCACACAACAGGTCAGTGGCAGACTCAGAAACAGAACTCAGATTTCCTGATTCTCTTCTTAGTTACCAATTCCAGCATGTGCCTAAATTCCTCCTGGCACCCCGAATTTATTGGGAATTAAACACTTTCCCAAGTGTTTTTTATGAGAGGAGATAGGCATGAGCATACGCATACATTCTTTCTTGAATCAGGGCTCTAACCATGAGAGATATTTCACCCTGTTATAAAACATTTGGTATTGAATACTTGAGGAAATTGGTTTCTGATATGTATGAAGGTTTCACAAGTCATCTAAAAGAAATCTCCTTGGAATACTGGTGTACATCCTTTGGATGCTGAATGCTTCTGTAATTCAGGTCAGTCTCCCAAGTATTTTTGTGCATTTGTTTTTACCTAATGTCCACATATCTTATGCATGAAATTCCTATTGAGGCTGTACTGGTGTAACATACAAAGGATCCTTTACTTTGACACAAGGAAATCTGTCAGAGTGATTAGAAGGCAGACCCCACAGCAATCTAGGCATTGCTAGAGCACACATTAATGCCAAATGTATCTGCCCTCTCCCAAAGGAGAAGTCTATTCTGCTTCTATTTCAGCATAAAAACACTCAAGTTTTATATTATTACTCTGGAATACTCTTCAACTTGATACCAAGATACTGACACAATAATAAGCAGTCCAGAAAGACCACATCACAAACTTTGTGAGAAAATGATATACTAAAGGATGATTACAGTACTAAAAAAATGATACTACTTATTTCTGTGCTATTTACAAAGGGACATTTCTTTTTAGAACAAATAAAATCACCACAAAAATACCTATACAGAAACACCTTATTTTTCAAACAGATGATCTACAAGAACTCTGTTTAAGTTACTGGAAATATTAAGACATTTGAAATTAAGAGTGAGCTCTGCATGCAAAGATGGGATATACTGGACACTGAGATCCAAGACTGTCATTTCATTGCAGACTGCGATCAGCAGCACATTTTAAGCACTTGTAAAACACTGCAGCCTCGCTATTAATTTAGGATCTCAAAAGGAGATCATGGGTTTTCTTTAACAATTATCAGCAACTCTTCATTTTGCCTGTAATGAAGGACATTTTGATTGTCTTCCCAGCAGGAGAAAGCAGACTTGTTACAAACAGCGCCCTTTTCCCTGAGTTTCCTTTTAGTGTTCTGCTAGGCATGATGACAGGTTGACTTGATGGACTCACAAGCCTTACTCAGCACTCTTTCCATCACAAGGCAGAATTTAGGAATTCAAGAAGTTCTGCGCGGTTTCGATCCCTCTGTAGAGCAGAAAAGCAGTTTTGTAAATTACTTGTTTGCCCAGTGAACATTTGGTATAAGTCAACTTGCAACATACTCTTCTGTTATAGTAACCTGTCCTACGGAACAACACAACAGAGCTACAGAAATTAATTACTTGCAAAAAGTCTTTAGATAAAGGTTCAACAACATTTTATTCAACAGGCCTGGTTCCCAGAGCTGTGTGTTGTGTGCATCATAACCTCAGGGGGCATTATGGTGGCCAACCATTGCACAGGTTTTGCACCGCTGTTCTGAAAATGGTAACATCTGTGTCTAAAAGTCACAGTGCATGAAGTAACATTTTTTTTAAACAGAGCTCATTGCAAATACTAATTTTTGTTTAAACATATTACACATTCCCATGCTGCATTAGCATCTTCAATCTCTATGTATTCTAACCTATGCAAAAAAAAATTTAAAAAAAGGAGCTGTGAAGTACAGTTACCCAGAGATCACAAGCAGTGTGATTATTGACATGAGAATTGCACATCAGATTTAGCGTAAGTTGGCTTCTGAAAGTTTTTAGTGTCAAAGTAGACAGATAATGCAATTTCTTAATCAAGCCAAAACTACAAATGGTCGGTATAATTTATAAATTGTGAAGTGAATTCTTATGGCTGAATATTCAGCTGATCGAAATTAATAGCTTTTGTTACCCAAACAAAAAAGCATTCTGAATGCATATCCCTTGGTATAGGACAGATCTTGCAAGCAAACAATTGAAGGAAGAACAACTGTTGGGTAATGGCTCAAGGTCAATTTAACTGTCTAAATTTAACTATTTCTTAGCTGACCCTCTTAGAAGAGACATCCAGCTAGTCTAGACCTATGGACAGGGAGAGGGAGCAGGTGTGTGGAGTTGGAGTACTAACCCCTGACCTTCTTTACCGATTTGCTCCTTGCTCAGCAATGTCTAGCCTTACAGGCACGTTAGGAAAATGTGTGGTGGTGGCAACAACCACAACCAAGCACAGAGACTAAGAAAGATGGAAATATGTCCTGGTTCACAGATTGGTACAACAGAACTGGAAATCACGGCGGAGGGGAAAACCAGGAACCAACAATGGGTTAAAGCACTGGTGCTCAATCTTCTGGCCCTGTAGGCCAATAGAGTGGGGCAGGGCTGGTCCACAGGCTTGACTGAGCCCTCTGCTCCGGGATCAGGCCTTGGGGGATTTTTGGAGGGGCAGGGAGGCACTGCCCCTCCCTGCCCCATGAGCCGAGAGCGGGACCTGGACCCCGGCATCATGCTGTTGCCAGGATTGGTCCTTGGGGGCCTGGCACTGACCCCTCCTGGCCCAGTGTGCCAGAATTGGGTCCTAGAAGACTGGCACTGCTGCCTCCCACCAGAATTGGTTCCTGGGAGCCTGGCACTGCCCCCTCCTGACCCAGCAGTTAGGTGTTTGATCCTGGGAGCCTGACACCCACCCCCTCCCAACTCCCCACACTGGGATTGGATCCTGGGACCCAGTGCCACCCTCTTGTAGCCCCCATGTGCCACAAGTGGGCCCTAGGGGAGCACTTCTACCACTCTCTCGAATTTCTGGATTTGTGGGGAACCCCCTAAGTCAGATGACATGGGGGGCCATGGGCTGGATCTGGCCCATGGGCCAGGGATTAGGAATCCCTGGGTTAGACCAGCGGTTCTCAACCTTTTAAACTCAAAGCATCTCTTGGAAAATGCCAGTTCTTAGTTTTCACTTTTCTGACTATAGAGAAAGTATCATATTTACCCAGCTCCAAAATTACTTCAAATTTAAGATATTCCCCTCCCCATCTCTCAATTAAATTTTGTACATGGAAGAGTACAAATTTTCCATGTGTAGAATCTAATTATTGAAGGATCATCCTAATTTATTCCTCACATCGCTGCAGCAGGGAAAATAGCAGGAGAGGGGTAGGCAGCTTGATCCCTGGCCTTTCTCCAACCCCTGTGCTTGTATCCCCCTGTTTCTGTTCCCCATACCCTCCAACTTCCCTTTCCTATCTGCCCCCTCCCTCCCAAATAGCCACTTGCCCTACCTGCCCCATCCCCTCACTGCCGCTTAAACTATGAGATGCCTCTGGCTCCAGCCTGAGGCACAGACCACATGGTGGCTCTAGCAACCAGACAGTCACAGCTCCCAGCTGTTGCCAGACAGCAGCAGCAGATCTAGCCCTAGTCCTGGTCAGGTAGCAGTGGCAGCAGCAGACTCAGCCCTGGGCCCAGAGATGCAGCAGCTCCCCTGTCGCTGTAGTCTGCCCTGTGCTCCCCACAAGCCATGCCCACTTCCCCATCATCTCCCCTGCACTACCCCCACCATACACTCCCTCCCATGTCACATGAACCATCCCAGACCTGGCCTGGTAATAGTAGTGGCAACTAAGGGTGCACCAACAGAGATTTTTGGGGCTGATACTGATACTGGATTTTTAAGGAGGCATATCAGCTGATACCAATGCGGTTTCTGATACACAGCCTGGCAGCTTGAAGAACAATGTCCAGCTGGTAAGTCTGTTGTGGTGGAAAGAGAGGGGGAAGGGAAGGCGTATGGGGGGGGAGCAGATCAAGGCCCCCATGGTGATGGAGGGAGTGGAGCAGGGGCTGGGGCAGGCGCTGCTGAGCCAGGGCCGGATAGGGCATAGGACAGAGCCACAGCTTGTCCGCGGGGCGGGGGGGGGGGTGCGTGGCCCCCAGATCTGTGCAAGGTGGGGCAGCTGCCACTGCAGGCTGGGGCCAGGACTGAGCTCTTTCTAGTGGGGGCTGAGCTGGGCTGGGCTGTGCTGTGCTAGGGTCGGGATCCGGCGCTGGGAGCAGGGCAAGCAGCAGCCACCCCAAAATTC
>NW_017729022.1:161086579-161096365 GCF_001723915.1 Gavialis gangeticus | reverse complement strand
GGCGGGGGGGGGTTGCGTGGCCCCCAGATCTGTGCAAGGTGGGGCAGCTGCCACTGCAGGCTGGGGCCAGGACTGAGCTCTTTCTAGTGGGGGCTGAGCTGGGCTGGGCTGTGCTGTGCTAGGGTCGGGATCCGGCGCTGGGAGCAGGGCAAGCAGCAGCCACCCCAAAATTCTACAAAAGGCAAGCAATATAGGAAAAGAGAAAAGATACCATGCTCTTCCTTTAGGAACATAAAAAACATTTTCAGCCATTACCTCTTTATCCTTTTTACTCTTCTTTATTTTCATCTTTATCTTTTTTCCTGTTATCATACTGTAGTTTTCATTTTTCTTTTTGTCTTTGAAGTACTAAAATGAGATCAGACACCAATTTATGGTACACTATAAAAGGCACCTTTCAAAACAAAGTCTAGTTAGTAGGACCTCGATAATGCAAAGGGTAGATTCCTTAGCCCTTGCAGAGATGAGGGTTTCTTCAGCCACAGCAAAAAGCTGAGCAGGATCCCTAAGGTGTTTGAGCTGAATGTTGAAGAGCTTCCCTTAGAAGTAGAAGCTTCATTTAAACAATCATGCATCTCATCCTTGACTCAACAGCCTGCTGCAAACTAAGCATAGTGCAAATCATCTGAACATGGATGGTCTGGACACTACCGTATTAATTAAAGGACAATGGGTTATTGTGGAGGGAACTGGCCCCTGTTTGCACACTCTGGATGGCAGTAACTAGAGATGCTATTGCTAAGGGTGTTTTCTGGGAAATAATTTCTTTGGTAAAAACCTGGATATGGGAAGGACTAGTTTAAATGTGGGAGGGAATTAAACAAAAATATAATGGGACATTATTAAACAGACTCTGGCACATGTACCTTGGAAAGTTGAACAGGTCCTGATTTCTCTCGCTTTTTCTTCTTTTCTTTCTTTTTCTTCAACTTATTCTCTTTTTTCCTTCTCTACAAGTATAAAGGTATGTGCAAACTCCAGACTACTCACAGAGGTGCAAAGAAATAAAACACCAACCCACATATGTATGAACTCACAAATAGCTTGCTACTATCCTGATAGTCACTTTTGCCTTTGCTCACTCCACCCTCATCCCAACTCTTGTAGAATTAATTGAGGATGGTGAAAAAATAGTATTTGTTAAGGCTAATGGTCATCTTTGGAATGGTGATGGTGATCCCTTACTCCAACCTTACTGTCTGTTTCTTTACCATCTCTCTAGGCCACTGACAGATGTTCATTTAAAGTCAAAGTGGGATCTGATCCCTGAACCATGCCTTCTGCCATGCCACACACAGATCAGATCCAACTGTGAACTACCTGCAACTGCAGGGGAACCTCTTGTTTGAGCCTCAGTGTGGTCCCAGAATCAGCTAACAATTGACTGATTGCAACTGGTGAGGACAATATCAGGGGATGATTGGAGACCACAGTAAAGTCCTAAATTCTGCCACATGTTCAATTTAAGGTACAATGGAAACCAGTCACAAAAATATTACACAATATATTTTATTATTTCATATTACATTTTTCTGTAATATTTTTGTGGCTGGTTCCCCCTTTTGTGGTAGCATTAATTCTCTGAAAGTGTGGCTGGATTGCTATTTAAGACATGATCAACAGGCTAATTGCATCTTAAGTGTAACATTTGCCAAGGGCCTAAATATTTATAACCTCTAAAAAAGAAGATACTATAGAAAGAAGAAGTATTAGGACAATATAATCTGAATTTGTTATTCTCTCTCTCAGCTGATGACACATTTTCTTAATGGACAACACACTTACGCCTTTTATGCTTGAACACATTTGGGAGAGCTGAAGCTAACATACTCTTAAACCTGTTGGTGAGTCTGCACCCCTTTTGGTGCTACAAAATGACAGTGGTCTGCAGATCTATAAAAAAGGTAAAACTGTCTTCGGTCATAAATACATTTTGGTCTTTTTACTGCTGCACAGGTACTATAGCAGTATAAAATGATGTTTTTATATAGTGCCACCCCCACAAAGACACTCAGAAGACATTTAACAAGTTAATACAGTGGCTATAAACACAGAGATAACTCAATAATAGATGCAGTTGTAATATTGTTACTGATCAGCCCTTGGCTATGGAATGCATTAACAGCAAGGTCAAGGAACTAGGACTCCCTACTTCTTTCAAGGAGTGCCTTAAATTCTAGCTGGACCATCCCAGATATTAGTAGATAGAAACCCCTTTTATTTTCTCTTCTGAAAAATAGCAAATTATGTATTTTAAATATCAATTCATCTACTACCATCATAAAAATGAAATTCTTTTTCTACCACCATGATGTACATGGATAGACAAATGAATTTGCCTTGACCCAATATACCAATTTTATATGTACCAGAATTCAGTGATATCTAAAATTGTCTGTCTGGATAGTTACTTATTTCTCTCAACAAGTGTTTACCTTTTTGTTGTGTTTTTCCTTCTTCCTTTTCTTTGATTTGGACTTGGGAGAATCTGAAAAAAACAACCTGTAAATGTTAGGATCTTGAAAATATGGATTTGTTTTGCAGATAAAAGCATTTGGAATGAGTGCCACATGAAAGGCATTTCAAGTGCGAGTAAGACAAAAATGCCCTTGCTGGGCTAAACATTAGGGGTGTGTGAAATGGGCCATATTTGATTTGGATTCGGCCTGAAATTGGGGACGGTGATTCAATTCGTTGATTCGGATCATTGTCCTTGATTCAATTAGGCCAAATACGAATCTGAAGATTTGATGCTGATTTGGAGAATCAGCGATTCAGCCACAGACACAACTTTAAATGTTTTTTCTACATATCTCGAGGTACCAGTGAGGCTTGTGAATGCTGCAATGCTGGGGCAAATGGAGCATCCCACAGGAGTGCGGGGGGCTGCTCCCTGCATGCTCAGCAGTGAACCCGGAAGTGGACCAGAAGTGCTTCTGGTCTACTTCTGGGTCTGCTGCTGAGAGCACTGGGGAGCCCCCTGTGCTGCTGTGGGACACTCTATACATCCCACCATCGCAGCACTTTTAAGCCACCTGGTACCTTGAGGTATGTAGAAAAAACATTTACAGCTGTGTCTACATCCAAATCATTGAATCTTTCTGAATCTCTGCGAATCGATTTGGAGGGTTCCGATTCAATTTAAAGGGTCTCCTGATTCAATCTGGAAATTCGGCCACCGAATCGGGCCAAATCTCTGCCTAATTGAATCAGGGACTGAAGCTTCGCACAGCCCTACTAAATATACTCTGGAAAAAATAAAGCCTGAAAAAAATAGGATACATGAATTGTACTTTCCTGCCACCTAGTGGTCTAAGATAGACATTAAAATATACAGTTCACTGGCAATGATTACTTGGAGTAGACCAATATATTTATATTATTTCAAAAGTAGAATATGTACACATGGTACAATTCATGCTTCTCCTGCAATAACCCTGGATGGAGGAATGCTGTGTTAATATATCTACTCTGCTTCTGATACCTGAGCTGACTTGGATACCTCATGATACTACATTGTGCCATGTAGACTTAAATGTATTATTTATTGGTTTCTGCAGATTATGCACAATTCCAAATTTCCCCAGAAGCACTAACAAAGAGAGATCTTGAACTTGCTTGATCATGATAATGAAAAGAGCTCTACTGATTTCAGGGGGAATTTTCATACGTTAACTACACACATTGAAACGTTCTACTGTACATTCTACTGTGTTAGGGTGGGGAAAGGAACTAAAGCAAAAACCACAACAACAGCTAACAGGACTAGTATCTTTAGCCCCAAAACTGTAGAACTTTGCTGCCCAGCTCTGGGCCAGGGTTCCTGTCCTCCACTCTGCCTCAGCTGGATTTCAAAACACTTCAAAGCTAGTGTTTGTAGCTCATATATCTTTCCATTTTCTTGCAGCCTCAGGCTTTATTTAATCACAGTTGCTTTCTACACATTCTGCTGTATTAGGGTGAGGAAAGGGCTAATGCATTCTGTTTAATCTGAAGCACTCCTTCCTTACAAAAAGGGCAATGTAGTCATTTTGCTCATGATACTCCTACATACCAGAATGTTTCAAACCTCTCCATCCCAAAACAATGTATTTATCAGCATAACATTACCTAAACATATTCCCCAAGACCAAAGTTGACAATTCCAAATTTCCCCAGAAGCACTAACACAGAGAGATCTTGATCTCACTTGATCGTGATAATGAAAGGAGCCCCACTGAATTCAGTGGGAATATTCACACGTCAGCTACACACACTGAAATGTTTGCATGATCAAGACCAAAGTGCAGATTAAACCACCAGAAACCTTAACTGTAGCCTGCTTGGTATGTAAAGGGAAACGGGGTTTCTAACTATTTCACATGAATATATAGAAATATTAAAATTTATATAGTATCTAATTGAGAAACCCCTTTAGTAAAAGGAAAGTTATTTCTAGCAACATTTAAATTAACAACTCTACAGAATGAACGATGTACCAGCAGGCACTTGACCAGCTATAGGAAGTGGTTACATGAAAAAAAAAAAAAAAAAAAAAGCCTGAAGAAAGTATACAGTCTTGTTGCCTGTACAGTCATTTCCCAGCAGTGTAGGGGTAAAGCTTCAAATATTTGCATCACTGCTCCTGATACGTATAACCACCATCTGATAAATATTCACCGAAGTGAAGCAGTAGCAACCTACCTCTGCTTCTTGAGGAGGAGGAGGAGGAAGACCTTGATGAAGAGTGTGAAGAGGAGGAGGAAGTAGAACTACTACTAGAGGATGATGTAGATGAAATAGATGATGATCGGCTTCGGCTGCGTTTTCGCTTCCTCTTTTCTCTCCCTGAGGAGAAAAGGTTCATTAGGTTTAAGCAGCAACACAAAAGCTGATAACAAGCACAGAAGAAACATTTTCATGTAAATTAAAAGTTATGGTAAGATTAATCAATGTATTATTTTCTCATTGAACTTTATCTTCTAAAGGTTCCACTTTCAACGTATTTGACTGCTGAGCAATGCAATCAAACTTTTTAACTCAAGTACAGTACACCACAAATAAAACAAGACTTCTAATACTGCAGCTGTTGTCACAGATTAAGATTGATATAATAACTCCCACCTCTGACTTTCACCTCTTCCCGCGATGTTGCACAAATTGTTCTGCTTCTCTCATCTTGCCCTTCCTCCATTGCTAGGAGAAAAAACCCCCCCTACATATTAGTATTTTTATCAACAAAAAGGCTTTTTTGAAAGAGCACAGAATAGTAAGAAAATAAGGCAGAAAGAAGCTTCAACAGGACATTTAGTCTGTTCCTCAGGCGCAAAGCAGGAACAACTCTGCCTCCAGATCATCCAGATATTTAATGAAACTCTTCTTAAAAAATGTCCAGTGATGTTGATTCAGCAAGCTATCTAGGTAGCCCATTCCAGTTTTTTACTATCTTTAGTTAGACGGGTTTCCCTGATATCCAACCTATATCTCTCCTGCTGCAAATTAACCCCATAGTTCTTGTCCTCCACAAATGGACATGAAAAAAGACGTATAAAACCTTCTATACTTCAAGAATTATCCTGTTTCCCAGTTGTTTCAATCTTTCCTCACAGCTCTTGTTTTCTAAAACTCTGATAATTTCCTTTACTTTTCACTGGGTTTTGTCCAATGATTTGCATTTTTCTAGAAGTGTGATGTCCAAAAATGAATGAAATACTCAGCTGAGGCCTTGTCAACAGAGTTGAAAAAAATTATACAGAATATTCCTCTATATCCCAGTTTCTTATTGGTTCTTTTCACAAAATTATGACACTGTTGACAAAATTATGACTGATTAACTTTGTGATCTACTACAACTTCTAGATCCTTTTCTACAGAACTGCCTCCCACCTATTTGTTCTCCAAGTTATATTCATACAATAATTATTCCATCCCCAGTGCAGCATTTTGCACTTGTCCTTTTTGAATTTCACCCTATTTTTCTCATTTTTTAAAATGCTGTCAAGATCATTTTGCTTTTTAATCCTGTTTTCCAAAGTGCCTGCAATTCCCTTCACCTTGGCAACACCACAAATTTAATAAATGCACTCTCTACCCTATCACTCAAGTCATTAGTGAAAATATTGAACTGAACTCCAGAACCCCATGATAAATTCTCCCAGTGAATTATTAATAGCTACTCTTTGAGTACGGTTTTCCAACCAGTTGTCTATACACTATCCAGCACTTCCTCTAGACTATAGATCTTCAGTGCTTAGCCATGGGCCAGATCTGGCCTGTGGAGCCATGTAACCAGGCCCATGGAGCTCCCCAAGGATCTGGAAATTTGGTGTTGGGAGAGTAATAGCAATTAACACTGGCAACATTCCTTCACTGCCAAATTTCCAAACCCTGTGGGCCAGATAAGGCCCTGTGCATGGCATCTGGCCAGTGTGTAGGGCCAGGGGCGCGGCCCAATCGAGTGTACTTGGGGTCAGAGCTAGGGTGAAGGGACTTTTCCAGTGCATGTGGAGCTGGGGGGCAGGCTCGATCTAGTATGCACAGGGTCAGGGCATGAGTAGCGGGCTTGATCTGGCACTCATGGAGCTGGGGCAGTGGGCCTGATTTGGCACATATGACAGCATGTTCAGGGCCAGGGCCAGGGCCTGATCTAGTACTTGGGGCTGGGGCCCAATCTGGCCTATGCCAGATTGGGCTGGGGTGCTAGGTGCATTGGATGGGCCCATGAACTAGATCCAGTCCGCACACTCATCCTGCACTACTTATCCAGCCTACAGGGCTCAAAGGTTGGGGATCTCTGCTCTAGACCAGGAATTCTCAACAAAGGTATTGCAAGATCCTTTTAAGGTTGGCGTACAATATTAGCATGGTTAAAAACATGCAAACACCTTGATGGGATTTACATGGTAAAGCCAGAGATTTCAAATAGGAATCCAGTGTCAAAAACTTTCTGACATGTTGCAGGCTTTCCGAGCTTTTTCAACAGAAGAAATACAGAAGACTACATTTTCCTAGAAAAAAAAATGAGTGGAAGCTAAGAACTAACATTTTCTGAGAGATGCTTGGGCCTAAAGAGGGGTATTTTGAGTCGAAAAGGTTTAGACTGTTTTCTTTAAGTCCATTGTCTTTATTATGCTATTTCCGCCTTCCCCTTTCTAAAATAATTTTTTTAAATCATTTCCTGATTCACTGTCATAGAAGATTGATGTAAAGTGGTGGCAGAGATCAGGGAATGTTTCTTTGATTTATGCCTATTATCTAGGCTAACTAAGAAGTAAAATGTAAAAATTATGAAACTACAAGATGATGAAATGCAGTTAGAATCTAATTCTGACATGATAAGAATAAGCCAAAACCCAGTGCATGTGCATAGGTGAATACAAAGATATTACACGTGAATGTATTTTTGGTGTGCATATAATATTTAGAAAGGTGCCCTTATTACACAAGCAAGTTTTCATGCAAAACTTATACATGCATCATTTTTTGAAGTCTGTTTTAAAAACAATTATTGCAGGCCTTTGAGCTTATAGCTTTTTTTTTGAAAGACTCATGGCCTATATGTTTTCCATCCAGAAGACTTAACACAAAAGATTTCCAGCTAAATACAAAAAGAGTCACTGAAATTCAGCCAGCTTTGGGATGAAGTGGGAGCAGTCAAACAGACCATCTGTTGCTCAGCAGTGATGGAGGAAAGAAAATTTTGACTGGCATAACAGAATCCCTTCACATACACAAAATGTCATGTTGTCTGTAACAGCTTTGCATAATATAAGGAAACATGCTGTAAGTAGCAAGCCTAGATTGGCAGAAAAACAATGAAGGGGATGATCTGACCTACCTAAGTTTTATGACTGAAACAGAAAGGACTGCTGCTCTGCATCTGCACTGGCAAGACATGCTGAAAACGACACAAAACTCATACCTTGTCTACCCTCAAGGTACTGTGTATTACACTAACAAGATGTTCGCACTGGAAATTTGTTAAATAACTATCAAGAACACAAACTGTTTTAAATGAGTTTTACTTAAGCTTCCAATTCATGGCAACCCTGGCACAGGTCACTAAAATGTTAATAGATCAAGGGAAAATAATTCATTTTAGTGGCTGGTTTATTAGACGCATGATGTGAGTTCAGCCAAATTCTGAACCCAGGTGCCCTGCTACACATTCAGATGAAAACTGGATTGAAACCAGCTAGAGTTGCTACACTTTTTCAAACACTAACTTTACAGCTGCTCCGCTCTTTTTTATAGTTGGATAGACCTCTTTATTGTGCACTGATGATTACGCTGCATGTGTGGCCAATCTGAAGTTATGGCAAGATTCACCAGAGAATGGCGCAATTGTTACTTTGCACGTGTGGCTGGTCTAAATTTATGGTGAGATTCACCAGCAAATCATGGAATACATGTAATGTGTAGCAGGGGCCTTCACACCCTCCAGCATAACAGAATGGGAAAGTTTGCTTCCTTCAGAAAAAGTCCTTTAATTTCTTGCACGAAATGTGCTGGACAAACGTGGCTGTTACGCATAGGGTGGCCATCACAGAAGACAGTCCACTGTCCTCTACTGATATGAAACCAGATGCCTTTATGTCTAGTTTTGCTCTTGACAAGAAAAATAGAGGACACAAAGGCACTGTGTTTCGTATTAATAGATGACAGGAGTAGCAGAAATATGGAATGTCCCTAGTTATGCAGCATCTATCTAATCTCCACTGAAGCAGCTCTAGGAAGGGGAAGGGAACAAGGCAGGAGGATTAAAATGTCAAAGCCCCACTATGCTTATGAGCTAAACCAGCAGCGTCAAACCTAGGGCCTCGGAGCCAGAAAGGTGTCACCTGGAGGGGGCAGGAAGGCAGAGGATGGGGGCTCAGGCTAAAGGGTGGCACAAGCAACAGGTGCGTGAACCCCGCAGCTTCCTGATGCCCCTCCCCCTTTGCCACCTGCAAAGGCCCCCAACGGCCAACTCCGCCCCACCCCTTTCGAACGCCGGCGGAGGCGGTTAGTGACAACAGCGCCCGGCGGGCGAGGGGAAGCGGGGCGCGAGCGGGAGTGAGGATAGCGCGTGCCGATAGCAATTCGGCTGGGGAGGGGGGAGGAGGCCGGAAGCTACCGCGCGAGCCAGGGCGAGCCCCCTACCCCCCGCCCAGGCCCGGCCCTGCGCCCACAGAGAGCGCGGGCAGCACATCCACTGCCGGCACTTACCCGGCGCCCGCAGGGGCGGGGAGAGGAGCTTGGCCCGTCCCGGCCTCTCCGTGACCCGGAAGCAGTAGCCAGCTTAGCTGCAACGGGAGGGCCCCGAGACCGGAAGTGAGTCTCATGTTCGTGACGACAATGGCGGGGAGGGACGGGCTCCCCCAGGGGAACCCCAGCCCCCCAGCGGCGCTCCCCCCACCCTCCAGTCGACCTGCGGGGGAGGACGTAGTCTTCCAGTGACGCGTGAGCCTGGCTTGCGCGAGGGCGGTTCCCTTAGTCCTTTCCGCGCATCAGTGGACTGTGCCCGCCAGCAACGGCCGAGGGGGGAGGGGAGAATCCACGGGGTCGCGCCCAGGGCTTTGCCGCAGGAGAGGAGGCGGTCTGGCGTTTCCCCCAGGCGCACACACTCCTGTGCCCTTCCCCCCACATTCTTGTGCCAGGCCCCACTTCGAGGGGAAACCCACTTTCCACCCCCCTTCCCCCCACCCTGAGTAATAACCAACAGCCGCTCCTCCGAGGGTAGCAAAATCCACGCTTTATTCATCACTTACTTTGCTGGTACAGAGACGATGTGGGACTGGGGGGGGGGGAAAGAACACCAGGGTTTCC
>NW_017729022.1:161085935-161086465 GCF_001723915.1 Gavialis gangeticus | reverse complement strand
GAGACGATGTGGGACTGGGGGGGGGGGAAAGAACACCAGTGTTTCCATTAGAGCTATTCTTTTCTTTTTAAACGGCTAAAAATCCTGTGGAGGCTATTAAAACCGCCGCCTCTGGCGGTAGGCAGGCCCGTGGTTACCTGCCTCCTCCGCTGTCACCAAGAAGTTCCTGGCGTTTCTTATGCAAACGACAGCTCAACCTTTTCCTCCCACACCCATGCGGTGCTATGGTCTTGGTTACACAGAAAAGAGACATCTAAAACTCCATCTTATAAATCGTAAAAACACTTGAAAGAGCAAAACCCAAACTTGCAATTGCTTTTATATAAACGAGTCGATTAAAAGGTCACCCTTAAAAACATTGTTTGCTTTTTTTTTTTTTAAGATATTACAATGCATAAATTATTTGATCATTTGTTAGGCACTGGAAATTAACATAGCTTCTCAAAGGGAATTGAGAAGGCTGCCTTGAATATTTATTAATATAATTTCATACAGCACTTTCAAATTTAAAAATGTAATTAGTGCAGAAC
>NW_017729022.1:161071072-161080935 GCF_001723915.1 Gavialis gangeticus | reverse complement strand
AGGCAGTGACTGACAACGGCTTCCCTGCCCCCCCTTTTCCTCACCCAGAGAGACTGGTGTGTGCTTGGCTATCTATTTAAATAGTTCTGTTCTAAAAT
Organism: Gavialis gangeticus; assembly: GCF_001723915.1. Lineage (NCBI taxonomy): Eukaryota > Metazoa > Chordata > Crocodylia > Gavialidae > Gavialis > Gavialis gangeticus. Next base: position 161,080,837 of record NW_017729022.1, on the reverse strand, counting down.
TACATTCATCACAAAACAAAAATTTTAAAAGTGCAAACAGTCCATGAGTATGTGAGGAGAAGTTGCAATATGGATAAAATTGAACATGCTTCCAAAGTTCTGCTCACCACCACACTAAACACTTGTCACCGTCACAAAGCCACCACTTAATCTAACACTTAGAAATGGAGATCTAATAATACTTAGCTCTGTTCATGCTCCAAGCACTTCACAAACATTTAACAGTTCCAACACTCCTGTGATGCAAGTATTATTATCCCCATTTTACAGCTGGGGAAAATGGAGGCAGTTTCATGACTTGCTCAGATAACAGCAATGCCTTCCTCTTCCCCCTTTATTTCTCTGAATTCTCAATTACTTTCTGTATCTGATACTTAACATTTGAATAGTCTTGTGAAAATGGATGGTATCATTTCCATGAATCACCACTCATGACACTTTGAAAGTTACAGCCCAGATAGTACTGCAATAGTCAACAGTAGGTTCAGTTTAACAGGTCATATTCTATCACCTTTTTTCTTTAAATTCTAGCATGCCGCACCATTTTGAAAACAAACTCATTCTTTTCAAAACAAAACATTAAAATGTAAAAGGCCAAATTCTGCTCTGTTGTAAGGATACAACTGCTTATTAAAGTTGGTAAGAACTGCAGCCATGCAACAGAGCAGAATTTGGCCATGGGAATGTGTATAATCTCTACAGTGGCTCAGTATATACTGCCATTATACCAAAGCAAGGGTATGTGGCATCTAATTGAAATATTGTACTGAGAGATGTGCACAGTTAGCAGCCTACAGAGATTTAAAAAAAACAGTTCAGTTTTTCCAGTTTTGACATAATTTCTGTCTTCCTTGTCTCCATGAATCCACCTGAGAACTTAGAAGTATTAGAATGCAGGCAAAAATATCACATATTTATGCCTAAAACTCTAGTGTTCAGTCAATATTAAGAAGATAGCATGAAAATCATGACACAAGGATGACTCAATCCACCCTTGTTTTCTCCCTGCAGCCCTTGCTCCCATTTAGTCTTTATCCTGCCCCTATACTTTTGTTCCGAATCAACCCTGACTGCTTGCTGCTTTTGCAGAAGTTCCAAGTTTGCTATCACCGCTGGACTCCAAGAGCACATAATTAGGCGTAGATGTCCAACTACCTCATCCACTTCATTCTGCGTGTACCAACAAAATGATCAAGAGTGAGCAAAATAAAGAGCTCCTTAAGTAGCCATAAAGCTTCTGCAGAGCTGATACGCACTCACCCCCAGGCCAGTTATTCCTCAGCTGCTGACCTCAGCATTTGTGGACATCTGTATGCCTCATGCAATACACAAGGAATTCAGAGAAAAAAATCCCACTCTCTCCTCCTCTGGGCTTCAGAAAATAAGTTAAAAATTTAGAGCCACATTTTGAAAAAGGTCATAGGATTTAAATTGGGCTGGATTTTCAAGAAAGCTTAGTTTTATTTAGACTCTAGACTGAAGACTCTGGGGAGCAGGGACGCATTTTTTCTTCTGTTCTGACAATACCTAGTACAATGAGGTCCTTGAGACAGAGAGAGAGAGAAATGTTCTGAAACTTCTGTTCTACTCCTCCAGCAGTGGACCCAAGTTGCCTGCTACCTTTAAGCTGACAGTCTGGCTATACCACTAAGGGCTCTACAACTAATGGCCATACCTCCCACATAAGCACCAGCAGCTTCTGCTGACTTCAAATGGGGACTGTGAGTGTTCATCACCAATGTGGATCAGTCCAAAGGCACTGAGCTGGAAAAAGAGAGGATACCAAGTCATAAGAAGCTGTGGTACTATCATGCCCTAAAAGACATGTCTTCAAACTTTCCAATAAGTAGGAGCTCTGCAACTACTGACTAAGCTTTTGTCCCTCAGTTTTCCCAGTCAAGGCGCTGCTTGGATCCTGATATATTTACTCATAATTGGAGAAATGCTGAGATGTTTCCAGTTCAAGTCATGTGAAATGCACCCGCACACCACAATGACAGCAGCCTGATCAATGTTTATGCAACTGCCTGGAACCCACAGACCTGCCTGGGTCCCCAAGTGCCCTGCACTGTATTTTCACCTCAAGATGCCAGACTTGAGATGCAAGGCAAGCAGTCATTTCTAAAACGTATAGTACAAAATCAAAATACTGGTTTGAATACATGTCCACAGCATCAGTTTGGACTTATGGCTGCCTTAAGTGCAGTATCAAACAAACAAAAGGCTGGTGCTTTGGCAATTCATTAGCTGTTTTATATTCAAAAATGTACAAAAACATGTCAAGTGGCTTGACTAGTGGTAATTCATTATTGCATGGCTGGTCATCACCAAGAGACAGTCTATTTTTTTTTTTTTTAAAGTCATTAAGAAGTTGCGTCTTTCAGACACACTTCACAGTTCCTCAAGGTCAGTTAAATCAACAACTACTTTCAAGAAGAGTGTGTCATCTTTGACAAAAGCATTCTTTGTGTTCTCCAGCACAGTGTGTGCCACGAATCGCGGACACCCAGAAGCAATATTCATGTCTCCATCTGGCCTTTTGAAACTGCTGCTGTTGGGGTCAGCCTTGAAAACTTCTACAATGTGATTTTTTTTCCCACTTTGGTCCAGAAGCATAAGCGTAACTTTTTGCTTGAAAGGCCACGGTAGCAATGAGTCAAACTCCCCTTTCATCACCACAAAGTAGAGGGAGACATGTGTTCCTTTTCCTGAACCATCTCCATTCAGGTACGCTCTTGCACATAACCTGTATCCACAGCGGCTGGTGTAAAATGGCTGGCTGAATACAGACGGAGTGCGACCTTCCACTGCTTCTTTTTTCTTCAACTTGTAATCTATGATTTTCCAGATCAGTTTTCCATTGTAACATGTGCTTTCCAAAAGTTTAAATCGTTCTTCATTTTTATTGAGCTGTGCTTTGTGAATATTGATGTGGACATCATGCTTGTTGGATTCACCTTCCAAGACAACTGGGAAAGAGAAACAAAACATTCACTTATGGAAAATCATCTTTGAAACAAAAGGAACACATACTTGGTGACAATAGGATCTTAACTGCTTCAACCCAGGGTTTAAAAATAACCTTGGAATCATGTAGAAGAACTGCACAGTGACAATTAGTTTCATGGTACTGGCAACATCAATGGGTCTATTGCCCTTAAACAATTTTCTAGGTAAGGCACCTCAATCCCAGAGCAAGACAGCAAGCAGGATTTGCGTCTGGGCCCCAACTTCCCCTCAAGGTCTGTGTGTATTCAAGTATATGAGGTTTTGGGTGTCTCATTTTGAATAAACTATTAAAGTATGAATGCATGAATACATCTGGTGGCCTGCTGTCATGCTGAAGCTGACCACGTGACAATGGGCTTTACTTCTGATCTCACATTGTGAGTCTAAAGTAACACCACAGAAGTGGAAGTGAAAGGAGAACGAAACTCTGTCTCTGCCTATCCCAAAATAAACTGCAGACCGTTTTAAATGTTACAGCATGAAGCGTTGGCATTGTAAGCCACTTCCCATCCCATGGGTCACTAAAGGAGACTGCAGGAAACAGTCCTTAATTGGCTGAAGCAGGATCAACCTAGCTGTCATGCCTACATTTCTCTAACCTTATTTACTACTCTGATGATCTCCAATTCTGCACTGTTGCCCTGTCACTTTCCTTGCCCATAAAACTACACTCTGCCACACTCCAGATCTCTTGGGAATAGCTGAGCCAGGCTCCTTCCAGGACCCCTTCTGAGTAATTCTGTAGCAGATTATATTAATGTAGCACTTCTCTTTGCCTGGAAGCCAAGTATACTATGTTTACAGTTTAGGAAGGAGAAAAAAAACCCCAACAATTTTTCCTTGCCTTTTTATTTTTTTTTACCTTGGGTATAGCATTAGTGCCAGGCATTACCATTATCCTTGTTTGGAAGCTAGCTCTGTAGAACTCTGCTAGCATGGCTTAGATAACTGTTAAGACACTTGGAAAGCTACTTTCTGTCAGACTTCTAGACGGCACACAAAATCTTCGCAAGGAAGAGTGTCAAACAGAACCGAGTTGCTGAAATAATGAATGGCATGGCGACTAAATGGCAGGCTAAGGAAATGGCCTGTCAACTCTGGAGAATACAGAAACCAAGATTTCAAATCACAAATGGGAAGAGAAAGGTACAGCTACAACCTAATAGTTTTTTGTAGAGATGACAAAATATCATACAGTTTGGGAAAATTGATGGCATCTGCTCAAGACCACCTGGTATAGAATAGTAAAGGGCATACAGATCAGAATACAGGGGTCTTGGCTGCAAGCTTGTATAGCAATTATAATTAGTGCTTATTCCCTCATTTCAGAAGCTGCTGAAGGACTACAGAGGTAGTCTCAAGGAGGCTGGTACAAAGAATCAGTGACATGTTACAGGCTAGGCCAGGGATCAGCCACACCCCATTAGTGGCACGTGGAGACATTTTTCTTGGCACGCCAGGAGGCATGCAAATAAATTGTTTAATTTTTTTTTTTTTTAGGTTGCTGCTTCAGGCTCTCCTGTGCAGCACAAGTCCCAGCACCGCAGCAGGCATGGGGCAGAGCCAGAACACAGGCAGGGACACTGTCTGTATTCTACTACCCCACCCCTTGCTCCCAGGCTTCACCCTCCAGCCTGGCTGGCCCCTAGAGGGAGCTGCAGGTGGACAGGGCTGGGGCTGGGGCAGGCGCTGCACAGGAGGTTTCCAGCAGATGGCAGAGCCCTGGGTCCAGGCAGGCAGGCAGACACCCTGGCCCACCCGGGGCAGCACCAAGGTGCCAAGTGCTGGGGCTGGGCAGTCAGGACAGGGTCTGGGCAGTGTGGGTGGAGGCACTGTGGGCAAGCCAGCCCGGTAGGGCCCTTAGGAAGGCAGGGGCTGGGCAGGAAGTGGGTGCAGCCCTGGGGCTCTGCAAGCTCGAGCTGTGTTGGGCAGGCAGGCAGGGGTGCCCAGCAGCACCTGTGATGGGGCCTGGCCCAGCCTACGCAGCTCTGCAGGGATCGCCCACAGCCACCCTGTGCATGTGGGGATGCTCCCTGGCTGGGGTAGGACACCGAGCTTGGGGGGGCTTCCCTCTCTGCATACTGGACACAGTATGAGCAGGGCAGCCATCCCTGGTGCAAGGGCCTGGCTGCAGGAGACCCCTGGAGCCTGGGAGCAGCCACCATGACTGCCCCAACCTGCCCAGGTCCCGGCCTTGCTCACCTGCAGCTTCCCTCAAGGGGCCAGGGCTGTGGTAGGCACTGCACAGAGCCACTGTGCTGTCGGCTCCCAGCCGACTTGGCCCTGAGCACCAGCTGCAGCAGCTGTTCCCAGAGCCCAGGGAACAGGCTGCAGCTCCCATTTGCAACATACCTGGCACACACAGAGACTGAGCAGGGAGTCCCCTGAGCCCAGCGTCCTGCCCCAGCCAGGCAGCGTCTCTTCATGGGCAGGGTGGCTGCGCTCCATTCCTGTGGAGCTGAGTGGGCCCTACCTCTGGTGCTGCTGGGCCCCCTCACTGTGGCCTGAGTCTACAGAGCCCTAGGGTAGCCCCTGCTCCCCACCTGACCCCTGCTCTCCTCCAGTTGCAGCCTTCCCAAGGGGCCTGGCCAGGCCAGCCTGCCCACAGTGATTCCACTGGTTCCTGCTGCTCCCTGCTCCTCTCTCCCTCACTTCCCCCTCATCACAACATGCTTAATTAACAAGGAAAAAAAAAAATCACAAGTACATAGGCAATACATGAAGATGCATTTATTGTCATCAGGTTTTGAATTTTTAGGCAGCCTGGTATTTACTGTAAAAAAAAGCAACATTTATGATTATTAACTGTATTAAATATGCAGTGCATCCTGCCATGTACTCCCCCCCACATCCCAGTTTTGTTTTTGTGGCATGCTGGCACTCTGGCACCTTACAAAGTAGACGTTGTCGTTTTTTCGGCACTCCAGTCAAAAAAACGTTGCCTACCCCTGGGCTTGTCTATCAGCAGGACCCGTCCTAAGCCCCCAAACTGAAAATGAGTGAGGCAGGGAAGACAGAGGAGACAAGAGGTGCAGTACAAAGAAATTACTTGAGGTCTGCATGTCAAGATATAGCATACTGTGACAGGACGGGAACCTCGGGGTCGCTGTGCTCCCCCTTTGTTACCCTCTCTACTGTGCCAAGCTGCCTATCTGCACCTCGCAATCTCGCCCACCACATCTTTGGTCTTATTGAATTATAGGGAGGCTACCTTTAGTCATCTTGGCTGCGGTTCTCCTCTGCTATACTGGTCCGTTTTCTGAAATGGGGCTCAGGTGCACCCCAGCCTTATGGGTTACGCATGGCTCCAACCACCCCTGTACCATGCCCCAAGCCTTGTGGATGTACCAAATGTTCTTCGGTCTTACTGGATGCCTTCTCATGCTGCCCACTCTCTCTCTCTAGGGCTGGGGCTCCCACACTGTTGTGGTTCCCCTATGAGGCCTCCTCCATCCCCTTATAGCCTCACCCGGTCCTCCAGTCCTTTGAGTTACACTCCGTGGGTGCTCCATCCTTCACCAGCATAACAGACTGCTTGCGTTCAGGCCTTTCCCCTTTGCTTAGTTAGGCAGCACTCCTCCTTGGCCGCCAGCTGAGAACCCTGCCTCTCGGCCTCCAGCCTGTGTTTTATAGGAGTCAGCCCTGCCCCTTCCGGTCAGCTGACTCAACAGGTGTGGGCCCCTGGCAACCTGCACCTGGTAGCCATTCCTGCTCTTCAAGTAGATGGCACCTTAGTACCCTGCTACACATACCACAAATGAATGTTCTTACCAGAGTATGCAAGTCAGAACTATCAATGATCCAGTCATCAAAGAAAGAAACCAACTTTGGGTTAAGCGTATACATGTCATTGTAGATGAACAGCAGCCTTCAAAGATTCACACTGAGCTTACGTGGGCAAGAAAGTTGACAGGGAAGGTGACTCAAGCCAACTAATATATTACAGCCTCTTTTTATATGAAGAGACCCACCCAGATATGAAACAAAAAAAATGCTTACCCAAACGCTGATCATATGTTTCCATAAGGGCAATCTTCTGCTTTACATTTTCAATGGTCTCCAACAGTGGCCTCAAGTCAAATTTATTTTGCTGCTGGTTTGCCATTTGTATGAGCTGCTTCACTTGTGTTTCCAGCCATGTAGATTTATCAAGGTGACTAGCCAGAGTCTTCCAGTTTAATGCAATTCATGGAGGGTGAGGGGAGGAAGTGGGGACAGGACACAAACATGCACAAAAAAATTCATATGAAATTAAAAATGTCACTGATTGCATTCAAATTTTAAAATACCCTGCTGTTTGCCTTTGGAATCTGTTCAAAAGCTTCTCATGATTAATTCAGCATTCATTCACCAAGAATCAATTCCTAATTCATTAAGATTTGCAATTTATTACTCCGATCTCAGTTTGATTATTCAAGTTTATGCCAGCATAGTGAAATTGGACTATTCCCCCCACCCCAGGTTCCTATTCAGCAGTCCTTGCTTAGGCCAAATGACCACAAATCTCCTTTATCAGTCACAAATGAGAAGACTATGCTGTATTTTAAAAAAACAACAACAATTTAAGTTCATGGACAATGCATAGTATTATTCCAGAAATCAATGCACATTTGCATGATGCAATGGCTTTGTAAGTCAATGTTTGTTATTTTCCTGATAATTAATTACAGCGGTCACTCGATAATTGTATTCTGGGCTGTAAAAAAAAGCTGTTGGTCAGAAAAGCAGATGTCTCACCTGAGTGCTTACCATCAAGTTGCTATTTTTACCAAACAGCTGTGCAAACTGTCTGAATTCTTTCTCACATTTTTTAACTGCATCTGCTAACTGTTGGATTTTGCTCTCTTTGAATTCCAGGCTCTTATATAGGTCAGATATCTAAGCAACAGAAAAAGAAGAACAAAAGCTCAAGTCATTCCAAAAGCATGCAACAAACACATTAAAAAAGTATGGACATTATATAGGAAGAGGTGGAAGAGTTTATTAATATGATTGCATTAGCGTAACTGAATAAAATTAGTTTGTTTCCAGTCTCAAAATGTTTTACCCCAAATAACTCTGCAGGAGGTGGCAGCAAGAATTAAACCTGTGTGTCTTTAGAATTATGACTAGGGACCTACTTGAATTGCAATTTTGTGATTTTCGTGGAAACCATGAAAACAGCAGTTTCCACGAACACTGTGAAAAATAGAGGTTTCTACAATTTTGAATAGAAGAATCACCAGAAAAAATAATCAACTTATTAAAAATAAAATGCTGCCTCCCCAGTGGGAGGCAGCAGCCACTGCAGCCTGGCATTGCAGCTCACTGAGGCGTGGAAAAGCTGCCACCATGAAGGTGAACAGCCAAAACAGCAGCCACTCCCTCTGTTGCTGATTGACTTAGAGAGCTGCCTTTCATACATCCCACCCCTCTTGACCAATCAGTGGCAAGGGGCGGGGCTGCACAAAGGGAAGCCCTCAGCCAGTGTTGATGAGCAGGGCCACCAGGGCCTCTTGGGCAATTAGTGGTGGGGGTACAGGAAGGCCTCCCATTGTGATAAGCCCATGAAAATGGTGGCTGGTGCCACGACTGGTCTGCAAAATACTGCCTGCTGCCTTGATTTGGGTAGGTCTCCAATTATAACCTTTTCCTACCCCAGCTCGAAAACTAGATTTCAAATCACTTCTTGACACTTAATACAGATTCCGAAACGATTCACATTTTTAAGTGTAGTTTTTATTACTCAATAAGTCTATGTGTTAAAGACAATCTCCTTGAGCTCAAGGTCTGCTGCAGCCTCTGAGCTAAACACTAAGTTGCCACTGGAAGGTGACAGAAAACAGACACTAAAGGAAGAAACAGTAAAGATATGGAAGGAAATATAATACAGCAGCAATCAGGAATCTTTTTAGGCTGTGGCTTGCAATGACCCAGCCTGGATCAGAGACGGGCCCAGGACTACCACCAAAGCCCCACATCTGTGAGCTGAAGCAAGTCGTTAATGCTTGGAATACGGGACACAACACAACGTGGGTTTATCAGCGGATTAACTTAGTATCAGTCTGTGATAAGATAACCGGTTTCTTAAATATGGATAATACAGTGGACTTAAATCAGTGGGCTCCTGATAAAAGTATCTAAACAGTATCTGGATAATTTTTCCCCTGTGAATGCTAATGGCTTCTGTTTATTAGGGATAAATGTTAGGCACAGCTAAGGTTGGGAGTTTTTGGCTGGGTTGGGCTGATGCTTCTTTTGGCACTTGGAAATTATTGGCCAAACTGGAGAGAAGGGGGATTGATGATGCAACTGTGAGATGGACAACAAGCTGGTCTAAGGGGGAATTTCAGCAGACTATGCTGAAAGGTAAATTGTTTGATTGGTGGCTGCTTCACTGGTGTCTTGCAGGATTGGTCCTACAGCCTGAACTGTGCAACTCTCTATAAGAGACCCTGGTACTGGAGGTAGAAGTCTCCTCATAAGATCTGTGGACAATATTAAGGTGGGACAAAGGCGTATTGCCAGTGTGGAAGAGAACTGGATTATTATATAGGAAAATTTAGATAATCTTGTGGAATGGAGCATTAGAAATGGAATGAAGTTTAACAGTATGAAGTGCAAAATCATGCACTTAGGGAGCAACAACAAGGACTTCAGTTATAAGATATGGCAGAAACTAGAAACATCTGAGGAAGAGGGGACCTGGCTGTATTAGTTTATCATAAGTGGGGCTGACAGACATGGGGAGTGGGGGGGGGGGGGGGGGAAAAAAAA
>NW_017729022.1:161067128-161070821 GCF_001723915.1 Gavialis gangeticus | reverse complement strand
GACAAAAACAGCGCTTTACTGGAAGATGAATCACGTCAGTTTGACCTGGATCATCAGCATCTGTATAGATCACGCACTTCAGCAGGGTTTTTTGGTGCTTCTATCTAATAGCTGATTGAATCAGCTATTAAATAAAAGTGCCAAAAAGCCCCACTGAAGTGCACAAGCTATACAGATGCTGAGCAAACCAGGTCAAATTGACATGGTTCCTCTTCTGGCCGTGAGCTGTTATTGGTGTGGGGGCATGCCCAGCTAAAAGTAAAGAATTGCTTTGTTTTGTTTTATTTTCCCCTCTCACAGCTGTAAATACTTAAGGTGATCACAAGTCAACAGTGCAACAGGGTTATGAAAAAAAGTAATATAACCTTAGGGGATATTATGTGGGGTATATGCAGTACAGTACAGACTAGGAGTACAAGGTGAGACCACGGTACATGGTGCTGGTAAGACCCCAGTTAGAATACTATGTTCTGATCAGCATTGTTCGTAAAAGATCAACTTAAGCTAGGACAAGTTCACAAAAGGGCCAATAACATGGTCATAAGAATGAAGACCTCCTCCAATGAAAGAAGATTAAAGAAGCGTAACTTGTTCAGTTCAGGGAAATGGATTGAGAGGGGACATGATCACCCCTTGCAAATGTGTGTGGAGTGATTACGGAAGAGAAAGATTTTCAGCCAGAAAAAGCAAAAAAGTGGCATAAGATCAAATAGCTGCATATTGGTTATGGATAAGTTTAGAGTTGGAAATCTAAATTTCTAGTATCAGAGAAATGAAGTTTTGGAATGGTCTTTCAGCAAAGCGGTGGTGCAAAGAATGGGAATCACTTTAAGACTGAACTGAATAAGACAGGAGATCTAATGCACCACAGTGCATGAGGTATGGAATTGTGTCTGCTGTCCCCAGGTTGAGGGGTATAAAGGTGGATCTTGTAGTGAGGGAGGCATCTGGCAAATCTCATGCCATGAAGCTGTTACTGGCTGCCAGATGAGGGCAAGAAAGATTCCCCACCATGAATACTACTGGCTTCTGATATTTTTATTTTGTGCCTTCTTCTGAAGTATCGGAACATTGGCCACAGCTAAAGCTGGGGCACGCAGGAAACTGAAAGGTTCCTGCCTAGTGGGCCTTGCTTTTCCGTTCAGGGTCATACTGACTGCCACATCTGGGATCACGGAGAATTTTTTTCTGTTGGTGAGACTGGCACAGATTTTGCACGGGTGGAGAAGGGGTTGCCTCCCTCTGCATTAGCATTTGGCTTGGTCTTTGTCATAGGACCTTCTAAACATATTTTAACTAATGTATTAACCCTGTTGTTGTAGTTGCAGTGCACTGGCAGTACTTTCATCTCTTCTGCTTTCACCTGTGCCGGGGTGGTGTTGGTGTTTTGGATGCTGTTTCTTGGAGCTGCAGATGACAGTTTGAAGTGGCAATTTTGGGCATTCCTCTGGTTAGTGATTGCCTGTGTACACAGGAAACTGGACTCAGTGGCTCAGGAGGCCCCTTCCAGTCCTATGTTTCTAAACCCATGCTGGTTTACAATAACTCATTAAAATGGGGTTACAATTACCGCTCATTACTAAGGCCTAACCAACATAACAGACGAATTAGGAAGGAGTGTTAACCCCATAAACAGTGGTAAAACAACAGACTACAGTATTCTGGAGCATTTACTGTGTTTTTAACTTGTCTGCCTGCTTTTAAAAGACCCAACACTTGCATAAAAGATTTTCGCCTACCAGCTAAAATAGCTGAAGAGCATTCATTAAATATGGCTCACCTGTTCTTCCAATCTGGAGTTCTTTTCTAAAATCTGTAGCATGTGTTCCCTCAGGGATGCATTTTCATGTTCAGCCAGCTTTCCTCTTTTAACCTGGGTGAGGTAGAGTGGGTGGGGAGGGGAAAATGATTAAGATTGAGAGAGCTGTGTAATAGAAAGTTCTATTGCAGGCAAATGGTTAAAAGTTTCCATTAATCCTTCAAAAGTGAGTATGAAGTAGGTCCAACTACCTTTTTTAATATCATAAACAACATAAAAATGGATGGTGAATAGAAGCTGTGTGCGCGCGTGTGCACACGTGTGTGAGCATGAGCATGAGCGAGAGAGAATTGGTGGGAGGAGTGGGCACCATCCCAAATTTAGTTGAAATAAAGGCCAAGATCACTGTACCTTTACAGAACAACCATATTGCTTATAGGGACAGTCCACTTCTGCCTCTGGACACACAAAGAAGTGCTTATCAATCTGCAAATATTGAACAAAGCTTTAGTGAAAGAGTTACTAATACTTCAATATATTTACTGAACCTAAACTTGTGTAAAGAAGGGCCAGTAGGTCAATAGGCACTGAATGTATAAAAAAGAAAATGATTAATCAGTGTCAATAAATGAAACCAGTTCCACTAACACAATGGGATTTCCACTAACACAATGTGCAAAAGCTCAGCAACAGCTGAATGCTACATTCCTACAATAAGAGAGATAAGGTTGATTTTCAGAACAAAAGAAAGAAGCATCTCGAAAAATGATGCAAATCTGTATTACCAAATCTGGGCTAGTAAAACCCAATTAACTGAGTTAGAACAAAAGATTAAAAATAAATATTAATACCTCTTTTTTCAGTATTATCTGTGAACAATTTTGAAGACAAGGCACAGGATAATCAGGACAATCGTTGTTCTCATGGTTCTGGAAAAAAAGGGTGCATTAGCAATGTGATGCATCAGACTCATTATTCAGGAAGCACATCATTCTCTGAAGATCACAGACTGTCATGTATACATAGAAAAATAGGCTATATATTTCATCCTGTAGAATAATATATATGTGCAGCAAGAAACTCACTGGTAGCACTCAAAGAAGAACTGTGTACAGGCAGTTATGGTAGAAGGCCATGAAGGCTGGATAATCCAGTATTCATAAGTCTCAAATGTTAGGAAACATCAGAATCAAGATGGTTTCTGCAACCTTAATTTGTTTCCCTTATGCACATGCAAGGAGTGCACTAGGATTCCTCAGTGAAAGGATGCCTAGAATTCATCATGAACAAAATAGATTTTCTTCAGCCTCAATCTCAGAAATAGTTGTTTTACACGAAATTCCTTCCCCCCACAAAAAACTTATCTCAGGGCAGAAACCTGTTTTGGAACTCTTCACAGAAGCAGCAGCAGCTCCCCACCAGCTGGAACCTATCTATGCCTGTGCCCCAACCAGGGGTAGGCTAGGAAGCAAGGGAAAGCAGCAGCAGTGGTAAGGGCTCTGGCACAGCTCCTTGGTGCTTAGCCCTGGCACAGGTGCAGGCAGAAGCACAGGCAAAGCCCTTGGGCTCTGCAGGCCAGATCTGACCTGCAGGCTGTATTATTGCCACTTCCTAGTAAAAAATAATTCACATAGCTATCCTTGATTAGGATTCCCCTGGATCATAGGTTGCATGCTGTCATCCAGTTCACTGGAAACAGGACTTCACCTTAAATATTATTTCTGTCCAATGCATTAAGCCACATCTTCAAGATCTCTCTTCACCAAACACTCCTTAAAAAAACCCAAAAGAAAACCTGAACTTTAAAACATTAACTGAAACCCCCAACAGTTAACAGTCTTCAGGCACTGGCAAAGGAAGCTCCCACCTAGCCCAGTCTGCTAGGAAAGGAGACTTACCCACCTGGGGGCTCTACCACCCAAGCCAGCCCAGCG
>NW_017729022.1:161057530-161062128 GCF_001723915.1 Gavialis gangeticus | reverse complement strand
GTCCAATGCATTAAGCCACATCTTCAAGATCTCTCTTCACCAAACACTCCTTAAAAAAACCCAAAACCAAAAGCAAACACCCCCACCCCCCATAATATTTTCCCTGAAACATGCTGGATACAATAAGTATACCCACCCAATGTTGCAAGCTCAAGTCAAGAACTAGTTTTTCACTTTTCACTTATTATGTGCCGCCTTGTGCACTGATGCTGTATCAATTATAAGCAAAGCCTCCTTTACCGCTGCCAAAACTCCCAATCCCCACCTCTTGCCAGGACCTCGTGGCATAGTAAATGCCAGTAATTGTTTCAAACTTTTGTTTGTATCTTTTTACATTGGAAGGTCTTTAAAGCAGGAAATGTATCTCACAATACACCTGTACTGTGTATTGTAAGAAAATAAACAATAGTGGGGATTATCATTATATATATGCTTTTAGGGAAATGTCATCTCGGATGAAATTTTGTTGACTAGGGGGTGAAATTTAAGCCACTGGCTTTAGCAGAAACAAAAAAAGATGCACTAATTTATCAGATGTTTTAAATTCACTATTTTTTTTTGGAAAATGTATATGGAATCATCTAGTTCAACTCTGTACCAGACTGCTGTTCATCAGAACCCTTCAGTTCTGAAGATTGTTTAAACTACACTTATGATGCCTTTTCCTTCAGCTACTTAATTGAATTTGTTTAATAAACAAGTAGCCTTGCAGTAACATCCTGGAACCTTAGGCAGCAACTTTAAGAGCTGAGCATACAGATTACGGATTTCTTGGGCCTTTTTCATAATCTTACCTTTAAATTAATTGAAACCACATAGTTATTACAGTACTGACATTTTTCTTCTCGAAATCTGCACTGCAGACTTAAGTGGTCTTTTAAATCCTTCCGAAGAACTTGATCATGACATCCATCATTAGTGCACTGCACATTTTCAAAACAACACTGCTGAAGGTGATCCTGCAGCATGCAACAAGAAGGCATCAGCATACAAGAGAACTCATAAAATAAAGACAGCATGTTGGACAGTTGGTTTATTACACCTGGATTTCAATACTGCTGCTTCCATTAAAGATACTTAAACACTAAAAAGACCTGAAACAAGCAACTCCACTATCTATCCCCACAGCACACAAATATACTTTCCAAGTACAGTCAAAGATGGTCAAGAAAAGGTCTGAAGATGGGAGAAAATCTTTGCTTTATTTCCCTTCAGTCACACAATATCTCATAGAAAGGTGAAACTGAACCAGTACATGCTGGCAAGAACCTGCAGTCTTTCTTTGTCCAGGTAGAACAGGAGTGTGAGTCATCTGGACCCGTGGACCAGGTGAGTGGTACAAGGCCAGTGCATGGGCCAGAGTGGGACCACAGAGCCCCTTGTCCCTCCACCATGCTGGATTCAGCACCTGTAGCACTTGCCCTAGGATCCACATTACACATGTGGTGCAGATCCCATACTAGCTGGAGCGGGAGTCATGCGTAACGCACATCCCAAGCCCTGCATTCAAGGCTGGTCTGGTGGCATGTGGGTGAACTCAGACCCAGGGACAGCAGTATGGGCCTGATGATGGGGCTCCATCAGTCAAATCCAGCCTGCAAGCCATATTTTTGACACCCCTGTCATATATTCCATAGTGAGAGATGCTGTGAGTGCCCGAGTCTCCCTCTTTGTTTCTAAACTACAATTTTTTTCCCTCTCTCATAGTCCTAAGGAAAACCTGAACATAATCCATCCTGTACTTTAACTAAATCTGCAGCAAGATCTTCATGCCATAACAGGAAAAAAGGCATTTTGTGTCACAGAATCCTCATTAAACAAACTGAATATGTAGACAATTGGGACTTAAAATAGTAATATTTTCAATGTAATATTAAGTTATATACAGTTGTACACTGAACAGGCTGACTCAAGTATGTACTCATGCTTGGTTCCAATTACAATAAGGTCTGTGCTGTAATAGGCCTGTTTAAATGGGAGAGAGTAATTTGACTTCTGACAGAGTTGGAGGCTCTGAGACTTTAGAATTTGACATGATACATAAAGATAATTATACTAACCCGATATCGTCCTAAAATTATTTTTGAATTGCAATCAGGAACATTTTTGCAAAATACTTGCAAGTTGAGAACTTCTCTTTTGCAGCAATTGTCTTTGAATACCTGTGAAGGAAGCAACCACCATTAACACAGTACATAATATGATCCTACTAAGAACACAGAGGACAGTAATGCATCAAAAGTGGTACCTGGCTCCAGTTGCTAGTGGGGTTCCATGCAATGTCATGATGAATGCACATACTAAAAATAGGGGCTAAAAGGAAATCTCTGCTAACAGCAGACGACTCAGAAGAAACCTTTCAGCCATGAAAAAGAAACCCCACTGACTTCACAGATTATGCACTGTGCCTATTACCTACCTGGGTGTAAGACTAACCTTGACTTTTCATTCTAGGAAATGCACGGGGCTGTAAGTGTGATAGAGGAAATACTTTTAAATTTACATTACACTCAGAGTATAAAATCAGTGTTCTTTTGAAACCTTCAGATAAGGAGGACTATAACAGGCACAAAGTATTACTATTGTATGATCTGTTCAGAAACTGTATCAGTTCTTGTGCACACATTACAACTTGTGCACATAGAAGAAGGGAGTACATTCCTTGAATTAAAATGGTAAATGCAATCATACAAATCAAACACCCATGAAATGCTGGGTGAATCCAGATACTAAAGTTCTTGTCTTGGGAAGGAAAGAGAGAAAATTCACAGGGAAATATGTCCAGAGAAAAGCAGTTGGGTTAAGATTGTTGATGCTCACACTCTGGGCCCCCAAGCGGGAGACAAGGATTAAATAAAAAGCGGCTTACGAAATGGCTAGGGGGTGGTATTATTTGGTCCAAAAGGATACCAAAAATTGAAGTTTGCAGGGTTAATCAATTATAGATTATATAAACAAATAGCAGCCAGAAGTCAGAATTGGGATTAACAGGCAAGCACTCCAACATCCACTGTATATACAGTTCATAACCACAGAGGCTGCACCCAGCTTGTGGTCAAAGGGCCCGTATCAATGTATCCCCAATAAAAAACAAATCCAATTGAATTGTTTAAAAATAAAGCTAAGATGGGCAGTGCAAAAACTCCAGCTATTAGTCCCTGTATTCTAATTGGTGAAATGCTAAGCACATCGCCTCCTTGCACATGGTCTCCAGAGACGAAGGTGGCTGTGCCATGAGAACATAAAAACTGCCATTTACCACAGACCATAGGTTCATCTTGCCCAGTAGTCTGTGCCACACAGCAGCAGAGAGCGGATGCTGAAAGGGAGAGTGAACAGGCTACGACCAGGGTCTCTCTCCTCTTCCTCTTTCATTTGCAGCCTCCAGCATTTAAGGTCCAGGAAGTTCTGATTCAGTCTGTACCCTTAACTCCTGTGTTCAATAGCTACTGATGTATCTTTCTTCCAAGAATTTGTCCAATCCCTTTTTGAATCTGGTTAAACTGTCAGGTTCCACAATGTCTGGTGGCAATGGGTTCCATGCTTTAATTACTCTCTGTGTGAAAAAAACTTTCTTCTTTTAGCTTTAAACTTACTAACTGCTGGTTTTATTTTGTGACCCCTAGTTCTTGTATTATGAGACAGTAACTAATAAATCCCTATTTACTTTCTCTCTCCAACACTTAGTATTTTGTAAACCCTTACCATGCCCCCCTCCCCAGCACCTCCTTTCTAAACTGACCCGGCCAAGGCTCTTTAGTCTCTCCTCATATGGAAGCTCAGCTATACCACTAAATCATCCCTGTTGCTCTTCTCTGTACCTTCTCTAGTTCTTTTATATCCTTTTTGAGGTGTGGGGACCAAAACTGGACACAATACTCAAAGTGTGGACACACCATGGTTTTATAGAGAGGCATAATGGGTGCTGATGGACGCAGTGAAAAAAAAAAAAAGAAATGAACTGTACCAGAAGCAGCTGTGCATTACTTCAAGCATCTGTAAAGATTGCATGCTTCAGCAGAGCCTTTCAGAACTTTTAGGTAACGCTGAGTCAATCAGCTATTACATAAAAGTGCCAAAAAAGCCCAACTAAAGCGCTCAATTTCTACAGATGCTGGGAAAGCCAGGTGCAACTAAGGCACTGCTTCTTCTGGGCATGAGTTGGGTTTGGCGCAGGATCGTGCCAAGTTTAAAGTAAAGCACTATTTTTTCTCCCCATGTCTGCAAGCAGCCAATGGTATTTTGTTTTGATTACAATTCTCTTCTTAACTCCAAACATTTTGCCTTTTTGAAGCCTGCTGAACACTGAGCTGCCATTTTTAGCAAACTGTCCACAATGACTTCCAGATCTCTTTCCTGTGTGGTAACAACTAAGTAAAGCCTGTTGTAGTGTAGATATAGTTTGGATTAGCTTGTTTTTCTCATGAAGGTTCTCATCCCACCACCACAAGCTGACTGCCCAAGCAACTATAATGATAAGAAAGATTCCTCTCCTTACCTCGTGCATTTTTATGATTTCTTTGTCTACAGGGCAGATGGGCACTGCACTCCGGTCTCTAGATTTGAGAGAGACAAAATTTAATTCCAAGAATGTTTCA
>NW_017729022.1:161055837-161057510 GCF_001723915.1 Gavialis gangeticus | reverse complement strand
AATTTGTCCAATCCCTTTTTGAATCTGGTTAAACTGTCAGGTTCCACAATGTCTGGTGGCAATGGGTTCCATGCTTTAATTACTCTCTGTGTGAAAAAAACTTTCTTCTTTTAGCTTTAAACTTACTAACTGCTGGTTTTATTTTGTGACCCCTAGTTCTTGTATTATGAGACAGTAACTAATAAATCCCTATTTACTTTCTCTCTCCAACACTTAGTATTTTGTAAACCCTTACCATGCCCCCCTCCCCAGCACCTCCTTTCTAAACTGACCCGGCCAAGGCTCTTTAGTCTCTCCTCATATGGAAGCTCAGCTATACCACTAAATCATCCCTGTTGCTCTTCTCTGTACCTTCTCTAGTTCTTTTATATCCTTTTTGAGGTGTGGGGACCAAAACTGGACACAATACTCAAAGTGTGGACACACCATGGTTTTATAGAGAGGCATAATGGGTGCTGATGGACGCAGTGAAAAAAAAAAAAAGAAATGAACTGTACCAGAAGCAGCTGTGCATTACTTCAAGCATCTGTAAAGATTGCATGCTTCAGCAGAGCCTTTCAGAACTTTTAGGTAACGCTGAGTCAATCAGCTATTACATAAAAGTGCCAAAAAAGCCCAACTAAAGCGCTCAATTTCTACAGATGCTGGGAAAGCCAGGTGCAACTAAGGCACTGCTTCTTCTGGGCATGAGTTGGGTTTGGCGCAGGATCGTGCCAAGTTTAAAGTAAAGCACTATTTTTTCTCCCCATGTCTGCAAGCAGCCAATGGTATTTTGTTTTGATTACAATTCTCTTCTTAACTCCAAACATTTTGCCTTTTTGAAGCCTGCTGAACACTGAGCTGCCATTTTTAGCAAACTGTCCACAATGACTTCCAGATCTCTTTCCTGTGTGGTAACAACTAAGTAAAGCCTGTTGTAGTGTAGATATAGTTTGGATTAGCTTGTTTTTCTCATGAAGGTTCTCATCCCACCACCACAAGCTGACTGCCCAAGCAACTATAATGATAAGAAAGATTCCTCTCCTTACCTCGTGCATTTTTATGATTTCTTTGTCTACAGGGCAGATGGGCACTGCACTCCGGTCTCTAGATTTGAGAGAGACAAAATTTAATTCCAAGAATGTTTCATTCCTTCTACCTATACTTAGGTCATACTGGATCAGACCATCACATTCATTATCCTGTCTCTAGTTTGGCCAGTATTAGATGCTTCAAGGTCAAGAGAGGGAAGAAAAGAAATCAATGCAACACACAGCATACATCATTTTGCTGGAAAAAATCTAACAGTGTAGACAAGGCCTGATTTTAGGATCAGATTCTGCTCCTTAATAAATACCTTTGTTCTCATTAAAGTTAATATGCTGCATGCACACACTCCAAAGCAGAATTTACTCCTTAACTTACTGAACAAAGAATGATATACATGAGAGAATTATTAATAATTATATGAACAGAACACTTGAATGGAAAACACCACAGTACACTAGACTAGCCAGACATCCAAACACCATTAAAAAAAAAAAGAAAAAAAGACTACTTTGTTGTTTACTTTAGGGACTTCATAGGCAGAACATTATCCGAACTGCAGAGTACAATTGTACAGCACAATTCTACTTCCTGCCAAAGTCAGCATGGCCCTGAATTTCAGGAAGTGAAAAAAAAAAAAAAAAAAA
>NW_017729022.1:161040626-161055826 GCF_001723915.1 Gavialis gangeticus | reverse complement strand
CCTGAGTATTTTGGGTAGGGGCAGGTTATATTAAAAATCTGCTTTACTTAATGGCCCAACAATAAAATGCAACAAAGATGATCTGTACTAAAAAGAAGCTGATCTCTATTTTTTCCTTCAACATTTTCTTTTCTAAGCTGTTCTGCAGTCAGCCAATTCAAACCAATTATAAGAAGCAGTTCTAGGTACAGACAATAACATATTGCTGTTGCTACTATGGAATTTCTGAGGAAATATGTTTAAGCTCCTTTAGACTATTCACTTGAACAGATGAATTAAGTTACACCAAATTACATCTGACCCATTGTGCCCACTCCACAGTGGTATTTTCCCTTATGAATCACCTACAGATCATGTCCTTGATTTCTTGTAAAAGTAAATTAAGGAAAGTACATGACTCCCCAATAACTTTCTTGTCAGAGGGTTGTTGGGAAGGTCAAACGACGAGTGAATAGCATTTTGAAAACTAACAGTCTTACGCAGTATGAAGCTAAATTCTGCCTGAAGATTTGTGGGCAGATTGCGCAAGATTCTGCAAGTACTTAGCAGAGAGCAGAATTTGTCTTATTAATGGATTGTTTGTCACCCTGTGACTACTTGCTCCTGACAAGAAATGTCATAGCTGGAAAAGCTCACAACATATGTGAAAAGATTATTAACTACTGCCTATGTCCAAACTTTCACATCCCCACCCAGGACCTTGAAGATGTGCTTTACTATCTCAAAATATAATCAGAAAAGCCAAAAAGGAAGGGCAAAAATGCCTGATAGGCTATTAAAAAAGATGAGAGAGAGAATGAAATAGGAAACATCTAAAGTTCATAATACTTGATGTACTGACTCAGTGAAGGACTTCAGCATTTGGGATTCTACCTGCCCATCTTGTCTTCATTAGCTTTATCAGACAAATGGAGATGGTTCAGATTCTTGACATGATGGCTGTGAGTTGTCTATGATTTACAGGCATACAGTAAGGAGGGAGGACTACTGTCTTGTAGATTTGTCAGCATTGTCTACAAAGCTAGGCCTCTCCTATCCCAAGGCCATTCACAAGATTTTCCAAATGCTGTGCTAGCTTTAGGGGTTACAGTGGATATTTCATCATTGTTACCAACTCTGCATGAGCCTGTGCTACCCACGTAGGTGAATTTGTCTACAGCAGTGTTTCTCAACCAGAGGGTTGCAAGAATATTTGAAAGGGTAACAAGGAATTCCCAGAAAAACCTGCAAAAGCACAGGTTTCACAGTGCAGACTGGCAGCATTTCAGCCTGCAAGCGCTGCTTGGGATGACTGGTGGTAGCGGGTGCACATGCATCTGTGTATGCAGATGCACATGGCCAGCATACAAAGAGGCCAGATCATGGGAGCAGCCCCAAGTGCTGGATGCAGGTAAGTGTATGGGGAGCAGGGGATGGAAGTCCAGGGGACTGTCTGGAGGGCGGGGGGAGGAGGAGGAAGCGTGCATGTGTGTCTGTGTGTGCGCTGGGGACTGTGGCCAGGCCTGGGGCTGTGGCAGGGCAGGGGGAGTGGGGGAAGGGGGGAAAGGAGAGAGTGCCTGGCCCTTCAGTGGGTGAAGGAAGCAGGAGAGGTCCTTCGTATGTCTAGGCCAGTGGCATACATGCAGGGGCCCGTACTCCCTGCTCATGCTCCAGCCCAAGCAGGACAGAGGCAGCTGGGGGCCCTCTCCAGCGAGGCACAGGTGGGGGGCAGGGGACTGTGGCTTGGGGATGAGGTGTGGCAGCAGGGGATTGTGGGTCAGGTACCGGCAGGGTCAGGGTTGTGTTGGTCAGGACAAGCCATTGATTTTGGCAAATGGGGCCCAGAACGAAAAAGGTTGAGAAACACTGATCTATAGCACATGCCCTCCAGTGATGAAAACTGGTGCTATGGATGGCTTAGCAGCAGGCAGGTGGAGAGCCTCAGTCTTTTTTAAAGCTAACCTTCCAGCCAAAATGCAAATATGAAGTTGCAAAGGGATCCACAATAAAGCAGAACTCACATACTTCATATGGCCAAGTTTCTACGCTCCTATGAGTGTGAGGGGTTGAAAATTAACTGCTGCTGTATAGAGCTGCAGCAAACAGCTGTGCAGGACCACTGAGACACATCAGCCTTTCCTGCTATTTTATTTCAAGGGGCACCACTTCTCTGATTAGCCATGTGGGGCCACTGAAACACTCCAGCTGATCAGAGAAGCATCACCCTTTGAAGTAGAGCTCATCTTTAATTTTGCAACCTGCTCCCAACTAAGCGTGATTCACCTGATCCAGATTCCACTGTAACTTGCTTATCTCCTCAAGAATGGGCAAACACGGCACAACATCGTGGACACACTTCAGAATCTTGCTTTTGCTTGCTTAGGATTAAACAGCTTTTCCTCAGTCCTAAACTTAACCTGACTATCCACATATAAAGATCACAAAGAGGCAAGCAAGCAAGACATTAATTAGCACAGGTACAAGAACACATCTAATGCTTTACACTGTATTACTGGAAGTGGATGGGAGACATTCCCATTTTCCATCCCTCTTGTTATCATCCTATCATGAAATCACCCAGTCAAATCAGGTAAACTCACAAGCTTTAACAGGCCTTCTGTACTAACAATGTCATATGACTTTGAGAGATCAACAAAAGCAGAGTAGAGATCAGTATTATGCTCTCAAAATTTCTCTTACATGTGCCGCTCAGCAAAGATCACACAGGTTGTTCCGACCCCTTCTCTGAAGCCACATGGGCTATCAGGCAATACGTTCTTACCAATATGGCAGGTAAAACAGCTAAGTATGATTCTTGCAAGGGTCCTGAGGCAAACACCGATACAGAGGTTTCCTGATGACTATCACATAAAGAATGATTACCCTTCCAGATATATGAACAAGAGGAGCCTCTTGGTATTCTTGGGGGAGCACTCCTTTATGCCACATCAAGTGAAAAAGCTTTGGGGGGATTAAATACTACCTGTCAGCTCTGTCATTTGAAAGCAATGTAATTGCTTTTTCAGCCTATAAGGTGATAGGTTCAGTGGCAAGTATTCATTGATGGCATACTGAGCTAGTTGATCAATAGCCTCCTTACTAATGCTGAATTCCTTATTAAGCAGATTTTAAAGTCATCAGACTACTGTTCCAGACTGCTTCTTTTCAATCGGAAACATGTTTCCAGCTCAACTCATAGGTAGGGACCTACCAAAATTATGATTTTGTGATTTTCACACAAACTGCAACTTTGGGTGGGCTCCGCAATAAAAACCACAGGCTTCCTGAAAAAACCCCAACAAAACCTAACACTTATTGACAGTAAAATGCTGGCTCCCTCTGAGGTGGCAGCAGTCCTTGTGGCTGCTGCAGCCTGGCTGTGCAGCCTGCCAGGTGGAGGGTACAGCCGCTGGCATGGCAAGATGGCTGCTACTCCCCCCCCACCACTGACTGGCTGCGAGGGCTGTGTATGGCCTAATGGCCCCACTCATCTCCAGCAACTGGTGGTGAGGGGCACAGCTGCATGACAGAAAGCCCCTGCAACCAGTCAGCAGGGTTTCCCATCAAACTGCCTCTATATCCTCAACCTTTTCTTTGAACCAGTCTTAATGTTTTTGGACTGTTGAACCAGGAGTGTTCAAAGCAGTTTCACAAGCACTTCAATAACCTTTAATATCTCCAGACATTGCACTAACGATATTTAAGCTTCCTTTCCACAGCTTTATAGAGTTCCTCTTTTACAGAATCAGTCTGTGATATACCGATACAGTAAAAGATGTGCTATCCAGCACTTTACTAACCAGCATGCTCTATTAACCAGCATGCTGATCAATGCAACAAAAGCAAAACCAGAAGCCCCACCGTGGCACTTCCAGTTTCACCGAGTCCCACAGCCCGGGGCAAAGCAGCCTGCGTGGGGCCCCCCTCCCCATCCCCCAGCACACACTGATATGGGAATAGTAAACTTTTAATTAAAATTCCCTCCTTGCTACTCATCATTTCTCTTCGGGCCCCCCTCTCTGTCCCCCGGCACAATGACGCACCGAACGTGGCGGGAGGGATGGTGGCCTGAACAGACGCCTCTCAGACAACTGGCAGTTTTGATTAACTGACATTGCACACTCTCCCTGGATGCTGGATAACACAGCTTTTGCTGTACTTAGCTTGGGCAGTTTAGCAGAGCTTTGTAAAATGAAGACGATGGTCTGTACAGCAATTAGCTCCTTTCACGGACCGAGTGTTCCTAGCATCATCTACAACGCTTTGCTTGACAATGATGTAATCTAGAGCTGTCCAACTTCTCAGAAGCTGCGGGGTGTGCGGGGGGGGGGGCGCCGAGTTACTTGCTGTATGGGCCACACCAGTGATGGTCATCCAGGCCAACCTTGACAGGCTTGGCAAAATTGGTGGATGAAAACCTGATGGCCTTCAACACCAAAAAATGCAAGGTACTCCACCTTGGGAAGAAAAACCCGCAGCATGCTTATAGGCTCGACAATACTACGCTTGCTAGCACCACGGTCGAAAGAGACTTGGGGGTCATGATTGACCACAAGATAAATATAAGCCACCAATGTGATGCTGCAGCCAGCAAAGCAAGCAAAACTCTGGCTTGCATCCGTAGATGCTTCTCTAGCAAATCCCAGGATATCATCCTCCCGCTGTACTCAGCCTTGGTGAGGCTGCAGATGGAGTACTACATCCAATTCTGGGCTCCACAATTTAAAAAGGATGTGGAAAAGCTTGAGAGAGTCCAGAGAAGAGCTACGCACATGATCAGAGGACAGGAAAACAGGCCTTATGATGAGAGGCTGAGAGCTATGGGACTCTTCAGCCTGGAAAAGCACAGGCTCAGGGGGGACCTGGTGGCTGCTTATAAGTATATAAGGGGTGTACATCAGAATTTGAGGAAACACCTGTTCACCAGAACACCCCATAGGATGACAAGGTCAAACAGTTACAAACTCCTCCAAGACCATTTCAGGCTGGACATAAGGAAGAACTTCTTTACTGTCTGAGTCCCCAAGACCTGGAACAGACTGCCGCCAGAGGTGGTACAAGCACCTACTCTGGACTCCTTTAAGAGTCAATTGGATGTTTATCTTGCTGGCATTCTGTGACCCCAGCTGACTTCCTGCCCCTGGGGCTGTGGGCTAGACTCGATGATCTTCCAAGGTCCCTTCCAGCCCTAATGTCTATGAAATATATGAAATCCAGGATGGACACTGCATGGGTGCCTCATCCCACACACTCAGTTCCCCACCCAGGGGCTTTTCCTGCTTCACCACACATTGTGAATGCTCTGGGCCATGGAGTTCCCCAACACCACAAGCTGCACTGCCCTGGCCTCTAGGATGGGGGAAGGAAGTAGAAGCCAAAGGAGGGAGGGGTAGCTTAAAGTCCCTGGCTGCTGCTACAGCCAAAGTGATGGAGGAAGTGGCAGCCAGGTGGTCATAAATGGCTGCCAGCTGGACAGCTCTGATGTAGTCAATCAGATGCCACTGATTGAACCACAGGTGCATCCAGGAAATACTGTTCTAATTTGGGAGCTAAAATATGGTGTTTTTAATGGTACAACTGTGCAATGGAATGTGTTTAGCCACTGGTGCTGCACTTTCTGATGCCATGTTTGCCAATAAACCAAGAGTATAATAATATACAATAGAATTTGCCTGTAGCAGGGCACTGAGGTGCCTGCTACTCTTGGAGTAGAGATAAGAACCCAAGTGCAGGTTGCTGGGACAACTAGTTAATGAGGGAATTGGCCACACCTGCACCTGGTCAGCTGGCCAGAGGCAGTAGGGCCCTAGACCCATATAAACCCAGGCCCGAGGCCAGAAGAGGAGTTCCCTGCCAGCAGCCAAAGGGGAAGGAACAGTCCCAGAGTAAGCAAAGGAGAGAAGCCTGACTGTAGGTACATCCCCTGAGACCGGTGAAGGATGGAACACCCCGGGTATGGCTGAAATAATGTTATACCCAGGCGGCTAGAATTTATGTTATAGCCCAGGGGCTTGTGTTTTGGTTTGCTGTTTTTACCAGTGGTTTGGGCGAGGCTATTAGGGGATGGAGGAGGCCTCATAGGAGACCCACGGCAGCGTGGGGATCCCAGCCCCAGAGTGGGGGGGGAGCGAGAAGCCCGGGGGGGGGAGAGGAGTGGCAGAGTGCTGCAGAGAGCCCGAGTGCCAGTGAAGGCGCAGGGTGAGACAGGGCTGCGGAGAGCCTGAGCGCAAGTGAAGGCGCAGGGCGAGACCGAAGAATATCAGTTCCATCTGCTAGGCTTGGGGCGTGGTAAAGGGGTGGCTGGAGCCATGCATAGCCCATAAGGCTAGGGTGCCCCAAAACACCCAATACAGAACAGGGCCCTCAAGGGATTCAGGAGCCCTGGGGCCAGTGTACAGCAAGAAACTGTGTTCAAGAGGATGGAAAGGCAGCCTCCCTATTATATATTTTCCATCAAAGGCATGGTGGGTGAGAATTGAGGGTGCCCTTTAGGCTAGCTTGGCACAGTAAGGAAGCCTTAGGGGACATCACAGCAACCCAAACTACCCCATCCTGTTACATTGCCAATAATACTATGTTTGATGGTCTGCTCCAATACAAGCATCAAAATTGTTCAGGATAACGAGCTTGCCCTCCTTTGGTACTGGCAAATTACATAGCATCACAGACCTTATCTTTTAATTAGCCATGTTTCTCATGGTTGGTGCCCAGGCACTCATGATGGCAGTATGACACTTCCCAACAGAGGTAATCATCTTCTTACTGGAGTAATCATTTATGCCTTCAGGTAGGCAATCTAGCTTATTAGCAGCAGTGGACTGAAAACTAAATCTAGCCTGTAAACCATGGGTGGCTAACCTGGAGCATGAGCGTCACAAGTGGCATGGGCGGCTTGTGTGTGTTGCATGCAGTAGATCAGGGAGGTGACCCTTAGCACAGAAGCAGATAAGGCAGGAAACAGAAAGCAGAGCAAGAGATCAGGCAAAGAACAGAGTAGAGAGCAGCAAGCAGAGTAGCAGATTGGGCAGAGACTAATTTGTGGCACACCTGCCAAAAAAAAGGTTGGCTGCTACCAACCTTCTGTGGAATGATCACTCCAAAACACAAAAAAAGTGTAGCTTATTCCACACTCTCTACAGTGGAACTTCTTCTGCAAGGAAAGTTTAACTTGTGACCTTGCTCATCAAGACCAAGTGGCAAGACAAAGTTGAGACAGCTGGAGATGACACTGGCTATGGGGGATAGTTTGCTAAATCCAGTCCACCTGCATTAGTGACCAAAGCTGTCTACAGTATTTTCAAGATAAATATATTGACATAATTTCCTGGGGTAAACCATGTGCACTAGAAAAGGAGCCAAGTATCCTTCCAGAACCTATTCAGGTAGTGGCCATGCAGTGCACAAGTGACTATTTTGAGCTACAGGTGAGTCTGAACACAGTATGGGAACCAGTTACAAGGAGATTACTTACTAGATGCAATTGACTGCAACAAAGGTGCTTTTTGTTATGTCTCCCATGGAAGTAAGGTGGTGTCTATAGACACAAGTTAAATCTGGTGTAGTTAAAATGGTTCAAACTATTTGTTCAGGTTTCTTGATTCATTTTATTAGATTAATGAATTTTAGAGTTTTTAGATTTAGAGATGGCCTCAGAGCACTAACAAGCTATTTGGTTCAGAGAATCAGCAGCATCTTTTTAATCCTCCTCACAGCCTAATCAATGACTATCACCAGGTTGTGGTGTTTTAGGTGAACGATGTTTAACTCCCAGCCCACGGGCTAGATCTAGCCCGCAGAGCCATGTCACTGGCCTGCCAGACTCCTCACAAGTTGAAAAGTTGGCAGTGAATGAGAGGTGGCAATGTTGTCACTCCTCTGCTGCCAAATTTCCAGGCCAATAGGGAGCCCTGAGGGCCAGAAGGCATGGCCTTGTATGTTATATCAGACATTCAGGGTTGGGGTGGCATGGAGTCTGATCTGGGCACTGACCACGGAAGGGATCTGCCCCACAGACTGACCCCACACCACTCACATGGTCTGCAGGGCTAAAACGTGGAGCACTACTGTTTTAGGCTAGCATTATCAACTCAGTACACCAACACAGACCATACACATTTGCAATTCCATCTCATGTGATCTGTTCAGATGTTTTGTTATTAAGCAAAAACCTACTGATGTCAGTAAGAATTTTTCCATTGACTTTCACAGACTTTGGATCAAGTCCTTAGCAGTGCTGAGGTATTTGCTATTGATTTATGCAAGATATAGACTACACTACTAATTGTTGAAGGAAAAAAATATAGATAGGAATAGAGTTTCTACTTACTTCAGAGAAATAATACAATGCTGGCAAAATCTGTGACCACATCCTGTTTGGTGAGGATTATGAAGGACTAGGTGGCAAGAGGCACATTTGTACCGATCTTCCAAGGTTTCGACAAACTGGTAGTCGGTGTCAGCTTCAAAGTCTAGAGAAACGCCACTGGTGGAATTCTGGCGTGCAAAGATGTCTGAATGACCAGGAGATTCTTCAGAGGCCATGGAAGCTGAACTGGAAAGCCAAATACAGGAGTTGCCTATTAAATTAATTAATGATCAGCAAAAACACCTCTGCTACATTTTGCAGGACTTGGACATGTTTTTAGGCTCAAATTTGTGGCTTTGACATTGATTTCAGATGCAAATACACTATTACTTACTAAACAGCAGTAACAAAGAATATCATGACACTAGAGAATACTGAATGATTTATTAGAGGGCTAGCACTAACATTTATTTTGGAATAAGATTTGCTGCCTGAAATTTCTCCCCAACAAGAGGTTATTTGTTCCTAGATTTTGTGACAAATCCTTACTTGAACAAAACTGGCATGGATATCACTTCAGTATAACCTACAGAATAATTCAGTCCTGTAAGTAGGCCCTCTGAAGTTTACACAATTCCTTACACGATGATCTTATTATTATTTAGACTTATATCTTGCACTATTCAAAAGATTTAGAGTGGCTTACGATAAATGACACGAGCCTGCACATCATTACTAACTCGTTTACACTGGCTCAGAAAGAAGAAATCATAATTACAGTTCATAGGCCCATTACATGAAAAACAGTAAAAAAGATGATTGTACCTTTAGTTCAAGTGTGACAGAGGTCAAAGCCAGAAGATCTAATATTTCCCTTCCAACAGATCAATCGATACCAATAGGAATCCTGTTTTCAAAATCTTACATAGCTATGTGTGTTATTGGCTGCATTAGTCCTGCCTGAAAAGGAAAGTGGGGGGAGAGGGGAAGAGAACAGAAAGTATGACTGTAATCAGAAGTGTGAGAAGTTTCTTTGGACCTACCAAAACTCGTAATGGAGCATATAAACCACAGGACTGAAGTCTCTGTTCTCTAAGCAGAACCTCATTCATTCCTTGCCTAGCTGGTTCACAAAATAATCAGACCAGAAGTCTGTCACTGGTCCTCTAGTCTAGTAGTACTTTTTCACAATTGGTCCACAACTGATAACTGTATGCCTTTTCAGGATTCAGTGTAATTTTCATTTCTTAAAACTTAATATTCATAGAACAGCTTATTTCCTTCTCTTCATGTTATATGCATTAACCAGTACAGAGACTTAATTAGTGATGTTAACTTAAATAGAGGTGTAACAGGGTGGATTGCCCCCTTAAGAGGGGGCAGCCAGCCCTGTTGAGTAGCTGCAGCTATGACAGAGCTTCTGCCAAGGGAGTGACTCCCTGGGAGCTTCAAGTCCCAAAGAAGAGAGCAGCAGGGTAGCAAACTGTGAGGGAACAGTTGTAAGTCAGAGGCAAACAGTGACCTGAACCACTCACTGTACAGAGGGGCCAAACCTCTGCGGTAGGGCCAGAGCCACGGGATCCTCTCCCAGTGTCCAAGACATGACAACAGGGTTTGTTTGCTTGTTTTGTTTGTTTAAAGGTTTTGTTTCATCTTGCATGGACTGACTGAGGAGCTCCTTATGATGCAAAAGCCCACTGAGAGAAGCCCACACCTGCTTACAATAGGTTAACAAATTTAATTATGGAATATGTGCAAAGGCAGAACACACCTGTCATAGCAACTTATATTTAAATAAAAAGTTCAACTCACAAAATGCACTGCTGGCCATTTTCCATTACCTCCCATTACTCACAGCACAAAGTAAATTACCTTACTATAATGCACCTTGGCATGAGTTAATTAAAAGTGCTTACTGTTCATTTACAACACTGCCTTCTGGGCAACACTGACATACAGTAAGATAACTTGTACTTCACAATGTAAAAAACACTCCGCCCAGGTTCTAGCTATCACACCATGTTGAGAGTATTTGTTTTTAAATAAAGGCTTTGTTACAGGGTGGCTATTTCTCTTCTATATTTATCATCCTACTTCTTAGCCACCACCTCTGAAAAAATATCAGTGTATTTTTTTTGGTGTACATGAACTTGCGGAATTTTCAAAGCTCTCTACTTGGTTAAAAAAAAGCACCTCTTGTTAGGTCCTGACCCAGCTTTTTTGAAGTCAATAGGAATCTTCTGGTTGATTTCAATAGAGGTTAGACTGTTACTCCAATAAATGAAACATCAGAACTAATATGATGTAGTAACATAATTCTGACTTGAAAAAGGTGCTCTTTTGTGAATATGCTATTATTACCATTGGAAACTGGGGACTAATAAATGTCATTTGCCACCTGAGATTCAGAAGATAAACTCAAATTATCCAAAAGTTTATAATCCCACACTAAGCAAGGAATTACCAACATAAATTAAGAGCAGGTGACTAAGGAAATGGAAATCATATAATTAAACAAATGAATTTCAGAGTAATTATTTAGATTCTCTTTACAGTTCAGTGCTCTACTTCTGATTTCTACGTTATATTTATATACCACATCTATGTAAGCCTGCTGGCCTCTGAGGTCTGGGACAGGCATTGCATAAACTAGTTTGACCCAAAATAATTAAGTCTGATATACTACATTCAACCAGGTTTATCTCAAACCGGTTTCAGCCATTTTCGAATTGGTTTGTGTGTACTGAACATATGTTTTGTTACAGGTTAAAACCAGTTTCTGATCACTTAAACCAGTTTGTGTGTAATGTCTGTCCCTAGCTTTAAACTGTCAGACTTTCTCAAGTGCATCGAATCATGTTATCTCCTGGCTGTAACTCTTAGGGAATATAAATCTTAATACCACCATTATAAGCATAAAGATTTATTATGTAGTAAATCCAGACAGAAAAATAATATATACTGTATATGACACCTGCTATAAACTATAAATATAAACTATATTTGCAAATTGCTCTGTTCAGTTTCTGAAGGTAAAAGGCTTTTGTCTTAAACTGGAGGCAATTTTCCATTCTTCTCAATTCATATTTTTTTAAAGAGCTGCCCCTTTCCCTGCTGAAAATAGGCTTCCCATTTCTTTGGCATTTGGCTAGTAACAATTGCTTTTCTGTCATTCATCAGACATGTACAGATGCAGAACAGAGGAACTTCTACAGTAGACAGTTATGGAATAAACTTCCTTTAAGACACATTTCTCACCAATTGCTTTAGTTAGTACCTAAAAAATAAATGTTTTGTGTTGTCTATTAATCTGCATTATCCATATGGCTATCCAGTGCTTTCTGGAATCCAACTATTCACTAAGATTAAACTCAAAACAAGGAGTTTTGAGGAGGGGTATGTAATTTTTTTTGGTTTTTGTTTTCATAACACAGCATGTAGCTTGTAGAAAATAACAGCAGAAAATTATTTAATTTTTTTTTGGTTTCTTTCCTTCATGAAGGCTCCTCCATTCAGCAGGTTAACAGTTATGTTTGCAAACAAATTAAAATAGGCTAAGTATGAGTAGGGACCTACTCAACTCACAGTGAGATGAAGCCATTTTCATGGCTTGTTTGCAGCATGAAGGACCAATTTCAAGGGTATTTCCTGGAGGCCCCACCATCACCGCAGATTGGGAGAGGCCATCATCACAGCCAGTCAGTAAGTTTCAAGCACATGACAGTGGCTGCAGGGACTGCCGTGTCAGTTCAGTGTCACAGTAAGGATTGGGAGATTCTAAAATGGTGTATTATATGAAAAATATGCTGGAGGTTTTTCTGGGTTGATTTTGTGGGAAATCATGGCAAATGGAATATTTCCTGACAATAGCGATACTGCTGATTTTTCTGGTTTCCGTGAAAACCACAAATTACGTAGATCCCCAAGTATAAGAATTCTTCCGTTGAGGAAGTTATGACCAGCTAAGATTTCACATAGAAATCTTAGTTATTCTGCACAGATAAAGCATTCACCATTTAGGAAAGAAAGTCCATTTTTTAAAAAGCCAGAGCTTCCCATCTGCCTTCCCTCTGGCAGAATGAGTAGCAGAGCTACCTTTGGCTCTTCCAGGTTAAACATACAGTCTTAAGGGCAAACAGCTTTGGAGCACATAACTATAACTCTTTGTCCAATGGGTTACCCTTGAATTTTCTACTTCAGCCCTCCACTCCTGGCTAATCTTTCCCCAGATATCTGCCATCAGAGTCGGTATCTGTAAACTTCTGATATTCACACAGCTCAAAAGGATCACAGTACTTACCAGCAAAATAAACCTAACAGGCAAATTAATCACTGTCATAAGTCACTTCAGTGACATCAGTGAGTTGCTCTTTTACACCAGCAATGCATTGAGCCCCATGCGATTAGTTCAGAAAAGTCTTTGAATGTCTTTAACGTTCATTCCTCAGACATGTATAAATGCAGAAGAGAGGAACTGCTATAGCAGAGTGTTACGGAATAAGCTTCCTTCAGGACAAATTTCTCACCGACTGCTTTAGATAGCACCTGAAAAATAAATGTTTTGTGTTTTATGTTAGCAGGTTAACCTTTCTGTTAACTTTCTGTGATAAATCTGCTGCTAAAGATTGCATTGTGTTTAATAATTGGAACA
This sequence comes from Gavialis gangeticus, assembly GCF_001723915.1. Lineage (NCBI taxonomy): Eukaryota > Metazoa > Chordata > Crocodylia > Gavialidae > Gavialis > Gavialis gangeticus. The sequence goes on along the minus strand of NW_017729022.1, from coordinate 161,042,891 downwards.
ACTGCAGGTAGAACGTGTGTCCAATGATCTGACTCAGACCAGGGTGTGGAAACTCAATTCCACTTCCTGCTTCAAGCACTTGATGCCTATTTCTTCCGAACCCAAACAAAAATAAAACAAACATGGGAAAGTCAGCTTTGCAGTAAAAAGAGCACCACTGATTAAATGAATCAATTTCCTGCTTACGCTGTGTCTAACCAACAAAACGGATATTGTACAGTTTTGCACATTAAACAGCTAAAAGTGTAAAGTGACGCTACCTTTGCATGTACTGCAATATTGGAGAGAATAATCCCAGTACTGTTTAAAAAGGGGGGGTGGGGTTCAGAATGAATAGTGGCAGTCTTTTGTCAGAAAGAAGACAGTCACACAGCAACACTGCAAACAGACTTTCATTCTAAGCCATGGATTTTCAACCAGGGTGCAGAAGTACTAGATTAGGGTGCCCAGGGATCCTTTAAAAGGTGCCTCAGAACATGTAAGGAGATACTGGAGGTGTGAGGAGATAAGCAGATAAAGGCAGGCTCAGACTTCAGGTGTAAGGAGATAAGGGCAGACTCAGGCTCTCCCAGCCTAGCTGTTCCCCTGTCCCTGCTGCCTACTCCCTCTGCAAGGAGTAAGCCCTGTAATTAAATACATAATGAGCTTAAGAACCACTGCTCTAAGCAAATGTTTGAAATAAATAAAACTCTGAGGGCCAGAGCAAACCAGAGGTCAAAGAATGACTTGTTTCAGGGAACTTTTTGAACAGTGGACTGAACTTAATGTATTGACACCACCCTGTAAAATGAATTGTGGGGTAAGAAATTAAGTCTACACCCCCTATGATGGGTGTGTCTACATGTTGCCATACAACAACATTGGTACAGCACTATGCTTTAGTACTTCTTTTTGGAAGTACTAAAGCATGGCACAGTAACCACCCGTACTGAGCTGTGCACACGGCGGATGGTTAGATTTAGTGAACTGCTACAGTGATGTAGTGACAAAAACAGGGGAGCATGCCACTATGGCAATGTAGCTGCTGATCATGTGTAGATGCACCTGATCACTACATCGTGCCATATAGTGATATAGCATGTCACTACCACAATGTGTAAATGTGCCCTAAGCACCAGAATAATTAGACCTTGGTAATAACACAATACTAGCATGCTCATTGCTCCCCTCCATATTTCCATTTAGTAACTCAACCCCCACACCCTCAGAAGGGCCAAGATCAGCAAAGACAGAATACACAATTTGTTTACACGATAAACAATCCATTAGGAAAATTTTCAGAAAAGAACAGTAAGATGACAGGGATGCTCTCCCTGAACTAGCACAAAGGTCAAACACCTTCTGTTGTACTTAATACATGTTATTCATAAATACAACCTGCAGACAGAATAAGTCAGGAGCAGAGTGTGGTAACAGTAGCTAATAAGTAGGGACCTACTTAATTCAGTTTTCCTAATCAGCAACAACAACAAAAACCCTTAATAAAAATAAAATGCTAGCTCCCCAGTGGGATCCAGTGGTTCTTGCTGCCAGGAGGGGAAGGTGCTGGCTGGCAGGGTGGCACAAAGGGCAGCAGACAAGATGGCAGCTTCCTCCTTGTCCCTCCTCCCCCCACCAGGACCGAGGGGCAGGGCAGCAATCAAGATGGCAGCCACCCCCTTGTCTCTCCTCCCCGGGGCCTCTCTACCAATCAACGCCATGGGGAAGGACCTCTTCACTAATCAGGGCCGAGAGGAGGGGCCACTGTGAAATGCCCATAAAATTGGCTCTGTGTACAGCAAGAGAGCCATGAAAGGCCCTTTGCCTCACCACGATTTAAGGAGGTCCCTACTAATAAGAAAGATGTTGTTCACTAAAAAGTGGATATCATACTAAAAGTCACCAAAAGCATCCGGGAATGTCTCCTTGCTAAAAAGGAGGCGTACACCCAATGGAAAGAAGGGGTCATCACTAGGGACGACTATTCTGCAGTCGCTCGGAGATGCAGGGGGGTAGTTAGGAAGGCCAGGGCAGAGATGGAACTGGGACTAGCTTCCCAGATTAAGGACAATAAGAAGTCCTTTCTTAAATACATAGGGGGTAAGAAGAAGGTCCCGGGTAATGTGAGGCCCTTGCAGGACACATTGGGAAATTTGGTCATCACACCAGATGGCAAAGCTAACATGTTTAACGATTTCTTTGCCTCCGTCTTCCTAAGTAGGGACCAGAACAGCCACCTCCCTGCTGGGCCCCCCTCGGGCCCCGAGGGAGGCACACCTGGGCCAA
>NW_017729022.1:161037273-161040372 GCF_001723915.1 Gavialis gangeticus | reverse complement strand
GGGACCTGAATCTGTTCAGCCTCCAAAAGAGAAGGCTGAGGGGGGATCTTGTGGCCTGTTATAAACTAGTCAGGGGAGATCAGCAGGCACTGGGGGAGTCACTGTTCCCCCGAGCACCGCCAGGAGTGACCAGGAATAACGGTCACAAGCTGGCAGAGGGTAGGTTTAGGCTAGATATCAGGAGGCGCTATTTCACGGTCAGGGCGGCTAGGGTCTGGAACCAGCTTCCAAGAGAAGTGGTGCAGGCTCCTACCCTGGGGGTTTTTAAGAGGAGGTTAGATGAACACCTTGCTGGGGTCGTTTGACCCCAGTACTATTTCCTGCCATGGCAGGGTGTCGGACTAGATGATCTACTCAGGTCCCTTCCGACCCTAGAAACTATGAAACTATGAAAAGTCTTGAAACAGGTCAACCAGTTGTGTACACTTTCCCATCTGTAAGCATGCAACGCCAGCAGCAAGGACGTCCAATAAACAAAAGCAGCATGGAAAGCTTGTAGCTTGTTGCATTATAAATGACAAATATATGTTTTCAACTCTCAAACCAGACTAAAAAGGATGTTTCCTTCATGGTGTAAAACATAAGTAGGTACCCCCGGCATGGGTGCCAGAGTGTGGCACTCAAAGACATTTTGCTTGGCATGCATGCCTCTGGGTAGATGGTGGGGAAGGGGCCGAGGCTACATGACCACAACAAGGATCAGGCCCTTTATGGCTCCCCCGCCATCTGCCCCTGGCACGCCAATATCTTACAAGGTGAAGTTGCAGGTGTTTTTAACACTGCCCAAAAAAGTTGCAACCCCGATGTAAAATCTACTCATTAAATATGCTATTTAAGAAAAAAAATTTTTTTCCAGTTTCCCATCACATACAGGCATTAAGACCCTGCTATACAGATCTTCAGATTCCCAGCACAGGGACTCCTCCTCTTCAGCGACAAGAGTAATTGTTATGCTCTCTGAGGATCAGCCACTGGAGCAGGACTTGTTAGACACTTTGCCCATACAACAGAACAGCAGAAGAGTGGAGGTCAGAAATCCTGGTTTCTACCCTGAGCTTTAATAGAAAGATGTAATAACTAGACTCAAGAGAAACAACTCAAACATATCTGACGCATGCCATCTGACAGGCAATGTGGCTCAGTGCACAGGTCTTGCGCCTACTCTATTGGAAATCTAGGTTCTCCTCTTAACACTTGTCAGGGGGCAGCTTTCGTCAACTGATTTGTAAAATGGGAGATCGAAGCTCAATTGCCTTGCAGCGCTGAGCTCCAGGATGGCTGCTCAATCTCAGGGGCTCTGAAGTGATAGAAGTTTAAACAGCAGTCAGTAAGGAAGACATTTGAACTCATCTCTGGTTTCCTAACTGTACATTTGTCTTTGCCACTAAATTACTTGGATGCAGCAAAGAGACTCTCAGAAAGCTGTCTTTCTTTGTGGTGCAGTAGGCCTGTTTTAGTCAGAATGGAAAATGTCTTACAAAATCCAGTATTCTTTAGGTGTCTAAAATCAGCTTGTTCACTGTGGTTTGGAAGCAGGGAATATAATAAAAGGCAGTGTGTGTCATGCATTAAGTTACCCACTCAGACTGCCTTATAGTCTGTCTGTAATATTCTTAAGCTAAAAAATCCAGGTATGTTATTTAGCAATAAGATGCAGCACCTACAGGCTACAGAAGCAGCACATTTTACAGGAAATGTAAATCAGGTTAAAGAACTACAGTGTATAATTAAACATATATGAAAGATAATGACAAATTATATTGTATCATCTGAAAATACAGGTGACCATCTGCTGGATAATCCTGGTTTCTTAAAACCTGGGAGTTTTAAAAAAAATATTACACACCAACAAGATTTACTTGTATGGATACCCACACCTTTGAGGACTCCCCCCGCAGTCAGGAAGTGTTCTGGATGTCTAATTAACAGGGATCCAGTTGTCTGTTTCCTGCAGAAAAACACATTTTTCCCCCTTTTAAAGAAGAAAAACACAGATTTTCCCCTTCAAAAGGAGAAAAACACAGGCTGGCAGCCTTCCAGCCTGCAAGGAGCTACTTGGTGCTAGGGGGATGGGGAATGGAGGTAGGGGGCACCACATGCAGCTGTGCGTGTACACACATGTCCAACATGCAGCTAGGCAGGGTGGTGCGAGTAGCCCCAGCAGCTGGATATGAGTAAGTCTATGTGGGGCGTGGGCGGGAGGGAAAGGGCATGCGTGTGTGGCAGGGGCGTGGGCAGTGTTGGGGGATGGTGTCTGGGTGCTGGGGCTGCAACAGGGCAGGGTGGTCTGAGGCAACACTGGGCGCTGCCAGGAGCCCAGCTTCATGCTGTTGCCAGTGGGGCCTTCCCAGAGACACCTTCCTTTCTAGTTGGGTAAGGGCAGGGGGGAGAGGGGAATTCTTCGGGGGTGGCAGGGAACTGTGGCCAGACCGGCAGTGCCAGTGCCTGTGCTTACAGGGGCGGGGTGGCTGGGAGATGCTACCAGGGGCCAGGGAGAACTGCAGCCAGGCCACCTGGCATGCTGGATGCACCTCATGCTGGAGGCCATCCCTGTTTTTTCCCTGCAGACCACCATCCTGAGAGTCTGTGCAGAGCAGAGGGCAGCTGGGGGCTCCCTCCGGCAGGGCTAGGGGGTGCCGGGGGGGGGTCGGGAGTGAGGGACACCAGAAGGGGAGGGGCTGTAGGCTGGGAGTGAGAGGCACTGGGAGAGCCAGGGGGCTGTGGGTTGGGAGTGAGGGGCACTGGGATGGGGTGGGGGGCAGGAGACAGGTCAGGAGTGAAGGGTTATGTAGCAGTGAGAAACATAGTAGATCCCTTAACTTTAATTTCCAGATGTTCTAATATGGGACTTTGGCTTTTTTGTTGGGGGTTTTTTAAGGTGTAGAATTTTTAGTAAAGGAAACAGTAAAGTGGCTCTGGTCTCTAACTTCTTGTATCAAAATGAATGTGCAGCTGAACTGGTAACCATGCCTGTTAGCCATCCTGACTATGAAAATATAAGCTATAAATGTTTTTGTATGAAACATATCTTAATGCAAGTTTTCTGTTACCTAGCTGTCGATATTAAGCATGTAAGCATAGGGACAAGACTTGTCTGTG
>NW_017729022.1:161031834-161032273 GCF_001723915.1 Gavialis gangeticus | reverse complement strand
GTACTGTGGGTTGGGAGTGAGGGGCACCAGCATGGACTGTGGATCAGGCAGGGGCCAGAGCACTGACATAACAGGGCTGCTCAGCACCACAAAGCAACTGGGGGACAGCTGCAGCTGGAACCATGTACTGGTAAGTGAAGGGGGCAGAGGAAGCTCTGATTATCCATGATAAAACCCCCCCAAATCAAATGCCAAAATATATAGGTATTTAGAATGTATTATATTATAATGATTGAGGCACTGGTAGGCGTCCAAATTGCTTTAAATTTGTAAACATATCAATACAACATTGTGTTCATGCACACACATGTATGCATACACACACACACACGTGTATGTATATACACACACTCCTATACATACACACATATATATACACCCCCCCATGCATGTGTGTGTGTGTGTGTGTGTGTGTGTGTGTGTGTGTGTGTGTGTGTGC
>NW_017729022.1:161031390-161031662 GCF_001723915.1 Gavialis gangeticus | reverse complement strand
CACGCATACACACGTGCGCGCGTGCGCGCATACACACACCCATGCATATATTTATATACATATACATACACACACACCCATGCATATTATATATATAATATATACACACATATATACACACACACACACCCACACACACACACCCATATTTTATACACCCCCCATATATACATATACACCCCCTATACACATATTATACACCCCCCATATAGATATCACACACACACACATGCATTCTGTGTGTGTGTGTGTGTGTGTGTGTGTGTGTGTGT
>NW_017729022.1:161028932-161031379 GCF_001723915.1 Gavialis gangeticus | reverse complement strand
CACGCATACACACGTGCGCGCGTGCGCGCATACACACACCCATGCATATATTTATATACATATACATACACACACACCCATGCATATTATATATATAATATATACACACATATATACACACACACACACCCACACACACACACCCATATTTTATACACCCCCCATATATACATATACACCCCCTATACACATATTATACACCCCCCATATAGATATCACACACACACACATGCATTCTGTGTGTGTGTGTGTGTGTGTGTGTGTGTGTGTGTGTGTGTGTTTCACTTTAATCATAGAAAAACATGGATTTGAGGTTTTTAAAAAAATCAGAAAATTTGGGATTTTTCAACCAAAAAAACCCAGGATCCCTGCTAATTAATAACTTCACAATCCTCAAAAAATTAATAAGAAAAAAAGCCTTCACTGTATAGAGGAAGAGCCACCTATATGAAGGTACTTTTCCCATTCCACCTAGCAGTACAACTCTTCACAAGCTGTTCTGCTGCCATAGGTCTAATCCCTTAGCCACACAACAATAGCCAAGGTTGGTAACCAGAAGATAGTACTTCTAACAGCAGTAACTCCTGAGTAGTTATGTGCCTGGAGATCCACAGGGAATACTACTGCATAGAACAGCAAAAACAAATTTAATTTGTTTGGTAAACAACTGATTTTTATCCAACCTCAATCCAAACGGTGCCTCACTGCAAGTGCACAGTGAAACTTTTCTACTCAACCATTGCTAATCTCCAAGCACAAGTTTTCATTAAGACTCAGCAGTCCCGCTCCACTTCTTAGCAAGGGCAAGTCCTGGGATACATATAGTCCCAACAGACCTTAAAGCTTCATTATTTTTACAAAGCACATGATAGCACATTTAGTATTATAAATAATTAAAACAAAGACATCTAAAAAACCCTAATGAAGTACATTTTGTGCTGCAACAGCTTTGATTGTGTGGATTTCTGCTGATATGCTAATATGCAACATTCACTAATTTGCTGTGGGTCTCCCAATCACTAATTAGCAAGTTTCTAGTGTACAAGATGTTCTCCACAGCAGAGCTGATCATTGCTTTATCATTACACAATAATGAGGGAAGCATGAGTCTTAAAAATGCTTGATTTAGCTGCTGCAAGGTAGTTTTGCCTTTAACATGTAAAAAGAACTGTAACTATCCCAAAAGGTAAGTACTGAGGACCCACTTAAAATTGGCGCTACATTTAGTACTTAATAATCTAGTCACTCATTAAAGCACTAATTCTTTGCCAGCAGCATCTCATGTGTGTACTGTACAACACTAACTTTACTGAAGTAAACACTAATAAGGTAAAGCCTCTCTGATTCAAACTACAATTTGGTGAAACTGAATCATTAAGACTTGTCTTTTCTGTAAACACTTGTAAAATGAAAAACCCAATGTCTGGATACCTTAGTACCTCCTCTGGCAAAAACATAGCTTTCTGTAAGATCATTGAGTCCAGTCCCCTGCAAGGTGCCTACTGTCTATGAAATCTATGAAGAGGATTCACATCAGACTAAGAACCAGGAATAAACATGCATGTTTTAAGTGGAGTTGTATGACTGATTACAGAACCAGTCTCAACATCCTTCTGTTTCTTAAACGTTTACCTTAACAAATCCACAAATTAAAATCCACAAATCCAATGACCTTAAACCTGATGTTTAAATAACATTTAAAGTGCACTTTGAGGATGGTAAATATTACAAGTGCCATTACTAGTCTATTGTCAACAATTGCGAAATGTATTGTGATAGAGCTGTACCTGAAAACTGTAGCTGTTCCTGAACTGAGAAAGAGACAGTATGTGGTTAAAACAACCCTATCAGTTTAAAAAGGCAGAGTGGAAATCCCCCAGCCTTTTAGCGTTGCAAAGATCACTTCTACAAACAAAACAAATAGAAAAAGGTTAGGACCATAGTCAAGTCAGTTAAGAGTATTTCCACACAAAACTGATGCTGCAGTGACTGAAATTATGCAACCCTACACACTATGTATTTTCTTTGAAGAAATATAAGGCGGTGGTTGGGGGAGGAAAAACAACCCTCCCTATATTTTTGTACTCCAGGGATATACTGCTGATACCACTTTCAGTGGAGCTATGGCTGATGTGAGAAGCAAATGTCAGAAAGGAGCACTGGCAGGTGTGAAGAGGTCAACAAAACCCAGGGTGCAGTCCTGCAGATCCTGACGCAACCTGAGTGATGCAGGTGGACCAATCTGCACAAGCAAGTTGCACTGGATCAATTTATGAATCCTATCCTGGTTTAAACTTAGTGTGTAAAAACCCTAAATTTTCTGTTTTTGATTTAAGCAGGACTTTTTATTCTAGTTTAAGTCCAGATGGGCAGTGCTTGCCCCTGCCCCAGCTCCACTCCTCCCTCACCACACAGGCCTTGATCTGCCCCAAGTGTAGCCCCAGCCC
>NW_017729022.1:161021872-161028839 GCF_001723915.1 Gavialis gangeticus | reverse complement strand
ACCCAGATGGGCAGTTCTTTCCCCTGCCCCAGCCCCCCCCCCCCCTCCCCACACAGGCCTTGATCTGCCCCCCCCCCCATCCCTTCCCTTCGCTTCCACCACACCAGACTTACCAGTTGCATACAGCTTTCCAAGCTGCTGGGCTGATATCAGAAATCAGATCAGTATCGGCCGATATGTCTCCTTAAAAACCGGCTATTGGTATCAGCCCCAAATCTCTATTGGTGCACTCCTACTTTATTCATTAGACACTCAATGGATTAAACCCAGAAATAATCCTGAGAGCAAAGACCAGCCTAGGAGGGAGCTGAATCCAGGCCTCATACATCCTAGCCAAGTGTTTTAGCCAGGAGCTTGTTATATTAGATGTGTATGCTCCCTCCTCCTCTTGAACTGTGCGTGCACCACCATCCTGTCAGCATGTATCTGGTGTGCTCAGCACACCACTAAGACTAGACCCATCAGTGAAGTGACAATCTGTATCCCAATGTAGTTTAGACAGGAGTGAGTGCTAAGAGTCACTGAGTGCTTAGGCTGGGGTAGTTCTGGACATACCCAGTAGGGGATTTTTGGCTCACGGTTTCTGACTCAGGCCCTAAAATAAACCTAAGTCTTGCCTCAGATGCCAAATCTTTTTAGAATCTGTCATTTTACACATCCGACATCAATCCATCCTCCCACCAGCACCGATCTAGTTAATTTACAGGACTTCTGCTCATTTAAGATTAAGTATATATTTTCTTGCATACCACATGCCCACATGTTTTGGGAAGGCAGAGTAAAGTGGGGGGGAAAGATTTTTTCCAGTCATGGCTGAATTTTAGTGGCATAGAACAGGAGTAGAGCCTGCCTGTTAGCATCACTCGGCCTCCCTTTCTTGCTCAGCCAAAACCTAGCGATATAACCCTCTCAAAGTTGCTGCCAAATTGGCAGCTGCTTTTGGCTAAGCAGCAGACCAGAGGTTTTCAGCCTTTTTTCATTTGCAGATCCCTAAAAATTTTGAATGGAGTTGCAGACCCCTTTGGAAATTTTGAATGGAGGTGTGGACCCATTTGAATTGTAAGTGTGGGTATTCACATACTTTTGATCAATCACAGTAATCTTTTGCAGACCACTTAGACATAGTTTGCAGACACCACACATTGAAAACCACTGGCCTAGAAGGAACCAGCCCCTGGCAGCCATCCTAGCATCCTCATGCCTCTGTTCCAGTGTGGAAATTAGCTTCCTCACTTAAAACACCTACCCTGACTTTGGATGGCTGATTGGGCAGGGGGGGGCAGGCAGGGTGGAAGAGGGAGAGACTGTGTGTGGTATGTAAGTTGGTTCTTCACATCTTGCAACCTATGAAGAAATGTGGAACATAATTCATCCTTGAACTCTGTCAATAGAGTGAACTCATTTCCAAAGCATCTCTCATTCTCTTTCACTTCCTTCCCACCAAGTAATCACACCAGGCACATGCATGTTCCCTGAAATTCTGGAACTGATTGGATGTAGCAATCAGAAACTCCCATGTTAGACGGACAGAAAAATGCCACAGAGTTGAATGCAGGCCTCTCTTCACTTAGGCAGTTAAGCCAACACGTATCTTGCATACAGACATGGCCTAAAGCAGTGGTTCTCAACCCTTTTAGACTCAAGGCACTGCTCAGAAAGTACCAGCTCTTAGCTTTCACTCATTTTTTTGACTACAGAAAAATAATTGAGCAATTTTTCCATTTTAAACAACTCAGAAAAAAACACAACAGGTCAAAATGGTTTTCATATTATTTCTGATTTGAAAGCTCTGCATTTATCTTGCAAAACATGTGTAGGGGTTTACACACATAACAGGCCCCTATTGTACAGCATCCCTTGGCACCCTTAAAAGGATCTCATGGCACTCTGGGGTGCCACATCACCTGCTTGAGAATCACTGACCTAAGCTAACTTGTGTGGGTAGGGTTTTGTAGGATCAGGACCTTGATTGGTTCACACCTTTACTACTATTAGGATACATCTTCACTGAGCTTATAGGCTTCATAACTACAGTAAAATCTCCATTATGCAGCATGAGTGGGGAATGCCAGGTGCTGGTAATGTAAAAATGCTGGTTATCTAAAAATACTGGAGTCGGAGGTGGGACTTTCACAGGGCAGCGGCACGGGGTGGTGGATGGCGATGTGGAGAGGCTGTATGCGGTGGCGGTGTAGGGTGATGGATAGAGGTGGCAGCACGGGGTGGTTGTACATGGCAGTGGCAGCAGCAGTGCAAAGTGGTGGATGATGGTGGCATGGCAACAGCAGTGTGGTGGCAGTCAATAGAGCATGCTGGCTAGTAGAATGCTGGAAAATAGGGATTTTACTGTATATCTGCACTGCTCAAAATCAGAACAAGTGCCCTTACGTGGCCTTCCATGAAACTGGCAGATGTAGAAGGAAGCAATCATCCTAGTTAGTTTCATTCAAAAGTGACACAATTAGGTTTTCCTCAAAGCCCTGAAGAAACTTCAGCTGCTTCTGGGAACCTTTGGGGAAAGCCCCAAACAGAGAAGTTGAGTACGACCAGGATCCTGGTTTTAGTCAATTTAACTTGGGAAATGAGTCTAACGCCCCCAAGTCATGCTATTGTTCAAGTACACCATTCAATTTCTTCTGCAACTACCAGAGTCTTGAAGACCCTGAGAGAGAACAGAGGAAGGAAATGGCTCAGACTGGAGGAAGCTTATTTTTTTCAAGTAAACAGGAAGGGGATGAAAACAAGTGAGAAAACAGACAGAAAAGGGATATTAAGAGAGAGCAGAAAGAAAGGTGGCAGGAAAGGAGGAAAGAAGAGTCACAAATACAAAAGCAGGAAAGAGGGAAGAAAAAAAAAAACACCCAGAGTTTAGTTTCATCTCTCTCTCCTGCCCCCCACCCCTCCCAAATAATATCAAAGCCAAAGGCAAGCCTTACTTTTGCAAACAAATGGCTTGACAGTTGCATATTTTGGAGGGTTGGGGGTCTTCCTGATAGGCTACTATAATCTGCCTTTTAATAATTCCCTAGAGTTACTATAAAAGGTTTCCACTGATTTGTTTGTCACCAATAAATAGGCAGGAAATCATTTTTTCTTTAAATTTTTACCACTCTTGGCAATTTGACTTAGTCCAAATACATTATTTAAACAACATATGAGCAGAATCCTCCAAATGAATTCAGTTTATTTCCCTGAATTATTACAGTAAAGTAAAATTCAGCTTTCCTAATTCACTGCAGCACATCGTATTTGGAACCCACCCATGCTCCACTACAGAGCTGTTCAACTTTAATGGGGCCAGGGGCAACACACCCCACAGGGCAAGTGGCAGCAGCATGCAGCAATCCTCCTTCCCCACCAGCATTGCATGAGCAGCCCCCTCCTGCACTGCAAACATGGGTGCCAGCTTTGCTCCACGGCATGCTCCAGCCTCACCCTCAGTTCTCCAGCTGTGGGTTTCCCTCACTGCACCTTGCTGCACAGGTTCCATGGGCTCTCTCAGCACTACAAGCTGTGCTGCGCCACACCATATTGCTCCCTAGGGCAGGAGCAGGAAGTAGAAGTCAGAGGAGGGGAAGCCTGCAGTGGCAACTGGGTGGGACCCCAGGGGCCATAAATTAACCCCTTGCAGGCTGCCACTTAGACAACCATGCTTTACATTACTATTGGTTCTTCAGCTAATTCACTCTTCCCAATCCCACACCCCTAGTTCATGACATCTCTGCATTTTATTCAGTTATACTACTAAGTCCAATGGCACATGAACACACCTTTTCTCAGCCACTACATTTGGCATTAGTGGTCATCAAAAGTTAGAGAACAAGCATTTTCTTTAGCATTCATTTGAGATCACTACTGGTAGCAGGGGCAACGCTACAAACTGTCTTCGCTTAAAATAAAGGGAAAAGAGCGCTGGTTTTAAAAATTATTTCTCAGACAGAAAATCTAACGGGTGACATTAAAAACTACAGACTATGAATGGAGAAGTGTTAAATTTGCTTTCATACCAAACCATAAAGATAGTGTGAGACAACTCCTCCCTACTCCAGGGGTGAATAATTTTGTATCATCACAGGGAATACAAGCTACCTATTTATTAGGCCTGTGCGAAGCAGCAAGTATTCACTTTGGATTTGGATGCGGTCAATTCAGAGGACAGTGATTCGATTTGGAGGTTTGAATCACTGTCCCAATTCGATTCAGCTGAATCAGATCTGAAAGGTTTGGCACTGCTTTGAAAATTCGGCCACAGACTAAACAGGCAGCTGACACAACTGCCTCCAGCTGGTAAATCTGTTGGGGTTGGGGGAGGGAGGGAACATGGGGGAGGGAGAGACAAGCTGGGACAAACTGCCCAGCTGGGGTAGGGGGCACGAGATGCAGGCGCAGCAGCGTTTGGAGCAGGGGCTCTGTCCTGCTGCTGCTTGCCCAGCTGGGGTGGGGGGGCGGGATGCAGGCACAGCCCACTCTAGGCAGAAGGGAGCAAGCAGCAGCAGCACAGAGTCCCTCCTCCCAGTGCTGATGTGGGCGTGGCAGTGCTAGGAGTGGGGCCTACACCCTGCTGCTGCTTGTCCAGCAGGTGTGGGGTGGGGAGGAAACGCAATTCAGAAGCAGCTTGCTCTGGGCAGCAGCAGGACATAGCCCCCCCACTTCCAGCAGTGCCACGCCCACATCAGCACTGGGAATGGGGGCTCTGCCCTGCCACTGCTTGCCAGCCAGCAGGAGAGGGCGTGGGATGTGGGGGTGGCAGCGCTGGGAGCGGGGGCTGTGCTCTGCTGCTGCTGCTTTCCCCCTTCCAGCCAGAGTGAGCCATACTCGCATCCCATCCCCACCCCAGCTAGCCAAACAGCAGCAGGTTAGAGCCCCCACTCTGAGTGCTGCCACCCCCACATCCTGTGTCCCCCCGCCTTGGCTGGGAAGCTTGTCCCAGCCCCAGCCCCAATGCCTACCTCCCCCCTCCCCCAACCCCAAGAGACTTACCAGCTGGAGGCAGCTGTGTCAGCTGCCTGTTTAGTCAAATTCGGCCAAATTGCCGAATCTTTTCCGAATAGATTCAGATGCTTCAAATCGATTCAGAATTTTTAATTGGTCTCCTGATTCAATTTGGATTCGGAGATTCAGCTCTCAAATCGAGCCAAACCTAGCCCAAGCAGTGTGGTTGAGCAGCAGGGCATTCCCATGAGGGAAGAAGTCCTGCTCCACAACCTATGGAACAGGGGTGTCGGACACATGATCTGTGAGCCAGATTCAGCCTGTGGACCTACTGAATCCGACCCAAAAGTCCAGCAGGCTACCGGAAATGCACTGCCCCTCAGCTAGCTCTCCACTGCCACACACCCCTACTGGCCTGAGTTACATCCTGCTGGGCAACAGCACAGAGCCAGGGGTGTGCAGCCACGTATCCCTGGCTCTGTGCTGCTGCCCAGTGGCACAGAGCTTTGGCTGGTCAGCAGTGCCACGGATGCACAGCTGCCAAGAGCCACATTTGTGCAAGGTAGACAGAGGTGCTGCTGGCTCCTGGGGATGCATGCTCCCAATTTCACACTGCACAAACATAGCTCCATGCAGCTACACATCCCTGGCCCCATGCTGCCACCCAGCCTGGACACACACTGCCAACTGAATGCAGCCCCAAGGATCTGGCCTGGGAGGAGCCCATGTGGTCTAAATCCAGCCTGGGGAAGAGTCCGACACCCCTGCAAGAGCAAAGATGGCAACATTACAGGTTTATGCTGTAGAAGACCTTAAGTTTAGCCTCAGTAGCCTAATCAGCCCTGCCCTCCAGGGTTTCAGGAAGAAATCTGCTAAACTCTTGCTTCGATTGTGAGAGGTCCCAATGATCATCCTTTACCACAGCCACGATAAACTCCCTTAGGAGTCTTGCTTAGCAGCCCTTGAGTGAGGAGAACTGCTACAACACAGAAGCCAAGGCCAATGGTCACGAGCGAGACTAACAAAGTAGATCTTTCAGACAATGCCAACTAACCCGTATTTACAGTTCTTCCATTGAATTTCTTACTTAAGTGACTGTTGTGCAACAACTCTGTTTCACTACAGAACAATATAAAGAGAGACTGCAATATTTTTCTTTAATATCCGTTACGGGCCACATTCTGGGTTTGGATGTACAATTCCAGATGGCTTGACTTATGGGGATAAGTTAATATTTGCAGCCAGCATATGGCCCCAGAACAGACCAGGCTGAGACTACAATGCAACTGAAAGATGACTCAGACTCATAGACATTAGGGCTGGAAGTGACCTCGGAAGATCATCGAGTCCAGCCCCCTGCCCAAGGGGCAGGAAGTCAGCTGGGGATCCCAGCAAGATAAGCATCTAAATTTCTCTTGAGGGTGTTCAATGTAAGTGCCTGAACCATCTCTGATGGCAGGCTATTCTAGACCTTGGGGGCTCGGACAGTAAAGAAATTCTTCCTTATATCCAGCCTGAAACGGTCTTGCAGTAGTTCATAACCATTCAACCTCATCATTCCTTGGGGCGCTCTGGTGAACAATCGTTCCCCCCGATCCTGGTGGTCACCCCTGATAAACTTACAGGTGGCCATCAGATCACCCCTGAGCCTGCGCTTTTCCAGGCTAAAGAGCCCCATAGCTCTCAGCCTGTCTTTGTAAGGTCTGTTTTCCTGACCTCTGATCACATGCGTGGCTCTTCTCTGGACTCTCTCAAGCTTCTCCACATCCTTTTTGAATTGTGGAGTCCAAAACTGGATGCAGTAACTCCAGCTGTGGCCTCACCAAGGCTGAGTACAAGGGGCGAATGACATCCTGGGATTTGCTTGAGAAGCATCTATGGAAGCACACGGGTGTTTTGCTCGCTTTATTGGCTGCAGCATCACACTGCAGGCTAATGTTCATCTTGTGGTCAATCCTGATCCCCAAGTCCCTCTCGTCTGTAGTTAGCATAGCACTACCGAGCCTATAAGGATGCTCCAGCTTTTTCCTCCCAA
>NW_017729022.1:161019269-161021541 GCF_001723915.1 Gavialis gangeticus | reverse complement strand
GCCAGCTGACTTGAAGGTGTCCAGCCTGTCAAGGTGTTCCTTCACGAGGTCAGCATTGATGGAGGGCAGGGGATCATCCTCACCCAGACCTCCCTGTCCCATAGTGGACATGGGCATCCCATGGGACTGATGAAAGACCAACGCAAAGTACCCATTTAATAGGTTGGCTTTTTCCTGGGCATCGGTTGTCCCATCTGGTTTAGCAGGGGTCCAATGTTGTCCTTGCTTTTCCTCTGGCTCCCCACATATCTGAAAAAGGACTTTTTATTGTTCTTGATACTCGAAGCTAGTTGGAGTTCAGTTGCAGCCTTGGTTTTCCTGGTTTGCTCCCTGCAGGACCAGACTAGTACAGAATATTCCTCCCTGGAGGCGAATCCTGCCCTCCGTCCTTTGTAGGCCTTTCTTTTTAGCCTCAGGAGGTCTGCTAGATCCCTGGAGAGCCAGGGGTGCTGCTGTGCCCTCTTGCAGCCTTTCCTCCAAGACGCAATAGAATTAGCTTGTGCACTGAGAATGGCTCCTTTGAGGAGCAACCACGCTTCCTGAACTCCCCTCCCACTGGGGTCGTGGTCCTTTAGGGCCTCACTGACAAGCCTCCTGAGCTTGTCAAAGTCAGCTTTCCTGAAGTCAAGGACTTCAGCATTGCTGACTGACTTGCAAGCTTTATGCTAGATGGTGAAGGTGATCAGCTTGTGGTCAGTCACCCAGCTTCCCATCGATTGCTGGGTCGCCGATTAGGTTGTCCCCAGTTGCCAGTAGCAGGTCGAGCAGCACTTTACCTCTCGCTGGACCGTAGACTTCTTGGGTCAGGAAGAGGTCATCCACACACGATAGGAAGCTTTGTGACCACTCAGATTTTGCTGAGTGATCCTCCCACGAGATGTCTGGGTAGTTGAAGTCACCCATGACAACCATGGTCATGGAGCATGCAGCCTCAGCCAGTTTCCGAGTGAACTCCTGGTCAAGCTCTTAGGTTCCGGGGATTCTGGGTGTATATTTCACCATGGTGACAGTCAGTAAAACTGATTTGTAGACTGTTCTTGTGGTTTATTTGTGTCTGTTTGTAGCTTATTAAGTTAATACGGGGTTTGGCATAATAAAAAATTCTTGGATTCTGACACCACCTTTTATGAAATAGACTCAATGCAATCTACAACTACTGAATGTAATCCAAGGAACCTTGTGAAAAAAGAGTGACTGCCATGCTACACACTGAGAAGGCAATTTTCTATGGCTCTAATCCTGCAGAGTTTTAAACACAAGCTCATCTTTACACACTATAAGCAGTTCCAAATGAAACCACTGTAGTTTAGGGTGCATAAAGTGCATACTTGGAGTTTTGCAAGATTGTTTGTATTTTTATGAAGCTCATTCATAACTCTGTTTCCTCACCTTCCTGAGTACTGCTTCTCACTGAGGGTAAAATTCTTCTTTAGGCTGAGAGGGGATCAAAACATGAATGAATAGCACACTGCTGTCTGGGCTAGTACAAATGTGCTGTCAGAAACTGGAAGGAACACAGATAGATGCCACACCATGGGGAGAAAACAATACAAGAGCCAACTTGTGAACATTAACTGTGAAGGAGCAGTACTTAAACAGTCTGGAACAAAAGGATCAAGAATGAAGACACTTATTTTTACAGCCCAGGATAAAGACCCTCCAGGATACAGAAAATGGAGGAGATGAACCATTTGGGAAAGCAGAACAGATGGTGCTGCTAACTAGGAACATTTCTGAGTTTAAAATAACATAGCCATGCTAAGCCTTAGGACTCTGCACATTGTATTCCAGGTGTCTAATAAATGCTGGCTTCTTTTAAAGGGCTACCCTATGTCACTGAAATTTTCACTGGTCACAACAATTCACTAGAAGGAGTTTAAGTTGATTTGGACTCAACAGAGAGGCCACAGAAAAGAACAGGGCAGGGTAACCAAATGTGAGAGTTGAAGCAGCCATGGAACTTGCCGCTACAGAAAAGCTGTGTCTAGAAGCAAAGTAAAAGGGTACTCAGGAAGGCTGAAGGATCTGTAAATCTCCATTTGCCCCTCGCTATATGGTAAAACTGATAAAAGGATCAGGATCTGACTCCTAGTTCTGCACTTTACTCATTGGATACCTCCTCTGCTTCTACTTGTCTATTTTTAAAATACACTGTTAAGCCAAGATAGAAAGATCTACACTGCTTCCTAAACCCTTTCTAAGTCTGGTTTCAGCCCCTTGTACTTCACTGAGATTGTTCTCACCAAAGCCTCTTAGTTTTACTCTTAAAAAA
>NW_017729022.1:161008078-161014269 GCF_001723915.1 Gavialis gangeticus | reverse complement strand
CCCCTCGCTATATGGTAAAACTGATAAAAGGATCAGGATCTGACTCCTAGTTCTGCACTTTACTCATTGGATACCTCCTCTGCTTCTACTTGTCTATTTTTAAAATACACTGTTAAGCCAAGATAGAAAGATCTACACTGCTTCCTAAACCCTTTCTAAGTCTGGTTTCAGCCCCTTGTACTTCACTGAGATTGTTCTCACCAAAGCCTCTTAGTTTTTCTCTTAAAAAAAAAAAAAAAAAAAATCATCTTCCCTGATGAGCTTCATTCTCTCCTGGTCTCCTTAACAGATTCACAGCAGCTTAGGGCTGGAAGGGACCTCATGAGATCGCTGGGTCCAGTCCCCCTGCTCTGGGCAGGAAAGACTGCTGGGGTCAAATAGCCCCAGCAAAGTGTGCATCCAGTCTCCTTTTGAAGATCTCCAGGGAGGTGCCTTAACCACCCCAGCTGGGAGTCTATTCCAGAGTCTGGTCACATGAACCATGAAGAAGTTTTTCCTTACATTCAGTCTAAAATCTCCTAGGAGTTTATGACCATTGCTTCTGGTTTTCCCCTGGGGCGCTTTGGTGAATAGTTGTTCGCCTGGCCCCTGATGCTCTCCCCTTACATATCTGTAAGTTGCCACCAAATCCCCACAAAGTCTTCTCTTCCATAGGCTGAACAGTCCCATATCTGTCAGCTTTTCCTCATATGGCTTGCTCTTCAGGTCTTTAATCATACAAGTGGCTCTTCCCTGGACTCTCTCAAGCTTCTCCACATCCTTCTTGAAGTGTGGTGCCCAGAACTGGACGCAGTACTCTAGCTGCAGTCTCACCAATGAAGAGTACAGCAGGAGAATAACTACTCCCTTAGTTTTGCTTGAGACACATCAGTTGATGCATGCCAGCATATTGTTTACTCTGCTAACTGTAGCATCACACTGGTGGCTCATTCATTTTATGGTCAATCATGGCCCTCAGGTCCCTTTTGGACGTGGTGCTAGCTAGCGTGGCACAGCCAAGCCTGTAAATTTGTTCCAGATATTTCCTCCCCAGATGGAGCACTTTACACTTCTCAGTGTTGAACAGCATCTGGTTCTGGTCTGCCCATTTAACTAATCTGTCTAGGTCCTCCTGGATCATCAACCTACCCTGCGACGTGGCCACACTCCCCCAAATCTTAGTGTCATTGGCAAACTTTGCCAGTGTGCTTTTCAACCCCCTCCCCTCCCCCATCCAGATCACTGATGTTGAAGTTGAAAAGCACCAGTCCAAGTACCAAACCCTGGGGGACCCTCACTGGCTACCTTCTGCCAGATCAAGACAGATCTGTTTATTAGTACTCTATGCATCTGACCCTACAGCCAGTTTCCCACCCATCTGACAGTTGAATTGTTGAACCTGTAGTCCCCTAGTTTTACCTTGAAAGCCTCATGGGACATTAAGTCAAAGGCCTTCCTCTATCTCTAATCACTTCTTTAGCATACCTTTCAGCCAGTCCTCTTTATTCCTTTCACTTTCTGTGGGGATGTCATGGGCCTCCATTTTTACTCTTCTCCTCCTCTCCCTCTACACCTTATTGCTGGGTATTTTATTTGTAAACTCATATGGAACTATCATCTCTAAGATGATTACCCACAGACCTCTCTCAGTATTCCAGATTTGTATTCGTCTGTCAGAACTAAAATCTCACCCTGTCCCTCTGACACCTTGTGAATGACTAATCATCATCTGAAGTTCTATGCAACTAAAACACTACTCTTAATCTTCCACCTCCAGTCCCACAGTCTTCCCAGCTACTTCTTATGTCAAATCACTGGAGACAATATTAATCACCCAAGTAGCATCTTGGACTCCAATACCGTAAATTCCCAAATCCAGGCTATCCCTAACTACTACAGATGCTTTCTGCAGGACACAGATAAGATATGGCCTTTCCTCTACATATGCACAGACAAAACTCTTAGTTCAGAATCTCATCATCTTACTTCTTAGTTACTGTCACATGTTATCCTGGCCTGGACAAACAATCTTGCCCCACTGATACTCAGTCAAACACTTCTGCAAAAATAATTTTCACACATCATTGCTTTGACCCTGAAACCACACTTTTTGCATCCGTCTACAGGCTCCCTCTTTCTATTGACTCAATTATAAGCTTATTTTCAATTTCAAGGCTCTTCATAACTTATCTCCACCCTACCATTTCTCATTCAATATCAAAAGATAGAAGCCTACCTCAGATCAGCCCACATTGTCAAGCTGCATCATTCTCACTTGTTTCAAAACCTAACAAGCATCTTTGTACTTTCTCCCAGGCTGCCCCTCAACCTTTGGGGGAGCTCCCTATAAACGACCACAAAGCCACCTGGCTACCCTCCTTGAAACTCTCCTTTGCCATGACATCTACAAAACACTTAACAACCGTTAGGCTATCAGGGGATTATGTGCACCAATACAGATGCATTGCTTTTTTTGTTCTGTGTTTGCACTAAGCTTCATACAGTGGGATCTGGGTCCACAATTAGGAGATTTAGGCACTGCAATAATATGATTAATAAAATCACTGTGGATGCTTTTGGACTGAATACACCACATGCCCCACTAATGCACAGAGCAATTATGCAATTAGCACTACAGGAGATAATCAGCTAAAGCATTGCTTCTGGTAATAGAGTGATGAAGCATCTGAATTTTTCTGCTTATTGTTAATTTTTGTGCACTGCTAAGAAAGTATTTCAGCTGGAATGGTTTAAAAATAGAAGGTTATTACTAATGCAAGTCTAGAGACATCCCTGACCTGAATACCTTGACAGCTATTTCTTAGTAAACAGAGCATGGCAGCCTTTCAGCCACCCTATGTATATAACAAAGAAAGATTATTCTGGCTGCTGGCAGAAACCACCAATCATATTAACAAAAACTAAATCAATGCCAAGCTTTAATTAAAAATGCAGGAATAGTTTTTTTCCTACCAGATGGCTGAAGATACCTGGTCAAAGCTTTACTCTTTTGACACTCCCAGAATTTACCATTAATATAACCACATGGTTGTTGTATATGCAGGCTTGAGAAACTATCCTCCCCTACCCCATTCAATTCAGTTGGTATCAGCACTGGTTTTCAGCATGGATTTTCTGCGACCAAAAAAAGAGTCAGACCTGCTGGGCAGACATTTGTTAAGAGAGTTCCTCTGCTTCCAATGTGGCTCTCCTTCCAGTCTCCCAAAAACCCAATTACAAGGCATGCTAAAAGGTCTATATCTTCTGTTGAACATTAGTGGGGGGATGAGGTGTGCTGTTAGAGGAGTAGAACTGAGCAGAACTATAATTGTGTGTGCTAGTCCACATCATCTTGCAGTTTGCTAGTGAACATCTATCCTTGTAAGAAGAAATGCCCATGACATTTAACTGTGGGTAAAGGGACCTAAACCCTAAGTTGGGCTTTTTATTTACACTTTCATAAACAAGAAGGAATAAATCAAACGCTGTGGAACAGAGGTTTCTTTTTAAAAAAGATGAGGATAGAGCAGGTAACCTTTAGAGCACATTATCTCTGATCAATTTCTTGAAGGAGATCTTGTCACACAGGCAAGTAATAGAGTATCATAGATATGTCTAAGTTAATACAACAGGAAAGCACTAAGAAGCATCTCAAATATAATAAAGAATAGTCAACCCTCCAAAAGGAGGTGGCTGCCTTGACAGCTCAGTTATGTAAATCTGGCCTTTGGGAATGCTGCTCCACATTCCAATGCATTACTAACCAGGGGGTCACAAATACCATGACAAAGAAAGCCTCCTTTCTTAAAGGACAGGGCACATGCATTCTGAGCCCAGCACTCTGCATGCACCTCAGGCAACACCCAGCCAGCCATCCCAACACCCACATGCACCCATCTAAAGGAGCCTCCATAAAAAGCAACAAAGCCAACAGTGACCAGCTTCTAGTGGCAACCCAAAAGCCTAGCACAAATAGCTGCTCAATAAAAAAAAATCATGGACTAAATATAGACATTCGATTTATGACACATTATAACCTGCCTGGCATTTGACTTCCCAGGTACCTACACACTGTTTAGCAGCTACATTTATTCCCTTCCCCACCCCACCCCAACTTGTCTCCCGCCCACCAACTCCTCAATTTACATCTTCACTGACTGGCTTTCTTGCACGCACAGGAGCCTCTGGCTTCTTTACTATTCAATCTACCCAGGAAGAGCACATGCCAGCTGCAGATGCTTCTTCAGCCTGATGAAGGGTATTTATACCCGAACGCTTGCAAAAAAATAAATTTTCCAACTATGTCTGTCTAATAAAAGACATGAGATTTACCCAACGAATCCTGTCTGCCTATGTCCTTAGACCAACACATCTACAACCTACAGCCCTAACACAAACAGCCACATTTCTAAGAGGCCCCCGGCTCTACTCGGGAGGGCTGGGTCTCCACTTGCTGTGGCTGTACCTAGCTCGGCAGCACTCTCACTGGACGAGCTCAGTTCTCAGCGCCTGAAAACGTGCTGGAGATGCCAATGTGGGGCTGGCTGTACCCGCACTGGTCTGAGGAGATGCAGGTGGAGGCGTGGTGGAAAAGGCCCTGGTGGCAGCCTGCTGGCTCTCCCTTTGGGCTCTGCTGCCGCCTGACCTCAGCCAAAAAGCAGAGAAGCCAGACTCTGGGCAAGACAGGATGGGCAGCCTTGTTATCTAGGATTCAGGTGATGGTTATAGGGGGGTAAGGGTTGGACAGGGTTGACCCTGACTCAGGTAGCGTCCGTTCCAGCCCTACTTCTCCAGGACGCTGGGACCTCGGCTCTGGGGTCCAGCACGGGCATCCAGCCACCTCCAGCGCAGCCCCGCGATGACGCCCCAGGGGGATCCCCAGCTCCTCAGGCATCCCCCAGGCGGCACCCGGGGTGGGGTCCCGCCCCGCCCCGCCGGTTACACGTGGAGGCGGCAACGTGACTCCCCGCAGCTGAGCCCCGCTCTCGGAGAGCCCCAACTTCGAGCCTTTCCCGTCCCGACCGGCGCTGGGCGGGCTGGGCTCGGCCCGCCGCCGCCGACACAAAGGGAGACAAAGGCGTCGCCCGTCCCGGCCCCAAGCCACTCACCCGGCGGCGCCCCCTGCTCCGCGGCCACGGGCTCCGTGCCGTGGAACCAGCTGCAGCTGCAGCAGCAGCAGCAGCAGCAGCCGCCGCCGCTCCCGACTCCCGCTCCTCCTCCCGCGGCCAGGCCCCGTGCCGCAAACTTTCCCGCCCCGGCACCAGGGGCTCCGCGCTCCCTGAGGCGGGGCGGGGCGGGGCGGAGCTAAGCCGCAGGCACCGCCCCTACTGCAGCTGCGCCGCCTTTGGCTTTCCCGCCGCCGGGCTGGGCTCGGCCGGCCCCTGCCTGCGTGACGGCGCCGCGGTGGCCTCTCCGGGCACCGCGCCGCCTACACTCTCTCGGAGAGGCTGGGCAGGGAAGGCACCGGGAAGCCCTGTCTCAGGGACACAGACCAGCCTCCGGGACCTAGGCCATTCAGCTGCCTCCCACAGCTTCCTGCCAGGGGCCAGCAGCTGAACGGCGTCCCTGGGTTAGTTAGAAGCATCCCTCAGCCCTTCCCCCTGGTGGGGGCGAGGAGTTCACAGGGCAGCCAGAAGGAGCAGGCAGCTCTGGGCTGGCAGGCCAGGCTGCTGAGTGACCACCTGCGCCTTTCTGCCCTGAAATCAGCCCTAGGAGCTTCTGTCCACCTCCTTGTCGTGTGCCACAGCAGCTGGTTTAAAACATCAAGTCAGCAACCCCCACCGCTGTGGTGTTTAACTGTCCCGTTCTGGGGAGTGCCACTCACCCCTGCTTTAATGTCACCAAAAGGGAGTGTAGCTGGGAAGAGACAGCACCGATTGGCTTTTAAGGAGCTGGCACGCGCCTTAGGGCTGGCCCACGTCCATCAAGTGTAAAGCTTGGGGCCCAGTCCATTTCAAGCCCTGGTTTTGCAAAGGTTTAAATAGGCCCTATGGACTTGCCAGGAACTGCCTGCATAAGTAGGTAGTTTTACATTAGCCTGAAGCAGGAAAAAATACTGGGGGGGGGGGGCACTGCAGGGCCAGGACACACTGGTGCTGTGTGGTGGTGATGGTGGCGGCACCAAGCAGCACCAAGCACCGCTGCTGCCGCTGGCCTCCATGAAATTAGTTCAGGGTGGCACTCTATATTAAGGAGGAATACACATCCTCATC
>NW_017729022.1:161003732-161008067 GCF_001723915.1 Gavialis gangeticus | reverse complement strand
TCCCTTCCGACCCTAGAAACTATGAAACTATGAAAACCTTGTTAGCCCCAGCCTTCTGCCACCTATGTTGAAGCCTGTAAGACTCAAGCCACTACCCTGAGCAAATAAACACTAGCACAATTCACTTGTTACTAGGATGCATCCATCTGGAACAGGGATGCTTGACCTGTGGCCCACTGGCCAGATCCAGCCT
Organism: Gavialis gangeticus; assembly: GCF_001723915.1. NCBI lineage: Eukaryota > Metazoa > Chordata > Crocodylia > Gavialidae > Gavialis > Gavialis gangeticus. Next base: position 161,007,874 of record NW_017729022.1, on the reverse strand, counting down.
CCAGCACCCAGCCATCCAGTACAAGAAGCTCCCTGTGGCTCCATGGCCCTGTGCCCTAGGCCAGGCACATAGATAGCCCCCAGAGCCTGATCTCAGCATACAGGACCAGGCAGAGGCAGTGTGGCCCCTTGGATCCCAATCCCTGCATACAGGATGGTGTAGATGGCAGAGGATCCCTGGGGCTCAATTCTAGTGTGCGGGCCTGGGTGAAGTCAGCATGGAGCCCAGAGACCGCTCCTTGCATGCAGGGCTGGACAAGGGTGGTACAGCTTTTGGAGCCCAATCCTAGCAGGCAGGGGTGGTATAAGACCAGGGGTGGGCAAAATGCATCCTGCCAGGCCACTATCTGGCCCACAGGGGCCCCTAAAAGTTTAGAAAATGAATATTAATCTGCCCTGGGCTGCTTGTCATGTGGCCCTCGATGGCTTGCTGAAACTCAGCAAGCGGCCCTCTGCCCAAAATAACTGCCCACCCCTGTATAAGACCCAGGGTCCAATCCCAGTAGGCTAGTCCCTATCCAACTCACAGACTGGCCTCATGTTTCTCATCTGGACTGCAGGGCAAAAAGGTTGAGCACCACTGATCTGAAAAAAAAACCTGATAAGGCCAAACAAGTTCGGATAACTTAAAATCTTATCCTATAATGGAATATACTATTCAATATTAAAATTCCTTATAATTTATTAGATATTACCTTTATTCCAGAAATAAAAATAAACCACCACACTCTTCAGAACTGGCACCACCATGAATTTCTTTCAAGTCCTAATCTTACTATTAGGAAAAAAAATAAAGGCAATAACTGGTCCACTTCTGCTGTGGGCTGCCTAGAGTTCTCCCTGCCATCCTGGCAGTGTTTGCTTTTCAGCAAGTGGTTAATTGCTACAAGCCTGCCAAAATTCTAAAATTTGTGAAACACTGTGGAAAACATGAATGGAAAAAGCAAGGTTGCAGTACTTAGCAATATGGAAGAGCTATCAGATCAAGTTCATTCCCCTGCACAGACTGAAGGGAGTTAGGAAGTGGCAGATTCACTGCCACCTGAATCTTAGCAAAAATGCTGAGAATATCAATCACTGATTCCATCCTGCAATATTTATTAATTTACCCTGAAATAATACCAAAGATTTGCAACACTAAGAACAGTGAAACCTCAAGACTCCAATGATTCAGGTAGTATTACACATCCCCATTTGGATCTGGCTTTTTACCCTGGAATCATTCCTAATTCACATTGTAAGATTCAGGTATCGTTCTTTCAGAACAAATACTTCCAGGAATAAATCTGCCCTTAAGGAAACAGCCCTAAACTGTGATTCTGTGAGAGACAAAAGCAAAAAACTTAAATATAAAGAATAGAAGACAGACAAAAGCAAAAGTTAAATTTACTTCTTGTCTAGCTATGAAAGACCAAAAGCAAAGTTAACCGGAGAGGAAGTACATTTAGGTCACATTTATCTATAGGCTCATATAATAGGATAGGGAATAGCCTGGCTAAGGTAGTGCCTTTCCTTCTGTAGCCACAAACAGCCTGTAACCACTATCACTTAAGTTCTTTCCAGGTATGGAGAGTTGGCCATTCAATGACTATGGCACAATTAAGGGAGGGGGAAAAGAGACATTACTAAAGCTCATAGTCTACATAGGTATTTGCACTGTCACCTGCCAGGGATTTAAGAAGTTGAATTTCTTTTCTTCCTTCTCACCCTGCAATAATACCTTGCTTAAATTTTGGGTTTAGTTGAGGGGGTGGTGGTGATTGACATTACTGAGGAACAGTCAAAACAATGAATGTATCACCTAAAACTGACTATAGCCAGGGCAAGGTTTACTGAGAAAGCTCCTTTCTGCACTCAATGAGTTTCTCCCTATGGGAAAGAGTCATGGTTCCACTTGAACGCAGATGTCAAGGAAGCTTCTGTGTAAGGAGGAAAAAAGCAATTTACTAGGATGGCTTTGGATATCCCAAGACCTTGCACTTCACTTAGTAAACATATACAACATCCAGGAGTCCAAAAGGATCTCAAGATGGCAAAAAAATAAATAGCATAGACACTTTTGCTAGTAAAAAGATATAGTGAAAGCAAGCTCTCAGAAGGGTTACTTTGCCAAACCTTCCTTCACTTAAACGAGTTCTCAATAAAAAGAAAACAACAGGAGAAAATAAGTTGGTTATTTTTAAAGGCAAGTTCAATATAAGCAGCAGCTTTGACAGGATCCTTGCTGAGAGATGTGCAAGCAACTTAACTATATTTCTTATTGTCTCTCCATTTGAACCATCAATGAAATATCTATGTACACTTCTACCAGGATATCATATCGGGATCAAAAGTATCCATTGAGAAGTTCAAAGGCTTGTTCTGCCCATTTCAGGTGAAGTGTCAAACTGGCTTGAAGGCAAGTGTCTTTATCATTACATAGCAATATGTATGAAAGGGTCCAGAGAAGGGCCACAAGAATAATTAAGTGCCTGGAGGGCAAATTTTATGAGGAGAGACTGAGGGATCTGGGACCGTTCAGTCTGGGGAAGAGAAAACGGAGGTGGGACTTGGTGGCCATCTATAAGTATGCAAGGGGAGAAAAACTATTCACTAGGGCGCACCAGGGGAAGACAGAAACAATAGCCATAAACTGTTAGAGGATAGTTCCAGGTTGGATGCAAGGAATAACTTTACGGTAAGGGTGACAAGAATCTGGAATAGACTTCCCAAGGAAGTGGTGCAGTCCCCAACCTTGGAAGTCTTCAAGAGGAGACTGGACAGACACCTTGCTGGGATCATTTGATCTCAGCAGTATTCCTGCCCAGAGCAAGGGGGTTGCCTTTTATCTTTCAAGGTCCCCTCCAGTCCTTAATTTCTATGATACTACATCAGCTTTTAAAACACATGGGGCTCATCTTCAGCTTCATAATATTAATCATAATAAGCAAGACTATTTCATATAAACCTCCTTTCCTCAAATTTAACTATGTTAGATTAGATACTCATTTTGTACAATTCTCTGCATAAAAATGGTTGTTTCTGCTTGTTTAAAAAAACAACACCAGGAAGACCCTAAAATCCTATCACTAGCTTCTCAATTGTTGCCTCAACCTCATACCTTTGTCCACAAACATAATTCATTCCTAGTGTTGCTCCCTTCATGCCCTCATCTCAACTTCAGTACTTGGAAGCAACCTCCTCTCTTTTGGAACAGCTTCCTGCATCCAGCTTGTAGTTACCACTCTCTTTTTTGCATATTTTTTAAAATGCCACTCTTTGCAAACTCTTTATAAGTTTGCAGTATCACAATGCTGGCCCATAACTTGCTTTTAGATGTTGTTCCATGCTTTGTTTTCTTCAGGGTAGGAACGGTGTCATGTAAACACTTTATAACATTTCTCTCAGAGTACTGAAATGTCTGGCCCAATTCACAATAAAACTGATACAGCACTTATTTTTGTACTTCCATATTCTATTTCTGGGAATCAGATTCTTGACCTTGGAAATAACCTTTTTCAAAACATATCTTTACACTTACATGTGCTATTCATTGTGATAATAGCATTGTGTAATAGCATTGTGAATAGCAATGTAAACTGCTTACATTGCTTTATTAACTAAAAATAAAACTGTACATAAAAATCCTGAAAAATTGCAATATTTTTAATAAAGCATGATAAAGTCTCTCTATCAAACCTGAAATGTGCAAACATTTTTATTGTGACAAAATTAAGCCAACCTGGAAATTATAGTTCATTTCCTAAAACTAGGTTACAATCAAAACAGGAGGTTTTAGTGATATGCAAAAAATAAAATAAAAATAAAAAAATCCCCAATGAACACCATTGTATAATTTTATTTCTAATTCTTAAAAAAATATAAATGAATTTAGAAGACAAATCACAGTATAAGGGCCCTAACATTTTTAGACCATTACAAGGTACATAAAAATAGAAGACACAGATTCCTTTAAAACTTTAATCCTTTGATTAAGCAGCAAGCATATCACTCTTCCAGGCAAAAAAAAACAAAACAAAAAAAAAGCAGATCATTTCCCAACCTCAACATAGAAGGAAAGAAGAAAAAAAGAAAAATGGGTAACACACATGTACTGTATTTTTCACATACGGCATGTCCCTATATATAGTACACACCTTGATT
>NW_017729022.1:160973094-160998732 GCF_001723915.1 Gavialis gangeticus | reverse complement strand
TATTCTGCAAAGCACACAAAAGACATTTTTGTTATGTACATTTTTGTTTAGTACTACAAATGCTAGGATTTCCCTACTGTGTGCTATGGTGTATATAAATTATTATACTATATACCCTTGCCCCCCAAATACAGCACCTTTGCCCAGTTACAGAATATTTAAACAGGGTTAAATTGAATTACAATGTACTGAACAGTTTGATAGCAGTTGGTGGTAGCCAATCGTACTGCAACACCCAACATTCTGCATACTGAAATTCTACTGACAACAGACAAGACAAAAATTAGCAAAGGTACAGTACACACACCTGGGAGACTTGATATAAATACTTAAAAAAAAATTACTGAAACTGTATTCTATTAAGGTTAACAATTAAGTTAGGTATTTAGACTTATGTCAAAATGCACATTATAGGGTTCTTGCCAGCTTGGAAGTCTGGAGCCCAGCTAGACTTCATGTAATTGTTGAGGGGCACTTAACTCCCAGACACAGGTTTCAACAATCACTAAAAAAAACAACCCCAAAAAACAAAACAAAAAAAAACCTCTTGGAGAGCTCCCATTTTACAACTTTAATTTCCTTTGTGGAAAAGCCACTATTTAATGCACATGTGGTGCCTGGGAATCTGATTTTGGTATGCGCACGTGCTGCAAAGGAGGGGGATAGAAAGAGGGGGAAAGATTGGGAAGGGATCCATAGAAGAGGAACCCTTTTATTTCAATACATTTAGGAGATCAGCAAATTAGCAGCCAGATCTCTTAAGTTTACAAGAGCTTCTAAAAAGAGTAGCTGAATGAAGAAATACAAAGTATGTCGGGTCAAAACCTTAATCACATTTAAGGCTACAAGTCTCAAAGTTTAATATTTGAATTACAAATGCAGTACATAAAAAGCTGCTACAAGAACTTCCCTTTGCACAGATACAAGATTTTTGCAAACTGTTAACTGTAATTGTTATGAGTGCTGAGCCCCTGCATCTGTCAGAGGCTGGGGATAGCACCTTTCAATTTTAATTGAATATTCAGTTTATTCGATGTTCACCTATAACTCGACCATGAATAAGTTATGAAATTAAAAACAGTTCCAGATAAACAGCATGACAGCCAATATAGATGCAGGTCACACAGCATTCAAACTAGAACTTTTCCCATAGCTTGATCCAGACCACGCTGGCTCCTGAACTAACAGTGTTTGAGAGTTGAAACACTTCCTTATCTGAGTTTTGGGCCTAGTTTTCTAGGAAAACTAATGCATGTCTATCACATTTTTTCGTTTTATTTTGGGGTCATAATTTAGTCAATCCACCAAAATGCTTTGCTCCCAAAATAGAAGTCAGGCAGGCAAGGTTTAACCACAATAATACCACAGTTACTTGCTTTGTATTTGGTTTAAATATAAACAAGCCATCAAAAAACAAGATAGGTCAGACAGGTGAAAGGAAAGGTTCCTGTTTAACAAGGCAGATGATTGCATCTAACCTGCATCCTCATCATTACTACATTTGAGAGAACACACTCCTTTCTAACTGTCAACACCAGCATTTAGGCTACACTGGTAATCAAAACCTTAGGAAAAGAGTAGTAATCTGGAATACGCAACTGCATAAGTGAACATTTAAGGTGGGATTAAACTCCTCTGTACTTAAACTGTAGGAGTAATAACTGGAGTGGCCGAACTGCAGCAGTTGTTATTCTCCCTGGTGCTGGAAGTTGCCAGCCCACAAAAAATGTTGCATTTGGAAACTGGACTCATAGCACTGGAGTGTTTACAAACTTAGAACATACACGTCACTAAATTTAACGTTTGGTAAAATAGCTCAGCAGATCTTTCAGACTATTCTTCCAAAAGGAGTATTTAATGAAAAATTACTTTTTTTTTTTTAAACCAAAAAATGTAAAGTCAGTCTGAGTAAAGTATAAAATAAAAGAGAAAGCTGTCTACATTTTAAAAGTGCATGAAATGCTTCTATTACATGTCTAAACAGTGCCAAAGTGAATTGAAGGCTAACTACTAGTTCTTGCACTCCTAACATAGGAAAATGTAAAAGTTATCCCCCCACATTATTACTTAAAATAGTCAGGAGTTGTCACAATTCCTAGATTTAACAGACACTGCTTTCCTGTACTAAGATGTCTAAATATAAAGAACTTCAAAATAAATAGAGTAAAAATCAGTTAAACAAAATCTCGGTGTGCAGAACATTTATTCATTTAAGAGGTTAGCTTCCTTCAACAGTTATTCATACAGAAGAGGGCTAAACTGTAGGCATTGTTTTGCTGTACAGCTCTTCTGCATGGAAGATTCTTTTATACAGATAGTCATTCACATGGTTCTACTGCTAGTTTTTAGCTTCCTCCTCTTCTTGAAACCAGTTCAATACCTTAGAAGACTTGCTCTTTTCTCCCCTTCATTATTTGAGAAAAAGTAGACACTGATACAATATTTAATTTTCAGGAGTTAACACAGCTCTGCCTTACTTCAATTTCTTTAGTGCAGAGAGGACTGTGATTCTGTCTGAATTCCAATAAGTGAAGGTGGCTGTTGGCCACTGACCGTGGACAACACTGGCCTTGGATTTAGACGAGGAGGCATGGAATTAGCTGGGCGGATGAGTGGTGGTGGGGGCTGGTTTAGGGTTGGTCTTGGCTGAATAAATCGAGCCTGTTGCTGAAGTGGCGGAGGTTGACGATGGAGAGCTGGAGCAGCAGGAAGTGTTGGACGAAGTAATGGAGGAGGCTGGTTCAAAGTTGCTACAGGAGTTGCTGGCACTGGAGCAGATGCCTGTGCAGGAGGTGAAGGACCAGAACACTGAGTGCCCTGTGTGGCCTGTGCCTATAAAATAAAAGAAGAGAGCAATCCTGGAGACAGTATAATTTATTTTGGGTTGCCAGGGTCCACTATACAGGAAGCAGTATTTTATGAAATTGGGGGGGGGTTGGCAGCAAAGCAGGGGAAGAAAATAAAAAAAAAAAAAGTTACCAAAGAAGCATTTTAAGTTCTAGATAGCTTAACAGTGAAACTAAAAAGAGAGCTTATGAAGCAACAGAAGTCCTACTTTTCTCTTGCATTAATACATGTTTGTAAGTTCTCTATTTAAATACACCATCCTGTTCTCAATAAAATGAGAGCAAGAACTGGCCCTTCAGTATGCAAGTGTATCAGTGTTTATGAAGATGGTTTGTCATTCACCAAAATTAAAGTTGATTTATATTTCATTGAATTAAATGCTAATCCTCAATCCATGCTCACTTATGTGATACACAAAAACACACCTCATCTTCTTCGTCAGTGCTCTTTCCTGATGGCACATTAGAAGTATTTTTTGTGTCCTCCCCTAGAGTAGAAGCATCACCATTAGAAGCCAGGGTTCCTTGTTCCGCTTCCCACTCCTGCAACACCTCCTCTAAGTTAAACCGACGCCTGTAGTTTACAAAGAAGTTCTTCACTTGACCAACAGTCTTGTTGCCAATTACATCTGCAATAGCTTGAAAATCTTTACCATATTTGCGGACACCTGGAAGGTAAAGTAAATAATATACCTGTGAAGGAAGAGAGTCAAGCACAGCTGTGTGATATACACAGACATGGTCTTTGGGACAGTCAGCCAAGTTTGAAACTTGGAGAATTTAATTATAAGGCAGACCTCAGCCTCCATGGAAAAAAAATAACAATCGTTCTGCCTTGCAAACACAGCCTTGAAAGCGTGAATCAGTTCGGTTGGGGCTTGTAACTGACTTGTAAAAGATCAAGGGTTACTCAAAGGGCCAACAATCTACAGCCACAAAGGGCTAGACTCTGTTGGGCAAACAATCTTTCAAGTTTTTTTTGGAAGGAGATCGGGAGGAGCCCATGAAAACTGTGTTGGGGGAAATATATCAACTCTGAATGTTAACTGAGTGCCACAGGCTCAATTATAGGCTCCTTCCAAGCCAGTTGCATGTGGCTGAGCCAATTTCTTTGCAGAGTTGCTATGTGGCAGCTGGCAAATAGCAGCTAAGCTCACCACAAAAAATGTACTAGACTAAGCAAAAGGTAGAAAAAACTCCCAGAATTCTAACATTTTGGCATTTTCTTTATCCTTAAATTCACAGCTTGTCTTCACAATCCCATGTATAACATGGGAAACAACCCTATAAATAAGATTACAATTAACATATATTCAACTGAACAATAATAAATACTTAAAAGAGGTCCCATGCCCATCCCCACCAACGGGCTTCATTTTTTCAATGATTTAAGCATTTGGAAACAGATACCAAAACAAGCTGTTAGGATCCAATTCTCCAGCAAAAGATGAGAATGATATGAAGATTCTCTTCTTCCTCTTGCCAATTTTATGGGCCTCTGAATAAGACAGTTTCATTACAGATGGCCACATAGTTTCATAGTTGGTAGGGTCAGAAGGGACCTGAGCAGATCGTCAGGTCCAGCTATTGTTTACTGTTCCCCAAAACCTTAATGCTGCCTTAGGCAACAGTGGAAAAATTTCACTTCCTTATAAGAAAAAACGCACGGGGAGAACCTTTGCATGCACAGGTCTTGATGCATACCAGCACCAAATCAAACACCCTAATACTAGCATCCACCCTAGTACTAGCATCCAACTGACTACTTCAACTTTTACTAATTCTTCTTAAGCTCAGTTTCTACTTAATATTTAGACAGTTACTAAGTCTATTCTCAAAATTTTGTTATATTAAGAATAAATTGTCCCAAGTTCCTCTCCACATTTCCCATTTTCAGAGGGGAAAAAAAAATCTTCAAAAAGCCAAAATAAACAAACTTTCCAGTGTTCCAAACTTAGTACCATGGCAAAAAGAGAAGTTTCATATTTCCGATCAAGCGGAAAGTTCAAGATTTTATAACCTTTAAGATTCTACTGTGAAGCAGCTGTATTTTATAGTCTAGGGTCAAACAACATGTTAATAAATTGAAAATTGGAGAATCACTTTGGCTACTGACAGATTGGGAGGGAGTGGGGGAGGGAGGAGGAAGAGGAAAAGGTGGGCTTTACCAGAAGAGGCAGTGTGTTAGTTTGACCTGGCTTGCCCAACATCTGTATAGATCAGGCGCTTCTGTGAGGCTTTTTGGTGTTTTTATCCAATAGCCGATTCAATCAAAAAGCCCTACAGAAGCACCCGATCTATACAGATGTTGAGCGAGCCAGGTCAAACTAATGCAATGCCTCTTCTGGGCACGCACTAGGCTCAGGCTGACATCATGCAGAGTTTTAAAGTAAGTGCTGTTTTTGGAGAGGGAAGGGGGGGAGGCGTACATCTGTAAGCAGCCTTTGTTTTCTGCTACAAAAACTTTCATGTGTCACAAGTGAAATAAAATTTGATTTATGAAGTGTAGGAATTCCTCATGACTCATAATAATTCTCAGAGGATATCATTTCTATACCCAATAACAAGAAAAGATCCATGCAAGAGGCGATGCCTCAATTCAGAAAGAATAAGGATGTAGTGAGGAGAGTCGCTTAACATTACAGCATACATTTCAGATTTGCTTAAAGAAAAGCCATAAGCTATGGGTTGCTGTGCCCTTTTTACTTTCTGTGAAAATGCATCGTGTTCATTATATGTGAACAACAACCCATCAACAGTAAAGTAGGGAACTACAGTTGAAGCTTTTGAAGGCCCAAACTGCTGCTATTTCTATGTGGTTGGACTAAGCCACTGAATTTGAATGAATCTGAGCCAGGGCACCACTTCATAACTTTTTTAAAAACGTGACATCACCCTGGTTAAGTATCACTGCTGTGATGCCTCAGCTTACCTCAGTGGTTCTCAAGCAGGGTGCTGCCATTGCCACCGCCATGGCCATGGCCATGTGGAACTGCCCCATGTTCCTCATGCACAACCAGATAAACCTAATGCAAGCAAAAATGCCTGCTTTTGCTGCAGCTCTTCTCAGTCCAGCCCCCTCAGTGCTTCTTCTGGAGACACAGGGCACCTATACATGTGCAGGGAGGCTGCTCCAACACGCTGTAATTATATCCAGGGCCAGATTAATACATAGGCAAACTAGGCACACACCTAGGGTCCTGAGCTCTGGCACAAATAGCCCTGTCTGCCTCCCTTCCCCTGCGCAGGTCTTACCACTGTGATGGCTGCTTCCTAATGGTGGCTCCAAGCCCCACTCCCCACAGGCAGCAGTGCCGGGGTGAACAGGGAGGTCTCAACTGGCCTGAGGCCCATGGGTTTGCCTAGGGCCTCACTAAAGTGTTAATCTGGCCCTGATTACAGTGCAATGGAGGAGGACAGTCGATTACTTGAGTCTGCTGGAGTGTGGAAATTACTGCACCCCAGCAGCCTCCAGCATCATGTGCATCAGCATCCCCATGCTGAAAAGTTGTGGCAGGGGCACTAACTGAAGCTCGTTTGACAAGCTTCAGGTAAAGCGCCCCCACCACCATTCTTCAGCATGGGGATGCTGATCCACATGACATTCTGGGCACTCTTGGAGCCGCTCTAATTGAAGTGCACCTCCCCACACCCCCTGGAGCATGTGTAAAAACACCTACAGTTCCACCAGCCTTGCATGCCTGTTTCAGGGGCAAAAGCAGACCAAAACAAGCTGCAACAAAAATGCAGTCACTCATGTCTGCTTTAGGCTATACTGGCTGTGCTTGAGCATGGAGCAGTAGCAGCTGGATGCTGCTGGTGCAGGGCCCACAGCACCCTAAAAGGATGTTGCAGCACTGAAATGGATTACAACTTTGATTGCTGAGGCCAGTGGTTAAGGCAGGCAACCAGTGACTGCAGGGTGTTGGCAAATGCAAGAGAGTCAGCAGAATAAGTCTGGGAGGAGCAACGACAAGGATTTTAACTCTGTTCAGACAGCTGTGCACAGGGATGAGATGAGTGCCTGGCTACCGATTTAAAAAGCAGTTTCCCCACTATGCTTCAATCCTCTTTGTTCTGCCACATCTTTTCTACAAGCAGCAAAAAAGAGCCTCACTAATTCACAATGTTAATTAAAAGACCCACTGCACTTTACCTACTAACTGGTTTGAATTAGTTAACAGCAAACAAAAGATACCATAAAATAAAATGCATTTCTCTCACTCGAAATATGTAGATCAGGTTTATTCATTTTAGCCTATCAACACTCATTCTTGTATAAACAGTTCTCAAAAATATTACAGATGTGAATACAGCACTCAAGGCCAACATGTGTACACTTTATTAGTATGGTTTCATTGCATCTTGAAAGTGTCTACCAGCTCTTTAAGCCAGGTAACTCTTAACTGATATACAATGCTTATCGTACAACCCTGCAGTACAAACACTACCCCAAGTTCTTTCTAACCTCCTTGTTGAGAAGAGCATTATATAATTAGATTTGATCTCTTGCTAAAATGGATCTTGAAATAAAAAAAACAAACAACCCAGGTGCCTACTTACAGAGGGGCCAACTTACTCCTCTCCTTGCCAGACTGGGAACTAATCCTAGTCACACAGTTACTTGAAGTGGGCTAAATTACCAAGTTACTATTTTAGTTTTACCACATTTTAATTGAAGTTTCTAGTAGCAATTGGTCCATTATCTGTACTCCGGTCCCAGAACAACACCGAGAAAGAGACAGTCTGCAGTGATCTCATTTCCTAAGTGTGGACTGGCTTTAGTAGTTTCTGTACTGGCAGCAGTGTGACCTCAGGAGGTCAATTGTCACCACACTAAAAGGACTGTGGGGGGTGGGAACCTAGTTAGGTTCAACTTTAAAATGGATCTTGATAAGTTTATGAACATGGTTGTCTGAGCTAACAAGGGAGTGAACTCTATGGCCTGTATGGTCCCTTCCAACCCCCACAGTCCATAATTCAGTTTTTTCAGGCTGTCTTTTCTCCCCAGACAGGGGCATCAAATGAAATGGACCACCATTTCTCATCTCTTATTTTTAGTTGGTCACAATGTTTTTTTGTTTGGTTATTTATTTATTTTTAAGTAAGGTGTGCATGTACAATCATTTAAAACTAATATTTCATAACCATTTGAAATTATGCCCACCACAAACACTGGACTTAGTAAAAAATAACCAAGTCTGAACTTATGGAATAATCAATATTATGATTAATAACTGTAACAGCAATATGTACAAATTGTTAAGTAATTGCAAATGAAAGCCATTCAACCTTTTAAAAAAAAAAGTTTGATTCTTTCAAAAATAGGTTCAGCATCAATCAGTTTTCCAACAGCTTTCAAGTAGCAAGCATTCAGTGAATATATACAGGCATATGTAAAAAAAAATAAAAAGTATTCATTTTAAAAGGCGATGAAGAACAGGGAGGACTGCATGACTGTTAAAGTAATACTGAGCCGATCTATTACATTTCATAGATGTTAGGGCTGGAAGGGACCTTGAAGATCATCAAGTCCAGCCCCCTGCCCCAAGGGCAGGAAGTCAGCTAGGGTGAAAGGATCCCAGCAAGATAAACATCCAATCGTTGCTTGAATGAGTCTAGAGCAGGTGCCTGCATTGTTTCTGGAGGGAGCCTATTTTAGACCTTGGGGGCTCAGACAGTAAAGAAATTTTTCCTTATGTCCAGCCTAAAACTGTCATAATCTTCTCTAAAATACTGATCGTCTCAATCTTAAAATGTAACTAAATATGCAAATTATTTTTATGCAACTATTTCTGTTTATACCTTAATGTTCTCTGGATTGCATACTACCCTATTTTAAAACATGACAAAAATCTGAATTCTTATGCATGCACGCATGCACATAAATGCATGTTACCTGCATCCAATAGCATACCAATAAGTGTACTTCCAATCATTAAATGTGTTGGTATAGCATTTGTCTCTGGTTTTAGATTTTGCAGTACAATACTGAATGAAAATCTACACATGAAGGGACAATGCAGCAGTTAAAGGTAACCTACAAAAAAATGGGACTTTGCTCTTTTTGGTTCTTTATGGATGTGTAAGAGTCTCCCTATTCAATACGATAGTATTTCAGATCCAACTAAAGTAGAACACCGGAATTAGAGTCTGGTAATATTGTCATTAAGAACCACTGAGAGAAAAGTTATTTTTTGTTACTTTGTTTAGAACAAGTGTCTACTAACAGCTATTTAGCTTCAATTACCAATTAAAATTTTGAGTAATGACAGACTGACACACTTACACACTCCTTTCAATTAGAAAGTTAAATGCTAGCAATATTTCTTCTACTTCCCACTGATCTTCTATTAAAAACAGAGACTTGACCTTGACAGTCTTTTCAAGATTAAAGAACACATTTCCCCCTCCTTGTTAAAAAAATAAAGCAAAAACAAACAGCCACTTGTACAAAATAAGAGGCAAAAAAAATGAGTGAGGATTGTGGCATTTAAGTCATCTGCATGTCAGTTCAAGATGAACTGTTACAGATTATCCCATTTAACATACCTTGCACTGCAAGAAGCTGTTCTTCTGTGGTCCAACGGGCATTGATTTTCTGATTAGTCTATTAAAAAGTTAGAGAAGTTGCACAGAGATTGTTAAAGTACACTCTGAAAAACTGTAGAATACATGAAAATAAAATAAAGTTACATGATTTAGCTGAAATTAAGTTTACTATGAAGACGTATCCCTCCAGTCAATAAATCACGAATTTAGATTACAAATTCTACCTTAAATTTACTAAACAGGAAGGTGTATTTGGATTACTGTTTAATTTAGATTAGGGCTGTCAAACTATTAAAACATTTGATCATGATTAGTTGCGCGATTAAAAAACAATTAGTTTCAATTAATTGTGATTTTAATCGCACAGCTAAAACCACAAAATTATGCAGGTACTTTGTATGGTACGGGGGTGGGGTTTTTAATTGACTCTGGAGGCCAGGGTGGGGGGAACCCCCACACGCTCAGTAGGATGCCCAATCTGAGCAGGGTCTCTGCAGAGCTGCCCTGAGCCTGCGGCATGCACCGCCGTCCGATCATAGCCCCAGTAGTAGGCTTACCCTGCCCTCACCCCAGGAATGGTGGCTGTGGGTAGACCAGCCTGGGGGCAGCTGCTCTGGTCCGGCCCCAAACTTCCCTGCTTACCTCGCTCAGCGAGGTCCCAGGTGGTCCCAACCTGCCCTAGGCCCAAAAGATGCCAGGCAACCTCACTGCAGCCCAGCACCTCCTTCCCCAAACCCCCAGTGCTGCCAGCCCACCTGCAGATGGGTGTGCCCCCCTCTCCCCCCAACCTTCCTGTTGCAGCCACCTGGAGCCTGCATCCCGCCAAGACTCATCACAGCAGGGCTGGATGGCATCCTCAGGCCCCAAGGCTCAGGCTTGGGGTAGGATGCCCAGGGACCCCCAGGCCTGAAAGTGGTTTGTGTCCAAGCTCCCTGGCAGTCCCGACCTGCCCTAAGCCTGAGCTCTGGGCCCTGAGGGTGCCAAGGCAGCCCTGCCATGGCTCAGCACTGCTTTCCACAAACACCTGGTGCTGCCAGCTCAGCTGCTCAAGGCCCTGGATGGGGGCTGTGCATGGATGTGCTCTCCTCCCCACCCCTTCTGCTGCAGCTGCCCAGAGCCCATGCCCAGGCTACCCTAACAGCTCCTCTGCACTGCCACTGCTGTCCCACTGGATGGCCTGGAAGTGGCAGTGATGGCAGGAGGGCAGGCTCCAAAACCATGTGCACTATTATTGTGTTAATTTTTTTAACATGTTAATTGGTTCTTGTGTTAATTGCAAATGCTAACAGCAATTAAACTGACAGCCCTATTTTAGACCTAGATTTCTTTGACAGCTTTCCCTAGATCTTAATGCAGTCTTTCATATCTATATAGTGCTACTGGTGATCAGCATTTCCGATTGTTCAAAAGACAATTTGATTCCAACTTGACCGCATACACACTGTATACCCATTCACGGGGAAGTCATTTCAGTAGTAAGAAACAAACCTATTAATTCAATGAAAAATAACAACAGATAGTGCAAGATTTTATTGGAAAACATGGACGACAGAAGGCACTTAAGAAAAGAGCCAACAGTTTTGTTATCAAAAGTAGTTCTTTGTAGGGCACCGACTGCTGTGCAGTCCTCTTTTGTAATTGTGACAATCTTTTACCATTTATATCTATTAAGAAATAGCATATTTTGCTGATTTCTTCCAGAGACCAGTCACCTCTACCATTACATAACTTACATTCCATTTAAAAAGTACATCTGAAATGCAACACTGTGCAGCAGCAAATGACTCAAACTTATGTATTATTATAAATCGACTGAACAACTGAAAGTACATTGGCACAAGTTTTAGCACTTTGTACTTATTTACCTCAGGTGGTTTGAATTCTTCTATCCCGCCTTCCATTTTCTGTTTAAGTGCACTGTTTACTTGCTTAGCATTTTGAACCTTGGTCAAAAACAACAAAGTTAATCAGCTCCACAAAGAAAGTTGATCACTTTACACACATATCTTCACTAGGATTGCCACAAGTGTACCTCCTAAGTTAGAGAGAGAAACATTATGGTTTAAGGCTCCTCTACTTTTAACTGCATCTTCACAAACGCATGCTACCCTGGAGAGAAAGACAGAAAACTATTTAAACAGCCTTTCCAAAGACAGTGATCTCATGTTTGTCTAGCAGGATGATGAACCAGGGAAAAAAAATTTACAGTAATACATTTTCACAAAATTACCCAAAACCCACATAGGAAATGAAATAATACAAAATGCTCCAAATAAGGAAATTCTGAAAACCGAAACATGAAAGATGTTGAGCGAGACAAACTGTATATGTAACTTTTTTGTAAAGGCTAAATTCTTCCTTCCTCCCCTATAATGACTCTTCGAAAAAAAAAAAGAATAATACATTTCCAGCTACCTTCCTAATGCAGTCTAGTTTTACTGGTGTCAGGTTAGCTATGATCTCCTGATATGCTGTATGGTGGAATTATTAAATCCATTTAGAGGTTGAAAACTTTACAGAAGGGGTAGCTTTTACCTCCCACTTAACACATTCCTGTTAATATAGTTTACAGTTGGCATAGAAGTGATCGACAGATGGCTGCATATACGCCAGACGAGATCTGCATACTGCAGAACAGAGCCATGAGTGCCTGAATGTGTGGGAGGATGTTTTGCAAATCTGATGAAGAGAATGGATTAAATGCAGCAGAGACTACAGATCTCAAATGCTGCATCCACTAGATCACTTGGACGCAGGGGAGTAGTATAGAAAGCTGGGGGTAAATGTTACATCACCTAATCAGAAGCCAGGAAGTCATATAAAGAAACAACGCTATTCGAAGTTCCTTTATTGTTTATAGGTAACTTCGTTAATTAATCTCTTCCACTCCTTTCTTTGGTTTTATAATTTTTTCCACAGATATTCCATTGAGTATAAAGTCAGATACAGTACAAGAATCTTACTCCATCTCATTTTCTGTTATACAAATCCCCCCCCTCCCCAACCCCAAAACTGCTCAAGGTTTAAGCAATTTTTTAGAAATGGATGGTTTTACTTTATTTTACCCTCAATAACAGGAGTATAGCATTAAAAAGAAAAGAAAACAACTGAGTAGAACTAGCAAGTTAGAAGGACTAATTTAACAAGTCTCCCTAGAGAAAGGGATTAGGACAATACATCTTTCAAGTACAAAAGGTTTGAAGCAAACAAAAAATGAAGCAGATAACCCAAGATACCTGTCGCTTCAATGAGATTAGCTCCATATCCAGCTGTCTAAGAATTGTATTGGCAGCATTGGGACTACAGGAAACTGCAAGCACATCTTCCTGGGTCAGATACATGCCCTTGGGTGGACGACACTTAGAACGCTGAGAGTGATGGCGGTGCTGTAAGCTCTGATACTCTCTTCTACCCAGCCCTATTTTGCTGGTTTGAACGGGCTGTTCATTATTGCCCTTAAATTTACAAGAGATAGGTGATTAAAGGATACAGCAAAATATACACACTTTTTTTTTTTTTTAAATAAAAGATTTACATAAACAAGAAAAAAAAACTATAAAAAGAGAAGGGCATTAAAGCATTGTTGTTGATGTTTTGCTATCACATTAGCTGTTGGACAGGCCTGCAGTCAGCCTTTAAGAAGCTTTTATTCATCTCAAAAGTTTAAAGCTTGGCTCCATACCACTCTAATGGTATTTTCAAACTGTGTTATTAGAATTATTAGCATACATATTGCTACAAAAAGGGAGGGGGTCAGGAAATTCTTGTTCATTAGAAGTTATCAATTGAAAGATGTTTTATAGTGTTCTATTACATTCCTATGAAGGTTGCCTAGCATCTCCCCATTATAAAGCTGTTTTCAGATGCTCAACATGTTGCCAAACTTCAGCTGCCCCAGCTTCAGTTTTCCATGTAGCCCTTTGTCCCAGGTTGATTTATTATTATTATTATTATTATTATTATTATTATTTTTTTAAAGACTTCAGCCCAAACAGTTCAGTTGTTTTCAGAAGCAAGGACAGAGGAAGGTATTTCCCCCCCCCCCCAACACAAGAGATTCCATTGCCATAAGGCATGCTTGAGCTTCAAC
The DNA here is from genome assembly GCF_001723915.1 of Gavialis gangeticus. Lineage (NCBI taxonomy): Eukaryota > Metazoa > Chordata > Crocodylia > Gavialidae > Gavialis > Gavialis gangeticus. The sequence goes on along the minus strand of NW_017729022.1, from coordinate 160,985,244 downwards.
ATCTACTTACACTGACAAAAATATGTACATACAACCCCACAGAACATGCTCCCTCTTGAGCAAGCACATAGGGATGAAAGTGATTTTTCCTTTTAGTGGATGCTTCAGGGGCTCAAGTGGCACAAGGAACAGCTTAGAGGAGGAAGCTATGGGTTTCAGATGCAGAGAAGCCAAGAGCCAGATCTAGGAGAAACTGAGGAGTAGGTGCTAGGACCTGCAGAAAATGAGATGGGCTGGTTTGCATGGATGTGCATAGGGGAAGGATGAATGATCAGGTAAACAGTGGGAGGAAACAGGAATGGGAGCCAACAGCTGAAACAAGACTCATAGATCAAGTTGAGGTACCGGGATGAAGAAAAGTCACTGGCTGGGCAGATACTGGGGAAAGTACTGATAGAAGCTGGGGGAAACAAGACTGGAAGCCAGCATGAACACAGAACATGTGTACGTGCACATGTACAGAAGCATGGCAAAAAAAAGGTCACAGAACAGTAAAAGGCACAAGGTCCAGCTAAGCAAAGAGACCAGAAATAGGGTATCAGAACACAGAGCCAGTAAAGATTGAACCGAGACAAAAAATGGCTTCAAGGTTGGATGAAACAGAAAGCTTCCTTCCAGAACCTGAAATGAATACCAAATTCTGAGCGTTTCAATTCATAATTAAAGATCATGTAATTCAATACTACTGCAATGCATTAGAATAAAGGGGAAATATCAATTTTGGCCACTCCTAAAATCAAGTACTTGGATCCTGTAACTTCGAAAGCATTTTTAATGCAGGTTGCATGCACAATTTTCTGGGTTAAACATAAAAACAAAACCCACACAAACTGGAACACTTGCTTTCCCTTTCAATTCCATTATGAGGGATCTTTAGCCCCACATGGTTCATCAACAAGGTTGGTACAGTTAAAACCACTGCTTAGACTTCTTCCACTTGCATTACTCAGAGGTAATAGATCAATAACCCTTCACCTGGGCAAAATATTAGGGAACTCGAACATCTCACCAGAGGGCTTCACAGGCACTTGTTGACAGATCTTGTCATCCATTCCAGGCTCTGCAAGAGTGTTTTCTAATCACAAGGCCTCTTCTACTGATTTACTCTTAACGTGACCTTGTCCTAATACAACTAATCCCAGTCTCCAGTCTGTTGGCTTCTACTGTTAGTTTCAATTTATACCCCTCCCCGCTCCAGTTTCTATTCTAATCCATCTTCTTCCCCTGCTCTTCCCTGACACCTATCCTACTTTGTACAGTCAATCCCACTTCTCCTTTCTCCACACAGTTGCTTTGTCAGATCAATGATTCCTCCCCGTGCCATTTACTTTCCTCACTGGTTTCCCATTTTAGTCATCTTAACTGTGTCCCATCCTTTCCTCCTCACTCAGAGCCATCTCCCATATATTCTAATCCCAGACTTACTGCCTCAGTGTAGTTCCCTCCCCAATTCAATTTTTGTCTATTTTACATTTGAATCAGATGGCTACCTCCTTCATTTTGTCTCCACACATAGAAACAAGTTGCATAGGATAATAGAAAAGTAGGGCTGAAAGGAATCTCAGAGTCATTTAGTCCAGCCCTCTGCTCAAGGCAGGATCATCCCAGACTAAACCATCCCAACCAAGTGCCTGTCTAACCTGCTCTCAAAAACTTCCAAGGATGGAAATCCCACAACTTCTTTAGGTAGCCTGTTCCAATGCTTGACCACCCTCATAAGAAGTGCCTCCTAATCTCCAAACTCAATTTCTCCTGCTTCAAGTCAGGCCATTGTTCCTAGTCCTGTCCTCTATGGCCACAGAAAAAGGTCCATCTCCATGCTCTCTGTAATTGCCCTTCACGTATTTGAAGGCTCTTATCAAATCCCTATTCAGTCTTCTCTTTTCCTGATTAAAACAATCCTAGGACTTCTAGTCTTTCTTCAGAAGTTTTACCTCCCAGTCCCCTAATTATTTTTGTTGCTCTGTGCTGTATTCTTTCCAAACTATCCACATCCTTTTTGAAGTGTGGGGCTCAAAACTGGACAAAGCACTCCAAGTAAAGCCACATCAGTGCCTAATAGAACAGAAGAATCCTTTCATTTGATTTGCAAGTGACACTTTTGTTAATACAACCCAGGATGCTGTTGGCTTTTTTGGCAGCAAAAGCATACTGTTGGCTCATATTCAGCTTATTGGCCACTGTAGCCCCCGGGTCTGGAGCACTGCAGTCTAGTCTGTATTTGTATATGTGACTGTTCTGTCCCACAGTGCAGGACTGCACTTCTCCTTGCTGAATCTCATCTGACTGACTGCAGACCATGTCTCCCATCTTATTCACGTTATTCTGAATCCTAACCCTACTCTACAGAGTGTCTGCAACTCTATCCAACTCAGTAGCAACAGCAACACCATGCATGATCAATCACTCTGTGAGGATGCCACATGTGGCAAAGTCTGATCCGCAGAAGCAGCTGCAACAGGCTCAAAACTGCTCCAAGGAGGCAGACTTCACAGATTTTAGCTGTTAAGCCCCACCAAGTCTTCAAGCATGAGAAAAATTGACATTTGGCTAGCATGGTGGATTTTCAAAAGGGACATGCCCAATATTAAAGGCTGTATTCCTCTGCCAAACTAAGAGAATACTACAGAGCCTCAGAGAAAATACATGGAAGAAATCGAGAGTTCTGATCATCGTTCTTCTAAAATGAGAACAAAACAAAACAAAAAAGACCCAAACAAAAAACCCTGCATAGCCTGAAGAGAAAAAACCATGAACTACAGAAGTTTCAGCACAAATTAGCTGCACGTAAATAACTGACAACAGGGTTTAATGAAACGTTAATGACACTTCGCCTATAAAATTACATTAAGGTCCCTAACTTTTTTAAAGTTAAAAAACAAAGTCTAAAAATGTTACAAAACACTGGCATTAAAGATGGTTTCTTCACACTTCCTAATTTTTAGAGCTTGACTTCACAACCTTATTAATGTTCTTTTACCATGTGTGTATCTAATACAGACACCTCTCTAGGAGTAAATCCCTTGATTTTAGTTACATATTATACTGCATGAATTCCCAAGTTCTTATGGTTTATCGCTAGTGGCCAAAAAATTTACAGCCACGTGGATGAGGAGTAAGCCCTAACTTCCATGTTAGCTCGCCTACTTCAGCATTTACATTTTATTGTTTTTCCTCTTTTCAATCTTCTGCCATCCAGAACTGCCATCAGCATAATACTGTATATGGGTTCCTCTTCTTCCTAATCTTTATGAGAAAGAGAAGAAATGTGTATATTATACTTCTCTCCCTCCCACATGTCAATCTACCTTAAGTGTCTTGTGGAAGTTACAAGATATGCTTTAGGTCAGGGGTTTTCAACCTGTTTGGATCAGTGGACCCCTGGCATGCAGACATGGAACAGGGGGTGGCATGCAACTGAATGTGGAGCAGCGGCAGCCGCCTCATGCAAGCTTCTCCCACCAGCCATGTCTGGCTGGGCAGGTGGCACTTCCATGGCAGCATGGGATGGTGCGTGGCAGTGCTCCATCCCTGTGTACCCCCAGGGCCTTCTCAAGTATGCCCAGGGGGTACACATACCCCTGGTTGACAACCCCTGCTTTAGATCAAAGCCAATTTTAAAAAAGGTTCTAAACATATTTTGATGATGCCAGTTACCACTGATTTTGGTACATTACCCTAAAAACAGCAATTCAAAAATCTCCACCAGATTAAAGTTGTGGATGCACCTATTTTTATTGTACAAATATGATGCACCTTATGCCATCAGGCCAGTTCCCTCCAACAGCAAAGCAAATACAATGCTACCTTTTCATAGTCTGATTTACAAGCTTATCAAATGCCATCTTTAAAAAGTTATTAGGCTGCTTGCCCTCAACTCCCATTGAATAGTTATTCTAGAACCTAATTCCTTTGATAATTAGAAATCTTATTTCCAGCCTAAAGTTTATTCACAGGCAATTTATACACATTTGTTCCTGTGCCAACACTGTTCTAACTTAAAATAATTCTTTATCTTCCTGCATGTTAGTAGAGGGCAATCATATTCTCCACTTAGCCTTCAGTTTCCTAAGCTAAAAAGCTTAAATAGTTTTAGGGCCAAATCCGAAGTTAGACTCAGCTGCCTAAAAGTCAGAATGTAGACAGACCTCTGCTCAGCAGCTTATTAAACTGGTGATATTTAAACCTTATTAGTTATCTTTTTTTCCCCACCAGACAAGACTGTTCCCTCAGGAACTGCAGTTCTGCCTTCAGGACACCTGCAGAACTATCCTGATCTCAACAGCATCCAAGTTTTCCTAAGAAGCTCAATTCTGTAGGACTATTCTGAGCACACGTACAAAGCAGCCACTTTCACTCAAGGAAGGAGAGGTCTCCCTTTCCCAAAATGCCAGCTAGAGGTCTTGCAATTAGATTAAGTGGGAGACCTGAATTATATACCTGCCCATGCCTGTTGGCATTCAAGCCTGCCTCTCCCAGGAGAGTGACCTAATTGCTAGCTTACAGGTTTGCCTGCAAGAGGTTGTATCCAGCACTCCTGATGAAACTGAGTCATTGTATGGTGATGAACGCAAGACCTGTAAGGCCAAGAGTAAAACAAGTGGGATGACTCCATAAGCACAGTGATTAGGGCTTTTGGATGCATGGAAGTAAAATGCACGAACAGTCAATGGATAAGAATAAGTCCTGAGAGCATGGACAAGAACCCAGGACTCCATTTCCTATCTCATTTTAAATACTAGCCTACAGAATCTAGCTCCCTCTTGCAGACTTTTTCTGTCCCCACAGATATCATATTTCTTTTTTGCAAAACCAGTCCTTTAACCAAGAGGGATGTTCCCAACCAACCTACCCTGCAGCCTGGTGGGATTAGAGCACTCACTGGAGTAGGGGGCAGGGGTAAGGAAGAAGTCCCATGGGATTAGAGCATTCCATGGAAGGGGGAGTGTGGGGGAAGACAAACATAGGATTTAATTCTGTCCCAAGCCTAAGGAAATTCAAACCTTGCTTCCCACTTCCAGGGCAAGTGATGCAACCCAGGGGCATCAAAACTCTACATATGCCACTTGCCAAAAAAGGGTTGTGTAGCTGCTCTTACATCCTGAGGGGACATGCTCCTGACAGCACTGATCTAATGGTGACTGCAGGAATTCTTTTAGCACAAAATACAAGGAATGGGAGCAAGTGGAATGGTCTGGTTTCTCAGCAGCAGGTTTGGAGTCACCATGGAAGCAGCAGAGAAATATCCTTAAGTCTCCTCTTGGTATGGGAGACTCTCCATTCCTCTATTCATCATGGTAGCCCATCTCTGCCCTCGTTCTGTCTGAATCTATCTTTCTTGAACATGGGCAACCTGTATCTCAGTATTGTACGCAGTAAAAGTGTACCAAGGTGAAACCACCTTCAAAAAAGAAGAGAAAAGAAAAGGACTAATATATATGTGCTTTCCTGCACTCCTGAATTGAAGCCATATAAACAATCCAAACTTCCCTTCGGCTAGTCTTGACACTATTTCAATAACATTCATTAGCACATTAAGTCTTCCTGTAACTTTTACAGGGGTTCTCAGCTTACAGAAGCTATTTCATATATAGCATAGGTATCAAAAGGAAAGGTAGATGTACAATCCCCCACAGGGCAGGGTTACAAAGGATAGCCCATGGCAGAAAACGGTTGCCAATCCCTGTTCTAAGGTCTTTAAATAGAGAGGCAAGTGGAATGCTTAAGAGATATCTAAAAGGTGCTAAGTTTACAAAGCTTAGCTGTTTTTTTTATACAAACTACTTTAAATACTGTGGGTATTTTATACTTTAGTCACTCCATTTCAGTAACTTAGAGTATTACCTGAAAAATAAATATGCTACTCATTAAAAGACGTTTGTTCCTTTAAAAATTTTAGCATCTGTAGAATTGTCATGTCTACCAATCACACTTTTTTAGAACATTACTTACTAAAGCAACAACCAACATGAATTTGTTCAAAATGCATTTTTATCTAGGACTCTCTCCATCCAACTCATGTTGTGTTAAACCTTACTTCAAGTAGGTTTACTCATTTTAATTAGGAATAGCAAGAATAAGAGTGGCAAAAAATGGTCTAAGGTACAAAACAACATGGATAACTCCTCAAGGCTTCAAATGAACAAGCTTCTCTTACTTGAAGAAACACCCTTTTAAAGGTTTTAAGCACAACAAAAATGCTTACTGTCCTCAGCATCAGGAAGACAGTTTGGTAAACAGACGGACATTTTGCCAACCAGAGGGCAACTGATTGATAGGAAACATAACTGAGAAGGGCTTATGGAAGTTAGCCAGAGACCAAAGAAGTGCGTGTTACAGATTGTACAGCAATTGTTTCCGTAAATGAAGAAACAGTTTAATCCAAATGCCAAAAACAGATTTTTGATGGCACTCCTTTCTGTTCCTACCATGATTCACATTCTTTATATACAACTTCACAAAAAAAGTGTTACTAACATTCATTGTTAGAGTGTTTGTTACCTCCTTTTTGGTTTCTTTTTTGGGATCATAATCACTATCATTTCCATCCATTGGATGTGCTTCTTCCACATCATCATCACTGCACGTAAAACAGATTAGTCATATTGGTTCTATTTATCAGCTATTTCACTTTTACCAACACAATTATATAGTTAAAGGAGCAAAGACACACCTTAGTCAGTTATATAGTGATTATAAACAATGCAACTAATTATTATTTTGCTAATTTTTTTCTAATATTCAGTGCTTTATATTTCCCTTTGTTAAAAATTGTAATAAAGCAGGAACAGCTGAGGTATAAAAGAGTCTTTTGTTGGAAAAAATAGTTTAAATCTTGCAGGCTGCTTGCAGACATTAACCCCCCCCCCACAAATGAAACAACAAAAACAAAACAAAAAACACAAACCGAAAAAAACATGCTTTACTGGAAGCAACAGCATGTTACTTTACCTCACCTCTACAGCGTCTGTAAAGATCAGGCACTTCAGCAGGGCTTTTGGCACTTTTAGCTAAAGCTGGTTCAATCAGCTATTAGATAAAAGTGCCTAAAAGGCCTCATTAAAGCACCTGATCTTAACAGATGTCAGGTGAACTGGGTTGAAGTAATGTCCTGCCTTTTCTGGTCACGTGTGGGACTGGGCATGGGAATGCGCTGAGCTTAGAGTAAAGAGCTTTTTGGGGGGTGGGGGAAGAAAGGATGTCTGCAAACACTCCTAGCGACTAGCCTTGGCTTCCAGTCTCCCAAAAAGACCAGAGGTATGCAGAAACAGATAGCACTGGTGCTGCATGTTTTTGCAGGAATTTTGAAGTGCTAAAGCAATGGATCTCAACCAGATTCCTGCAGCACACATGCAGTCTTTCTGCATTAGGGCTCTTTGATACCTACGGACCTATCTAAATTGTGGCAGAAGTTTGCAGTGCAGTGATGATGCCTTTAAATCTGGCTCTTTTAGCTGCATGTGCACCCTTCCACCCCTATCACTGGATGGCAGAGAGGCAAAAACTGCATCAGTAATTTAGGGCTTGTTCTGTCATTTGGTTACTGTATTCCATACAAATAAATGAACAGACTTCTAGAAATGTTTCTTCCAAAACTGAAGTGCACTTACACTAAGTTTGTACAGCTATACCTGTACCCAAGATTTTAAGTCTCTAGGGCACTTAGTTATTTAAAGAATATGCAACCTACCTTTCACCTTGATTATTCCTATTAGCTAGTTTTCGAGCCTGTCGATCCATCAAACTTGTCCTAGAACGAGTCTTTTTCCAAGAGTAATAATATTTTACAAGGCTTGCAATGGTTTTGTCTGGAAGCTAGAAAAATCAATTCAAACAGAAAAAAAATACAAATGGTATTTATTAACTCCACTCAGTACGGTAACTATGCTGAAGTTATAAACAAACATACACAAGAAGTATTATTTAAATTCATGGGAAAAATGTAAAAAGAAATCAGTGTCTCAGCCTTTTTGCTCTAATCACAAGCCATTTTATGCTTTACCCCCAAAAAACCCTCTCGTGGTACTTTTATAAAGTAGTAAGAAGCTTACAGTTCCACAAAACTGTAGGTGTAAGAACAGAATTTAAGTTTTAGTTTTTAAGCTATTTTGAGCAAAGACCTTTTGTTTGGACATGTCTCTAGAAAATTTGGCCAAATGATTTTTATCCTAATAAAAACCCTTGGATGCAAGTAAAATTATAACAATTAAATATATACAACCAAAAATATTACCTTACCATTTGCTGGATCCTGTGAAAGCTCTTCCCATGGAAACTAAATGCTTGTTCAAACAGGACTTTATCTTCAACTGTCCACTCATCAGGGAAGGGAGTGAAATTAGGGAGATCCGCAAGAGACTTCTCAATGTTATGTTTATGCCAGAACAACATGCCAAGTGCCTTTGAAAAGAAACAAGACCTGTTGTTTTTAATCAGACTTCTTGTAAAGTGCAGTGACATGTAATAAAAATTCCACATGGAATACTTCTCAAAAGCAATTCACACATTTTGTCTCTCTTCTATTATGTGTATGACAGCAGATTACAAGAGAATTTTGTAAAATATGAACATTTTTGCATTTTATTTACGCTGCAGTCAATTTAAGGTTAGCATGGCAGCATCATCTCAGAATTAAACACATTAAATTAATAGGCCCAAGTCTGATCTGTTTTCTCTCTCTCCATTAGTCTAGATCTCCTTGTGTATCTTTTCTAGACCACCAGGCTCTGATTCCTGTCTCATTTCACAGCACTGTTCAAGAACCAGAAAACTATCCAGAACTCTTCATCCACCTACTGCATGTGGACAGGCAGTAAAATACTCACCGAGATAAACGTTTAGAACTGCAAAAACTAGAGATATGAAAAATAAAAGTTCTGCTGTGGAAGTCTCACTTTTTGGAGTGTCTTCTTAACAAACCTTAACCCCCTCATCAAATAAGAGTTGTCCAATTTTGTGAGAGACTTCCCTTGCCCCTAGCTATAATGCTGAAGAGAAGCTTTTGTATTTTAAATCTCTCTACTTACACCAACTAATATCTCCACATTCCTGGTGAGGATGTTAGACCAGACATGCCTTAGAGAAGCCTTCATGGACTTTATACTTAGTCTTATACTGGACTTGGAGAATTAAAAGAGCTAAATAGTTTACAAACTAAACTAATTAGTTTCAAACAATTAAAGCATGATCAACAACTCACCATCAAGTCAAGGCTTTGATTTAATGTCTTTCAGTAATCGGGGATACAATACACTTATTCCTTTGAAAGTCTAAAAATCATACCAAACTACATACACCTTCTGTTTACAAAACATGTTGTTATCTCATTCTGCTGTAATCAAGGTCTATTTCATTCCTCTTTGGTTTGGTTTTTTTTTTAAAAACAATTACTTCTCACTAGTGAGTGTTGAATTTCACTCTAAAGAAGACTTAATAGCTTGATGCTGTCACAAGTTCTCATCATTCAGTATTCTCATTGTGCTAACTTTCCTTTTTACTTTTTTTTTTTTTTAATTTGTACAATTCTGTAATTTAACACACATTTTAGCGAACGTTAACTAGCAAGGTTTACCTGTACTTTAAAAAGGAACACATCTAGAAGCTGGTAAAACAGAAAAAACTTTTGCTTTCAATTTTCACGGTTCTAAGCCCTTAAAAGTTCTAATATCTTGACTGTTTCTTTGGGTCTGAAAAGTGCCAGTTGAGGAGTTTTCATTTTAAAACAAAACATGTCAGAGACCTCTAATTAATTATAATACCTGTGATCTACAAAAGGCCGCACTGATCAATGTTGTTTAAAATTTAAAAATGCAAGAATTCCAAAATTTAAGAAATAAATTAGTCCCTTCAAAAATATTTTCCCTTAATAAATTATATTTAAGTTATATACATACACAATTGCATGACATGCCCAGCATATCAAGAAACATACCAAACCTTTCAAAAGTGACATTACAAGCTGAGCATGTCATGAAAATAAAGAGTTCAATCTTTTGCAGAGAATCCAGACCACAACTGTATGCAGATCCATAAAACTGCTGTGTTTGCTGCCGGGCCTGAAGAGAAATAGCGTTAATTAATGGCAGCCAGGAGTAGTATTGAACAAAAAACTGTGATATACTTTTACACTGAGCAAAATCTTAGACCACCACTCTCATTTAGTGCGCTTACCTGTTCCACATTGTATCCATGCTTTTCCTTTGCTATTGCAATATATTCATCCACTGTAAAAAAACAAAACAAAAACAAACAAACAAACAAAACCAAAAAAAAACCAAGCCAGAATTAGTTTTTCTAGAATTATTAATTCCACTGTACAATTACAGAAGATTGGCCACCTAGTGCAGGAAAGCAGAGAAAAATGTAGGTGTGCAAATGTAGGTGCACAGGACTGCAAAGAGCCTCCTGTTCTAGAAGTCCAGTTCCCTGTGTTTGCAGGCAACCATTTGTCCAAAGGCTCTGCAAGGTCATCATCCACTTGGACGCCTCACACACCATAGCCACTAAACGCCCCCGGGAAAGGAAATGAGACTGTCATAATGAATATGCCAAAGGCAGGGAACAGAAGAGACAAGCTTGCTGACAGCAGCAGGGAATTTATTAGCATAATAAGCATTGGCAATCCTAGGGAAGAGAGGACAGCCTACACTAAAGAGAAAGGAAAGGCAAAAAAACCCAAACGAAACCCTACAGTCCTTATTACCAAGCTGAGCTGGAAGGAAAATTTCCTCCTGACCTGAAATATGTCAGCTGACACAATGCTGAGGGCATGAGCTGGGCCCACCAGCCAACTCTAAGGAAAGTTTCAAAGTACAGGAAGGAACACCAGCAAACCCCAAGTAAACTTCTACTTCTGTAGCCAATATTTTAAACCAGGGCTTTACAACTTAAGTGGCCAGAGACCACAGGCTCCCTGGCCACATACCATACTGCACTCCCCACCACACCTTCTCAACACTATGCTGCTTGATCCCATACTGCCTAGGCTTCCCCACCACTACACTGTGCCACTGCCTCTGCACCGCTCAGGGTCCCCAGGTCATGAATTCCACTGAGCCATACAGACCATGCTGTCTCACCTGGGCCTGCCCCCAGGATGTGCAGGAAATTGAAGCTGGGGGAGAAAGGGGGAGCCTGGAGACAGCAGTGGCAGCAGTAAGAGGATGGGTGAGCACTGCCTGGATCAGGAGCTTCAGGTTAACCCCTCAGGAGTCACATGCATCTTGCAGGCCATCAGCTGGACAGCCCTGCATGCCCAAAGCATTGGGGGGGGGGCAGGGCAGGGGAGCAGCTATTCTTCCTGGTTCAAACAGGTGACCAGCAGAAGCCCTGAAGCCTAGTATTACCAAGAACCTCCACCACTGAGACCCCATTTCCTTTAAACCCCGCCCATAAAAAGGTACCAAATATACAACTTTACTTATCACTGCTCCAATTATTGCTCATGAACACCCACACTCCATTACAATATCCCTTCCATAAAACTTACCAAGCTTCATCTTGAAGCAATGCATGTTCCTTGCCCCCACTACTTTGTTTGGAAGACCATGCCAAAACATTACTGCTCTGAAGTTTCTAGAGCAGTAATGACCAGGTCTAAAATCTGTCTGTGACCAGTTGGTAGCCATCTGATCATCTACTTAATATGACACTTTTCCCTATGTTGCATCTCTTTAACCTTCCTTTCATACACTGCTTACTTTAACAGACCCTTGTTCTGCAAAAAAGTTATATTCACACTTAACTGCACAATGCAAGCAGACTACAAGAGTCAGAGGCTCTCTAAAGCATATAAAATTACGCACATGCTAGTCTTTGAAAAAGCCAAAGTACAGGAAGTTTCTCCTGCAGTTTTACAGCACCAAGCACAGGCACCACTATTACTAACTGTACCAAAGGGTATTTATCAATGTATTGGGGTGATCGGGATTCGGTGTGACAATAAGGGTGAGGATTAGAGATAATCATTAAGGTTAGAGCTGGGTTAGGATGATTCCAGGTACCAGTAAACCAGTTACGCGGTTCTGAGCACTCGGATCTAGGTTTATGGGCGCGATTAGGATAAAGTATAAAATATTATGATTAACAAAGAGAGGGTGTTTTAGGGCTTCTGGCAAGAATGAGGCGTTACATTTGTGTCTAGGTTTAGGA
>NW_017729022.1:160965063-160973027 GCF_001723915.1 Gavialis gangeticus | reverse complement strand
TTTAAGTTACCACCAATTTGTTGAATGGTGGATCTTCCACAAAGCCCCACTACAGAAGACATTCAAGGAGATGAAGAGATGTTTAAAGATATCAGTTGAAAACTAACTGAACTTCACTAGTGCGTAACATATAAAAACTCCACAAAAAACACACATCCACCTAAGCCTGAATGCACTACCTCACCAACGTTTCCTATTTCATCACGTATTCCTAGGTCAGCTCAAAACTCTTACACTACACATGTTATTGAACTGGAATATTCGCCATCATTTAATGACCAAGGTAACTTTAGTATCCTGCTGCGAAGCCTACAAAATCTGTTCTCAATTTGTATTCGTTTCCTCATGGAAACTCCCTCTTTCTCTTATTTAATCCAAAATTCAGGAGGCTGTCAATAAATTGAAAGGCGATAAATTCAAGACTGATATAAATACTTTACCCATACCAGTTCCAAGACTTTGGAGTCTATTACCACAAATTATGACAGCTTAGAGTTTAGCAGGATTAGAGAGAGAGGGTAAGGCAATCGGAAGAATATCCAGAGTTATAGCCATAGTGTTAAAAGGTAAAACAAGAGCTTTGGAGGGGATATAAATACTCAAGCTTAAGGATATAGATCAAACTCTTAACAACTGGGGGTGTGAGGAAAACACTTTGTTAAAATATACTATATTGCATAACTGTCTTTTGCAAGGTTTCTTCCCCGAAGCACTTGATGTTGGAGGCTGGATACTGAATTAAATGAACCACTGGTGAGATGCAGCACGAGAATTTCTCCATTTAAAAATTCTATTGTGAAGGGAAATAGCAGGATATGATCAGTTTTTTCTACCAAGAGGGCAGCAGACATTTGCATCTGCACATTGTAATAATGTCATGGAGTCCCACAGCATCCCCCCTGCTACAACTCACCAATGCAAACTTTCATAGCAATTATCTCTCTCCTGAAAGGATACCATGAAAAATGTCCACATGATTAAGTTACCTTTGCCCTAATGTTAGTAAAAAAGTTGATAATAGTGGATCTCTCTAATAAAGTCTCAAAGTTTAATTAGACCCTACCACAGGTTTCTAGCAGGCAGCCTTCCTTTCCTTTCTCCCAATTCTGATTAGAAATAAGAAGGAAAGGAAAGGAAAAATAAAAATAAATAAGTAATAATAAAAAAAATAATTAAATTAGCAACTTTGTTGTTTCATCCAGTGTAATTTCTTTGATCTCTCTCCACTAAAAGGGTAACTGCCTCCTAAAAAATAGGAGTAGACAGTTATGCATCAGAAGCAGTTAACTAGGTTACGCATGCAAATCTCTTAGGGGGAAAAAAAAACAAAAAAAAAAAAAGACTTACACTTGGCATCTGGAATACTATGATATGGAGACCACACAAGCATCCCTCCATTGTCTTTATCAGTATATTTTGTAGCACCTATAAGAAAAGTCACATCTTTTAGTGTTTGTAAATGCATGGTTCTCTAGGTCACATTTACAAGCATAGGATATAAAGCCAAAAGCTTAAAGAGACCATTCAGAAATTTTAGTTCAACAGGGCAGCTCCACAAGGATTGTCTTTAGGTTACATCTCTTTAAATCACTCTTAAGTACCATTTCCAATTGAATAGTTAATATAATTCCAGTTATCAAAATGTGATAATTTAAAGCTGCTTGCTAGACATGCTGCAAATTTTAGGGTTTATGGTGCTGGAGTAGTTCCTAAACTAGTTGAAAGTGGTAACAGTATATACATCAGTTTCCACGCTACTGGCATCCCTTCTGCAAGTCTGACATAGCTATAACCTGCTTTAGCAGATATAACGACTGCAGCACTTACTAGCCATAAGAGCTGGATTATACCTGATCCTTATTTAATCACAGATGCTGTATCAAAATTGTAGAGAACATACAAACACCAACCAACACTCTCAATGCCTGAAGAAGGGTGTTTGTGCCTGAAAGCTTGTAAAGAACAATTTTTCCAACTATTTAGTTGGTCTAATAAAAAAAAAAAATATCACATTTACCCAAAGAATCCTGTCTGCCTCTGTCCTTAGACCAACACGGCTATAACCAATACCCCACCCCCCATATCAAAATTGTAACACTCTACAAAGATTTTCTAGTACTTATGATACAATGAAATTACTATCCTCTTCTACTGTTATTAGACAAGGAAGTGTGCCAGTTGAGGCTACATGTGGTGGTATATTGATATTAATTATAAAATAAATGCTTGTAGTAGATTTGAATAAGTCACCACACAAGTCAAACCTTTGTCAATGACAGCTGAACTCGATAGCACAATTTGTCAATGATAGCTGAATTCTTTAATATCAGATAATTAAAAACGAGAGTATAGGAGAACCACTAGAATATAAATCAGACTAGATACAAAAAAAATTATGTTCGTGAAATATCCAAGTTTAACGCAAACATCTTGGACTAAATTATATTCTGGATATCAGTCACTAATAAACATTTAAGTTAGGAAGAAAATTCAAAACTTAAATTTCATGAAGTACAGTAGCAACACTTGTATGAAAGTCTGTAACTGCAGATGCTTCAAGTCATTATGTGAAAGTGACAATGTATGAACTACTCATTAAAAACAAGTAAGTGATCAGTCACATTCTGCAAAATTAAAAACATAATCCTGTTTCTCAACTTAAACTGCAAGCTGTATTTTCATATGTGCTCAGCACTAGACTACTGGTCCCAGGGCGAAGTACATTTAAGATACTTTAGCACTCAAAAAGAAAATCAGACCTAAATATGCGTGAGAGATTACACACACACACACACACACACACACACACACACACACACACACTTTGTTTTATGATATATCGCACATTTTTATATAGATATAAAATATTATATATAGATAGCCAGCTTACCATAGAACAACTTGATGAATTTGCAGCTTCCCCCCCCCTTTTAATTAGGAAAAAAAACTGGGAGTCTCCAAAACTCTTGAGTCTCTCACTACATGCTACTTATAACACTCTCTGACATTAAGAAAGTAGGGCTCGTAGAGACCTCAAGAGCTTGATTACCTAGTCCAGCCCTCTACTTAACTTGCTCTTGAAAGTTTCCAGGGTCCTGAACTTCTCTAGGTAGCCCGTTTCAATGCTTAACCACTTGCACAATCAGAAAGCAGTCCCAGGTCTCCAACCTAAATCTTATCTTCTGCAGTTTGAGGCCATTGCTCTTAGTCTTGTTCCATACGGCCATAGAGAACAGTGCATCTCTGTCTTCTCTACAGTTGGCCTTCAGGAATGAACATTTCTTCCATGACATGGGAAAGGTTGATGGTTTAGGACTGCATGCTAACTTTCTGTCCATGCAGTAGGCTCAACCTAGCAGCAAGTAGTCCCCATGACTGATGGCACAGTAAGGCTCCAACAGCTTCTGGGGGTCCATAGCTGTAAGGACTAATTGCTATTTCAGTCATAAATATCATCCTTCAGTGACCATAGAACAATTGGGCCACTCCAATTATATCATTCCCTATTCCCAAAAGGGTCGATCAAATCTAACTAAACATCCACACTGATGCCTGCCTCCTTCTCAATGCCCTGACTTGGTGCCATGATGCCTGTTCCAAAATGGAGCTCACAAATGAAAACCAGAAACAAACACACACTCATCTTTAGCTTCATCCTATACTGCAATACAAGAAGATGCTCTCAAGGCCCAGCAAGCCATTGCAGGATGAAGTGAAAACTCTACAGGTCAGACTCAGAAGAGAAGTGGAACCATCAATGTTTAGTCCACTGGTTTTCAACCCTTTTAGACTCAAGGCACCCTTCGTTCAGCTTGAGACACCTCTTAGAAAGTGCCAGCTCTTACTTATCCCTTTTTTGACTACAGAAAAATAACAGAGCAATTCTTCTTTTTAAAAGAACTCAGAAAAGCTACAACAGATTAGAAAGTTTTTGACATTATGGATTCCTACTAGAAATCTCTGGGTTTATCTTCTGAATCGTATTTGAACACCTAACAGCATTAACATTGAGTGGCACCCTGCACACCCTCAAAAGTATATCAAGACACCCCAGGGGTCTGCAGTACCTTGGCTGAGAATCACTGGTTTAGAAAATTCTATCATGCCCTATTTTGCCATGTTTCCTAAATTTTTCTGTCTGAAAAAGTGGTTAAAGGGGAGAAAGAAAAGTGGAATATTAAACATTACATAGCTTGCAGGGTGGAACAGGCCAGAGGCCAAGCCCTCAATCCCTCCAGAACCTGGAGGTATTATCTGGAGGCCTGGACCGCCAGCACAGAGATCCTGCTCTTCCAAACTGGTTCTGGGTTCAGGACATTCAACTCTTAGGAAAAACTCCTTCACCGCTTTTCCTCCACTGCAGAATGGCACCCATGTGAAAGGAGACCCCCTATCAGTGCAATGGGAAGCAAGAAGGCACGTTCTCAAGCCCCAGCCACTCACTTCTAAACTGAATTTGGCAAAAAAAAAACCAAAAAACTCTGCTCAGGATGCAGGTAGAAGTGATAAAGGACATGGGGAGACAAAACCAGAATGAAAAACAGAGAACTCAACTGCCTTGAACACTGGAGAGCCGTATGTGGAATGAAGCTTTTCCTACAGATGTAGGTTCAAAATTTGTCCCACAAGAACATAATCTTTATCCAAGTATTCTTTATCAGCATACTGAGGAAAAAGATAGTGGCTGCATCTCAAAAGGCAAGATGTTCTTTATTTGGAAAATCCATTCTAATTATCAACAGCAGATAAAGGCCAATGTACAGAAGTGCTAGGAAAGGTAAAGACTAATGAATGTCAAATGAACACAGCTGTCAGCTAAGAAACATCATCAGGAAGATCATTATACAGGTCTCAAAAGATACGAGAGCTTTTTCCTGTAAAAGACTGTCCAGTAAAACAGCTTCTTTGAGTGCTGCCTGAATGTTGTCCTGGGAATCATATGGGACTACTTATGCTAATAGTGCTTAGAAGCTGGAATTTCAAGAATATTCCAACCAACTAATTCTGTAATTTGTTGCTGTGATAGTTACCATTCGATAAAAACCGGATTGATCCCCCCCCCTCCTTATTTTGAATATGCACTAACAGGATGTAAGCAGAGAAGGCACCACCTTTACACAGAAGAAAAAAAAAGTGTGAAGTGCAAAACTTCGAACTTGGAAGTAAACACATCCCTATTAAATAGACGCGCCAGCTTCAAAAAAATAAATGTCTGATTTTTTTTTTTTTTTTTTTTAGCAGACTGCTGTTGTTACACTAAATGCAACTGCAACTAAGAGGAAAAAATTTTTGAAGTTTCAAAGTAAAATTGAAACATCTTCCTGCCCTGTGCCTTTTTTCCCCTTTTTCTTTTCATGGATTTCCCACAGAAAAAAAAACAGGGAAAAAACCCACAGGGATTTTAAAAGAGTCCGACTCATAACCTAGGGAAGACAGGTTGGGGAACTACGGGTAGGTGGAGTAATTGAATCTGCTTTAAAAAAAAGTAGTAGATCCTAAATTCTCCATCATTCATTACCTACACTTCAGATTAGGAAGAGCAATTCTAATACACACAATCTTCAAAGATGAGGTTAAGCACTGCAAGTACTAAAAGAATCCATAAGAGAATTTAAACAATGAGCAAAACAACTTGGATACAAGCATAGAGCTGAAGCATTCAGT
This sequence comes from Gavialis gangeticus, assembly GCF_001723915.1. Lineage (NCBI taxonomy): Eukaryota > Metazoa > Chordata > Crocodylia > Gavialidae > Gavialis > Gavialis gangeticus. The sequence continues at coordinate 160,967,363 of NW_017729022.1, read as the reverse complement.
GGGCCAAGTTCATGTTGTAAGGCTTGATATACTTCAGATAAACTAAGTCTATGAGAATTAAGGTAATCTCCCTTTTCTGAGTGGAACCAAAACCATGTCTCCACCAGCCACCTCTCCTTTCTTCCTTCAAAGACAGTCAGTTGACTGACTTGCAACCTGTACCATACTGTACTTAAAAAAAAAGCACAGCAGATTCTTTATCCTCTCTTTTGGGAGGAAGCTGGAGGGCCAATGAGATTTAGTAAAGTAGCCAACATTACTATGGACTCAATGGAAGTCATGAAAAATACATGCTTGATATGGGGTAAAGAACAACAACTACTTGGTCTGAGGAGAGGCAGAGGACAAAACGAGAAGTACAACTGAGAGGCTGGCAGGAAGAAACAAAAAGTTTGGCCAAAGAAATATTCTGCCAGATGGGCTAAATGCAGGATTTGGGTCAATTATTAAATCAGAAACACCCCTCACAACCAACTAATAGTGAAGAAAGAATACCTCTTAAGTGTCTGTGAAACATTAAGGCAAAAACAACATGACATTTCCTCAAAAAGGCTATTCAGTAACATGCACATTTAATATTCAATGATGCATATACTTTCTCTTGGGTTGTACAAGAGATTCTGAATGGGACACTTAAATGTATGCCTGGCCCAAACCTCCCCCCACATGCTGCTCTACTTTTAATTAGACTCCCTGTATTTCCTACAGTAGTACTAACGGCATCAACATTAAATTCTGAATTTTAGAATTTGATAGCTATTTATCTTCTAATAAGTCCTTCCCATTAACTTTAATATCTAGGTCATCACTATCACAACCTTAATAATGAACATTTTGTCATTTAAGGCAACTGTTTGAGAGAGATAATTTACAATGATGTAACAGCAATTTTTAGTGACCAAGTACAAATAAGTATTTCATGCACAGGTACACATATACTCAACTTCTTTCTACCAAGTTCATGCACCTCAAGGAAAGATTTGGTTCTACACATGCAGTTTTAATTCTGCACCTGTTTTGGGTCTGTTTTTTAAAGAAAAAAAAAGTTTGATGGCTACATAAGGACATGCACCCTAACGCAACATCTAATGTAGCCCATACCTTATTTATGAAGAGATACCAGATGCCAACTACAAAGACATTAGGAGAAACATACATCTCTGAAGTTTCCATCTTCTATTTTCAAATACACACTTAATTTTAAGGGGCATTATGAAATATCGTGTTTGCCATGAAAGAGATTCATATTTTTGTTATAACAGTCTGCAGTATATATGCCTTTCTTCCAGCCATATTAAATATGGGCTTTCAAGTAGATGACACTCCACAAATTCAAATCAGAAAGAAAAAAATAAATTATAGATGGACTTATGAGCAGGTATGTTTTTGGTTAACAAAAAACCATGCTACCGAGTCAATAAGCATTCCCACATTTTGCCTAGCATCATTCACATTTCAGTTTTACAATACTAAAAATCACAGAAACAGAGCAAAAGTTCCTTTAGAAAATGTATCAATCAGTTCACATGCAACATGAATTACAGATAAATTTATTCTGCAATTGAATAAAGGATCTAAGACTCTCCCCAGAGAACTCTTGTGTAAGCAGCAGAGAAAACACACAGTTGTAAGGGCAACACTATATTTCTGCCCACAAAAAGCAGGTAGCTTTTAGGCATTACATCTCTTATTTAGAAGTAAATGTGTTTATTTCTTTTGGTAATAAGGCTGATTAAAAGGGGTTTGTTTTCCTTTTTTACTAAATAAAATCAGTAACAACAGTTTTTAAAATAGTTAACCATTATTTAATTTAGTAGCAAAACAGCTACTGCAGCATGAAATAGTATTTTTTTTTTCCAGTGGAATTCCCTCCCTGTCCACATCCCCCAAATTGGCAAGGAAGTCTCTATTCTCAAGCAAGTTTTTTTTTTTACCCCAAACCAATTTCAAACCCAAAAAGGCAGGCTAAAGGAAACCAGTCGCCATCAACAAAGCTTCCAACACAGAAGGGACCATGTGAGGAGCACCGGCCCAATCCTCTTCCTGGCAGAAATCATCTGACAAATGGAGAACAGGAAAGTAGACTGGCTTCCCTGCCACCACCACAGCTGGACTAACAGATGACCCTAAACATTACTGCTTGCTGTAAGTGTACCTCAGCTATCCTCCTAACATTTAAATTACTAAGACTGAGTTGTGAGGCTGTATCTACTCAATACCCTTTCCCCACCCAGCGTGAGGGTGAGAGCTCAATCTACAACAGCAGACCTTCCCAAACTACCTCACCTTTAAAAAAAAAA
>NW_017729022.1:160964072-160964891 GCF_001723915.1 Gavialis gangeticus | reverse complement strand
CAAAAAAAAATATATTATATATATATATATATATATATATATATATATATATATATATATGCCAAAACAAAATTTTCTTTCAAAAGAAATAATACAATTATGCAGGTTACAAAGGGGATTGTTGTGTTAAGCATACATCAAGGAAAAACAGAAAGACACTGGAAGCTTTGTCTCTCCCACACCTCTCAAATACACACAGTGAATCCCGGTAAATTAAGTACAGCTCCCCCCAAGCTCTCACAGACCAGATGCTGCCCCTGCAAAGCTCCAGTGACTGACATAAAAACGGCAAAATACAAAGGGAGAGTAGAAATCCACGTTAACCTTTGCAAATGCAAGGCACGTCCCCGGTACCCAACTGAAGACACATACAGGCACACACCCGGAGCTCCCATCACCTCACAACCACAAGCCCCCATTTGCAACCCGCCGGCAGCAAGATGTCAGGGCAGAGTTGAAAAAGCGATTTACCAGGCTCGAAGTCGGGGATGCGCGCTTGATATTCCGCTCCGACCCTCATTCCTACATCTGCAAGGCAAGGGAGGAGGGGGGGGAGAAAACCATCAGCAGAGCAGAGCAATGACTAGGGGTTTTCTCTTTGCAACGGAGGGCGGTATTTAAAACAAAGGCGAGCCACACACGCCGGCTGCTCGACCTGGCGGTTCCAAGGGCCGCTCCAGCGCCGCGGTACCAGCAGCCTCCGGCGCCTCAGCCCTTTAAAGCGGCCACGGCAGCGCCCGAGGCTCCCCCCGCGCATCACGAGCGGACCGTCACGGGAAGGGGGGGGGCGGGGGAGGTATTTAAATAAAAACAATGCGG
>NW_017729022.1:160963463-160963696 GCF_001723915.1 Gavialis gangeticus | reverse complement strand
TATTTGCCCCTTACCCGCGCAGGGATTCCATGGGGGGGGCGGAACGCGCCGCAGTGGGGGAGGGGCAGGCGCTGGGGGAACCCCGGAGGGGGAGGGAGAGGGGGTTCCCCGCGCGCTACACAGACAAGCTGCGAGAGCCGCCAGCCCCCCGCCCCGTCCGGCTGCCCGCTGAGGGGGCGGGGCCGGGCCGGGCCGGGGGTGGGGCCAGGCCTAAGGGAAGCCCGTGGCGGGGG
>NW_017729022.1:160961989-160963396 GCF_001723915.1 Gavialis gangeticus | reverse complement strand
GCCAGGCCTAAGGGAAGCCCGTGGCGGGTGCAGTACCCAGGCGGGGAGTGGAGGTGGTGCTGGAGGAGGGACGGCTGGGTCTGCTGTGGAGCAGTGGTGTGTGTGTGGCCCCCTGCCCCGCACTTCGGGAAGCGCCGGCTTGTCCCTTGCCCTCGGCTTTTGACTGTACAAAAACATTTTTTTTAAAGAATTTTTTCCTGTTTCAAGACAAATCAAGTCCAAATCCGTGAGTCAGTCCAGAACCATAAGTGAGCCTAGTACCGGCAAACATCCTCCACCCCCACTACAGGCTTCAGATATTTCCAGTGTCTTTTGGTGGCTATCCCACTTGCAGGCCCAAGCCCAGAGACTTGAGATTCAGGTGCCCCCAAGTTTTGCCTGCCCTCAGCCATAGGGCCACAGGAGCAGGTTAGGGAGGAGCCTCCAGTTGCCATAAAAATGGGCATTGAGGCCCAGCACCTCAGCAAGTACTAAACCACAGCAGAAGAACAGTTATCCCCAGGAGGGCTTATGGAAAACTGCCTTCTTGGACCCTGAGACATGGTGTTTCGCCTGCCACGTAAGACTGTGCAAAAAATACTAAGGGATTGTTCCCTTCCCCAGAAAGCCCCCGGCCACTCTTCCTTTCCTAGCGCTGCGCATTGCTCTTTGAGACCTTGATTTAGGGTGTGTGCCCCTTGGTGCCTGGCACCTCTGCAAGGCTCTCCAGGCACCCCAGGGTGCGGTGGTGTTCTGGGTGGGAATAACTGCTCTTAGAGACCTAAAGCCCTACAAATGCAGTTTGGGCCTGAACTCCTTGATGTCTCCCCCGCTCACCCCAGATATCCACAGGCTTCTCCCTCCATTTTATATTTCCTCTCTTTCCTTTCCACATGAGTGTGTTTGATGGAGCAGCTGTTACAACCCTAGCTTCCTACCTCTCCTTCTAAATGGAGGAGGATGCCTGGCTTTGCATTGGCAGCCTCTGACACTCATAATAATGGGGAGCGGAGTGACCCCCCACCATGTTGTCCCTTGTAGTGTGTGAAGGAGAAAAGAAGAAAGTGGTCACAGTGGAATGAAGAGGCAGAATATGAGGAGAAGGTTTACAGGAGAGCAAAGGAGAAAGGAAGCAGGGGCCCTGAAGGGAAGCTGGAGGGTGAGGATGGATGAAGCTGGAGGGTGAGGAACGGATCAGGAACCAGTCAGTCTATGGGCATAAGAGGCAACAGTCTGTGGACTCAGTCTGCATTGGTTAAATAGGCACTGAAACAAAATTTAGGTAAAATTTAAGTGCAGAAGTTGCAACGTGTGATCCAATATGCCCTTGCATTAGCAAAACTCTGTTTTTCTTTATTTTTTTTTACATTTAAAATGCATTCCCTCCCCTTCCCCAACCATTTCTGACTTGTTCTCTCCCTCTCTATT
>NW_017729022.1:160960416-160961778 GCF_001723915.1 Gavialis gangeticus | reverse complement strand
CCTGGTTGTGTAACCCATGACTCACACCTATCCCTCCTATGTAACTTGGTTCCTGAATGAATGGAGATGAATGAGGGTGCTTCAGAGACAATGGCAGTAGGTCTAAAAATAGCTCCTTTCGAACGATCAAACCATCAACATGAATAGCTGGACGAACAACCCAGCCATTGGAACCACCCTCAGCATTCAAGAAACAAAAGATGGGGCAACCCACCATTGTGCCAGGCTGCTCAGTATGAACATCTGGAAACCCTCTGGAACAGGACTGACATTGCCTGGAAAGGCCCTCCCCCATAGGAGATCAGAGGTAGTCTACCCCATAAAAGTGAGTAGTGAAGACTAACTCCTTGGGATGCCCTCTCCATCTGGATCAGCACCATACCACATCACCTATCCACCCAGAGGCCCTGCCAGTGACCCCCCCCTCTGGACAACATCTACTGGACAAGGACCCTTTCCAGCCTGGGTAGGTAGCTATCGTCCCCCACCCCCTCTTAAACCAAGGACTTGGACTCTGCTTCTCTTCCCCACCTGGACTCCAGCCCTTCCACTGAGTCTCTTTCTCCTGCTGCCATTGTGAGTGCTTGTGTGTGTGAACCAATAACTTCATGGGGCTGTGTAGTGTGTTGCCTGTGTAATAAAACTGTTATTTGGACCCCTAAGTTGGGTTTTGCTTTACAATGGTTTGGCCCTGCTCCAATCTCTGCTCCTTGCCCCTCTAACTTCTGTCTCATTTCTCCCTCACTGCCACCTCCAACACTTGTCCTGAGCTCCTCTCTGCCTGCAAACCCTCTGTTTCTTTGCCACTGTCTTATCCCCACTGCCTTTTTCCCTGAGCTCCCAGGTTTTCTGCCTCAGTTTCTTTCCTGGCTGTCTTCTCCTTGCCACCACTTATCTGCCCCCGCAATATCTCAGCTATCTGCCTCAGTTTCCAGCCCCAAGCTGTCAGGTTTCTGTTTCTCTCTCTTTCCTGGCTGTCTCCTCCTTGCCAGCAGGCTTTTTTTTCCCTTGCACTAGTGTCCTCAAGTAACCCTGGGGCCACTTGATCTTAAGTAAACCCAAGCCTCAGTTCCTCAGCCAGCTTCTCTCTAGTCCACTGATTCTGGCAACTTTCACTCCCTGCTTTTTAACTCTCTCTCTTGCCTTAACCTTCCCCCAAGTATCTCAGGTACCCAAGCACACACATACATATTGTACCATCCAAGGTAGGAACTTACCTGTGTGTATGTGTAGGTGGGTTGTATGTGTGTGAACTGGTGTGTGTGTGTGTATGTATGTGTATATCTGTCATTGTGTGCAAGATATACGAATTAGTGATCTGTGTATGTGTACTGAGTGTGTGGGTATGAACAATTGATTTTT
>NW_017729022.1:160957573-160960281 GCF_001723915.1 Gavialis gangeticus | reverse complement strand
TGTGTGTGTGTGTGTGTGTGTGTGTGTGTGTGTGTGTGCGTGTGTGCGCGCCTAATTGATGTGTGTGTTTGTATATATGCAATTGTGTCACACTCTCCTGTCTAACAGCGCAATATTGAAATCCTGAGTGTTGGCCTGACCCCACAGGGCAACAGCATCAGCAGCCACAATGCCTCTTACCATGGGTGGATCTAGGACAGGGATCGGCAACCTATCGCATGCGTACCAAACATGGCATGCAGCATGGTTTTTACTGGCATGCGGGCTGCTTCCCACCCCAACTGGCGGGAAGAGATATGCCCAGATTGAGCAGCACATGGCTGCCCAGGAACAGCCTTGTGCTGCTGCCGACCCCTACTTAGCCAGACTTGCCACCGCTGGACCCAGGCCCCGGAACACCCTGACTACACTGGCCAGGTAAGAGCCCCTGGCCCTAACCCTAGCTCGGCCCCCTGCGGGCCCCATCCCTGGCTACATCAGTGCCCTGATGGCCCTGGCCCCAACCCTGTGCTGCTGGCCATGTGCCACTGGCAGGCCCCAGCCGGCACCATCACCGCTGAGGGCCCTATCCCTGGCCCCGGCCACGTGCTGCTGGCAGCCCAGCCCCATCGCTGCTGTGGGGCCTGTCCCTGGGCCCATCCCCAGCCGGCACCATCACTGCCATGGGCCTGGGCCCGGCCATGTGCTGCCGGTAGCCTGGCCCCATCGCTGGATTGGGGCCGTCTGCAGCGTCGGGATGGGGCCAGGGCCATGGACCTGCACAGGCTCTGGCCCCATCCTGGTGCTACAGAATGCCCTGGCCACATGCTGGGCCCATCGGCAGTGCCAGGATGAGGCCGAGGCTGAGGTTCCATCCTGGCACTGCCAATGGGCCTGGCCCCAGCTATGTGCTGCCGGCAGGCCAGGCCCTGGCCTGCACCGCTGGCAGTGGCACTGGGCTGGGGCCGTCTGCAGTGCAGGGATGAGGCCAGGGCCCGGGTCTGCGGATGAGCGTGGGCCCCGGCCCCAACTTGGTGCTGCAGACAGCCCCAGCCTCAGCCACATGCTGCCAGCGGGCCTGGCCCCAGCCAGCACCACCGCCGCTGGCCCCAGCCGCTGCTGGGCTAGGGCCTGGACTTGTGCAGGCTCCAGCCGCATCCTGGTCCTCCCAACCGTCCCAGCCTTGGCCCATGCTGCTGGCAGGCCCAGCCTCAGCCCTCGCTGCCACCGCCAGCCCCAGCCCAGTGCTGCTGCCAGGCCCAAGTGTCATCAGCATCAGTGTCAGCACGGGGCCAGGGCCTGCACAGGCCCCAGCCGCAGTGGTGGTGCCAGCTGCTGGCAGGCCTGGCCTCAGCCCTCACCACCACCGTGGGCCCCAGCACAGTGCCACTGCCAGGTGGGGGCCATTGGCAGTGTCAGGATGGGGCTGAGGCCATGGACCTGCGCAAGACCCAGCCCCACCCTGGTGCTGCCGAAGGCCCCAGCCACGTGCAAGCCCAGCACCAGCCAGCACCACCACCACCACCGCCACAGGCCCCAGCCTCAGCCCAGTGCTGCTTCCGGCTCCATCCTGGTGCTAGCGACAGCCCAGCTGCAGCCCCAGCCCCATGCTGCCAGCAGGCCCTGGCCCCAGCTTCAGCCCCAGGTGCATGCTGCCCATGGCTGGGCTCCAGCCCCAGCCCCAGCTCCCTGTTGCCTGTGGGCCCCAGCTCCAGCCCCATGCTGCTGTGTGGCCCCAGCCCCGCAGCCATAGCCCCTCACTGCCGGTGGGCCCCAGCCCCACAGCCGCAGCCCCTCGCTGCCAGTGGGCTCCAGCCCAGCCCCACACTGCCCTTGGCCCTGGTTCCAACGGGCACAGTGCCAGCACCTGCTGGCTTCCTGGAGCCCAGGGCTGGGGAGGGGAGGCAGCAGTTGTTTGCAGCCTCCTGGCTGCAGCTGGCTCAGGTTCATGGTAGCTGCTGGTAGCCATGGAGCCTGGGCTGCTCCCAGTAGCCAGCTGGGAGGATGGAAGCCCTGCTGCAAGCAGCCCGGGCTCTGTGGCTATCAGCAGCTACCCAGAACCTGGGCCGGCTGCAGCTGGGAGGCTGCAAACAACTGCTGCTTCCCGGCTTCAGCTGCCTCCCAGCCCCAAATCCAGCCCTGGGCTCTGAGGAGACAGCAGATACCAGTGATGCTCCCCACTGTGCTGCCCTTGCCACTGCTTCTGCAGAGCAACATGTGAAACCCAGAGCAGCAGGGCACAGCAGGGGGCGCAGAAAGCTGCCTGTAGCTCTGAGCTCCCTGCTGCTCTGGCCACACTTACCGTGCAAGTGGGGGCAACAGTGACGGACTCAACCCTGTGTGCTGCCCACGCTGCTCCCATGCAAACAGGGGAAGTGTGACCCGGGCAGGGCAGCGCAGAGCTTGCAGCAGCAGGCAGCTTCCCTGTGCGGTCTCTCTGTGCGCTGCCACTCTGGGTCGCACACGCTGCGCTCGGGAGGGCCCAATGGAGGGCAGCAGGGCTGGGAGTGCAGTGTGTGTGAGGGCATCACAGCAGGGAACATCATCGGTATCTGCTGCCTCCCCAGAGCCTGGGGCCAGGTCTGGGAGGCAGCTAGGGTCGGGGCTGGAGCTGGAGGGCAGTGGCTGTTTGCAGCCTCCTGGCTGTAGCTGGTCCATGTTCTGGGTAGCTTTTGATAGCCATGGAGCCTAGGCTGGGGGCCAAGGGGCAGCAGGCCTGGGGGGCAGGG
>NW_017729022.1:160885162-160907705 GCF_001723915.1 Gavialis gangeticus | reverse complement strand
GCGCCTCCCTCGGCTGCGCGGGGCTGTCCCCGACGTCCTCCCGGCTCCCCGGACCCTGCTCTGGGGGCAGCCCGAGGGCTGGGCTCGGCGCCGCAGTGCCGGGGCATAGGGATAGGGATAGGGTCCGCTGACTTAGACCGCAGCAAGTCCGGTGTGTGTGTGTGGGTGTGGGTGTGGGTGTGGGTGGGGGGGGGATCTCACGGTGTCATCTCACTTTTCCTTATATCCTTAAAGCAGTGTGTGTGTGTTCGTACGTGCCCGATCTCAGTGTCATCTCACTTTCCCTTATATCAGTGTGTATGTGTGTGTGCATGTGTGAGAACCCAGTGTCATCTCAGGTGGTGCAGTCGCCATCCCTGGAGGTGTTCAAGAGGAGGCTCGACAAGCACCTCCTTGAGCTGTTTGAGCCCAGTTACCTCCTGCCCATGACGGGGAACTGGACTTGATGATCTTACAGGTCCCTTCTAGTCCTTAGAATCATAGAATTGGTCCCTTATATCAGTGTGGGTGTGTGCAATCTCAGTGTCATCATCTCACTTTCCCCTATATCAGTGTGTGTGCATGTGTGATCTCAGTGTCATTTCACTTTCCCTTATATCAGTGTGTATATGTGTGCATGTGTGTGAGAGAGAAAGATCTCAGTGTCATCTCGCTTTCCCCTATATCAGTGTGTGTGTGTGCGTGCATGCATGCATGCGTGCAATCTCTGTGTCATCTCACTTTCCCTTGTATCTGTGTGTGTGAGATCTCAGTGTCATCCCAGGGGGTGCAGTCGCCATCCTTGGAGGTCTTCAAGAGGAGGCTGGACAAGCACCTCGTTGAGCTCGTTTGAGCCTATGGCAGGGGACTGGACTTGATGATCTTACAGGTCCCTTCTGGTCCTTTGATTCTATTATTCTATGTCACTTTCGTGTGTGTGTACGCGCGCGCGATCTCACAGTCTCATCTCACTTTCCCTTGTATCAGCCCTGTAGCACCTGCCTGAGATCCCAACCTCTGCGGATCGCTTCTGTAATAGTAGCACGTCTGGGTGACAATTGGTGCTCCTATGTAGCTTGTCTGTAGGTTCAGTTGAACAGCTTGAATATTTTATTCGCTTGGTCTATAACAGTGCATGCCTACCCTGCCATCTGATGCAACTGAATAGTCATTTTAAAGTCAAACACAAGAACTGATGGCTGTACTCTGGGTTGGATCCTGCCTTTTTTCATCCCAGTGAGCTACAGTCATCCAAGAAAGTCCCGCTGATTTCAAGGGGATCCAGGGGATGTGAGAAGTCAATAGATTGCCAGGAAAACTTCTGAATAATTGTTTGTTAATGATGACATGACTCAAATTCAAGATGGTTACTAGGAGGGGTTGGGAAAAAAGAAGAATGTGGGCAGATGAGAGGTCTGTCTATCTGGCTTGAAATTTTGGGTTGTTTTTTTTTTTAAATAAAGAAAAATAGTATTTGCCGTTTTGTGTGCTGAGGATGGATAATATTTTCTTTTTTGAGAGTAACCAAGTATTTCTCGTGGATAATTGTGGCAGGGACAATGCCTTGAATTTCACAATTACATGTGAAAATGTATCAGTGATATCCAGATTCTTTCACATAGAGGCTTGCAAGTAAAACTGCTTCCTTAACAGGGCTGCAATTGTGTAGGTATTTATGTATATGCTTAAAACTAAGCAGGTGCGTTTGCAGGATCTAGGCCTAAATTTTGATATTGTTTTTTGGGGCTCCTTGAGAGACTAAGAACTTGTATAATTTATATTACATAAGATCCCCATATTAAAAGAAATACAACATTACAGAATTATTAGAACAATAATGAGCTACATTATGATAAAACAAAGACAGACAGTTATACTCATTTGATCTACAGTGGGAAACTCAAATGACTCTAGGGAAGGATTTTAATTTTTTTTTTAATTGGAATATCTTCTTGAGGAAATAGCCTTTTGATAAAATCTCAAAGTGAGGATATTCTTGATAACATTAATGCATCTTCATGTATAATTGTGATTGTGAATAGATCGTATCTCCACACAGTATTCTTAGGGAAAGACTACTGTATTCTTGCAAGAAACCACTACCCATCTTTGTGGCAAATCTTGTTTTTTTATGTAAAGATCAATTCCTACAGTCAGCTAGGGCTTCTAATATTCCAAGCTCAATTTATTTAACTTTTTTTCTCTAGAGACTACTTTGAGTTTCTGAACAATTTAATCATTTGAAAGAAACAAAAGAAAACAAACCAATGTCTCAGGAGAGTGTCACTGGCTGATCAAGTCGGTCACCATGGAGTGGAAATTCAGCAGAATGGAAGATTTGTTTTTGATACCTATGCTTTGGTGCTTTATTGAACCAGTGCCTAAATAGTTATCTTGTAATTATTATTATATGTGGTGCTTTAGGTGAGCACATGGTGTGTTATGGAACAACTAAAAAGAACAGGACCCTGCTCTCAGTTCTCTTTAGTTCTTGAGGACTGTTAAGTAAATAGAGGACTAGATTCAGCCTCTGCACTCAGCCTCCCATAAGGAGTGGTCACAGCTTTCCAGGCTAGGGAAGGGTCTGGGAAGCAGCAGAAAATCAGGGCTACAGTCTCATTTCTGCGATGGCCTTGCTTTTAAGAGGGAAAGATGTACTGCAGTCCCTTTCAGGTTACAGCTCTCTTCTCACTTCATGGTGCATCCACTTTCCTAAGTAGCTGTGTGTATGCACATGTATGTATGTGTATATATAATATATAAAAGCTTTTGTGATATGAAGCTCATTTCATCAGATGCTATGAAAGGCCTGCAGAAAGCAGAGGATAAGAAGGAGAGAGAGAAATTAAAATATAAAATACAAGCAAGGGAAAGAGTAGGCAGTTCTGGGAGAGGCAAACAAACAAGCAGGAATCTACCCTACCTGCCACTTGACTTCAGAGTAACAGGACTAGCTTTCCTAGCCAATATGAGTAAAGCATGGAGGATACCCACTTGCTGTTCTTTCTTCCTTCTCCTCACCAACCTGCTTGGAGGAAGAGTACTGGGCTGCAGACTCTGCCATGCCTTCCATGTACCTTCCATCCTCTCACGATGCAGGGAGCACAGAAATGACCTTTCCTAAGGTCTGGAGATTTCCCTTTTTCCCCTCTCCTTTTTTTCTTAAGTAGTCAAAAAAGGCTAGGTGGCAATGTGAGCCACTATAAAGCAACACTGTTATCTAAGTGCTATTTAGCTGGCAGCTGTGAGCAGGTTAAGCACTGCCTATGAATTCTGAATGCATAAATATACACAAAGTGCACTTTGGGGAGTCTGTTTCACTGAAGGTAGTGGACTTAGTCATAGGGCTGACTTTAATGTTAATTGGTGTGATGCATATGGGTCCTGCTGTACCTGAAGAAGCAGAATAAGTCCTAATCTCTGTGTATCGGAGGTGCAATTTAATTGAGAAGAACAGATTTGTACTGTGTGCTATGCTACCTAAAATGAAAAAAGGCCACATCATAAAGCAATTGTCCAAACCCCTTTTTTTTGGAAATGCTAATCTAAACAGATTATCAATTATGGCATTTTACCAGGAATTTAAAATGTAATTCTTTAAGCACTAGTTCATATTAGATGCAGAGCTTGAAAGCTGACCTGTCTGCATTGCAAAAGGGGTATAACCACATGGGATAATTGGTGACTTAAATTTACCATTTATACAAGTTTGTGGATCTTCATGTAGATTTGGTATCTTGTTCAACTTTGCGGCACAGAAACTGGAACAAGACTATTGCTGATCATTGAATTGCTGCACAGGTGAATAAAGGGGCATAAGCACCTCTCCGCCCCAATATATGTCTGGCCTGAATTGCCACTACAAGTGCAGGGAAAGAGGTGGTGTGTGAACTTGACTGAGAGGGGAGCAAGGCAATGGCTCCTCTTTCCCCGTATGCCTGGTAGAAGGACTGAGTCAGGAGGTGTTTAAAGAACTGCAGTAAATGGCTCCTTCCCCTCCCCCCATACTGAAGTATGGAGGGCCAGGAAAGTCACAATCCCACCCCTGGATTGCTCCTTGTATGGCACAGCTATGACCATGCCTCTGGTGAGATGTAAAGGGTCAGGATAGCCCTGGGACTTTAACTGTTAGATCTGCCTTGCTTTTTTGCAACAGCAGGTCTGTTGACTTCAATAAAAGCTAGTTATGTGAGCAAACCTCCTGTTTTTCTCTCCTTGGGGATACTTTTACTACAATTAGAAAAGTAATCTGAAAGAACTAAGATGTTGTTTACAGTTCTGCTTGTGAGCAAACTGTTGTGTTTAATATTTAAAAGACATATTTTTGAACTAGCCATGTACAAAGATACAAATAGACACAATGCAAAAGATGTTTAATTTTGATGGGCAAAAATTTATTTGGAGAGGAGAAATAATTAAAAGGGACAGAATGCCCAGAACACCCAGTAGAATGGATGAAAAATGAATCCATGCTATGAAATAGTGATTCCCTACACATTGAACTAAGTCACTTATGAATACTGCTAATATCATTATAATGTTTTTCTTCAGGTGACATAATAGCCAGGTGCTATATAACTCAGTAAGTTGTCATCCGTATTCATGGTCAATGCATTTAATTCAAATGGTTCAGTAAGTCATAGAACCAACCTTGCGATTTTTAATATTTTATCAGTGAACTAGTAAAAATACTTTAGATCAGGGATGTCAAAGATCAGGCCCGTGGAGACCCATTACCCAGTGCTGCCCCTAGATCTGAGCTGACCCATATGGTGCCCACTCTGGGATCTGTGCTGTATGTGATACCCACTCTAGCTGGCCTGGGACCCCTGTTACATGTGGTGCTTATACAGCACAGGTCCTGAACTGGTTGGTGTGGGTACTGCATGTGGCGTGTGTCCCAGACCAGCTGGTGACAGGGTGTGTCAGGTGAAGTGCAGATCTTGGACTGCCCAGGGTATCTAGTGCGGATCTCAGAGTAGTTAATGCAGGTGCTGGATCCAGTTGGGAAATGAGGCAGGGAGGGGGAAGGGAGTCTGTGGGCCTGATCCAGCTCACGAAGCCCACAATGCCAGATGATTTTGACACTCTTGCTTTCATTTTACAGAACTATATGCTGTAGTCTTTACTCGGGCAAAACTGTCACTGACCTCAATGAGAAATGGCTTGGAATTCAAAAGAATATGGACATTGTTCAGAATTTTGACCATTAATATAAATATATCATCTAACTATTGTCCAGAAGAGAAAAATCTTACAAAAGTTTATATATATATAAAAATCTTAAAAATACAAGACATGGAGCTAGCCAAAGATCAGATTATACAACCCCCAGACCAGTCTGAAGAGTGATCAGTGTTTAAATCACTGATTTCCACGTGTTATGCAAAGAGCAAAAGTTGACAAAGACCTTGTGCTAAAACTAATATCTAAAAAAAAAAAAAAATCCAATCCATGTATATGCTGAAAGATAATTACCTGAACATAAACACTATGTATTAATACCTCTGAAACTCTACAACAATAACATTTCTGTGTATACGTTTGCAAATAATATTGTCTGTTCTTCTCTATAGTGCGACATGGAGGGTGTGGAAAGTGCTGCTCCAGAGAAAGGAACTTAACATAGCGTAATGATTGTGCCAAGATAGATCAAAGGTCCTTCTAGCCCTTTCTGCTTAGAAGCGTGCTTGATCCATAGTGCAGAAAAGGAGGGGAAATAGCAGAGACCCTGAGAGTCTCTCTCAGATCCATAAATGATGGAGAATTTCCAGCTCTGAATCTTCCCAACTTCTGCTGACCAGGGGTTCAAGCAGTTCTGTGATATTCTCCCTCCTTCAAAACTCAAGGAAGGTGCTCTGCAGGGCTGGGTTTTATATGGAGGAGAAGAGCATCCAGGTAGTGAACAGGTGATCTGTGGGTAAGGCTGGGGGTAGGTAGAACATTATACCCTTCTATCCCCTTGCAGATTCTTTAGAGAAGTAAAACAAGTAGGGCCACTAATATCTCTGCTGTCACCCTCCACCATACTCTGGCCAGAGAAAGTCCATTAGAGAAATGGCTTTAGAGAACAGCATGGACAAAGAAGTGAGGTGGGCTGGCAGAAGAAAGTTTTTGGAGAAAGAGGGCCTCTGCCAATCTCTTGAGATCTGCATCGATTGGGCCTGCAAAAGAAATTAACTAGAAGTGGAAGTGAAATGATACCATCACTTTTCCTGTTTAAAGTGAAAGAAATGCCCAGGGAAAAGAGTTAAGAACAAATTTGATTTTTAAAATTCTTTCCACTTTAATAATCTGAAGTGTTCTTAGAATCACACAGAAGCAGCGGAAACAATTTTAATGTGACAGTTACTTTAGCAGCAGAGTGCTGTGTTGAGGTCTTGCTTTCCTAAGACTTAATTACTTTTGCAAATCATGCAGGGCATGTATGAGTCTATTTTGAAGTATTTATTTCAATTGGAACTCTTTAGAGCAGGAACTGTCTTTTGTTTCTGTTTGTGCTGCACTTAGTGGAATAAGGACCCGTAGCTAATGACTCCTAGGTACTACTGCAATACAAGTACATAAAAATAACAACTTATTATGTTTGCATAACTAAGCTGCAGCTGTTGAAATAAATGAACAAAGTGCATTTGGGGTGCATTGTATTATTCTTTTTTTTTTTAATGGGGTATGTTTGATTTCTCCCTAATTCACAAATTTCAGTAATTTGCAATGAGTCTCCCAATCTTTAATAGGTACATTTCATTCCATGCAGATAAGGAGCACAAAGCCCAGGTACCAATGATGCCATATTTTGAGGAGCTGTAATGAGTGCCTATGCCAGGTGTTGCTTGTAAGCTTCATCATGGTGTGATCCAATGAGGTTCTGCTGTGTACTGAAACACACTAAGTATCTGAGACGCATAAACTGATACAATGAACAGAGTTAACCTTAAGGTGGAAAAGCAGTGAGTTGTTCACTGTGGCATGGTGAGCAGGCTATATATGCCTCTTAAAGCCCACGAAGAGGCTGGAGGCTTTAAGAAGTAGACACCCGGGACTTGATTTCCCACATTTCTGTTATCTTAATTATATTGACTTCAGTGGGATTACATCATAAAACCAATGTAAAAAGAGTGGAGAGCTAGCTGGCCCACAGAATTGTTCTTTCATCCTGCACAGAGGTCCACATATCTTCCCCACCCAGGTCAGTAAAAAGGTGGTATTGGGCGCACCAGAGTCTTCAATAATGTTTTGGTCTGGGGCTAATTCCTGAAGAGGCACAGAAAGGTGCTCTGTTAGTGTATCAATAGGTGCAGTAGCTGCTGATATATTGACAGAGGAGGTGGATTTTCACCTTTGTCCATCCCTGTGCCTACATAAGGCAACACTTACATAAGGCAAAGTGAGTTTCATCCTAAACAAATGAATGAACAAATTTCCTGTGTGTTTATTAAAGGCAAATGCATTAAAATAACTAAGATGCTTAAGTGCCCAATCCTGCAAGACTCTGCTCTAAACAGTCCATTCAAAGAACTCTTTTAATTACATGGGTAAGATCTTTAAGCCTAGGTATAATGGCCTGATTAATCGAAGTATTTAAGTACAGGAGACTTCAATGGTTCAGGTACTTACATATCTTGCTGAGTTGGGAACAATGGGAGAAGAAAAATGGCTTTTGTTCCTGCATGATTATTTTGAAGTCAATTAAAACATTCTCTAGTAACTCAATTGGAAACAGGACAGACCCTAAATCTGCAACTTTTTTCTCCAGGCAACAGATCAATACTTTAGAAACATCTATGGGAAAATAATATTTTCCCAATCTATTTTCCTAATTTGAATACCAACAATCTTGCTAGATTTTACTACTAGTGATTTCTTTTCTTCTTATTTTGAAATGTATAACCGGGTCTCTTAAAATTAATGATATTGATAAGCAGTAAGAAAAGAGAATAAATAATAAGAATGGTGGATATCTAGTTTTAAATTAATGTTTTATAATACACACTGAGGAATGCTTGGTGAGGCTGCAGAACTACAGAAAAAGACTTGGGGTTTACAGTGGACTGTAAGTCAAATGTGAGCCAGTGGTATGTTCTTGTTGCAAAATAAATTAAACAGCATACTAGGCTTATTAATAGGAGTGTCACTTGCAAATCAAGAAGAGTAATGCTTCTTTTTTATTCAGCACTGGTGAGGCTTTATCTAGAGTACTGTGTCCAGATCTGGGCCCTACGTTTCAAGCTGTGAACAGATTGGAAAGAGTCTAGCGGAGAGTGGTGGGTAAATCAGGTATTAGATAAAAGCACCAAAAAGCCCGTACTAAAGCGTTTGATCCATACAGATGTTGGGAAAGCTGGGTCCAACTAACATGATGCCTTTTCTGGGCATGCGCTGGGCTCAGTGTGGGAGCACACTGAGTTTACAGTAAAGCACCATTTTTTTCCACATCTGCAAGTAGCTACTCTTCCATCCCTAATTTCTATGATTCCATAAATCCAAACATTTCCACAGTGATAATTAAACGTGTCAGTCCATTTCTGCTTTAAAACCTAGATTAAGATCGTAAAACAAATCTTAATGAAAACAGGTCACTGCAGAATCTTTTAATGCATTTTTATATAAACAAGTACTAAATGGATGCTCAGTAACCCAAGTTAGTGCTCAGTAGGCTGATGAACACCTTTTTTGTGACCCTACTGTGCAGTAGTATCATGTCACGTTTTTTGCCATGCAGTGCTACTTTGTAGTAGTATTGGGCTACTGCACAGTCAGCATCTTGTGTAGACGCTGTTACCGAGTATAAAGTTAGGCCTTGTCAAATGCTTTTACAGCTCTTGATGTCTGTGCTGATAGTAAATCAAATGTGTGGTGTGTTTTTAATGTCAGAAGACCAATGTAATTGATATAACCATAAACATTCTCTTCATTCTGGTTTCTTTTTAAGACCAGAAAGGGGAAAGAATCTGATCAATTAGATGGTGATATCTTGCTTCTAAGCCTTATTTTTTAAATAGTACACTGTGTGGTTTTTGCAGGTTGGCATTGGAGGATATTTTAAATTAGTGATAACATTTAATTTCTGAAAGTTGTGTTCTGTATATCCTTTTGCTTTAATATGTTTTTTTAAACTTTCAGTATAGGCATCATCTTATGGACAGATGCAGAGTAATGCTCTATACAATACATGTGCACTTTCTTTCCCTTTCATCCATATTTTATCTCCACAATTTCTGTTTAAAAAGGGGGAAATGATTTGCAGAACTTTAATTTATTGTCTCAAAAAAGTCCCTTTGGACACTTGATTTGAAACAGCTATTGTATTATCCTTCTAAAGATATGTAACTGTCCAAATGGTTAGGGTTATTACTGTTGATGAGGATGAATTGCTCTGTGCAGTTTAAATTCTTCCCATTTTAGAAGCCTACTGTCAAATGTTTACTATAGCACTGCAAAATAACAAAGGTTGGCATGGAACTATTCATCTTTCTGTGAACTGATGGTGGTAAGTAGATTTCAGTCTGTGGAACTGTTCAAACCAAGTCACTAGAAAGTTGTTGTTTTGGTAAGTGAGAAGTATGGTGAAAGGCATTTTTTATAGTTCTTTTCAGCATGTCCTTGTAGCATGCTCTATGTGCAAATAGCAAGCTTAGAATGCAGTCTTCAGTATGTGCTGCACTGTAATCCTGCTTGCATTGTAGCAACTCTGGAAAACCCTGTCTCTCTATATTGGGTATGACAATACCCTGGCGTGTCAGGGTGCTCCCAGAGATACCCCCTGGGTTTGTGTAAGCTTACTGGTCCCCTGCTCTGTTGAATGGGTATGCCCTTGTTATTAATTTTGCCCAGAAATCATGATTTATCACAGGCACTTTGGTAAAGTAACAAGGAAACAAATGGATTTATTACAAGGAACAACAAATGGTATGAAAAAGAAATGACCAAATGCTTGGGGGGGGGCAGTGTTGGGAGGGCAGTAGGGGGTGGTGCTGGGCCCCAGGGCCCAATCCAGCCCACAGGTAGGTCCTGTGCCACTTATCTGGCCCATGAGGCTAAAAGACCCCATTGCTCTGGAGTGTTTCTACCTGTGAATTTATGACACTGGTTAGCTTTTTATATGAACCTTAATCTGTAGGCAGAATTTAACCATATCTGCAAGGTTATCCAGTGCATTGTTCTGTCTATAGAATCAGGCTGTATCTTAAAAAAAGAAAAGGGTATGCCTACGATGCAGAATGCAGTGCTGTGCAGAAAGATACCAGGGTTCCTCTCAGAACTGAGGTACATTAGTCTGGGTGGAGCACTGCATTGATGTGTGTGGGCATGTGCACATTTGGAACGGTTTCAAAGGGAGAGGGAGTGAGTCTTGCTCAGAACTGCACAGCAGCAACTGTTTTAGCGGTTTTGTGTGGACAAGTCAAGAAGAATATAAATGTAGTGACACAGCTCCATCTTTAACCCTGCTTCATGCAGAGTTACCCCTGAGCTTATGATGAAGTAAATACCTGCTCTATGGGAATAGTTAATACAAGAACTGAGCATGAACTCTGCCTGAACGTAAAATGCTGAGACAGGTATATTTGTAATGGGGTGGCTTATGTCCGTATTGTGTTCCCAACCAGAAACAAGCACTCCAGTCTTCCTCATCCCCACCAGATTAAAAAATCATTATGCGGATTGTAAATTCAGTTGCTCACAAATTTGGAAATGTCAGAATTAAGGTTGTCCAGATGATTTCAATGTTGTCTCCTTCTGCTTATGCTTTATGATGCAGCCTTTAATAATGTGATTGGTACATAACATTTTTTTTCCATGGCATTGCTTCTTATTTTCAGCAAAGCAGTTGCAGTGTTTTGTAACACACATGGGACATAGAAAGCATGTTACACTTCTGATGCTGATTGTGACATGCCACCTGTGCGGTTCAGTGCCCTGCTAATATAACACACCAGCTAAGGGCACGGTCCTATTTCACTTTACATAGCTAAACAGTAGTTACCCATCTGTGTAACTGCCATTTTTGTCAGTTATGCACAGTCTTTGAACTTACACTTCATGGCTACTGATCATGTGCAGTAGGTTGTGCTCATGGCTTATGTCTATATACATGCACCCAAGCCTAAATCCTGAACTTCTGGCGTGGTGATAAAGAGGAGGAAGTGGGAAACCCAGGTTCTAGTCACGCCTCACCCAGAGGTCATTTGAACCAATCTTCTCTGACTCCCCAGTGCTGTGCTTCAATCATGAGGTCTAGATGAGGCATTATCCAAGCCCTTCCTGTCCTCCTCCTGAAGCTGAACCACTGCACCTCTTATATAATGCTCATTGGATAAAATGGATGGAGAGCAGTAGAAAAGCTTCAAAAAGAGAGCTGGAGAGAATACTAACCTGTGGCCAGGCGGGAATGCTATACTGGGATGTTGGTGAAACATAGGTTCAAATCCCCTCTGGGTAAAGGGGGGGGGGACTCAGAATTTAGATTTTCCACTTCCTGAGTGAATGTTGAAAACACCAGCAGTTGTGGGCTAAAACACAGGAGGGTCCTCATCCTCCACCTCCTCCTGCTTTGCTGGCTACAGTTTTGTGACTGTTTAGTCTAATTATTTGTGTATGCAATCTTGTACCTGCCTGGCCAGAGCTCAGTCTACTGCATGTGCTTAGTAGCTGTGTGGATGCTTACATGGAGTAGGATTGCAAACTGTGCTTAAGTCCCCAAAAAATGGCATTATGTGGCTGAGTGAAATACAGTCATGCTGCAGGTGTCTGCATCCCCTTTCTGGCCTTTGGATAGAAATGGAGACTGCTATTGTTATGTAATGGAGTTACGGTTCATTATATAGCAATAGTCAGATTTTGGTTTTAGTACTGAAAGTCCAAGTTCAAGCTCTTCTGAAGGTCCATGCAGGGTTGCAATAGGCCAGTGTTTCTATGTAGAGATATGACATGGCATTCACATACTGCATGATAAATATTGGTACTAGTCCATCCTCAGGCACTAGTAAACTAATTTCTGTTCTGTGAGGGATTGTTGGAAGTATTAACAGACACTGAAAGAAGTACTCTGTACTTTGCACAATGTGGTGGGTGGGGCTGATTCTTTTCTCACTCTGGTGAAACTTGTGAATAGCTCCATTGGTGTGAGTTGGGGTGGCAGTTGCACCAGGCCACAAACCCAACCTTACAGATCAGCTAAAGGTCAGGGGAGATGGAGCCCATATGTTGGCCTGTAGTATTGTGGTGGGTAGGGGTGCATGAATTGGATCATAGGGAAAGCTAGTATAGATATGGAGTCGGAATGTGTGTGTGTGGTAGGATTAGCACAGGCAGGAGTGGAGAGGAGGGGTGTCCATTCCTTGAGTTCTCTTTCTCAGGGAAGTGACTTCACTGAAGCCTTTTTATTTTTCCTCTTAAATAATTGGTAGGATCAGTTGTGAATCTTTGTGGTGCTTCTGATTCTTTGGCATATTGATCTGCTGAAAATGGGGACAGTTTAAATGAGATGATGTATGGGGGCAGCAAGGTGGATCAATTCAATTGTATCAACCTGAGAGGGGCAGCCCGGTTTCTCCTGGGAGTCGGAGGCTGTAGCTGACCTTCTAAAAACTTCCATTCCATTCACCCTTTCTTTTTCTCATGGACTCGTTATTCACTGACACAGTTAGTATTTGGAAAGGATTTTTTCTATGCATGGTTGCTGTGTAAATGATTTTGCCAAATACTCCTGGGGGGGGAAAACACACACAAAACATTTAAATGTTTTCAAGGCATTCAAAATGCATTCTTCCTGTCCCACCCTGCCTGAAACCTATTACGTCTTGGTGTATTTTAAATTAATATTTCAAAGAGGTCTTGCCGTTGAGCGTATAAGAGCTGGTGCATGTATAGGTTATAGTGAATAGTATGCTCTTTGCTAAATCTGTACACATTTGAAAAAGCAGGACAAATTATAGGCAGTAGGACCTTCCATGAGGCTGTTGCCTGTGCATTTAGGACCCACTGCAGAGCCTAAGAGCTGGAGCAGTTCTTACTTCTGCAAGCAGTTCTAGTAACTCATGACCCTTTATGGGATGGCTGCAACGGGTCATTTTTAGGTTCATAAATTTATGAAGCTCCTGGAGTAGGAAAAGACTCTGGTCTGATTTGAAGCTATGCTTTCAGAAGCTTTATGCCTCAAATCAGACCTGCTGTCCAAGCTTTGGGGTGTTGACGCTACTCCAGACTGCTCATGGGTTGCAGCACAGTCCTGATTCTTTGTAGTGTCTTGTGTCCCAGTTTCAGGCTGGCAGTGCAGGGATGTTTACAGCCTGGGTCTATACCAGGAACATTCTCAGGTGGCCAGCTGTTGAGTTTTTGCAGTCCTTCTGTTTTGCCAGAGTTATGTTTAGGGAATGCTTTGTGGCCATTGGACTTGGGTCCCCAACATGCTTTGCACAACTTCCTCTGCAGAATGCTGGACTAAACACTTCTTAAGTAACCAGTGTAGGATTCTCCCTCCCTTCCATAAACCCATCATGGGGTAGTATAGCAATGCCATAATAGCTCATCTTCTCTTGGTCACATGCACAGGGGGTATGGCCAGCAGGGGAATGAATGCAGTTGGAGTGCTTCTTCAGCCAGTTGCGTTTATGGTGCCTAACAGTGCAAATGGCACCTGCCAGGAATTACAACAGCTTGTACTACTCTAAGATGCTCTGCAGGTTCAGCTGCATTGGTTTCCAGCCAGCTCTAGGATTAGGAATGGGGGAATGGAGGGGTGTGGTTTAAAGACCTTTTTGCACTTAGGGTCTGAGAGCTAGATTGGGATCTGACTTGTTGAAATCAGAGTGCTCCATTTCACAGACCTCACTGATGCAGAGTCCTAGAGCTTTGGTCCTTGGCTGCTAATCTGTGTTTGGAATGAGAGAGTGCCCCAAACCTTTGTCCTTCTAAACTGTCCAAGTAAACTAACTGTGTCTGAGTAAATTACCTGGGAGATCTGCTTGGACTGTGGGAAAGGAAACCTCCCAAAATTTCCTTAGGGCTACAGCAGCCCGGGTCAGTATTTCTACCTCGTTCCATGAAGAGGGATGGATAATGTGGCTTTGTCAAAAAGCAAGGAATGATGGCTCTGTTGAATTGCATTCTTCTCTGGGCTGCTTGTTTCCTGGCCTTGCAGGTCCACTTGGAAATCCCTGAGCCCTACGGTACTCAGGGAACCACAAAAGAGTCCCTCCTCCCTTTTGAACTGCAGAACCTCAGATCCTCTGTTACCTCTGGAACTCTGTGTCTCTGAATAGGAGAGAGGCAAGAGTTGCCTCAATAACTGTTGGTCCTTATGTCGCGGAGTGATTGCTTCACTGATTACGAGTGTTTTCAGCATAGTGTATTGTCAGAGATCTTAAAGAAATGTAAAGTTGTGTTAGTGAAACTGAGCTCAGATAGTAGTATTGGGAATGTTCTGAGAACAAAGTGGGGCTGAGGTGGTCTGGGTGCTAAAGTGCACAATTGACAGCTCAGAGGTCACAAGTTTGAGGCCATAGAAGAAGTGCTCATGGCATGGCCCTATCAGATTCCCATTACTCTTTTAATTCTGCTAAATACCTTGTCACAAGGAAGAAAGTGAACAGACTAGTCATGCCTAGAGGTTATTCATTAGAAGGAACTGTACAGGGGAAGTTTTTGTCCCTGTCTTTCAGTCCTTTGTCAATCCAAAACATGTATCAATTGAGATTTATACTGAGTTACACACATCTAAGGGGCAGGCCCCAAATAGGCACAAAACTATTTTCCTTTTGGAGAGTGGAGTAAGGAGATAAATGTAGCACATTAAGACAGCTCCTGTTTTCCTCTGAGACCCCAGATTTCAGTTCCTGCTTCAAAACTGGACATTCAGTTTCTTGAAAACGTTAAAAGCCCAGGTCCTAGAATAGGGTGGAATGTAAGTGTTTCCTTCGGGTTTATCAGTTGACTAGCTTGGTTAGCTATGTTCACAGCTTGCTGGCCCTTGACAGTTCCATCCGGAGTTGCCCAAGTCTTCCTGGGCTATTTCCAGGAAGTTTAGGCACCTCACTCGAGGTGGCAGGAACCAGATACCTGAAAAATAGGCTCAGCAGTGCAATGTTGAAGTCCCTTCATGGCTCTAGCCCTCAGTTCCTCATCTAAAAGATAGAGATAAAAGTACTTCCCCATCTCTCAGACACATTGTGTGGGTGAATACTTTAAAGATTGTGAGGTACTCAACCATGAAGATGATAGGAGTCAGATAAGTACCTACACAGTCAGATGGATTGCAGATTGGCTGAGGGGTCGCACTCAGAGGGTGGTGGTGGATGGGTCATATTCGACCTGGGGGGAGGTGGGTAGCGGAGTCCCCCAGGGCTCGGTCCTGGGGCCTGCGCTGTTCAATTTCTTCATCAGCGATCTGGATGATGGGGTGGAAAGTAACCTGTTTAAATTCGCTGATGACACCAAAATCTGGGGGGAGGTGAGCACGCTAGCAGGGAGGGAGAGATTGCAGAGGGATCTGGATAGGTTACAGGGGTGGGCTAACAGGAACAGGATGCGTTTTAACACGGACAAGTGCAGGGTGCTGCACTTGGGCAGTAGGAACCAGCAGCACACTTACACAATGGGGAACTCCTTACTCGAGAGCACGGAGGCAGAAAGGGATCTTGGAGTCATTATTGACTCCAAGATGAACATGGGCCGACAATGCGAGGTCATGGTTGGCAGGGCTAACCGGACCTTGTCGTGCATCCACAGGTGCATCTCGAGTAGAGCCAAGGAGGTGATCCTCCCCCTCTACGCGACGCTGGTCAGGCCACAGCTGGAGTATTGTGTCCAGTTCTGTGCGCCCCATTTCAAGAGGGATGTGGACAACATGGAGAGGGTCCAGAGGAGGGCCACCCGCATGATCCGGGGACAACAGGGCAGACCCTACAGTGAGAGACTGCGGGACCTGAACCTATTCAGCCTCCACAAGAGAAGGCTGAGGGGGGACCTGGTGACCGTCTATAGACTCACTAGGGGGGACCAGAAGGGTTTGGGGGAGATGCTGTTTCCCCTAGCGCCCGCTGGCATAACAAGGAGTAATGGGCACAAGTTGATGGAGAGGAGGTATAGATTGGACATCCGCAAAAACTACTTCACAGTTAGGGCGGCTAGGAGCTGGAACCAACTTCCAAGGGAAGTGGTGCTGGCCCCTACCCTGGGGGTCTTTAAGAAGAGGCTGGATGCCTACCTGGCTGGACTCATTTGAGTCCCGTTTCTTGTTTTGGGGTTTTTGTTGTTTTCCCGCCTGGGCGGGGGGTCGGTCTAGATGATCTACTAGGTCCCTTCCGACCCTTAATCTATGAAACTATGAAACTATGAAGTATTTAAAATGGCTATAGAAAAGATATTCTGTAACTGGAATCCTGAATGTACCTGGAACAGTCTGTGTTTAGATGCAAATGGAGAGTCACCATTTAAGTTAGTAAAAGAGTCCTTTGCACAGCTCAGCTCTGGGGTTAGAATTTACCTCTTAGGACAGGGTAGATAGCAGCCAATATTAATGGAAACATCATTAAAATAATTGAGGCCAGGGCAGAATGTGACCTGAAATTTCTTCCATTGTTGCTTTTCATGTTTCTTGATGGCAAGATTGAATGCAGCATTCAAAGTAAACCAAACAGCCCCTCCTCTCTTCCCTTCTCCCCAGCAAACCCTCCAGGAACTTGATTCAGCAATGAAAAGAATGACTTGTTTATTCATAGTGAGGGGTAAAATACACATATTGTTTCTGGGACAAGACACTCAGACAAAAAACCATGAGACTTAAAATAGTTTGTAAGAAACAAAGCAGTTAAAATGTCTGTATGTATATAGTGTAGCTATATTACTGGTATATTTAGCTCTAAGGGGTATATAAGGATGCTTTTCATATTGTGAGTGGGAATGGGCAGTAGAACTGGATGCCTGAAGATGTACTCTGTTTAAACCCCTTCATCCTTTCTACCAAAGATTTTGAAGAGAGCTTTTTTTTGGCTTAAATTCTTTACAGTTAATAGTTAAATAGTCTTGTTTGTGTCTTTCACTTGCAAGAATCACTGGTGAAAGCCATAAATATTTGATCAGCTAGAGCGTGCAACATATACAGAAAATTAGCTAGCATTGTGGACTCTTAGGGGGTTTGTACATGACACAGGTTTCATTCTCCCTAAACTGAAGCAGTGGGCAGAGCAGTCCCTGAGCTGCGTGGCTAGTGCTTCCCTCTGTGGCAGCCCCTGGTCTAGGTGGCACCCAGCTCAGGTGGTCCTGGGGGGGCAGTGCAGCCATGAGGGGAAGCACTGGGACCCCTTGAAGCTCAGGTAGGCAGGCTCTGAGAGGAAAAAAAGATGATCAGGCTTGCTGCTTTTTCCACCACTTCTGTGGAGCCTGCCTTCCTGGGCTGCATGGGGCCTGGTGCTTCCCTCTGCAGCTGTAGGGTTTAGAAACTAAAACTTCTCAGAGGTGTTTTACTTTGCAGCACCCCAAAGTCATTTGCTGTGGCCCGAAGTCATATAAGGCGCATTATGCCACCGAAAGTGCTACGGCGGCTGGAATTAATGTGCAATATACCGCTGAATGTGCAAACAGCAATGCCATTTATGTGGTGCAAAAGGCATTTAACCTTCTTTAAACCTGCTTTAAAGTGTTATCTACAAATGCCCTTAAAGATAACCTTCTGTATCACTGCGGGTGAAACTCAGGTGGAGGTTTTTAAATAGTTTTCAAAGAGCTGGTGGGCCTGATTCTCAGCTTCCTTGTTTATGTAATCACTTGCAGCTGTCAGAGGAGAACCTACAATGTCAGCTATTTAGTGGCCCCATCCACCCATACAAGTGATAGCATTTTGTTTTCAGTCTGGATTGGTGTACCTGGCTGCACAAGATCCATGTCAGTGGAGATCCTGCCTCTGTGTGCAAGAAGCAGTAGGCTCAGTGTTTGAATGTGGTATCATTTTATGCACTAGCAATGCACAAAGTTCATGTGAGCATCAAGGCTTGAATCGTGCTTACTTTATTCTGCAGGGGGGAAATTTACCCTGCCACAGATGCACAACAGAAGGCACCATGTTCAGACCATGGGTGACAATGAGTGGGGCTCAGTGCCCTGCCTGCCATTGAAAGGGTGTTGTCAGCAGTGATGGGTGCTGAGTTTACATTCATAAAAAATAACCGATCCCCAATGTGTTGCCTGAGTGGTGCTTAGATGTTTCTGTGTAGGGCTGGATTTCAGTGGCAGGGAGGAACAGCTGTGTTAAAAACCATACTCTGGCACTAGGGTGGGATTGATTTCTTCTCCCTTGCCTTTCATTTGTATAGAGCTCCATCACGCAGGTTTTAGGTAGGGAACTCAAATTTAAATCATGTTGACTCCTTCCATGGGAATACATTGAGTAAAGTGAGCAGGATTAGGTCGCAAAGTGGATAGAACCAGGAAGTGCAGACACAGACTTATCTAATGTCTAACTGATGTGTTCTTTCAAACAGATACTAATTTTGTCTTGGGCAATGCCCAGATAGTGGATTGGCCCATTGTGTACAGCAATGATGGATTTTGCAAGCTATCAGGCTATCACAGAGCAGAAGTTATGCAAAAGAGCAGCACCTGCAGGTATTTGAGAGCGGATTTACTTTCTATTAAATAACTTGTAATGTTATGTTGTTACTTGAAGAGGGCAGGGGAGGTTGGGAATCCAATCTGTTTATTCCAGTTTTCTCTTTAATCTCCCTAGGCTGTATCTGTCAGTTATGCTTAGCAGGTGAAACAATACTACAAAATCTGACAAGGGTAATTTTTGGTTAAACCTTTTTTCACACTGTAAACAAATGGTTTTGTTTATTCCTCCAGTATCTTACTTGAATTCTTTGGTTTGTTTTCAGTTTTATGTATGGAGAACTGACAGACAAAGATACAATTGACAAGGTCCGGCAAACATTTGAAAACTACGAGATGAACTCCTTTGAAATCTTGATGTACAAGAAAAACAGTAAGTTGCATCTTTAAAAAAAAAATGTACATGTGACATATGCTTCCAGTTTGTCAGCCTGAGAGATGGCAGTCCTTGCTGTAATATTAAGTGTCAATCCTACACCTTGATCCATAAGAACAGACCCTTGTGTCCTATGAAGCCCCACTGATGTTGTGGGGAGTCTGCCCACATGCATCAGACTGCAAAAGTGAAGACTTCTTGCTTTAAAAGTCTTTAAAAGACTTTAGCACAAATAATCCTCCACTTACTATTTTGCTTTTGAATTCCAACTCAATTCCAAATCAGGTGTTGTACTGAGTGAATATTATTACATGGATTAATATATTATATAGTTGCCAAACTGAAAAAAAAAACAGAAATCATTTTGGGCTGACAGAAAATGAAACATTTTTCAGTTTTTCCTCATTTTGACAGGGTGGTTGGTTGCACCAGTCACTTTAAGAGCAGAGGCTGCCTGAGAAGCAGCTTGCAGGTGGCAAGGAGGGGGAGGACTGATTAGGGGGTCAGCTGGGCTTGAGGTACATAAGCCCTGACTGGTGCTGTGAGAGGAGGTCCTGGCAGCAGGGCTCTTGATAGCTGCTGAGCTGGGGTAAGCAGCACTGAGCCTAGCAACAGACTGGGCCTGGGACTAGGAGCATGTGAGCCCATAGCGTGGAGAAGGACAGCAGAGAGTGGAGGGCCAGGGTGCCCAAAGCTCAGGTAACAAAGAGAGCAGTGCCTGAAAAGGGCAAACTGGTCCTTGGAACAGATGGGACAGTGGCATGAGAGGGCTGGTGGTGAGTAACTCCTGGTGGTTGTGGAAGGTATGGAGGTCTCAACTGGCCCAGCAAGAGCGGCCAGAAGAATAGAGGGCCTGAGCCCATTGAAGGGCAGAGTGTGGGGCCAGAACAGGCCTTGGAAGAGATAGTCCTGGGGTCCCTGGGGAGGACGGAGCCCATGAAACTCCAAAAATTTGTCCATGGATTACCTCGTGATGGTGATACAGTTGTTCCTACATACCAACCCTCTGATGACTTCAGCTCGGTCCCAGAAGTCCACTTTTTTAAAAAAAATGAGTTTTGCAGCTTGCTTGTGGATTGAACAATGCAAGCTCAAGTGAAATAGTAAAGGGAAGCAGCTTGTGGTGAAGGATCACTTTCGTAGACCACCCTGATGCCAGCTGCTTCTCATTTAAATATGAGGGATCCCAACCTAAGCACCTCTGCTGACTGTATTAGAAGATTACCTCTTTACTCGCTGTACAGGTTGCTACCATGTCATTTTCCTAAATGTGTCTCACCAATTTGTCTCAGCCTTGATATTGAGGGGCCATTTCTAAAATCAGGTTTCCTAGCATATTAGGTTCTTTGTCTTCCTGCTGAGCTTGCCAAGTAGTACCAGCTGCATATGGCTATCCAAAAGAAGCAAAGGCATTTCACATGGGCTACTGAACAATAATAAAGTCTCTGCCTGCCAGTGCCAATCCACAGGCCTGCTTTGTCCCTTGTTTTCAGAATATAGCCTGTTCCGGTGAAGTCAAGATACATCTCACTGACCTTGTCATCATTTTGAGAGAAAACATTCCTACCCCAGCTTATTTTCCTTTCTTCTGTCTCTGCTCTTATTTTGTGCATATTATAATGCAGTCTGAGGCACCATTACCTCTGAGACTGCTGTATTGCTTGGGGCTTTCCTGGAGCACAACTTTACTGATCCCTATCATGAGAAGCTGTGTGCACCTGTTGAACAGCATATAGTCTCTCTGATTGCATCTCCCTGACAGTGTCTTCTGTTTCGAGTGTTTACCTGTGTCTTGCAGTTTATTACTATTCCTAGTCTAATTCTACAGGGGCAAATGCAACTGACCTCCATGCCTCCAATGCCAAGTAAATAAGATGTTTTCATGGGATCTAAGGGAGGCCAGAGGAAGAAATCCTCTCAGCTAACCAGGGATTTGGCACAGCATAGCTATGCAGCTGCTACTCTGTCATTGGTAGAGCATATGGGCTGTAGTAGCATAGTTTCATAGTTTTTTAGGGGCTGGAAGGGACCTGGGGCTTCTCTGTGTCCCTCATGCACATTTAAAGCAAAGTACTATAAGAGGGAGCAAGGGCTCCTGTTACTTTAAAAGGAAAAGGGCAGTAGGGCAAGACCTGTAATCTGGTGTAGGCAGCTGAGCAAAGGCCTGCTGCTAGAAAGTAAGCAGCCTGTAGATGACAGGGATAGGAGCTACGAAACTGAGTGTGGTTATCCTGAAGTCAGCTGTCCTGCAATAAACTGTAAAGGGGCAGAACTCCAAGAAGTCAGATAAGTACAGACAGCAGAGCAGCTCAATTGGCTGCAACAGAAGGGAGCAGGGTTATTAGTGGGCAAAGGAGAAACCCCTGTGCCTGGTTTAGATAATCAAGATCTGGTAGAAAGAGAGATAAGTCTAGCTCTAGGACCAGAGAAGGCAGACTGGCCCTAACCTCTTCAGGGAGAGGAGCTCCTGGGGCATGAGGCTGTTGGAGCCAGACCCATAGCCAGCCCAGAGAGCTAGAAGGAGACAGCTAAAAGGAGAGTAGGAGTTGCTGTGGGATAGTGACCCAGAACAGGGTTGAAGTGTTTTAGTTTGAAGCAGTTTGCTTGTGCTTCTGTTTCTGACTAGAGGCTTAGGTGTGTCTACATATGGGCAGTTGCGGGTCACAGGTTGGATGCTTGGGAGGCATTCCCTGTTATACAGGGATGAGGCCAAGATACAGCTGTGCAAGGGTCAGGGACCTGGTGGACTATGCCAAATGGCGGCAACAGCTCTGCATAGGTCAGAATGGAATTGAGGCAACCTGTGAGGCATGGGTCTGGCTATGGGGGGGAAGTGAGGGCCAGGTTTGGTGCCCCTCAGGCACAATTAGGGCCAGGAGGGCATGGGCAGTGCTTACAAAGTGCAGAATATTTTGAAGTAGTAGACTGAGCCTCTGGTGATATAAGTAGGACCAAGGGTCTGGCTAAGGGACTTAAGTGCAACACCACCAGGGTCAACCTGGGGCTCTAGGTCAGCTTCCTAAAGTAATGTAGCAATTGTAGCAAGGTGTGGCAGGAAAAGCAGTGAGGGGGTACCCTTAGGAGCTGGAGTGGGCAGGTTTGAATGGGCCATCAGGGGGAGCCACAGTCACCCTCAAGGGTCTGTCCTGCTATAGGTATGTAGGCGGTGGAGAATGTTAGGCACTCCCCTGTCTTGAGCTCTCTTGCAAGGCTCTAAGAAAAGACATTATGGAATAGAGGGCCCTGAACAAAAAAAGCCCCACAGTTGTGATGTGATGGCCCTGTCACCTACTAGGACTTCTATATTGTAGGACAAGGACCATCCAGGGAGGAGGCAGCATCTGGTCCACAAAAAGTGATTTATAAGCAGTTTTACCATGTGCTTAATTCTTGTGATATTAATTAAAATACATATCTCAGTGATCAGTAACTGGTGCTGCTTGCTCTTTAGATGCCAGTTAAATATGGTTTCTTAATACATTTGAGTATAGTGGAGATGCATGATTACAAGGCTGTGTGTTTTTTCAACTCATTGAAGTGTCACTATATTCATAGAATCATAGAAGTAGGGTC
This sequence comes from Gavialis gangeticus, assembly GCF_001723915.1. Taxonomy (NCBI): domain Eukaryota; kingdom Metazoa; phylum Chordata; order Crocodylia; family Gavialidae; genus Gavialis; species Gavialis gangeticus. The sequence continues at coordinate 160,885,174 of NW_017729022.1, read as the reverse complement.
GGAAGGGACCTT
>NW_017729022.1:160883674-160885151 GCF_001723915.1 Gavialis gangeticus | reverse complement strand
GACCAGGTCCAACAGGGCGTTTCCTCTGGTGGGACCATGTACCTCCTGAATTAAGTGGAGGTCCTGTATCTCGGCTAGGAACCTCCAGGAATGTTCCAACCTGGCGGACTGATCCTCCCAGCAGATGTCCGGGTAATTAAAATCACCCATGACAACTACATCCCTTGCCTTAAGTGCCACTGCAAGCTGGCCTGAAAATTCCCGGTCCAGCTCCTCCCCTTGGCTGGGGGGTCTGTAGTAGACCCCCACCGTCAAATCGCTCTCCCCACGGTCCCCTTGAATCTTAACCCAGAGCACTTCAGCTTGCCCCTCCTCTGACCCCATTCTGCTGGCAGAGGATGTGTGTTGCTCCTTGACATAGAGCGCCACACCCCCACCTTTCCTTCCTTCTCTATCCCGCCTGTAAAGCCTATAGCCCCTATTGCTAACTGCCCAGTCATGGGACGAATCCCACCACGTTTCTGTTAGCCCTATGACATCTGGGTTTGAACTAGCTATTCTGAGGGCGAGTTCCTCCTGTTTATTCCCCATACTGCGAGCATTGGTATAGAGGCATTTAAGGCCTTGCAAGACTGATTAGAGATACCAAAACCATTGGTGTTAGAAAGACCTTGCCTGTTGATATGTGATTGGAACCAAGGAATAACATAAAGGATTCTCAAGCATTTTCATAACATCAACCATATTCTTGAAGTGGCATCCTGTCTTTTACCTTTATTGCCATGAAGACCAACCCTCTTTCTTCTCACATATGGTCCCATTGCAGTACTATGCCCAAACAAGCAACTTCTGTAACAAAGTCAATATGAGATAAAGCTGGAAGAAAAGCTGGTTAAAAATGGCAAAGATTTTTCATTAAAAAGTTCAATTTTTTTCAATCTATAGGATTAAAAAATGACCTTTACATTTTTTCATGAAGTACTTAGCTCTGAAATTTTTCATTGTTTTGGCTTCTCCCTGTTTTGTCTCTTTCTTTTTCCTTGCTTCCTTCTCCACCCCTCCCTCCCCCACACTTTTCCCAAGTTAGATACTAAACTAGTAAGTGGAAGGAATAATAACAGACATAATATGAAAAACAACACAGCTTTGATTTTAATTTTGCTGAATAAACAGAGCATTATATAAAAATGAACCTTTTTGAAAAAATTGATCATCTCTGTATTTAATATAATTTTAGCAATTTTAAAATGTAAGCTATCAGGTGAGAGCAAGTGCAGGTAAATGAGAACTTCATATTCATTGAAGGGGAACTGGAATGTAATCAGCAGGTTGACTTTCATCTTATAGTTGGTAGCTTTATGAACAGCAATCAGCCTTTAGTTTATCTATCAGTTTAGGGGGGTATTTTATGGGAGCCAGAGCAGACACACACAGTCAATAGCTGAAGTCATTTAATAACTTAACCAGAGCTGGTATACATCTTCTGATACAGTTGTCTAAACAACAGTGACCTGTTTGTTAATAGTTACTCTTCACT
>NW_017729022.1:160874880-160878674 GCF_001723915.1 Gavialis gangeticus | reverse complement strand
GGTTGACTTTCATCTTATAGTTGGTAGCTTTATGAACAGCAATCAGCCTTTAGTTTATCTATCAGTTTAGGGGGGTATTTTATGGGAGCCAGAGCAGACACACACAGTCAATAGCTGAAGTCATTTAATAACTTAACCAGAGCTGGTATACATCTTCTGATACAGTTGTCTAAACAACAGTGACCTGTTTGTTAATAGTTACTCTGCACTTTACAAGGTCCATCATTTTACTGGTCTAGCATGTCTGATAGTCCTAAACTGGTTTACAGCAATGACTTACTCTGTTTTACCCTAAGGAGTGTGTTTTTGTGTTCTCCTTTCATATTGGCGCACACAAGTCTACTCTAAAACATTGCAAGAGTGTTACTTTTCACAGAACTTGAAATTAAGATTCAGAGAGGGGCTCACAGAGCGGTATGTCAGCCCCTTAATTTCACAGCAGATATGTGAAGATTGCTATTGGTTATTTGAAGTATGTCTTCATAGGACTGTAACTGCTGGAAGTCTTCAGGCAAAGCAGAAGCAATTAGAATGATCAAATTCCCAGAGACCAAACTCTCCTCAGAGTTTCTTTGGTGGACCCCTTGACCTCAGTGTGGGTACATGAGAGTCTCTGAGAGGAGACCGCAAAGAAGGCTTTCCTAAATTTTGAATTTTGAGCAACACCACACAAGGTTACAGTAATTTCAGGGGGGAGCTGGAATTCCATTATTGTATTATAAGTTAATTTGCAACACTGCTAGGAATATTTTGCACAAGGAAATGTAAAGCAGTGCCAGATTGCACTGCAATCAGTGGACCTATGCTGACTTCCTCCTGCTGAGGATTTGGCTCAATATATTTAAAACATTGCCTGTGTTCTTGGTAACACCTTAGATTATTAAAACTGACAGAGGTTTAAAAGCCTAATTTACTCCTCACTTTTTGTAGTAGTAGTTTTCTTTTTATATCTCTTATCCTGAAGAATGAAAATGAACACACGAATTACGTCTGTAATATCTAGTTAGCTTTGTTTCCTTGTTCCCACTTATTAATAGTGGCATAGGGTTTCAGTTACTAACAGAGAAGAAGTGGGTTTCTTTTAAATACAGTGGCTTCTATTGCAGTTGAAGCAACTATGTATGGTATTAAGTTTGTAAAAATGTAATTTTCCCAACCCTAACTCTTGTTGGAATTTGAAAAGACAGTGTTTGCTTAGAATCTGAAAACCTCTTTTTACTTACTACACAAAGGTACCTCAGTGAAGAGATACTGAAGTAATAAAAACTGAACCAGGCTCTAAGGAACAAAGACATAACTGCCTCCAGGCTTAAATACTAGTACTGAATGAGAGAGACTGTCCAACTAAAACAATAACCTTTCCGTTTCATAGTCAGGTTCTTCAGTTGCAGCTGGACACTTTGTAGTCTTTGACATGTGAAGGAATATGGGTGTATTACAGAAATTTATAAACAAATATTCACGTCCTCCAGCTGTGCTTGGTCTCAGCAATGACATTCTACCACTGACAAATCACAGTGATGCATTTGGAAGAGTTGGATGTTCCGCAGACATAGTAGCCCCTTAGGGGAGTCTCTTAGTGAGGTTTTTGTGCCAGCCCTCATCTGGCCAAGCAATGGGGCACAGGGTCCATGCTGATGTGGTCCCAGGTGGCTTCAATGCACTGTAAAGTGGTTCAGATGAGTCACAGCTGATACTGCAGCTTGTGTAATGAAATGATGGCTGCAGAGGCTACTTCTCAGATCTACCCTGTAACTGAGCAACAGATTTTACTTGCTAGATTCTGTACTTTTCACTTGCATGCAGCCTGATGGCTCTGGTTGGGTGCAGGTGGAGTGGATTTTTATCAGTAATGCCCATCTGCTTATTTTGCTTATTGATGTTGTTTTTGCCAGCATACATCTTCCAGTGTACAAGTCTGGGCACTTAGATGGCACACCAAAGAAAGCCTATAATAGTGACCTGCAATTGTACTCTCCCTATCCTTTTTACTCGTCAAAATTCACTTAGGCCTTGTGCTTGCACTTTGTACATGATGAACTTCATCCATTTGATTTCTTTAAAACTGCTTGTATCAACAGAAGACCATAAGAAGTGCCACAGTGGGCTAGACTCATGGTCCATCTAGCCCAGTATCCTGTCCCCAGCAATGGCAGTGATGGATGATATAGATCAGGGGTGGGCAAAATACTGTCTGCAGGCTGGATCCAGCCCATGAGGTCATTTTATCTGGCCCGTGGGGCCCCCAAAAAATTTAGAAAATGAATATTGATCTGTTCTTGGTTCCTGTCAAAATGACAGGAACCAGGGGCAGTAGGATCTAGGGGAAGCCTGGCGGGCTCCTGCAACAGCAGGGCCTGCCTGGCCCTGCCCCCCCAGCCAGAAGCCCCAACCTAGCAGGGGCTTCTGGCCTGGGACCATGTGGCTGCACCATGCCAGAACCTCAGGTAAGCGCAGGGGGGGAATGGGACCCTGGGCAGGGAAGGAGCCTGGGGAAAAGCTGAGTACAGGGAAAAGCAGCCCCTTGCCTACCTCGTGGCCTGTGCTTTCTGCTGCAGCCACTTGCAGCTGGCGCGGGGCTGTCCTGAGCAGGCACAGGAAGCCCCATGCGGGCTGCGAGCAGCTGCAGTGTAGGGCACCGGGCGTGGGGTGGGTGAGGGGCTGCTTTTCCCTGCCGCGCTCAGCACCAGGTTGTAACCCGCCCCTGCAGCCAGCCTGGGCCCCGCACTGGCTCTGGGATTGCCCGTCAGGACTGCGTGTGGTGGCAGCAGCTGCGACTCCCCCACCACTTCCTGCTCCACATAGTGTTTGCTGCTGCTGCCCACCCAGAGCTCGCAAGCTGGGCAGCACACGGGTGGTGATGGCAAACACTACCCAGTCCAGCAAGCGGGGGAGGGCCACAGCTGCTGCTGCCTCACGCAGCCCTGATGGGCAAGCCCAGAGCTGGCAGTGGGGGTGGGTTACAAGCTGGTGCTGAGCACAAGGGGAAAAAGCTGCCCCTTGCCCACCCTGTGCCTGGCACCCCATGCTGCATCCTCTCGTAGCTCACGTGGGGATGGCTGTGCCTGCTCAAGACATCCCCGCGCAGGCTGTGAGTGGCTGCAGCAGGGAGCACGGGCCACAGGGCAGGCAAGGGGCCACTTTTCCCTGGGCTCAGCACCAGCTCGTTACCTGCCTCTACTGTGGGGCTAGGGGGCACTGGGAGTGAGCGGGAGTGTGGGGCCCACACCGGTGTCACAGGGCAAGTACTGGCAGGGCCTAGGGCAGGGTGGCAGGGGTACAGGGTCCCAGCTGGCAGGGGCTCTATGGAATCGGGCCAGCACCCCCCTCTTCCTGCTTGTGCAGCCCAGCCCGGCTCCACAGACCCCTTCCAGCCTGTGCCCCGCTCTGGGCCCCAGCAATGCTGGCCCTGGGAAATTGGTCCCAAGACAGTGACCAGGGGGAGGGGCACCTGCCAAGGGGCAGGGCTACCCATGTGGTCCTCAACAGCTTGCCAAAACTGGGTAAGCAGCCCTCCGCCCAAAATAATTGCCTACCCCTGATATAGAGGTAGAGCTTTGGACTGGATCTACCCCTGTTCAATGGCATGCACCATTATTGGTTTGGAGATGCCAAAGGAAACATCTTCATCCATTCTGTTCAGTAGCCATTAATAGGTCATGCATGAGTTTACCTAGTCCCTTTTTGAACCTGGCTATGCTATCTGCCTCTACTATCACCTGTGGTAATATATTCCACAAGTTAACTACCTGTTGTGTTTTAAAAAAAAAAAAAAAAAAAAAAAAAAAAAAAAA
>NW_017729022.1:160866518-160874814 GCF_001723915.1 Gavialis gangeticus | reverse complement strand
TAAAAAAAAAAAAAAAAAAAAAAAAAGACAAAACTTTCTCTTGATAATTTTAAACCTTTCAATTGCTAATTTCAGTGGGTGCCTCCTACTTCTAGTATTCTGGGACTTTGGTGAACAAAATAGATTATACTTGTAGTGTTTCCAAAACAGAGTTCTTACTTTCTAAATTGTTAGTACAAACCACTGTGAGAGATCCGAGGGCACAGACATCGACTTTTTTTGGTGGTAGATGCTTGCAGACGTAAAAGCAAAAAACAAACCAAAAAACTTGGTGCTTTACTTTTAATGTGGCACGTTCCCCTACGGTGCCCTGCTCATGCCCTGAAGAGGCAGCACGTTACTTCAACCTGACTCTGCAGCATCTGTAAAGATTGGGAGCTTTAGTGCGGCTGTTTTGGCACTTTTATCTAATATCTGATTGAACTGGCTTTAGCTAAAAGTACCAAAAAGCCCCGCTGAAATGCTTGATCTTTACAGATGTTGCATGGCTGGGTTGAAATAATGTGCTGCTTCTTTTGGTAAATGTTTGTTTGTTTGTTTGTTTGTTTGTTTTAACATCTACAAGCTTGGCTCTGTGGGTGCTGAGCATCCGCTATTTTTTTTTTGGTGGGTGTTTGAGTCCTGGAGTACTCATGGAGTTGACGCTTGTGTTAGACAGTGGGGAAAATGAAGTTGTCGTCAAAAGCAGAAGAACAAATCCTCAAGTGGTATATAAGGTGGTGAGGATCTTCCAACTGAAGATTTAGCCCAGCGTTTGTCGAATGAGAAACACAACTGCCTTTTCTGGTCAAATACCTATGCCTAAGTTCTGTTGGCTTCAGGAAGGCCAGACTACTATGGCTGGGTTTCATCAAACTGATAAAACAAGTTCCTGTTGACCTTGGTGACTTTACCTGGCTTATATATTGACAGCAGCTTATTCTTGCAAATTTCTCTAATATCATCTGTGCAAAGACTCATTCCAATGACCCCTTTTCTGAAGAAAATACAAGGAAAATCTTGATTTCTGTCTTCATTTCTCCCCCCCACCACGACCCCTAATAATACATTGAAGAACTTTGATATCATATAAATCATCTCCAAAAAAATGTAGTATCAGAGCAGGTTCCAAACCAATTTCTTGTCTTTTTTCACCCCTTAGGATTCTAATGTGATAGAGCAACCTCTGTGTGCAGTGATTCCACCTGCAGGGGATTGTAATTGATTTTCTTTTTCTTGGCATGTAAAGGTCAGAACCTTTAGAACTGTTACCTGCTAATGTAAAATGGCATTGACTGCTGAAAATGTGGAGGCAGCAGCTTCTAAAGCACTGGAAAAGGCGTTATAAGGCCTATGAGTATTATCATTCTGTGGTGAGTGCTCCTCCATACTAAGCTGGTTTGTTCTCTGCACACAGTACACTGAGAGGCAAAATCTATAGTAAGACTTGTGCTTTTTATGGTCAAATGTCAGAGACTCCTCTCTGGTCCTAGTTAAAAATTGAGTTGGCAATATACCTTGTCTAGCCTCTCATGATCACATCTACTTAGATTGCTAGTTAATTAGTAGTGGGCAGAAAGCATGGCCTTTAAAACAGTGTAAAAATGAGTGCGGTGAAAGTGAAATATGGATGGGGAGAATGTAAAGGTTAGCTCTATTTCTTCTGTGACTGAAATGCAGCTGTCTAATATGTTGAGTGCAGTAGGATTGATGAAGACATAACATACACTTCTAGTCTTTTCATTTCCATACTGTTTGATAGTTTTTACATTCAGAGTAATACCCATGGCATGACTGTTTGATTGGAACATGATCATGTGCTAGAGTTGTGCTGTTTACACCAAAGGTACCCAGTTCAGGAACACCATTAACACTGTCGGTTCATTTATCAAGTGAATTATTTTCACTAGGTTTTCCATGTTAATCTTGCTTCTCTGTGTGAAGAAATATGCATTGATCTCTTGTATTTTTATTTTAAAATGACTTTTCGTGGTTAAAATGATATTGCTATATCCTTGGGTAGAAGTGCCAGGTAGGAATAAAATGCATATTTATACATCAGTAAATCCTCACGCTGTCTTTCAGTTTACAGGAGAGGAAACTAAGGCAAGAAGGATCTGTGTTGTAGATGTTAGGAGAGAGAGAATTTGGGAGCTCCTGGCTCATCTTTGTGCTACAGTAGCTGCCTAAGGTTCCATTCAAGAGCAGACCGCCCCCCACCCCGTGCCAAACTCTGTATATACTCATAGTAAGAGAAGGTCCTGCTCTAAGCATATTGCAATCAAAATAGACAAGACAGAAATTTTGGAGAAGACAAATTTAGGAAGATTAAATGTCTTATCCAGAAAAAAATTGAGTACAGCTGCAGCTTGCCTACACCTTTCAGTGTGTCCCTCACAACCGAGATCATAGACTCCTTTTCCAGGGCAGAGCTGAGAACAGAACTTTAGATCTCTTAAGATCATGGTTAGCTCTTTGACTCTGAGACTTTCCTTCCTCTCTTGGGTCTTGGTTCAGGCCTCTAGAATTCACCCCTTTCTTAGTCTTGGATTTGCTATTTAGTTGTTATACCACAATGTAGGATGATCCCAAGGGCTATTTGTCATTATGCGTTACAATTTTCCATGTTTCTTACTAACTGTTCATAATGCTTCCTTATAAACTTAAATGAAATTTCTTTTCCTTTTGAAAAATTAGTCCTATTGCATTAGGCAAACACTGGATTCTTTCACTGTTGACTTCAAATTTAACAGAAGTCATGGCTCAGGAGTGTTTACTTCTTTGTTTGTGCACTGGTATCTTCACTGACTTTTGCAAGGAAGAATGTTTTCCAACACTAAAGCAGAACATAAATGAAAGTAGTCGGATTGTTGGAAACACTTTAAGCTGTCCATGAACAGCTGTACAGCAGTGCCTTGTGGGAACCTTCCACACTTTACTGTATGAGCTCTTATACACCTCAGCATGTCTAAATTGAGGATTACATGTTGAAAATAGCTTTTGTCATTAAACTAGGCATTTTTGAGCCTTCTGTCAGTAGTGACTGTCTGGCCAAGAGAGGACATCAGCTTTGATGCTGAGGGCGCATACTGGCTGCTTGTAAGAGGTTGAAATCCTAGTTTCCAGGCAGATTTATTACCAGTTTAGTTTTAGAACTTTCCTGTTTAATATTTAAATAAACTGTTTAATGTTTAAAAAGTAAAATTCTTTTGATAATTAAACTGCTGCACAGAGAAGAACTCGGAACAGCTGCAGCTTGCCAAACCTTTTAGTGTATTCCCACAGCCTAGATTCCAGACCAGCTGTGAATTACCTCTGAGCTGCAAGAGCATTGTGGGTAATCACTTGCAAATGTGCATGATAGACATCCCATTATGTAGCATTCCTATATCCAGGACCCGTTTATCTCTAGAGACATTTAAATAAAGACTAGGCAAAGCCTATGAAATACCTGGTGAGGACCAAATCTGCACTAGCCCAGGGGAAGGATTGGATGATCTAATAGGATTTTTGATTTGTATTATCTAAGCTCTTCCTATTCTACACACAGCTCTAAACACAGTTCATGGGTATACAGCCATGAATACGAGCTTTACTTTGTCCTGTGAGTGCGGTGTTCTGGCCTACTGGACCTACAGAGGCTATCGAAAGAGTAGCTGTCACCAGAAGAACCGTCTCTGGTTTCTGGCTAACTAGAAACTCTGGTGTTTCATGCTGATGACCTAGCCACGTATCCTCCTTGGCTCTAGATAAAATGTTTATCAAGCAGTTCCAGTGGTTTGCATGCAGCACCTTGCTTCATGAGGAGAAAGAGGCTGGTGCTTGGCTTTTTGTATGCTGAGCTTGTGTCTAGTCTACAGTCTGGATTTGTTCCCTGTTCATGTCTGATTAAGGTTTTGACATGGATCTACCAAGCCTATAATAACAGCATGCTGTCTCAAGTAATTTATTTTTTGAGACCAGGCACTGCATCTACTTTCCCCTGGTATGCTTCAGCTAATAGCCCAGGTGGCAAAGAGATGATGGTGCTTTCTCAGAATAACCTTCCCTGGGCTAGAACAGCTTCCTCAAGATGACCAGAAGGAGTTCCTTCCTCTTCCGATGTTCATATTATCCTGAAGTATCTTGTTTTAGCATAGGACTTAGGAAGAAGAAATTACAGCAGGAATTAAAACCAAGTGGGGTCTCTCTAGCCACTTGTTTTCAGTTGTCTTTATGCATCATCAAGATAGTTAGGGATAGATGCTTTAGGAATGAGGGGTAGAGTTGTGCAATTTGAGCATAAAGCCTGTAAAGGTTACATTTTAATGAAAGTCTAGCACCAAGGCAATTCCGTGCTGTGCTGCAGGTTATATTTGGGGTGCTTTTGTGTGAAAGAACACACTAGTTAAAAAGCCAGGGGATGGTGGCTATGGGTGGCTACTCTAATTGCATGGAGAAGTAGGAGGAAAAGCTGGACCAGGATTTAAGGGTGTTGATGTGGGGTGGGGCGTGGCCAAGGCTGGACACGTGTGCTTTCAGTCAGCATGCAGACATCTCATACTTCAGAGCAGAAAGAAGAGAGCTGCATGCTCAGCTGAGTGTCTGACCAGCATAGGGCCATGCTAATCCTTAAAGTGGCTAAAAGAGGATCAAAGGAAAGAAAGAAGAGTGTACAGAGAATAATAATTTCACGCAAGGAATTTGGTTTCTCTGCAGCTAAGGCTTCTAAGCTAGTTACTAACTTAATATTTTTGCTGGGCCAGTTATTCTGCAGAGTTATTTCTTGTTATTGTTTGGGTTCTTTTTCCTTTTGTTGACGGCTTTCTCAAGTATATTAAGCTCCCTTCTCAAAACAGAACTCAGCATTTCCATGCTCTAGCCTCTTCCACAATGGGCTATCAGGGATTCTGTACTCATCTATTGCATTACCCTGCTTTGTGCTCTGAATCTCCATCTTTCTGTTTACTCTGCCATTTGTAGAGATTGCTGCGCATATGGTAGGGAAGCTCATCTGGGGTTTGTGACAGGATACTGCAGGCACTTTCAATGAGATATATTAAAAATTAAGTTTCCTTTATGAAATCTGTCCAAAGACCTCTGAGCTGCTCTTGTCTCCTGTGGCCTCAGAAGACTGCTCCTTGCCGAGATTGAGGGCAAGGTGGACGGTGTGCTGAGACCCTTCATACATCAGCACAGAAGGGAAAAATCCCTTATTTCAGCAAACCATTTGTGAGCTGCCTGAGGTTTCTTGCTGTTTCTTTGGCAGCACTAAGTATCAAGAGTAATTTGTTGTGGCATTTCCAAAATGGCAGTAGTGTTGCTAGCTTTGGCCATTTTCAAGGGGCCTAGGCCAAACTGCTAAGTGTGGCTAATGGAGAAGGCCCCAAAGCCCATTTCAGAGTGACCGTAGAATGAATCTCTGCAGATGTGACAACAAGCTTGGTCAGAAAAGAAAAGAGCCATGTCCAGGTAAACCAGTAATGAGATCCAAACAAACAAAGCAAAAGGCCTGAAAGGAGACATTATTAAGGAAGACCTTAAATATTCCCAATATAATGGATCATAACTTTATCTTAAAAAGTTAGTAGTAGTGATTGATGTAACCAAATATATTAGATGTTGTTTTGCTATAATAGATACAGTTTTATAGTTTTGTTAAGATTCTTAGAAAAGCTGTAAAAACAATGCAGCCTTGTCAGTGAAGACCATAAAGTAAGATGAAGAAAAAACAGGACACTGGCAAGCAGCATTCCATAGTGGTGAAGGTAGGTGATAGGAGACCCTCCCTTCTTTCCCAAGGATCAGTGTTGTCAACCCAAGAAATTCTTTTACTGACAATCTGAGAACTTTTCACTGACGAACATTTTTATTGACCATGTGCTTTTTACTAGCAGTAAAATAAATGTTCTTGGATTGGCAACCCTGTGGGGCTGCATCAATGGTTTTACACCCTGCTGCCCCTACCACATGGGTCCCCTACTCACTTCCTACCCTAACACCTCTGACTGCACCTTGTACCATGCTGCCCCCTCAGTCTTACCCCTGCTGGCCCTGCTCCCCTCCATCCCAACATGGACCTCAGAAGAAACCAACCTATAACTCAGTAGTGTTATAGGATGGGAAGAAGCAGCAGATGTCTATGTGGTCTCACAGGGTGCTGTGCTCCTGCTTACACAGCAGGTGGCTCTGCACTGTTTTGTCTGTGCTTCATTCAAGTTCCAGCTGTCCAGCTTCTTTCTGAGAAAGAGCTTCCCAAAGCAGATGGAACCTGATTGTTTTTACAGAGGGCTTATGTTTATGTACAGACTTTACAAACGGACGTTTTAATCCTTTTTTTAAACTTGCTATCCATAAATTTGTAGACAGTTGGTAACCTACGAAGGACATAAATCCCAACTAATTGACACCTTCCAGGTCCACAAGAGATCTGGTTCAGCCCAGTCCCAAAAGTTTCAGTGAAACAAAAGAAATTTTAATGCAACCTATCAGGAAAAATTTATTAGAATATTAGAATAAGCCATCTATAAATATAGGGTATAGGATGGAAGGAAATTGGGAGAGCTCAGAAAATTCAAGAAGATCTGCTGCAGTCTGAGTGCCATTGTACCTTTCCCACCACCTCAAAACTCTCTAGGCAGTCTGGGTAAGAATCTCTGTTGTATTGTCATGGGTAGCTGAACAGGCTTTGGGAGAAATGTTTGTTTTTGTGTTTTGGAGTGTACGCAATAAAAGGTCGGGCTGTAGATGTGTCTCACTCTTTTATCAGTAGTGAACCCTACAAGTTTACCTGTAATCCAGGTAACACTTGCCTGTGGCACTAGTAAGAGATGCTGCTTGCTTCCAGTGACCTATGCAGGGCTGTGATTCTCCCTATCCCCCTTTTATATAAAAGTCAGTGTTATTTAAAAAAAAAATATATCTTCAATGGGGGCTTTTAATACCTGCCTGAGATGAACAGGCCATTTCACACCTCTGAGAGAATTCCAGGCTTTCTGCAGAAACATGCACTGGTTACTAGCTTGCCTCTCTGTATCTTAGTATGCACTCAGAGCAAGCAGAGACTGATACTTTTTGAATGAAAGCTGGAACTTTGAAAAATGAGATGGTAGGTTTAGACAGCTACAGGTATGACATACGGAAACATACTACCTGTTTCTGAGCCCTCCAGTCTGCTGAAGTCCCCCATTCACCAAGTTTTGGCAGTTGTGGCTTCTGTGAAATGAATCTAATGATTACCTGGGATCCTAGTTTTCACTGATTTAAAAAAAATTAACCCCCAAATCCACATTTTTCCATGATTAAAATGAAACACCATTATATAGATATATCTATATATCAGTGGTGTTTCATTTAAATCATGGAAAAATATGGATTTGGGGTTCCTTTTTTTAACTGAAAATTGGGGATTTTTTAAATCGGAGAAAACCAGGATCCCTGGTGATCACAGTCCTGTTTCAAGTGGAGTAGGGTACGATCATTGTGACTGACAGCTTCTTGGCAGCCTCAGCAGAAACAGTAACGATTAAATGGGCATGGAGACTGAATTACTTTCTCTTTCCTTGAAGTGATCCGTTTAATCAGAGCTTAGTTAATTTGACAGAGAAACTTGTTTGGTTGCTGTCTATGTGGTATCTCTTATGGAAAACAGAGATCTTTAATTTTCAGATCTTTTAATTTTGCAAGTTCATTATTGCCTCAGCCCTTTATGTAATTATACATGTAAAGTGGTCTGAAAGTGTAACCTACTGTCACTCACAGTCCCCAGACCCAATTTGATCATGCTTTCATAGGCATAACTTCACTGTTCTCCATGGCCCCTGGGGAGAGCAGTTCTGTGCTCAGGTGCTGTCTGTCTGCCAACCTGGTTCTAAAGCTTTGCTGCTTCATAACAGCTGTCAAGGGAGCTAACTGAACCTTCCCTTCCCTCCCCACCCCCAATATTGGGAAGTGTGGTAGTGCAATATAACCACCGTTGTCCATTTCCTGGGCTCTGCCAGGAGGAAGGTGTGACTGTTTTTGGGGCACTGACCTTTTGCACTCAATTTGGATATGTAGGTCTCAAAGCATTTTTATAAAGGTAGGTAAAATGATCTTTAACCATTTTGCAGATGAGTCACTGATGGAGTGAGAGATGCCCACAAGATTATACAGCTAATCAGTAAAGGAGCTGAAAATCTAATTCTTTTGAGAGCTGCTTCATTTTTCCTACAGGATGTTTGCAGTTACGATGGCTTTTCCTGAAGTCTGAATATCTAAAAGTGCATTTAATGTTCTGTCTTCCATTGACCAAGTTTTTGATTTTTTTTTTTTTTTTTCCCTCCCCCCCCCCCCCCCC
>NW_017729022.1:160840287-160866412 GCF_001723915.1 Gavialis gangeticus | reverse complement strand
TTTTTTTTTTTTTTTTTTTTTTTCCCCCCCCCCCCCCCCCTCCCAGGGACACCTGTCTGGTTCTTTGTGAAAATTGCTCCTATACGAAACGAGCAGGATAAAGTGGTTTTATTTCTTTGCACTTTCAATGACATAACAGCTTTCAAGCAGCCCATTGAGGACGATTCATGCAAAGGTTGGTTTTTCTCACAGTACAGTTGCATATTTATGCCATTTTTGCTTGTTTCCTCTGAAGCAGCTGATGTCCTATAACTCCAAAGGCATAAGAATTAGCCATTAAAACAGCATGCCATAGAAGGCTTTGTCTGTACTAGTACAGCCCATGTTGTATGACTGTCAATTTTACCTCAGCTGGAATGGTATTGGCCAGTGGCTGGAAGGACGGCCTCCGTGGAAAAATCCGAGCATGGCAGGAAGTAGGCTTTTATCAACCAGTAGGTAGCACTCTTCCTTTTTAAGTCAGTGTTGCCCAGTGGTCCAGTATCAAACTGGGCATGGGGCTGTTACAAGTGTCAGCCTGTGGATGAGACCTAAACCTGAGGTGCTGACCACTTGTAGGTAGCAAAAAGTGCTGAGTTCCTCCTATGAAGCCTTCAGCCATTGTAGCTCCTTTGGAGGCTGAAGCTGCTTAGCTTCTCTGAGTTGGACCAAGAACCCACAATGCTTTTTGCAACAGCTGGTGCTGCCCCTCCTGTTAGAATCTTGCCCAGGTTTGGGTTATTTAATTCTACCTGCCTAAATGTAGCTCTAATTACAATGGGTCTGATATTCTTGAGGCATTATCTTTACTGACATCCATGAAAAGGCTTCTAAATGACTTCAGTAAGAATCAGATCAGGCCTTATCTTTCCAAAATTGCTACGTATGGCTACTGCATGCTGCTTCAGTCCAGTGTTGAATCCACTCAGGAAGTGATAACACTTCAGCTGAGGGTGAATTGTAAAATTATAATCAGGCCCTGATCTTGCAAACTCATGCGTATGAGTGGAGCTCTGTGTCAAGGTGGACGATAGTTTATGAAAAGCCTTGGATCCTCTGGGGTGAAAGGTACACAAGTACAAAAATATACTCTCTGCCAAGCTACCTGTAATAAATATTTTTGATGATTGATTTTTCCATTACTTTAATAAAACTAGAGAATGTATCTTGTAATTGGAAAGATCTGGTCAATAGAAAAAGGTTTTCTATCCTGTGTGTAGTGATATTCCTTATATTCTGACAAGGACTGACAGCAGAAATAAATCTGTATTATGTACTAAAGTTTGCCCTCATTTATTTGCTGGGAATGACGGTTCTTGATTCAGTTAATCAGTCACTGAAGTGGGGTTTTCTTTTAGGAGCGATAACCCATAGTTCTTGTCTGTGCTGCTGCTGAGATTAACTTTCTCCTGCAGATTCTTTTAACATGGTAGTGAACTATTACTCTGTAAAAGAGACTCATTCTCTGTCCTGAAGATAAGGGAATATTCAATTTTTGTAAGAGGGGAAGGGAAGGAAAAGTAAACTCTAATCAGCATTTGAAAGCACTTCCCACTTTTCAGTTTGTAGAATATAATGTTTCTACAGGAATGATAGCGCTCAGCAGTTTCGTGTCCAAAGTAATGTGGAAAAATTAAGCCCATTAATCCTTATAACAGATAGGCAGAGGAAGATGAATACCAAACTTTAAAAATCTGTGTGATTAAAGCTAGACATCTAAATAGGAGTGGTCTGATTTTTTCAAAGGAGTTAAGCATAACTTCCAACAAACTGGCTAAAGTGACTTATCCAAGACTGCAAAGGGTGGAAACGGACATCTGCTTTTTCATTTGTGCTGCCTTAAAAAGCACAAATGTGGAGCAAACTGATGTCCTTACTTTTTGTTGTGGCACATGATCCGAAAATCAGCAGTGCAACAAAAGGTAGTAGTAGACTCTGTCACCTTATTGCGACAGGTGTCTATTACCTTGCAGTGCAGGGAGGGGGATATCCTAGCTTTCTCAGCTGCTTCAGACCCACACTGGATTGGGGAGCACCTCAGCATTTCCTGCTGCTCCAAACCTGTGGGTTTGGGGCACTGGGAAATGCTTGGTTGTTTTCTCACCCAGCCAACCCCCTAAGGTTGGCTGAGTGTGGAAGCACTTTTCCCTGCTGCCCTAGACCCATGGCGTAGGCCTGGGGCAGTTGGGAAAGAAGGGATATCACATTGCCCCTTGTCCCATACCCTCAAGGGTGGAACAAGGGCGACTTACGTTTTTCCCAGTGAAGTGAACCAGCTGTGCCATGACGCATCGCAGCACAGCCGACTTGCTCCTTTTGTTAATGTCTGTTTCTAGCCAAATGTTCTGCAAACACCAAGAAAATTTAACAAGCATAAGTCAACCTTCATTATTGGGTCTTAATGAACCTTTGTAGTTGTGTGAAAGACCCAAGGAGGTCCTGCTCTAGCAGGTGGGGGGACCCTGGGTTCTCCTAGTTCCCAAGGCTGTTCATGCATTTTACCCCATTACAGTTACTGCTAAATAAGTCAGATACAGATGCAGGAAGCGTTCCCTCTAAGCTGTGTGGTGTGTGTAACTACACTGGCACACCTGGCAGCGCTTCGTGAGCCACACAGCATGCCACACAGCTTAGAGGGAACGCTGGATACAGGGCTGGAGTCATGCCGTTGTTAGCCATGGCGCTGTTCTAGCTTGCTTGATTGATTGATTGATTTATTGTAGAAGGGGGGCAGTAGGGGTTGCATTGATGTCAGGGGGAGGAGATGCTGGGTGAACCAGGTGACCTGGAAACCAATGGCTCACTGATCCATAGTATGCCCACTCTACCCTGCTGTGCAAGTGGGATGTGTCAGTGTAGAAGTATAATTTCAGGAGAGATTTGGCAGTGGAGTGAGATGCACCAGTAAAACAGGGCAGCAGAATGTTGAATATTTTACATGCCTGGGAAAGTTGAAGACCTTGATGTCTGTTACTGCTAGTCCCACCACGTTTTCTTTTCTTCCTTCAAACCAGACACACACTGGTTCCTGTTAGAAATTCCAGGTAATGTTTTCCAGCAGGCCTCTTCTTCATCAAGAAGTACTGAGGATGGCCACTAGGGGGCTTTCCAAATAGGTCAGTCTGGGCATCTATCCCAGTAGCATGGAGAAGGGGTTGCAAGCAGACACAGCACCGTTTGAAGAAGCCTGTTCTCTGCCCTCAATGTTGTTTATGCAGTTTTCCTAGTGAATCTTCAGTACATGCACAGAAACGGTGAAAATGAGGGCTCACTTCCTCCCTACCTGCTTCCTTGAGCCACAGTCAGTTTCCCTTTTGCTTGTTCCCTGCCTGTCCCCAGGATTATAGGCGACTTGTGCCGCCTTAGGGGGGGCACGTGTGCCCCCCCGCGACCAGTCCTGCCGACCACGTGGGTGGGTGCCCCTATGGCTAATCCTGCCAACGGGGGCACGGGAATCCCCCCATGGCTGATCTTGCTGCCTGGGGGGAACCCTGCAGCTGATCGCTGCAGCCACTTCTGGGAGTGGCTGTAGCCACTTCTGGGAGCAGCTGCAGCTATCAGCTGGTGGTTGTGGGGGGGCACTGGCCCTCCCGCCTACCCCCCCCGCCTATCACCTAAGCGGCAAGCGTGGCTGGTAGGGGGTGCACTGATGCTCTCAAGGGGTGCATGTGTACCCCCTACACATTGCCACTGCCCAGGATGCTATCCCTCTTGGCTATTCAGTAGCCTAGTCTCAACAAGGTGGGGTGGGGGGGAACCCTGAGAGCCCAATCTGGCCCAACCTGGTCTAATGGTTAGGCTGTTGCCTTGTAATGTTGGAGGTTAGAGGTCAAATATCCACAGAGGAAGGCAAACCTAAAACTTAGGTTTCTACTGTCCTCGTTAGTGCTGTTAGTCCTAGACAAAAGTGTGTACAGTGTCAAACAGTTTCTAATTTGTGATTTTTGAGTAACAACAATTTCTGGGGTTACACTGCACTTCAGTGTGTCCATGATGAAACCTGAGTTGCAGTGGAATGTAAATGGAGTTTGCTATCTCTGGCGCATTGCTGTATTGCTTCTGAGCACATTCAGTAGAGACAAAATTAGTTAGTTGCATAGGCCAGAGCTACAGCTCCATAATGTATTTACTTATGTACCGTCTATTCAGGCTGTTTTATACAAAGTAAAGTAGTGACTTGTCTCACTTTACATCTCAGCAGGAGAACAGAATTCTGTCCTTACTGTAGAACAGGGGTGAGTAATTATTTTGGCTGGAGGGCCACTTAGTGAGTTTTGGTGAACTGTTGAAGGCTGCAAGGGTACCCCCATCCCTTGACAAGTGCTGTGCCCCTGGTTGCCATCTTGGTACCAGAAGTCTCGCTCCCTAACCCCTGACCTATGTCACAGGAAGTCCCTGCTCTTGACTTGAAAGTACTCCTTTTGGGAAGGGGGATTGCCATCTTGGAACTGGGAAAACCCCCCCAAATTATATACTAAAAATCTAACATCTACAATAACATATTTTAATTTTATTTTTAAAATAAAATTTTATTTGTGGGCTTGTGTGAGGTGTGCATGGGAGCCTCCCCCATGCACACCCCCCTGATTCAGTCAGCACCTGCCCTTGCCCTGCAACAGCCTGGAGCCCATGCGCCCTATGGTGCCTTCCCACCTCCACCAGCAGTGTGGGGCTGCTGCAGGAACCACTGGGCAGCGCTCAGGGGGAGGGGCTGCTTTTACCCCCATGCTGAGGACCCTTCTGCCCCATTGGTGCTGCTGTTGCTGCATCTGTTCAGCGTGAGCAGGTGAGTCTGCAGCAGGCGTGGGGTGGGTCTGGGCTGCATGTGGGTCCCTGCCAGTACCACGGGGCTGGGGCCAGTAGCTGTTGCCACTTGGGCTGCCTAGAAAGGCAGTCCAACGTGGAGCCATCCCAGCCTCACTGCCTGCCTAGGGGGTGGCAAGATATGCCAACTTAGGACGATGCCTAGGCCAGGTGGAACTGAGGGACCTGCCACAGGCCAGATCCAGCCTGTGGGCCATATTTCATCCACTCTTGCAGAGGGCAAAGAGTTCTGTCCTTCTCAATGTCTTTTCAAAGAGAAAATTACTTTTTTGACCAAAACAAAATTCACAGAAATGTTTAACTTATAATTTGTGACCAAAGGGGAAAAACCCTAGAAAACTGAAACCAAATGCTTTTACTAAAAACGATGTTCAAGTTTCTGGGGTTTTTTTTCAGTTTATCACTAACGTTTTTTTCAGTTTTATCTTTTTCAAATTTTTGATGGGGGAAAATAGCATTTTATAAACTTGCTTGTTATAACTTTGTATGCAAACAGATATTTCAAAATGTTCAGTTAAAAGCCTGCTGGCTTCTTTGCATGTGAAAATGCAATATTTACATACGCAGATGTAGCTGCATATATGTTGGGGTGTGGCCATAGGTTGGGGATCTTTGTAAATCAGGCTTTGCAGTTCTGCTTAAAGGAGAATGTTACTTCATGCAAAAAGAACAGCTCTCTTTTCATCTCCATCTATTGAGCATGCTTGGCTATGGATTAAGTTATCTGCCATCAATTGTTAATTTCAAGCTTGTTTATAAACTGCCAGAATCATTGTGGTTTACTAAGGGATGCGTGTCTAGCACTAATGACAGGAGATTGATATGTACACAGAAATGAATAGGCACCTTTTATCTACTGATGAATCAGACAAACATGGATGGAAATGGCACAGTCCATTCATTTTATCTTTTAAAGTAATAATCACAGGTATTAGAAAGGATAAGATTTAACAGCTCTCTAAAGCCTGGTAATAAAGCCTTTCACTGTAGGCTCTTTTGTGATTTTGCTTCATGAAATTTGTTCGCTTTTAATAGCAGTATAATTCATGACTACTATGTAAATTAAGTACATTTGCATTTAAATATAGCACACATTTTAAAGAGTTTCTTGATAAAAAGTGTGTCAGTGGAGTGAATAGTATAAAAACATTTTTAAAAAACCCTTTTTTCCCTTACCCACATAAATTTTCCCCTTAAAAAAAAAATGTTGGGTACAAATCAGTCTTTCTGTATTTCCTGTCAGTTAAATCAAGTTACATAGTAACTAAATTTAGCCCATAAATATTTAATGTCGCCCTCCTGACTGACACTTTAGAACATCTAATGGTTGAAAATAATAGTATGTTCACTTCTTAAATTTAGAACTCGCCAAGAAACAGATATTTGAAAATAGTCTCTAAATTTGCATGTGCAGTTCTAGGGATGCTGTACCTCAGGACTATCCAACTTCTGAGTAGCCATGGGTCCCCCCTGTTGGGTAGGGCCCCCTGGGTCATGCTGCTCCCAAGGGTGGGGCAGGAACTGGAAGCTAGAGCAGGGATGGGAAGCTCTGAAATCCTAGCAGCAACAGCAGCAGCGAGAGCAGGAACAGGCACAGTCCAGCCCATGGGCCAGATTGGGCCCATGGCAGACTTCATTTCCCAGCAGCCCCTGCCAGCATCACTACAGCTTGTTTCCATGGAGATCCTAACAGTGGTGGCCTGTGACAGTGCAGGGCCAGGGGTTCCATGGAGACTGGCTCCAGCAGCACTGGCAGGGTGCACAGCTGGGCAGGGAGTTGCTCTGGGGCCTGGATCTTGCAGCAGTGATAGCATGGTCTGGAGCCGGGGAAAGCTGCGATCTGCTGCCCACGTGCCTCAGGCAAGGGCATGCAGGCAGTGGATCGCAGCTCTGCCATCACTCTGGACCATGATATCACCACTGCAAGATCCCAGCCCAGCTTGGGATCAGCTCCCCACCCAGCCACGTGCCCTGTCAGTGCTGCTGGGGCTGGTCTCCACGGAAACCCTGGCCCCATGCTGTCATGGTGCTGGCGCTGTTAGGGTCCCCATGAAAACTGGCTGTAGCGATGCGGGCAGGTGTTGCTGGGAAATGTAATCCAGCTGCTGACCGAATCCACCATTTTGCTTACCCCTGAGCTAGAGCGATGATGGAAGCAGCAGCTGGGTGTGCAGCCACAATTTGCAGGTTCACCTCTTGTGAGCGCAAGTTGGTTAGCCCTGCTGTAACTTAATTTATGCAACTAAGAGATGTATGTACACATTGAGTAGTTAGACCTTCGATAGGTTTGCTGAGTATATATTAGTGTATATAAAAGATGCTCCAGTTTAGAGGATAGATTGAGGTCACTTTTGCTAATGTAGTCTTTCTGTAGCTATATTGATTTATACCAGTTCAGTAGCTCTCTCAAATCCTGCATTTTTCTTTTCATTATATTTTTCATAACAAAAGGTGATTTTCAGTTCAACAGCAGTGAACCCTGTGGGAGAATGACTGTTAGCCATTTAGCTCCTTTAATCTGCTATGTTTCTAGCAGCCATCAGGTAGCATTTTCATCACAGAAGGAACTTTATTTCACTTAGTGTTTTTGTGATCTTTGGAATTAGAAGCAGGGCTATGAAGAAACAAATATTTAAGTTGCCTGTTTTATTTAAATCAAGAAAACTTCAAACCCAACTTTTTTTTTTTTACTGTGTGTTCTGCGGTTTTTTGATGTATTTTTCTGTTTTTTAAAAACTGATTGCACAAACGTAACTAAGTTTGAAGGTTTTTTTGATTTCTGTTGGGCTTTATTTTTAATTTGTAAACGAAACCTTTAACCTTACTTAAAGGAAAGCATCCAAAGCTAGATC
The DNA here is from genome assembly GCF_001723915.1 of Gavialis gangeticus. Lineage (NCBI taxonomy): Eukaryota > Metazoa > Chordata > Crocodylia > Gavialidae > Gavialis > Gavialis gangeticus. Next base: position 160,858,757 of record NW_017729022.1, on the reverse strand, counting down.
TTCAGGTAAAGTTGTGATAGGATCTGATGCGAAATCCACACAATTGCGCCTTTTGCTATGCCTCACATGCAGGACAGGAGGCATAATTGTGGGTTACAGCATCAGACACAATAACATTTCTTGCTAGCCTGAGATTTTGAGCCCAGGAAATGAAGCCAGGAGACTCCAGTGGCAGCTCCAAAATATGTGTAATAACTTTGTGGCTTATTCTTATCATGCTTTTAATTGCACGTGTAGCCAGGTGCTCCCCTGTGGTCGGGAGTCCCATCAACTAATGCGGCTGTCATCTGTAGGTGTGCACCACCTGCTGATGCGGCTGCAAGCTCCACATTTGAGAGCTCACAACTGGAGCAGTGTTCCCTGGCTGTGAGTCTTGTCATCTGCAGGGCTCACACCTGAAAGAGCTTGCTACTTGCTCTGGGATTGGCAGAGGGTGGTACACCTCTGTGATTGGGAACTCTGTCAGCTGATGGGTCTCCCAGGCACAGGGGAGCACCTGGCCACATGTTCAGCTGATGGCATGATAAGAATGAGCCACAAAGTATTATTATTTTTTTGGGAATAACTTTATGGTTTAATCCTTGTTTTATCATGATGTTAACTGATTGAATGTGTGGCAGGATCACAACTAAGATGTGATTAACTGGTTAGTCATGCCATAAATACAATGTGTAGATGGGGCCTAAGATTTTTGTTATGCTTTGTAGGTCTAAATGGAAAATCAAGAATGTTACACTTGCCTAGAAGTTTAGAGGGGAAGAGGAATGAATACAACACTTAATGATCAAAATGGAGTGGGTGAAGTCAAGGATTGATATTGAAGAAAGGAGAGTGGGAGGAGGTGAGAACTGTTCAGAAGCTTGGTTTGAGAGAGTTTATACATTGCTGAATGGAGGTGAGGCATCCAGCAACAGAGCACAATGTAAAGCTGACTAGGTTACCATATTTTTTGGTCTTCATAGTTTTGGACTTGCTAGACTTTGGTTTTTCATTCTGACTAGTGATTGTGAAAGTTGCTGATCAACACTAACATGGCAATGAGTGCTTAGTCATTTCTTTAGTACTTAGTTTATGATTTTTTGTGAGTGGTCATGATTAGGTTTGAAGGAAGTACTAGGAAACAACACAATGAACTAAAAAAATGAAATTTTTTTAAAAAGGAAAATGTAAAGATTGACATGGATTGTTGAGTAGCAACTTACAAAGGACTCGAGCTCCTCTCAAAGTGCAGAATAGTTGTTTCTTCAAACTCTTCAAAATTAAATGGCTTTTGGATGACATTTTCACTTGTAAAGTAGAAGAGGAAAACCTTGAGTTTGAAGATCCTGCAGATAGACCTTTTTAATGCTCTCAGGTACTAAGGAAGCCTGAGAAAAACAGATGTTGAACTTATCCTGGGACAAGCTATGCCTGTGTGTAACCTTTTTGGCAGACACTGGATGGCAGAAGCAAGGGCTGGATCCAAATTTAGGGGTTTTACACCAACTTTTTCAAATTTAGGTTGAGGTCCCACCCAGAAACATGGGAAAATAACATTTTAACTGGGTTATTGTTCTGATTGTTCTAATGTGAACAACCTTCTCCACTTGGAAGCAAATGTTAAATTAAAACCAGGCTTATTGCCAGGGGAAAAAACCAGCAAACATATGACATTAAAAAGAAAACTTAAATAGTTAATCTTAATTAAAACCCAAACAAGTCACAGTCATAGTTGGAGCAAATCCACCCTGGGAGCTGCCACTTAGGTCAGTCGGTTGAGAAGAGAGTCTTGCTCAAGGCTGCTCTCTGGGGGCTCAACCACCTATGCCAGCTAAAGTTGCAAGTGCTGGGTAAGGATGCCCACAGTGGAGTTGCTGCCATTCTGATGTTGGGGAGCACTGCTGCAATTTGCTGCTCTAGCTGCTGGGAGGTGCTGCTAGGAGGTAATGCTAGGACAGTGATCACCACCCAGTTGATCTTGATTGACTGGTCGATCGTGGAGCCTTTAACGGCTGGTCTCAGCCTGTCAGAGGCTCCACGACTGGGAGCGGCAGGACGCGTGTGGCTGGCTGAGCCATACCCTCTGCCACCTGGGCCAGGCTGGGTGAGTGGGGTCAGAGACCTGGCAGCTTGTCTAGGTGGCGGCGGGGCGGGGGCCAGGGGTGAGACACGGGCAGTAGATCCTGGGGTGCCCTTTACTTACAAAAGGTGATCTTCACTATAAAAAGATTGGAGACCACTGTGCCAGGGGGAGCTGCTTTGGCCACTGCCTCCAGGTTTCACCATTGTTTCTCTGTGCAGCTCCTCCAGGGGTCTCTGCCACTCCTTCAGTCTTCTTCAAGTTGCTGTGAAACTCTAGCCCTTTCAGACCCTGCCCTGGTCAGTGGTAGGTTCAGGGATTTTTTTTAGCTTTTTAATTGTAGTGAGTCTCAGAGTTTCCCCGTAACCCACTATGAAGTCCTGTGTTTGGCACCACATTTTATTTTAAGGAGTTGATTTGAAGCCATGTGGGGAGTGACTCCTGTTTGGAATCTCTCCATTCCTGTACTTTGCCTTAAAACTCTGAGGGCCACCCCACCACAGACCTCTGTACAGGAGGTGAGGGATGACCTTCATATAACTTTGTATTAACAACATTTCTGTGCCCACAAACAGCACTGTTTTGGAAAGGAGGGCAGATGGATACAAAATTGATTCATCCATCCTTTACAGTTGTACACTTTAACCTCCAACAGTATAACCCAAGTTCACAAACAGTGAAAACAAGCATAGGTAGTCCCTCAAAACTATATACTAATGAGGGTATGTAGATATAGAATACCTAAAGTTACCATTATACAACATAACTACAGTAAACATGAATAACATAAGCAGGGATATATATATTTGTGCTGGAACAGAAAAGTCCTGGGGTTGGTGTGTACACACATCATCCTTCTATTTGGGGTTTAGTGAGGTACTGAATGCACTGCCACTTTTCTGTCATTGATTCAATGAGGGACAACCATTTAGACACATTTTGCAATGTCCTGGGACAAACTGCTAGCACTTCTTATCTTTTTAGGTTTAGTCCTGGGACAAAAGATGTGGATGTCTGAACAATCACCCTTTGTTCTGGGAGAACCTGGTTTCTCCCAGTACAGATGCAGTGTCTGCTTGTAGTCTTATTCCTGTTAAAATACAGTCTCAATGATATTTTAAGTGTCTCTTGCAGGCATTTCATCACCTGTTTCATCTTAGCTCTTTTTGGAAGCAATCTCTGTTCACTTTCAGCAACCCCAAAATGGACAAAGAAAGTGAAACCTGTTACTAATAAGAAGGTTTATAACCTGCCAAAAACTTTACTTGCTGTATAGCACAAAGCCAAACAATCTAAAAAAATGACTGAGATGCTTCGACCTGTGTCTACTCCTCCAGACAAATTTAAACTCATTGGACCAGTAACAGATGCTGCAAATGAAGAAATAGAAGGTGCAGGGGGAGGGGAGGGGAAGGAGGAGAGGTATGGAAATGAAAGGAAAGCTAAGAGAAATTGCATTGAGGCTAATACATGTTTGGTTGAATCAGAGAAGTGACCCAGCAGTGTCTACAAGCATCCATTCAGGTAAAAATCTCTTATTCAGTACTACTGATTCTATATCTGTAAAGCAAGCCATGGACTATTGTGTCCAAGTTACTGAAGATGCCCTCCAAGATTATGGAGGAAAGAATCTGTTTGCCATTTGTTGACTCAACAAAAATACGTTGTAAAAATGAGAAGACCTGTCAAGTGAATTGTCCTACATTTCTAACACATGCATGTTCAACACATTACCCAAACCATTTGGGAGAAGGAAATAACCACCAGTGAAGACCTGAAAGGTCTGAAGCACACACTTGATATCCAAAAAGTATTCTTCAGTCATTCTTTTGCTTCAGAGTTGGCTGGCTGGAAAAAGAAACATTTTTGGTGCTACCTGGATTAGACTAGCATCAGTGCCTTCCTTGAGACCTGGGGCTCCACTGTGCTTATTGCATTTAATAAGAGACAGCCCCAGTCCCCAGGAGATGATTATTATATATTGACAAGCAACACACAGGATGCCAGTGGATAGAGCAGTACAGAAAAGTGAAATGACTTGCCTAATGTTGCACAGCAGCTCAGCAGCAAAGCTAGGAAAAAACCTCAGATCTACGGACTCAGTCTGATTTTTCTCTTTTGTTTCTCTCAGACCTTACAACCCCCTAAGAATTCAAAGGCACTTGAGAACTTTCAAGAAGAAAGTGTTTCAATCTTTGCACCTAAATACAACAGTTTATTTACATTTACACTGAGTATGTGGCATAGTTAATTAAAAATAACAATGTGTTTTGCATAGAGGGACACTTAGCTTATTTATCCACCAAAAGTGGTAAAATTTTATTTTGCCTCAGAGTTTGAGTTGTAGCAACCTACAGGAAACTTGGCAGAAAAAGCATAGATTGCAGGGTAGGAGAAGAGTTTGGAGGTCTGTGAAGGCAGTCTGTGTGCACAGGGTTGGAAAATATCAGCTCTGTAAATTTTTGTACTGACAACCATTGTGGCCTTAAGGATGTACCAATTTATAATTACAGGTCCAGCAGATTATAGGGGTAGCAAACCATTTTATTCAAAGAAAGGATAGTAGTAAATTAGAAGAATGGAAAAGGGACAGGCAGTGGGATCCAGGATATCAACCAGTCCTATTACATAATGCTGGTATTTAAAAATGGTGTGTGTAGGAGCCTGTGTGTGCATGGTTTTTGAGGCACAGTAGTACCACCATACTTTGAGAAATAAAGTATAGAGTACCACCGTACTTTGACTTGAGAAATGGCAGAGAGCTTTACCTAGAACTATTACCTTTTGCTATCTCTGTGAAACACGCATCCTGCTCTATTTAAGTGAACACTTTGAAAAATCATGCTTTCCACATGCTCCCTAGAGACTTACTACATTTCGGTAACTAAATTCTCTCAATATTCCATCTGTACAAAGAAGGTTTCAGGCTGGGGATGCTGAACAGGATTTGTCCTACATTTACTGGTTTTTGATCCCTTGGAGACACAAGCAGAGAGACTCCTCTGTTTTCAGTGATCTCCTTGTTGATACCCAGACAGCTTGAAGAAAGAGCTTGACGCAACTGCAGAGTGGACAGGCTGCTGGGAAGTAGGAGTGCAGTTTGAGACGAGGAGTCAGAAGGAGAGGCTGGGATTTGGAGTGAGCAGGAGGGGCAGAAACTGGGACTGGCGGGTTGGAGTGAGACAGTCTAGGGCTGGCTGTTGGTGGAGTCGGGGATTGTAGTAGTGTAAAGGTAAATGAGTCAGATGAGATTTGGGGCTGCCTGAGCAAGAGCCTGGTGGGCAGGCCGGGATTAGGAGCCTGAGATTGGAGGAAGACTGAGTGTTGAACAGGAGAAATAGACTGAAAATGGGGCAAGAAAAAAGGGGTGTAAAGATGAGGTGCTGTGGGCCTGGGAAACAGACAGGGAGAAGAGAGAACCAAAAGGGATCTGGGTATATGGGAGCAGAGCGCTACTAGATCAGACTTTTTTTCAGTAGAACGGTGCTTCAGGATGTGTCTCTCTTTCTCTTCCTCTGTTGTCAGAAAATATCTATCATACCCACTGGCCATGTTTTGCACGTCTGCCACTAGTTGTGCTCTGTATAAAGGATGACATCCACTACTGCTACCAGCTACTCTATTTGCTCATATGGCAGGGATCTGTACTATAGGCCTGAAGAATTCAAATACTGTTGCTGAACCATGTAGAGGTATCCATATGATTCCATACAATGGAATTCTATGAGGGTTTTTGCTTTTTTAAAACACAGGGAATTACACAAAATTCTACATTAAATGTCCATTGTGAAGGTGGTGAAGTCAAGTACTCAGAAATAAAGGAACTAAGATTTGCCTCTGCAAATTTGATTTGTTCCCTTTTGAGTATACTTTATGATGTAGCCTTTAGTCTCATGTTCACATTCTGTTTTTTCACAGGATGTCAGCTTCATCTCATGTATGAGACAGTTAGTCTTAGTTTTGGTCCTTCCTAACTTTTGAGAGCTTAACCTTTCAGGTTTAATGTTTTTAACACATGTTTGTGTACAATCCTTATGTAGAGCCTAAAGCCACTTCCTTCAGCACCATGGCCAGCACTTATAATTAATCCTTCTCTGGAATACACATTATTCATACCTCCTTGTGTACTGTAAACTCTTGCTTTTTTAATACCTTTACATTGGGAAAAAAGTTTCTTCCAACTGCTGTGGGTTTATGGCAATGTAAATTCATTGATCCTGATTCTTCAGTCCCTTATATTAGTGGCAATGAGTAACTACTGATGTCAGCAGCCAGCTAAGTTCCTACCAAAGGAACCTTTTCTGGCCAGATCCTCAGTTGGCTTAAATTAGCACATCTCCATTAGCTTCAAAAGATCTATCTTGATGCAGACCAGCTGTGGACCTAGCCCTTATGGGAGACTTCCATTGTGCCATCATCTCATAACATCTAATGGGCTATTCAGTAGAGGTGTGCGAAACAGGCCGTATTCGATTTGGATTCAGCCCAAATCAGGGACAGTGATTTGATTTATTGATTTAGATCACGGTTCCCAATTTGATTTGGGTGAATCCGAATCTAAAGATTCGATGCTGATTCAGAGAATCAGCAATTCAGCCACAGACGGCTTTTAAATATTTTTTCTACATACCTCGAGGTGCCAGGCACAGCTCAGGAATGCTGTGATGCTTGGGCGAATGGAGAGTCCCACAGATGCATGGTGGGCTCCCCAGTGTGCTTGGAAGCAGACCCAGAAGCGGATCCAGCTTGGTGATCGGCTGTGGGGGGACCTTGGGTGTGCCCCCAGATCCAGAAGGCACCAGTTGCCAAGCCAGGGGTGCGAGGGAGGGCCCACACGCACTCTCTGGTGGACCCAGAAGTGGCAGAAAGGGATTTTGAAGTGATTGTTGACTCCCAGGATGAACATAAGCCACCAATGCGAGAAAGCGGTTTGTCAGGCTAACCACACCTTGTTGTGCATCTACAGATGCATCACAAAGAGGTCCAGGGAGGTGGTCCTTCCCCTCTATGTGGTGTTGGTCAGGCTGCATTTGGAGTACTGTGTCTAGCTCTGGGTGCCGAACTTCAAGAGGGATGTGGCTAGCATTGAGAGGGTCCAGAGGAGGGCCACTCGCATGATCAGGGGGCAGCAGGGCAGGCCCTACAAAGAGAGGCTGAAGGGCTTGAACCTATTCAGCCTCCACAAGAGAAGGCTGAGAGGGCACTTGGAAGCCATTTACAAACTCACCTGGGGGGACCAGTGGGAATTGGGTGAGGCTTTGTTCCCCCGGGCACCACTGGGGGTTACTAGGCATAACAGCCACACATTGTTAGAGAGAAGGTTCAAGCTGGACATCAGGAGACATTACTTTACAGTTAGGGCTGCCAGACTCTGGAATGGACTCCCAAGGGAGGTGGTGCTCTCTCCTACCTTGGGGGTCTTCAAGAGGAGGCTGGACAGATATTTGGCTGGGGTGTTATGATCCCGGCACTCTTTCCTGTCCAGGGCAGGGGGTCAGACTTGATGATCTGTTTAGGTCCCTTCTGACCCTAAACACTATGAAACTATGGACTGGAAGTGCTGTTGGCCCACTTCAGCTTCTGCTGCTGAGTACGCTGGGGAGCCTCCTGCACTCCTGTGGGATGCTTCATCTGCCCCAGCATCTCAGCATTCACGAGCCACCTGGTACCTTGAGGTATGTAGCAAAAACATTTAAAGCTGTGTCTATGTCCAAATTGCAGTATCTTTCTAAATCTCTCTGAATCAGTTTGGAGGGTTCCAATGTGATTTGGAGAGATTAAAGGGTCTCTTGATTTGGTTTGGATTCAGAGATTTGGCTGCCAAATCTCCGCCAAATCAAATCCGGGACCGAAGCTTTGCACAGCCCTACAATTCAGAGTTGTGCTTTCAAAAGGAATGAGAACAGGTTTTAAGATTGGGCCCATTAGTTTTAATGGGATTTCATCAGGGCACAGAGGGAAGAATATTTTCTTAAAAATGTATCAATTTTTTCTCATCTGGAAAAACAGAACAACCCTCCCCCCATTATTTCTGGAGCCAGATCCCAGCTGGCACAAGCTAACATGGTTCCCTTGGACTTGTGAGGGTTGTGTTGATTGATCAACTTTGTAGCAATGATTTGTTTCTCTAAAGAGCGCTCCTCCTCCATGGGGACAAAAGTTGTTCTCCAAACAAAGGTTAGGTTTGGCCTCTTGGATAGAAATGCAGAATTTGTGTACTGCTGAATGCTGTGGGAAGTGGTCAGTTGATTTTGAGCAAGTGCTTCTTTAAAAAATGCTACTTTCAAAAGCTGTTTCCTTAGTGGTTTTGTAGGAAATATTCTCTGCCTCAACAAGTGTTTTTTTTGATCCTGCCCTTTAAGTGGTTCACTTCTTTGCATGTTCCTGGAAGCAATGCCATATTGGCTTTTACATGTTGGGCTTGGCAGGTTCTACTGAATAGCAAATCCTTGGAATGTACTCTATTTAGAATTTCACGTTCCAGCAAACACTTTCCCAATGGGACAGGGACTGACAAAATGTCCAAAGCAGTGGGCAGCATTTTAACCATTTGAATCCCAATGATTCTAATAGGATACTTGCAGGTTAACCTCCTTTGCTGTTCTGCTGATAATGCTTGCTCCTAACAGTATAATTTTATTTTCATAATGGAGTCTGAATGCCATGAAAGCTTTTCCCAGAGCAGGGCCCTGTTAAGTTTGAGCTAGGCAGCCTTGGTTGGAGTGGGAGGTGAGGGGTGCTCAGCAACCTCTTAGAAGGAGCTGAGTGTCTTGCTGGATTGGGACCTAATGCACTGATATTTTACTTTTAGAAAGTCAGAAAAATCCAAATACATGTTCTGGCTGTGATATTATGATTGAAAAGTGAGGATCATAAGGGTCACTGCTATAACTAGTTTTGTCAGCATTACATTAGAGGGCCTTATTTGAGAGGTTTATGAATCAGCACCAAAATGTGCTTTCGGCTAAAATTCAGCAAATGATTTTTAGGCTTAAAGTGGCTGAATGTTTTCCAAGACTTGGAAAAAGAACTCCATTTTCTTTTTCCTCCCTTTCATTTGTAAAGGATATAGAATCAGTAATGCTGTTGCTTTCACCTGCTTTTTATTTGTTATGCCATGTGCATTTTTAGCCTACATTCACACAAATCCCCAAATCTCTGAGGCTGAATTCACTCCTGTTGTAAGCAGGTGCAGCTCTTGATGTGCCTGATTCCAATCTGTATAAGTCTGAAGTATGTTCTCATTGGAATGAGATCTGATGCAGATAACTGACTTAAATGAGAGGTTATTCTAGGGCAGAATATTTTCCCCAGAAAATACCTAATGCCCATAATGCTTTCCTTTCACAGAAACTGAATACCCTTCCTCTCTGCCCCCCATTTACTACACTGACACCTGTTTCATGACTGACTTTATCTCACATATGGTTAAATGATATCATATTTGGGTCACTGTTGGATTTGGTCTGTCAGGTTGTTTTGAGCTAGAAGAGTCTTCATGCAATGTGAATGCAGACTGTTTCTTGTAACTGCTGTGTAATCTCTGTTTTCTCAAGGCTGGGGAAAATTTGCTCGCTTGACACGAGCCCTCACAAGTAGCCGGGGCGTCCTGCAGCAGCTTGCTCCAAGTGTGCAGAAGGGAGAGAACGTTCACAAGCATTCTCGACTTGCTGAGGTAATGCCCTATTTCCCTGAGGGAGGGTATGGGGCATGCCAGTGGTGTGTGGGTGCTAAGTTAGTGAGCCTTTGTGTAGAATTGCAGCTTATTTTCAGAAGGCCATATACACATCCTTACAACTGCTGTCCTCTAATGCAATTTTTCATAGATTCATAGATTAAGGGTTGGAAGGGACCTAGTAGATCTTCTAGGCCGACCCCCCGCCAGGGCGGGAGAACAACAAAAAACCCCAAAAGAGAAATGGGACTCAAATGAGTCCAGCCAGGTAGGCATCCAGCCTCTTCTTAAAGACCCCCAGGGTAGGGGCCAGCACCACTTCCCTTGGAAGTTGGTTCCAGCTCCTAGCCGCCCTAACTGTGAAGTAGTTTTTGCGGATGTCCAATCTATACCTCCTCTCCATCAACTTGTGCCCATTGCTCCTTGTTATGCCAGCGGGCGCTAGGGGAAACAGCGTCTCCCCCAAACCCTTCTGGTCCCCCCTAGTGAGTCTATAGACGGTCACCAGGTCCCCCCTCAGCCTTCTCTTGTGGAGGCTGAATAGGTTCAGGTCCTGCAATTTGTAAATGAATAAGCCACTAATGCATTATAAACAAAGAGCTTGCTTATTTACCAAGGAGTAGTTAGAAGCAATCCTCATTTCACTTAGATTCGTTAAGGTATTGGGGGCTTTCCTCTATGGAGATAATACAGTAGCCCTAGTTTAAAGCTGTTTGGCACAGGTCAGAGAGCAGGGTGGCAGAAATCCAACAGAAAAAAGGTTAGGATAACCCACCAGAGAAAAGTGGTTATAAATTGCCCATCAAGAATGATGGGGGTGGGCATGGACAGAGTGCCACCACCCACCATCCTGCGCTGCCACCACCTTCCAGGAGCAGCAGGGGGGGAAAGGGAAGCTTCCACATGGCGGCTGCTGCTGCCATCCACTGCCCTGCACTGCTGCCACTCTGTGTCTGGCCTCATGCCACCCCCCTGCTGCTTCGCTTCTGGCCCCATGACACCCCTACCCTCCCCTGCCACACTGTATCTGGCCCTGTGCCACCCCCTCCCCACTACTCCACAGTTGGCCCCATGCCTCCCCCCATGGGATGGCAGAGCACCGCCCTGACGGTAGGGATGGAGGGGAGTACCGCTGGCCTCGCCCCCCCCCACCAGCACTGTCCCACTCATCCCTGCCATTCCCTCCATCCCCCTCTGCCAACACTCCATGCCGCCACCACCTCCAAGGAGCGCCCCGCTCTGTCCCTGCTGTCTGTCTGTGTGGAGCACTCTGGTTGTTTCAGTAAGCACTGTTGCTGCCAAAACAACCAATCAGAGTGCTCCAAGAGCATTACAGACAGACACGCACACAGACAGATGGACTAATATATATAATATTTGCTTGTTACTGTGTAGTGGCCATCATTTTATCTGTGCACAGCCTCTGCCCTTTGCCACAGGAGTCAAAGCTTGGTGGAAGGAAAGGGATTTCAAGAACAACTGTGCTATGCTACACTTCCCTTTTCCCCTGTCCTTCCTCCCCCTTCAGATGCTGTAACAATAAATTCTGTCCATAAAACCCTGTGTGAACCAAGGTGTGATATTGGGTTCTGCACTCTGATGCTTATCAGATAAGTCATATAATAGTAAAAATACTACCTAATATCTTTCTGGGTGGGTAGGTTTTTTTTCCTCCAAAGCTTTCAATGTTTGCTAGGATTTCAGATGGCTTTTATGAGCATTATTCAGGTAGAAGAGGTAAAGGTGGTACAGTGAATGAGCTGGAGGAAAAAAAACCATTGGCAGAGAGCTGAAAGAGTGCAGATGGTTCAGAGAATATGCAGGAGAAAATTTAATCTGAGTCTTTGTGGTCTTCAGAAGTCAGTTGTCTTCTGTTGTTGCACTTGATCAATTCTATATCCACAAAGGGCCTGGTCATACAGGACATTTAGCACATGTTAAAGTTAGAATATGTTCTGAGCAGTCACATGGTAATGCTTACTGTGATCTTAAAACATACAGCTTGTGCAGTGTGAGCTGTACATGCTTTGTTTCAATTACTGGATCCTTGTGGTGCCCTCACTAGTCTCCAACTAGCTCCTGTGTGGTCCCCAGGCTGAGACTGACAATCAGCTGATTGTTGGCCTCAGTCCGGAGACCACATGGGAGCCAGCTGGAGACTCAGGTACAGTCCCAGGGCTGGGACTGACAGTCAGCTGATTCCCCACCCCCCCTTCTTTTTGTGGTAATTTAGGAATACATGTCACTTTTGTTTGGGATAGCATGTGACATTGTTTTATATTTTTTTCTCATCCAGCTTTAAATTCTCAGGTGTTCACCATGCTCACTTGTTTGAATGTCTATTTTTAAAGAGTATTCAATGATTATCAACAATAATCATTAGCACTCAGATGGTGCTCTTTGTCTGTGCATCTCAGAACATTTTAAAAAGTGCAGTGGGTGCTTTTATCTGCAGTTTGTAGTCTGAGGACTGAATTACAGAGGGGTGATGTGAATTGCCCAGAGTTGACCAATAGCCAGTGTTGGAACTGGGAAGAGAACTTGGGTCTCTTCAATCCCTGGCCATTGTCTTATTCATTAGACTGCACTGATTCTTTAACAAATGCATGGCTAAAGGGTTTTTAGCTTGTGATTTGTTCTTTGGCCCTGTTCATCACTGACTGAAATTTGACGTAGCCTAAATTATAGCTTTCTACTCTTATTGAAAGTCAGTTTCATTTGAAAGAATATGGTTGAAATTGTGCAGAATTAACTTCCTTAATCTCATTAAATTCTGCAATAATGTTATGACAAAAAAGAATGAGAAATATTAGAGTATTTCAAAAGCTAGCGCTCATGTTGAGTACATTTATTATTAAAAAAACAAACAAAAAGCCCCCCTTCTGCCATTGCTCAGTCTCAGATCTCTGAAGTAGTCCATGTTCCTAATTGGTATGTTCTAAAGCTTCAAAACAGATACAACTCCTTTAATGCAACTATGTGGCTGGGAGTTGTACACCTTTAAGAACTTGACCTAACCTTCACTGAAGTCCTTTACATATTGTTTTTTTTTTAATCAGGGGTTCAGTTTTACAAGCTGACTAAAAAACTCCATACGAATTACTGCTTGTGTGAACAGAACCAGCTGATGACCACAGCCAGCAAAAAACTGCAAGCAGTTAAGGCAAGCAATAAAGACTGTCTAGTGTAAAGCAATAGATAATAAATAGGTAGATTATAAAACAAGGATTGGAAAGAGAAATCACAGCAGAATAGAAAAGGGAGGTGTGGGGTGGTCTTTGATAAATACATATAGGTGTGAATAGAACTTAAGACCACATTTTGCAAAACCATTTGTTTTTGCCACCTTAAGAAGAGAACTGCTAAATTTATTAAGGTTTGTATTCTTGTGATAGTATCAGCCACTAGAGGGAGAGAGAGTCCTTGATATCCTTCAGTGGCCTCATGAGCTTTGTCTACACTAGAACTTTCTGTATGCATTGCCAACAATGTCTGGTGTTGACAAATAGTTTAGAGAGAAACTTCTTGACATGGTATTGAAAATGATTTAGCCCAATATGTCCCTGCACAGGGTGGAGCTGACCTTTTTGGCAGGCATGCCACAAATTAGCCCTGCACCCTCCATGAGTGCCGCTCTAATCCACTTCCTCTGTCTGACCTGCTGCTTTGCTTTCTGCTCCCTACTCTCTGTTTCCTGCCTGATTGCTGCCTCTGCTTTCTGCTTCCTGCCCTATCTGCTGCTGTGCAGCCTGCCCCCTCCCTGATTTGTCATGTGCCACATGCAGAGGCTGCCCACATTACTTGAGGCACTTGTGCTTTGCAGGTTGGCCAACCCTGTCCTAGCACTTCAATCATTGTCAGTACCAAGGAGGCTGCAGTAATGGTAACAGTGGCTACAAAACACTGTAGTGTATATAAGGTTCTTTGGGTAAATCTGATATCTTTTATTAGACCAGCTCAAATAGTTGGAAAAATCCTTCTCTACAAGCTTTGGGGTATAAATATCCTGTGCTCTAGAGGACAGACCAACTGCAGATGCTTCCTCAGTCTAAGGGTATTTATACCCGAAAGCTTGCAAAGAAGAATTTTTCCAAAGATTTGAGTTAGTTTAATAAAACATATCAGATTTACCGAAAGAACCTTGTCTGCCTATGTCCTTACACCAACACTGCTACAACCTATACCCCTGTAGTATATATAAGACGTTGTAAATTAATCTGCCATTGCTTAATGGTCTCCATGGATGAATTTAGTACCTCTGATAATCTGCCTCAAAATGTACCATGATCTTGGAAAAATAGGTGAGCTCTTGACTAGTGCTTGCATTAATACCACACATTAGAATGAAATGCATTCATATATGAAAAGGAGAATGCAGAACAGGAAGCTTGCTCATTTTGTATTTGAAAGAGAAGTATCACTCAGCAATGAAAGAATTAATTTCTGGTTAAGGAGGATCATAGCATGAAGACAGACCTGACTTCTTGGATCACACTGAAAGAGGTGAAAGCTTAAACTGATACTATCTGTGCTGTACCATTGTGGTTGCTGAAATTGCCTTCATCTTCTGATAGCTTTGGTATCCTTGAATTTTGGGCCACTTCTTTCTCCTCCCATAGCCCCCACATCTGCCTTCTTCCTTATGCTTCTCCAGTGAGCTTCAAGACCAAACACTTCTTTCACTTCCTTCTCTTTAAATATTTGCTTTGTAATCTATGTCATAACCACAAGGTCAGTTTGGGGTCTTTGTTTAGCAAGGATTGGTTATGAATTGCTCCGCTGGAGTTAAGTAATAGGAATTTTTGTGGCTGATGACACTTCAGCAAGATGTGAATTAAGTCCTGAGAGAGAACTTATTATTGCAACTTCTTGCTGCCTGATAAGATTTTGCACAAATTCCTATTTGTGTAATTGGCAGGTTCATTGCAAGTAATAAAGGGCAGGGACATGGTTTACACATCTGGAACGAGGCCTTTTTTAATTTGCCAGTTGAATATTGAGCACATTATTTTAAAATGATGGCTGGTCCTGGAGTATGGTCTTAATTGCATCACTGTTTAACAGGAGCAATTGAACTGAAGTCAGGGGAGTTATCCCAGTGTAAAAGCAGAATTTGTCTAATAAAACAAAGCTAATTTTCTTTACTTAGTTAGTGCTTAGTTTAGTCTGGTTTGGGAGTCATCTTTATTCTGTAAGTCCCTGGATAGTTTTGTACCAGAGGTTTCATAACTGTTCTGTAATATGTCTGCATATGTCTTGCTCACTCTCTCTTTCTCTCTCTTTCTCT
The DNA here is from genome assembly GCF_001723915.1 of Gavialis gangeticus. Lineage (NCBI taxonomy): Eukaryota > Metazoa > Chordata > Crocodylia > Gavialidae > Gavialis > Gavialis gangeticus. The sequence goes on along the minus strand of NW_017729022.1, from coordinate 160,843,736 downwards.
CTCTCCCTCCCCACTTCACTAACATTTAGCCTATTTGGAGTTTTTAATCTTTTAAAACTTGTTTAAAACCCATCCTCTTTCTTTTCCTAATAGTGTTTCATGTCTGGCAGTCATTCCAGAAGTCGTTTCATTTATTGAAGTGCGGTTAGTGTTTTTAGTACTGGCATCCCTTGGCACCCCACTCACAGAACAGGGCCCCACTGTGAAAGGCACTGCACAAACACTGAACAGAAAGGCATTTCCTGTCTAAAAGTGTATTAGCTCAAAAAAGGGATTTGATTGGCAGCTACAGATTCGTTTTTCCATAGAACAAGTGCAATGCAAGCAGTGCCAGCTTAAGGTTTTGCCCTGGCCAAAGTCAGTATGACCTGAGAAGGTATTTGTTTTCATGCCCATTCTCTTCTGGGCTTCTCTGCCAAGAGTGCCAGGTACTGCCATCTGTGAGACAGAATGAATGTCCACATCATAAAATTATTGAGCACTAGAGATGACTATCTTTTGTCACGTGCCAGTAAATAGCTGCCAGATGATGACCACTTAGATTTCTCTTGTCTGGTCTCATATTAGTTTTAATGTGGAAAGTTTCAGGCTCTTAATGATGGGACGTGATGCGATTTTGAAGGGACACCATGAATCTGCTTTGAAATGATAAACTAACCAATGCTGTTTTGTGGTTTGACTGCTAGACAAATGATTATGAATCCCTGTCCCTAGATATTGGACACAGCATTCTCAGTACTGATGATAAAGTGAAATGTATGCTGTACCTTCAGTGTGCAGCTCTGTGTAAATAAGATTAAATTACAATTAAAGAATGCAGTCAGTATATGCAACAAAATTAGCTAAATTAAACTGGTGCTTAGTGGCACTGCTTAGTGGCACTACTTAGTAAAGACTTGCCAGCATTTTTATTCTAAACATTGTTTTTCAGGGACATCACTATTGCTATTTCCAGGTGAAATTTGGTATCAGGGTGCTCAGCCTAGGAAGTTATATATTTGTCTGTGTTCGTGTGTGTGAGAGAGAGAGAGAAAGAGAGAACTGCAAACTATTTGATTTTTTTTTTTTTTTTTTTTTTTCCCAATCAGAAAAGCCTCAAAAATAAATAAATTGTTGTGGCAATTTGCTGATGAATTTTATGTGTACTGACTGGTGACATTTAATTACCATTTCTGTAACACATCTTTGGTAAAATCTTTATTTTATGATGCATTTTAAAAAATTGATACAGCCAGGCAAAGCTTTAATGAAAAGTGTCATTTATACACTCAAAATAATATTTTATTTTCTTAAGAGGTAGTAAAATGTCATGCATCATTACCACAAATAATAAACGCAGATAATACATCTGTAATAGAGGGTGAACCATAAATAACTGGGCTAATACTTCTCTTAATTATTTCCTGTAACAAATAATTCTTTTTCTTTGATATAAATGCATAATGGGGGAAAAAGCCCATCTAAAAATAGGGCTGTTTCATTTATTTAGAAATATATTTATGACAGTAATGAAGTATTTGCTTATTACATGTGGGTTTCAGCCCAGGACATCAGTTTATAGAGCTGTTTACATTTTCTCCATAGTTATTTTCATATTCATCTTTTTTTTTTCTCTCTGGGAGGAGGCATGTATTGCTACTGAATGGAATATAGTTAGTACACATAGTTTGGTAACTACAACAGATCTTGGGGGACACTTCCCCACTGAATGCTGTAGCTGCAATTGTGCTTCAGGGTGGCCCAGCCCTTTGCAGAGCTCAGAGGAGTGCAAGGGAAGCATCCCTGTATGCCAGCCTTTATATTGGTACAGCGTGTTCCTGTCCCTGTGTGTAGTCAGCTCTGCTGCCCAGTGTAGAAGGTGTGGGAATACAGCCCTGCCTCTCTTCTCTTATCTGTTTGGAATGGCAAATGTGATGCATTTATAGAGAGATCAGCTTTCTAGAGCTGAGGGGGTTTTCCTCTCCCAGTGTTTTAAAACTGGATTTATTGCTTGTGAACAGTGCTGCTCTGTCAGCTTTGGTGAGTGACTTGCCCTCAAGACAGGGAGAGGTAGTACAAGCTGAGGCACTGCTCTTCCTCCATGTCCAAGGTGAGAGGGTAGTTCATTCCAGTGGTTTTGGTTCTCTTTCTGAGAATGCCTTCAAGGTACCAGAGGTAACATATGCCTCCCATTAGAGACTCAGCAAAACCAGGGACCTTACACTCATTTCAGACAGGTTCACAGAGCTGTCATCTGGACCAGAATGGTATAGATAGCATGCGAAGTGAGTCTGATATGTGGCTGTTCATTGTGGAGGAAAACAGTATTATTTACAGGACAGAAGGGAAGTGAGGCATTCCTTGTTTTCATTTTTCTATGTAGTGGCTATTGGGCCTCTAACAGGACGCTGAAGAGTAATTCTGTCTCTATATTGACAATAGTGTTTAAAAAACAAAACAAAACAGTCAAGCCATGCATTTTCATAACAACTTTTGATGGGGAGGTCTGATTCTCTCTACATTTTCATTAGGCTGTTTGTCAGTATAACTCTATGGGCTCCTATACACATGCAGGGAGCTGGCTCTGACGCACTTGAAATTCAGCGCATCAGAGCAGGCTCAATTAGTGAAGTCTGCAGGAGAGCGGAAATTACTGCACTCCAGCAGACTCTAGTGTCACGTGTATCAGCATCCCTGCACTGAAAAATGGTGGCGGGTTGCTTTGAACTAAAGCTTGTTTGATGTGCTCTAGATGTGCCCCATGCCTCCCAGAGCATGTGTAAAAAATGCCCTACGAGTCTACTGAAGATATTCCTGATTTACTACCAAATAACTGAAACCAGAATTTGGCCTCAACTTTCTAAGTTAGACAAAGCTCAGTTTTTGCCTGCCTCTGTTCTTAACCTACATTTACATGCATGAATACAACTGTAAGTTTCCCAACAACCTTTTACTTATTTACATAATGCCAAGTGTTCAAAAGCACTTAGTATTGATTGGTAGGTGGGAGCTTTACCTTGACATTCAGGGAGAGCAAGGCTAGGCCAGAGCTTTTGAAAATTCCAGAGCCTGTATTTTCATATGCCTAAGTGTGTCTCTCTGTCCATCCATAATGATTTATTTGTGCTCTGACTGACTTTCTTGGCAGGCAATCAGAGTGCCCTACACAGACAAGGACAGACAGCGGAGCACCACCATGCCAATGGGGACTGAGGGGCTGGAGGGGAGTGGGGTGAGGCCAGAGAAGCCCTCCGCTGGCCTTGTCCCCCTCCCCTGCTCCTTGGAGGCAGAGGGGGACGATGGGGACTGGAGCACTGCAATAATGGAGGGGACGGAGCGGGAGGGTGAGGACAACAGCGCTGGTTTTGCCCCCCCAGGTCCAGTCCTTGGAGCCAGGAGCTGGTGCCCCCCCTTCTCAACAACAGCTGGCAGGGAGGGAGGGGAGCAAGAAGTGGAAGGGGGGGTTACGG
>NW_017729022.1:160836487-160840167 GCF_001723915.1 Gavialis gangeticus | reverse complement strand
CCCCCCCCCCCCCCCATCATTCTTGACGGGCAAATGGCTAGTATATATATATTTTCCTTCAGACTAAAAATAAGATGTTTACATTCCAGGGATTTTTGCTGTTGAGATTAACATCTGTGTTTACAGATTTACAGTATTTCCATGCATGCAACATGCCCCAGAATATAATGTACACCTTGTTTTTGAAAGGCAGAATGAGGAAAAAAATCTTTCCTTGTCTTAAGTAACTGAGTAGTAGCAGCTAGGGAACAGAGCCATATAAAACGCACTTCAATTTCCAGCAGCTTGTTTTTTGGAGAAAAAGTATATGCTGCATGTGAGAAAATATGGAAGAAAGCAGTTATCAGACTGGTTCCCAGAACGTCAGATTACATTAAGGTATCAGTGTCTATGTATCGTAATGTAAGTATATGCTAAACTTGGCCACTTTCATCCCTAAGGACCTTCTGATGATATAAGGAGCAACTTTAGTTTTGCTCTGCATTAAAGACATGATAGAAGCATCCTAGTGCTGCAGGGATTCATTCATCATGAACTAAAATTTAGTTACTTCACCCCCAAATATATCACCTAAGTGACACTGGAGTTTACCTAAAATTGTGGGTGACACGTTTGTTTTTGGTAATCAGAATGTACTGATTACATTAGTCCTTTTGCCCATTGGATCGTATTCCAAACAAAGGACTATATCTAACTATTGCTGCCTATGTTATATTCCCACTGAAGTCAAGGTCATCCAGTTCCAGTGGTCGTAAGGGGCACAAATTGCCTCATGGGTAGAGCAGGAGGTATTTGCAGTACTACCTTTTTGTAAGGCTTTTTTCCACCTTACTATCTATGGGTGGAGCTCCAGAGTAACAGGACTGCCCATGTGCCACCTTAGCCAGGGGCACCTGCCCAGTCCTCTTCTGCCAGCTATTTCTGGGGAATGCTCTGACTGCTCCAAAACTCCTGAGACAGGAGGTTGCTGCTGCCTTGCACCACTTCAAGGTTCTTCTGCCCTGAGGCATATTTTTCTGTTGCATGGAGGCATGGTTGAATCAAATCTAGGACCACCAAAAGTCTGATTTCAATTTTTAGTGGCCATAAGCAAATCCTAGCCTTCAGTGGACAGCTTTTCATGGATCTGGAAATTAAGTGGTGCTAAAATGGCAGAGTTTGCATACACTTTCCAACCTGTTCCAACTGAGCTTAGTCTTTGGCTCATTCAGCCTGCAAATCTCTGTAACTCTGGTCTGGTCAGTGTTGTTGCCTTCTGGAGAAGGTGTTGGGCTCTGACAGTCAAAGGCTTGATTTTGCCTTGTACCTCAGACACCTACTTCACACCTGCTTTGCACAGCTGTAAATGTTACTAAACTGATCTGGTAGTATTTTACACCGCTCTGCTTGGGTGTAAATGATTGCATGAGGTGAAGAGCTGCAGAGAGTCAAGCCTCAGGCTTTGTCTAAATAGGCAACAAACTGGATTAGTTTTCCAATAGGAAACTGATTAGTTTTCCTGTTTGGCTTAACTTGTTGGAGGGAGCCATCAGCTCACCAAAGATGGTTTTAACAAGGCTCAGCAAAGTCTGTAGACAGAGGTTTGCACAATCCTAGGTGACACTAAGGCTGAGGTATAGAGCATGAATGGAAGACCCTCTCCCACTACAAGTGTATTGTGGGACCTCTTCCCAAAGCTTCAGTGATTTAATTTCCCTTTCAGATTATTCTGTAGAGCAAATAATGGAGAATAAAAGAGGATGCAAAATCTAGGTAGCTTTTCTGGATGCCTTTTTGGCATTAACTTATCTTTCTCAGATGCCATCTTTGTCTTCCTTTCAACTTTTACCAGTAGTTGGTCCATGGTAAACCTTCACTTTTTTTTATATCTCACACTGCCTTTATGTCCATGTACATCCACTAACTTAAATGGAATAACTTCTGTCTTATGCCAATGTGAAAGAAGCAGCCTGTTCTTGACCTGATGCTACTATTAGGTATCCCAGTGTGTAAATTCATAGTCATTATGGTAAATCAAGTAAAGTCCCCAGTTCAGCAAAGCATGTGAGCATGTACACAGTTCAAAGTGAACAGTATTTTAGCATGTGCATGAAGTTAAGCATTTGTATAAGTGATCTGCTGAATTTAGGCTCAAGGGCTAACATAAACAGATGCTGATAAGCTGCAGGTATTCAGCACTCCTGATCTCTAAATTTATCTTGATGAGAAATGAAAATTAAAAGCCAGCATAACTTACTGTGGTAAGTATGGCAAAGTGTTACATTACCAATGTTGTGAGGCACCCTGATCCAAGAGTGGTAGCACTCTGTTGGGAATTGGGCTGACTAGTTCTGAGTTTTTTATGCCTGATGCAAGTAATTTTTGCCTCTAATTTCCTTCCTACCTTTTGTGTGTCTTGTCCTTTTAGGCTGTGAACATGCTGCTTGTATGTTTTTACCCTGCAGCAAGTGCAAGGTATATTATCTTGCTTTTTTTTTGCATTTGTCATGGGGTAAGAACATACACATGGACTATTATTGCAGAGTAGCTAATGCTCTGCTAGTTTATATCCTGGCTTACCTTCTGGTTTCTTCTTTGTGTGCCTGTACCCTTAGGGTGTTAAAGACATGCTCCGGGAGGCAGGAGAGCTTTAATTAGTGCAGCTCCAAGAGCCATGCTAATTAAAGTGCCAAGAGGATCATGTGTATCAGCGTACCCGTGCTTGAAAAATGGAGGTGGGGTGCTTTGAACTAAAGCTCATTGAACTAGCTTCAGTTTAAAGTGCCCTGCTGCTATTTTTCAGTGCGGGAATGCTGATGCATATGATGCTGGAGTCTGCTGGAGTGCAGTAATTAATCAAGTCTGCTCCAATGTGCTGTAATCACAACACATTGGAGCAGCCTCCCTGCATGTGTATAGGCATGCTTAGACTTTAAACCTTCAGGACAAGAACTTTCTTGGGCTGTGTGCATTTTGGTATCCACCAGAATGGTGCTCCAGTCTTGATTTTTGGCATCAATGTATTGTAATAAATATAATAACCGTTAGAAATAAATTGAACAAAAAATGTATTAGCAGGGGAAAAACAGATGCTACTAGTTTATGTAAAAGGATACTTACATTTTTTCCTTACAGCTCTACAATGTTCAAAGGAGATAGCTTTTTGTAATGGGCACTATGTTTTTATTAAATGTTTTGCTGAGCTCAAGAATCAAAAAGTACACAATAATTTAAAAAAATTAAATCTGTTTCCTTCTTTTCTGAAATCTCTGTCACCGCAGGTCCTTCAACTGGGCTCTGAAATCCTTCCACAGTACAAGCAAGAGGCACCAAAGACCCCACCACATATCATTTTACATTATTGTGTTTTCAAGACGACTTGGGACTGGATCATCCTGATTTTAACCTTCTACACAGCTATTTTAGTCCCTTACAATGTCTCCTTTAAAACCAAACAGAACAACGTGGCCTGGCTGGTAGTGGACAGCATTGTTGATGTCATTTTTTTGGTAGACATTGTACTTAACTTCCATACCACCTTTGTTGGACCAGCAGGAGAGGTCATCTCGGATCCTAAGTTGATCCGCATGAACTACCTGAAGACCTGGTTTGTGATTGATTTGCTTTCGTGCCTGCCATATGATGTCATCAATGCCTTTGAGAATGTTGATGAGGTCAGTATCCTAGCCTCATTTCCACTG
>NW_017729022.1:160825001-160831487 GCF_001723915.1 Gavialis gangeticus | reverse complement strand
ATAACCAGCAGACATATATAAAGTTGGCTTAATATGTATGCGTCTCTCTCCAGTGGTGTCCCCACAAATATAAAGGTCTGCTGCTTATTCATAGCTAAAAGGTTTCATATTTAGCTCCAGTGATAGGGGCTTGTGGTTTAGTTGTTGATACTGAAGGTCCTTGTGTGTTGTCTTTCCTGGTACATTCTCAGAGCTCTGCAGTAGAGGTTAGAACAGCAGTTCCCAAACTCTGACAGACTGCACACCATCAATTTAAAATGATACAACCTTAAGTACCACCAGGTGTAGGTGTGTGTGTATGGTAGGGTTTGTGAGGGGATGTGGCTGTGTGTGTGTGGTGGGGGCATAGGGTAGGTTGGTGGGTGTTGGAGACAGGGTGTACATGTGTGGGGTTCGTGGGTACCCCCACACTCCGCCCATGGCACACCAGCAGGAGGGGGTGCTCAGGGCACCCAGTGAGGCATGGCTTCGGCCAGCGCTGCACTTCGCAGCAAGGGGTGTATCCTCCGCCAGGCAGTCTGTATTGCTGGTGCTCCCCATACTTGCTGGGCATGGGAGGGAAGCCCCATGCACTGGAGCTGGCTGCCTTCCCCACCCCTCAGGGGAAGGTGTCTGGGGCTTACTTTCTGTGCCTGACGAGTGTGAGAGCTGCATATGAGCTCAGGGAGTGCTTGTGATACAGATGGCCTGGCAGAGGATGCACCCTGTGCTGTGATGTGCAGTACTGGCCAGAGCTGCTCCCCACTGGGTGCCTGCACTGGGCACAAGTGCCCTGAGCACCCCTGCCTGCTGCTACTGTGTACCACTGACAGGCTATCTGTGTACCACTGGTGGTACATGTACCAGAAATTGGGAACCGCTAGGCTACAAAGTGGAAAGACAAATCTCTCACAGGGAAGCCTGCCTAAAACCAATTTACAGTGATGGAACAGGCTAGATACTACCTACTTTGAAGACGCTAAGTTATTGTCTAAAAGATAGTCTTCTGGGCCAGGGATTCTCTAGCTCCTTTGTAGTATAAACTACAGCTTATAGCAGCAATGCCAACTAATGTGGAAAACTAACATCAGGAAAAGCATTCTGTATTTTTTCAGCAGTCTATAATGTAGTATTGCAGCTGGAGAGGAGAGTATGGCTGCATAGGAGACTCTGGACCACCAGTAAGTGCTTTGAAAACCACCAGTCAGCGCTTTGAAAACCAGTCAGTGCAGCATGGTTTGGGAACCACTGTTATAGGTGCTTTGAACATACATGTTGTTTGAAGCTGTCATGTTAAAGCTTGTCTAACTTTTCATACAAGGAGGAGGGCAGAAGAGGGAAAATGGAGCCTGCCCTCCCTGCTTGTTGACCTTCATAGGAGCCAGCCACAAGCCCTGAGGAAGCATATATGAGCTATTACTACCAAGGACTTAAAGCCACAACATATAGCCCCTAGCAAAATGTCTTTACAGTTATAACCATTTAGATTAGAATGCACAACAAATATTTTTGGTAACGTTTAAGTTTCATTTTACATAGGATTAATACATAATTAATGGATGTTTAAATAACTGGTTAATCAGTTATTAAGGTTGCGTAAATAACTGGTTAATCAGTTACTAAAAAGTTGCTTAAAACCTTCTAGTGGTATCTATAACCATCCATGGCACATAGTATGCACACCTTCAACATGCTTATAACCATTATGAATATCTAACTTTTATTAACCTTTTAAAATACATCTTCAGTATAAAGTGTGATTTCTAACCATCGCTGCCCCACCTTCCTTCCAAATCAAGATATTCTTTAAAGCATTGTCTAGTGACATAGCTGGATAACAACACAAAATCATGCTATTTCCTGTATTGATGCATTCAACAGGCTCTGGGAATAAATCATTATTCATCTCATTAGATCCATTTTGACTTGGGGATAGGTAGGCAAACTATTGAGGGCAGTGAAGCAAATGTAACATTATTTGATATTTAATTCCCTGGAGATGTTTTTGTTTTTTATCACACTTTAGACTGAAATACCACAAGTGAAATCACCCAAAAATAACCCATAGAAGTCCTATCCTTAAACATTTGTTTGTCAGAGATTTCCCCAGCCCTGTAGACTACTCTGTAGGGATCTGACATTTTTGCTCCTGTAGATAATCATAGTACTGCTAGCTAGACCTTTAATTGCTTTAGGTAGTCAACAGCTGGAATTTATATGAGAACAATAATAATTTTTAAATTTAAAAAAGTGAGAAGGAGAGACAGTAGCCAGCACACCAAACAATTTTAGTGAACTTGCTTCACATTCCCGGAACATATTGTTACTGATTCTCCTAAAGGGACCTTGATAATCTTCTGATTCTTCCAGGGTGATGCACAGAACATACACTGATGTGAATGTCTGTGCTACAGGCCATCACACTGCCCTTGAAATGGTATATAGAGATATGGTCCCTTCTAGTGATAACTTTATAAAGAGATTACTATTGGGGCACTTTGAGCATTTCTTCATCTTCTTAGGCTTAATGTTGTTGGTTAAATGACAAACCACTGATTTGTCCTGTCACTGTGGCTCTTCATCAGTTTCCCTAATCAGACAAGTATCACAGTGTTATTTCTGGTCATTCTCACTATCATATTCAAGCAAAGAAAATACAGGATCTGCTTGCTTCTGTAAAGACAGGATGCATTGTGCCAACCACCATGCTGTGCGCAGTACAAATTAGAGTAGATGACTTAAAGAATGATTGGGGAAAAAAGTTGAAATGATCCACAGGCCTAAAGAACTTGGTATGTAATATTTGTTTAACATGTATTTCATTAACTGAACAATTTGGTTTTATGTATAGGTTTTGGTCTTGGTTAGTTCAAATATTTGACTTGACTCTTTACTGTCCCTTGTTTATGCTGCTGTTTTACTGCTGAATATTACTTAAGGGCCACTCATCAGATGCTGTAAATCATAGTAGATTCATCAATGCAGATTCTCACTTGAGGTACATGTCACATCCATTAAGATCCGTGGCCCTATGACAATTTTTACATCAGCTTTGGATCCTGCTACACTGATTTTCTGAATATCTAGCCCCATATGTGCTGTCTTGGAACTATGAACTACTTCAGAAAAGAGAGAAAAATATAGCTTGTTTCATTAAGGAGGAAGAAAATGCGTCACACTTGGGGAGTCTGAGAATCTATAAGGCCTTGGACATGGGCTACTTTTGTAGCACCATGTATGTCCTTATAGTGCTACAAAAAGCGAGTGTCCATGCATGCACACCATTTGTAGTATTATAAAGATGATAGATCCACCACAAAAAGCTCCTGTTTCAAACAGGGATTTCTTTTTAGCACTGCATGTAGTATACACACGCTTACATGTAGTGCTACTTGTGGGGGGGAGCAGATCTTAGCCTGCCAGCATCACAGGGTGCTCTGTTCTCCCCTCCCCTCCAAGGAGGGGCTACTGATGCCTGGCTAAGCTATTCAGTACAGCAAGGCAGCCATAGTTGTGGAGCACAGTCCCCTGCCACCCAGTCAGCCATTGCTGCCATGGGTGGTTTGCAGCTAGCCCCATTAGCTATTGTCACAGTGACAAGAGCTGATATGGTGGGCCTGTCACTGAGCCTGTTGAGATGGACTCCCCTGGAGTTGGCAGGGGGGAACTAAAGAGCAGTCCTGTATGGTCCATTAGCTGGAAACCATGCCTTTGGAATGACTTCCTTCTACTCCAGCACTCTAGTTTTGCACTTTGTAGCACTACAAATGAACACTGTGTTCAAGGCCTTAGAGCAAGCTGTTCAACTGTCCAACTGATGGTCTGTGGGCTGCATGCAGCCCTCAAGAGGTTATCCTGTGCCCTTGGATTCCTGATCTGGGCACCATAGAGCTCTTCTGTTGCTTCCACTGGAGTCTCCAAGCTGCCTCTCCATCCTCTGGCTTCCACTTCCTGGCCTCCAGCCCCAGGGATGGGTTGGCATGGTTGCAGGGATGAGAGAACCTGCAGCTTTTGTCCTTTGGGGAAATCAGGACCCTGAACAGCATGGGGGCACTGGTGTTTCACAGTGGGGGTCAGGGTGAGGGGCCTGTGCAGTGGGGTGTGGTGCAGCATGGGAAGCCCCAGCTGCCTGCAATGTAAGAGTGCTATTGTGGTGCAGTGAGGAGGGTTGCCTATGGCATGGGGGCTGTGGGGGGTGGTGTTGCAGTATGTGCCGGCAGGGTGTGGAGGTGATGCAGTATGTGCTGGCAGAGTGTAAGGTGTGATTCACACAGCATGTGTTCCTGTGGCCCCAAGCCCCTCAAAAGCTGAACAGGCTTACCTTAGAGAGTCTTAACTGTTGTAGTTCACCCCTGTTTCTTGTACTTCAGCACCTTGTATCTTACATCAACTCCAGTTTCCTTAGATTTGTTGACTTAGACCTTGATTCGACACTGTGTTACAGAGCAACTCTGCTGCAATCTAAAGCTCCAAGGTCTGGAGAGCTCTGGCTGCTTTGAAGAAATAGTTTTTACATTGGAAATTTTGAGGAGTTGTGGGTTAGCCTGATGATCAACTCTTTTTACTTAAAAAAAAGTAATAAATTAATTAAAAAAAAATCATGTCGTATATCATATCATATTCAGAAAGAATTGATAATGGTTTCAATACTAATAATAAAATGAGGTAAATTCTGCAAATTTTGGTTCTTCATCATATCCTTATGGTGATTTCATCAAGAGAGAACAATCCTGATTTTGCTGCTCATTGTACAGGAACATCACAGTAGGTGACAACTAAGTAATCCTTCTGTGTCTTTGATCATTCTTTGTACAGAAAGATGGGTGTCAGAGAAGAACTAACTTGACAAGTCAATTTGTTCTTAAAGCTACCATAATTCATGTGACATACTTGAGGGACTCCTTTGTACAAGGTTTGATGTCTGGTTCTGATGGGAGAGAGAATCTTTGTGGATACCGTTCCACAAACTGACTGGCTCTCTCTTCAGTAGTTTATGGAACTGCAAGTCAGTTATCTCTTCAATCTTCTTATGTAGGAAGACTAAGGAGAAAGATCAGGTTTCCATGCACATATAAGCATTTGGTGTTTGGCTGGTATATACAGGTGTTTTAGTTTTCTACAAAGTGTATGTTGATACAATTATACACCAGGAGAGAAGTGTGAAAGGGTGCTGTCTCATTTTTTCTTTATATTTAGTTTTTTTGTTATAAGTAAGGTACTGATATTTTTTACACTCTGGAATTTGTGCAGCTTTATTCTCTGATGTCCTTGTGACCCCCACACCACCAGAATGATAAAGAAAGGGTCATTGGTGTTAGTACTGTGTAACTGGGTAAAATTTTATAGAACGTGTTACGTGAGACATTACATTAAATGAGCTTATCATCCCTTCTGACTTTGAAATGTATAAATCTAGGGACAGCCTGTGGCATCACGAGTGGCATCAAGATGCACAAAACAACAAGACTAGCGGTGGATAATAGTGTTAGACTTTTGCTTACCACTAATAAAGCCAGGCAACATAATTAAATACTGATTTATTCCTAATAACTTTTTTTGGATAAAATATTTTTAGTATTAATTTATCTTTCCTTGCCCCAGCATAGAAGATATCGTAATTTGGAGGAGGACAGTGGTCCACCAAATGATTGTTAAATTACAACAACATTTATAATCAGAGCTGACTGAAATTTTTCTGACCAAACTGACTTTTTTTAGAGAAAAAGAAGAAATAAGATGGTTTAATAAGCTTGGAAGACTCTGCTTTGAACTTGTTGGAACGGAACTTTTCATTTTTTAAATTTGGAACCAATTTTTTATTTCATATTAAATCATGTATCATAATATAAAATGTTGATTGACCAGTGAGATGTAAAGGGATTTAAGTAATGAAACAAAATTATTTTGAAAATGTTTTGTAGGCCGTTTCAAAAGTCTGACTTTTGTTCCCAATTTGAACAGAGCCACAATTTTGAAATCACAGAATATTTTCCTGAAGTTGTAATTCTATTTCCCACCAAGCTGTACTTGGAACCTTTTGTCCCTAAAGTATTTTTCAGCCATCAGTTGGTATGAAATCCCTGAGAGGCAGGCAGGTCTTACTAGCCACATCTAGAGTTAGAGGGGAGAGGGAAAGAAGTTAGTGCTTTGCCCAAGGTCACAGAATCAAGAATGTGATTAGACCACTGTTACAGAGCTGGTGGGTTGTGATCCAGAAGTGGGTCACAAGAATATCTGAAAGGGTTGCAAGCAAGTCCCAGAAAAATAGGCAAAAGCATGGGTTTCCCCTTGCAGGCTGGCAGTATTCCAGCCTGCAAGGGGCTGCTTGGGACGATTGGAGGCAGTGGGCGTACAGTGAGGCCGGGTCATGGGAGCAGCCTCAGCCGCTGGACGCGGGTAAGTGTATGGGGAGCACGGGATGGAGGGAACTGTCTGGAGGGTGGGTATGTGTGCCTGCTGGCGCTGGGGAAGGTTTCTGGGTGCAGGGCTGTGGCAGGGCAGGGGGAA
>NW_017729022.1:160824203-160824568 GCF_001723915.1 Gavialis gangeticus | reverse complement strand
CAGTGGGGGAAGGGGGTGGGGGCAGTCCGGTGGGGAGCTGCATGCCTGGGCCAGCAGCATGGGGCTGGTGCCCATACATGCAGGGGCCCACACTTGCTGCCTGGAAGGGGGGCGGGTTGGGGGCAGCACTTGCTGCTTGTGCTCCATCCCAAGTGGGTTGGGGGCAGCTGGTGGCAGCTGGGGGCTCCTTCTGGCAGGGCTGGTGGGGGCAGGGAACTGCAGGTTGGGAGTGGGGTCGGGCACCAGCACGGCCACGGGGGTATGGGTCAGGACAAGCCATCAGTCTTCACAAATGGGTCCCATTAAACCATACTAAGTTCACTTAAAATATGAGTGTCTTCATGTTAAAGCCTGTTAACTCAGGG
>NW_017729022.1:160817288-160819203 GCF_001723915.1 Gavialis gangeticus | reverse complement strand
AAAAAATCATGTCGTATATCATATCATATTCAGAAAGAATTGATAATGGTTTCAATACTAATAATAAAATGAGGTAAATTCTGCAAATTTTGGTTCTTCATCATATCCTTATGGTGATTTCATCAAGAGAGAACAATCCTGATTTTGCTGCTCATTGTACAGGAACATCACAGTAGGTGACAACTAAGTAATCCTTCTGTGTCTTTGATCATTCTTTGTACAGAAAGATGGGTGTCAGAGAAGAACTAACTTGACAAGTCAATTTGTTCTTAAAGCTACCATAATTCATGTGACATACTTGAGGGACTCCTTTGTACAAGGTTTGATGTCTGGTTCTGATGGGAGAGAGAATCTTTGTGGATACCGTTCCACAAACTGACTGGCTCTCTCTTCAGTAGTTTATGGAACTGCAAGTCAGTTATCTCTTCAATCTTCTTATGTAGGAAGACTAAGGAGAAAGATCAGGTTTCCATGCACATATAAGCATTTGGTGTTTGGCTGGTATATACAGGTGTTTTAGTTTTCTACAAAGTGTATGTTGATACAATTATACACCAGGAGAGAAGTGTGAAAGGGTGCTGTCTCATTTTTTCTTTATATTTAGTTTTTTTGTTATAAGTAAGGTACTGATATTTTTTACACTCTGGAATTTGTGCAGCTTTATTCTCTGATGTCCTTGTGACCCCCACACCACCAGAATGATAAAGAAAGGGTCATTGGTGTTAGTACTGTGTAACTGGGTAAAATTTTATAGAACGTGTTACGTGAGACATTACATTAAATGAGCTTATCATCCCTTCTGACTTTGAAATGTATAAATCTAGGGACAGCCTGTGGCATCACGAGTGGCATCAAGATGCACAAAACAACAAGACTAGCGGTGGATAATAGTGTTAGACTTTTGCTTACCACTAATAAAGCCAGGCAACATAATTAAATACTGATTTATTCCTAATAACTTTTTTTGGATAAAATATTTTTAGTATTAATTTATCTTTCCTTGCCCCAGCATAGAAGATATCGTAATTTGGAGGAGGACAGTGGTCCACCAAATGATTGTTAAATTACAACAACATTTATAATCAGAGCTGACTGAAATTTTTCTGACCAAACTGACTTTTTTTAGAGAAAAAGAAGAAATAAGATGGTTTAATAAGCTTGGAAGACTCTGCTTTGAACTTGTTGGAACGGAACTTTTCATTTTTTAAATTTGGAACCAATTTTTTATTTCATATTAAATCATGTATCATAATATAAAATGTTGATTGACCAGTGAGATGTAAAGGGATTTAAGTAATGAAACAAAATTATTTTGAAAATGTTTTGTAGGCCGTTTCAAAAGTCTGACTTTTGTTCCCAATTTGAACAGAGCCACAATTTTGAAATCACAGAATATTTTCCTGAAGTTGTAATTCTATTTCCCACCAAGCTGTACTTGGAACCTTTTGTCCCTAAAGTATTTTTCAGCCATCAGTTGGTATGAAATCCCTGAGAGGCAGGCAGGTCTTACTAGCCACATCTAGAGTTAGAGGGGAGAGGGAAAGAAGTTAGTGCTTTGCCCAAGGTCACAGAATCAAGAATGTGATTAGACCACTGTTACAGAGCTGGTGGGTTGTGATCCAGAAGTGGGTCACAAGAATATCTGAAAGGGTTGCAAGCAAGTCCCAGAAAAATAGGCAAAAGCATGGGTTTCCCCTTGCAGGCTGGCAGTATTCCAGCCTGCAAGGGGCTGCTTGGGACGATTGGAGGCAGTGGGCGTACAGTGAGGCCGGGTCATGGGAGCAGCCTCAGCCGCTGGACGCGGGTAAGTGTATGGGGAGCACGGGATGGAGGGAACTGTCTGGAGGGTGGGTATGTGTGCCTGCTGGCGCTGGGGAAGGTTTCTGGGTGCAGGGCTGTGGCAGGGCAGGGGGAA
>NW_017729022.1:160803022-160817184 GCF_001723915.1 Gavialis gangeticus | reverse complement strand
CAGTGGGGGAAGGGGGTGGGGGCAGTCCGGTGGGGAGCTGCATGCCTGGGCCAGCAGCATGGGGCTGGTGCCCATACATGCAGGGGCCCACACTTGCTGCCTGGAAGGGGGGCGGGTTGGGGGCAGCACTTGCTGCTTGTGCTCCATCCCAAGTGGGTTGGGGGCAGCTGGTGGCAGCTGGGGGCTCCTTCTGGCAGGGCTGGTGGGGGCAGGGAACTGCAGGTTGGGAGTGGGGTCGGGCACCAGCACGGCCACGGGGGTATGGGTCAGGACAAGCCATCAGTCTTCACAAATGGGTCCCATTAAACCATACTAAGTTCACTTAAAATATGAGTGTCTTCATGTTAAAGCCTGTTAACTCAGGGTAAGTGCCCTCTGAGCATCTCAAAGTTATGCTACTTCAGGTGAGGGTTAACTCTGGGCTGTGCTATCTAGCCCACATTAAGGTAACTTCAGTCTGCTCCACAGAGGTAAAACAAGCAATTTGCAGTCCTTCAGCATCCTGGGATGCACTGCTCCAAGGCCTTCCCCACCCAGAGCAGGGATAGAGCCCAGGTATCCTGGCTCCTAGCCATTCCCCTGTTCACCAGCCCTCTAGTGGCAAATCAGAGCTCTGCAGGCAAGAAAGGGTATTAAATGTGTGACTGCTCACACCTCATTCTAACTTTAACACCGCTAGGTGTAACCTGTAACTTCACCCTGAATTTGCTACCTTCAAGTCCTGTGCTCAAGCATTGTAACAATTCATGCTTCTCAGACTGTCACTTTGTTAATAATGGGAAGCAGAGTCCAAAAAAGAAAGAATGTTTCAGGTTTCTACCACATAGAATGAACATTCAAGAACTTTTCTCCAGGCTTTTCCACACTGAGAAGCTACTTTTGTACAGTAAAAAATATATACAATTAAAAAAAAAAAGCCCTTCCTTTATCTGGAAAGGAACTTCAAATAATGGGCATCTTCCATTGACTACTGAATCAACATGGTATTAGGCTTAGACCTGGAATGAATGGTACAATGTGTTGAATGTAGTTTACCAAGGATGAGTCACTGGACTAAAATTTCCTCCACTTTTAAAAAGCTGTAGTTTTAATCTTTTTTGAGATTGAAATTAAGTATCATCTGAGAGCATTCATTTCTCCACAATGAAAAACTATAAATTTATGTAGCAGGCAGGCCAAGTGGCAGACTAACTGGTTCAGAGGGGCATAAGTTTCCATAGGTGACTACTTTGTCAAATGCATATTTGGGTGTGATGTTCAATTACCACAGTTAACTTCCGACCCTTAATCTATGAAACTATGAAACTAAAATGGACATATGTGACTTAAAAGAGATCCCTTGATGTTTGTTAAGACCAGTGTAGTATAAGAGCTTGAATGCAAAAGCCAAACTCAAGCATATCTTTACAATGGTAAGATGAACAATTTCATGCTAATTTTTTCATCCGATAAGAATTTTGGTCCATAATGCTGTAAATTAGGCTGGAAAATGACTTGTAAACCTAGTAACATGATACTGTCTGAATGAAATCTAATGGTAGGAATGGAATCCAGTCATGTCACCACCATGTAAATCTCTGGGATACACTGTGCTAGCATGTCTCATTGTGATCAGTTGTTGGCTGACATTAGCTAAATTGAGATCCAGCCATCAGTTTTGTTAGTTGAGGTGGCAGATATGCATACTAAAAGATCATCAAGAAAGATGAATTAAATATAAATGAACCGGTGTTTGCTTTATTAGAAGAATTAGAGAAGTCTCTAGCATTCAGGCAACAGACCTAGGTTTCAAGCAAGGTATTTACAATAATGAAGAAGAAACAGAAAAACACAATTGAAGAATAATGGAAGTAAATTAAAATACTTAGCATACACAAGCATAGTGTAGCCTGAAAGCTAAACAGCGAGTTGAGAATGAAAAACTGAATGCATTGCTGATCAGATAATTGAAAAATTACTGTTTTACAGAACTGACAATATATTCATTTAGGTCTTATTAGTTGAATAATCTCTCATTCTAAAGGCAGTTGGCTTTCATGGAATCATAGGAGCATTAGTGCGTCACCTCAGGGCTTTTTTATCTGCTTTTTTAACAAGATAAGGGAATAAATGGTGATGAAAACCATGATGTATAGAATGGATCCAAACCAAAGTCGGGGAAGAAGAGATTTTGTATGAGATTGGAAAAGGAATGCTGCTAACTTTCAAAGATAGCTGCAAAAGACTAAACACAACCCAAAGCTCGTAAGGAAGTTGGAAGTTATCTACAATAGTGTATAAACAGGTTCCCAATTCACTCCTCTGTCTTTTCTTTCTGGTTCCTTCCTATTTAAGAAATAACAAAAGTTACTTTGGATGTGCTTTCTTCAGAGGCATAACTAGCAGGGTTTGTGCCCTAGGCAAACCCAGCTGGAGCAGTGAGGTGGGACATAAGTCTTACCTGCTCTGGGGACTTGCAAATGTCCCTGGCTGCTGCCGCTGGTGTGACACGACCTGCCTGCTGTGGTTGTTGTTGCTACAGAAGTAGCATGGTGGTGGGTCACTCAGCTGCTGCTGCAACAGTGGGGGTGTAGGGCTCTGCTATTACCATGGTGCACAATCCCTTGGTTGGGGGACCACATTCTGGTACCCTCATTAAGTTAGTGTCTAGGTCCGGTGCCCTACTCACCCCTCCCAAGTTCTGCTACCGGTTTTCTTGATGACTGTGGTAAAGAAATAAACCATTTCTGGGTGTGTGGCTAAACTGGGTGAACAAAAAGCAATTCCTAGCCCAATTTTGATGTATTCAGGCTTTACCACAGTACCCTGATTATATACAGCATAACCAAGGCACAGAGAAAATATCTGGATTGCATAAAAATGTCAGAATGGTAACATTGTTTTAAGCATAGGAAGGGTTGGGGGAGAGGGGGGTGATCCTGTGTGATCTGAGAGCTTGTTCTTTTTGTGTGATGGTGCTTCCAGATATTTTATACATGCCTCATGGAATAGACAGTGAGTATAGGGAGGCTGCTATTGTGTCACTGAAAATTTATTTCTTATTCCTTTTGTATCCTGCCTTTGCTGGTTATGGTATTAAGCTAGTATGTACCTTTTTCTGGAATACACTAAAATGCCTTGGCCTGATAAAGTGCTATATGAGAAGAATCTGCCACTGCCTGAGGATCTCAAGTCAAAGCAATAACATGGTTCGCTAGTTTTTTACTTGGTTTAGTATGCCTGGGGACAAAGCAACTGGTCAAGGCGTCTAACTAAGTCAACCAACAGCAACCTCTCAAAACAAATTGAAGGATTCTAGTGGAAGTAACTGAATTTCCATTGGGGTGCTTTAAACTGGATTTCTCTACAAATTGTTTGCATCTATTACAGTCCCACTTTTACCCTTTTATCAGCCCAAATTCTGAGATTCTTGCTCAAGTGAATTCTCATTAGTAGAGTGAAACTTGAATCAGGCTTCAGGTTTAGGTCCTGTTACTGGACTGCCATCCAGTTCCTCTCTATATGCTGCACTGTGTAGGGGGATTATCTGTGTATGGTGCAGTTCAGTGCAGCACAGCAGGGGGAGTGTTTGCAAATGGTGCAGTGCAGCACAGCCAGGATGCAGGGGAGGAGCTTCCACATGTGTGTAACAGCAGGTGGAACCAGGGCAGGATGCAGAGCTGTGATGTCTGCCTATTTGGACTGCAACTCCCAGAAACCCTCAGGGGCTGGGGGGCAAGGGAAAAAGGAAGAAGACGCTTGAGGCTGGAATAAGGGGAAGAGAGAGCAGCATGCACTTGGGACTTGGTCAGCCCTGCGCAAAGGAGGAGAACTGGAGATCTCACTGGCTTGGTCAGCCAGGACTGTGGACTGAAGGAGCTGGATGCAAACCTGGGGCAGCTGCAGGCTGCTGTATGAGTGCTCTAATTTACAGTTTCACTGACTGCCTTTCTTGCACACAGCCCAGCCTCTTGCTTCTTTACCATTCATTCCATCCAGGAAGAGCAGACACCAACTGCAGATGCTTCCTTAGCCTGACAAAGGGTATTTATACCTGAAAGCTTGCAAAGGAGAATTTTTCCAACTGTTTGAGTTGATCTAATAAAATACATCAGATTTAGCCAAAGAACCTTGTCTGCCTAGGGCCTAAAGGCTTATTTAGGGGACATCTTTGGGTGATGGGGGTGGGGTGTGGAATTTAAAGTGCTGAGTATATGTCACCATAGTGCTGATGTTTCTTTACCTTTTTAACTGTTCACTCCCTTTTGGCCTGTGGGTTTGTAACCCCAACCCTTATGATTTTTTGTATAAAAGTAGGAAGTCCCCTTTGCTTCTTGTGCTACGTTCTGAGGCTGCAAGGTTGGAACAAATTGCTGGTAGTGGGATTCTGAAATGGGCCCATGCTACAAGTCAGGCAAATGGGGATTGGTGGTCACAAGCCATAAGGTGCAGGACAAACTGCTGCAGTGCTTGTATAGATTTTACTTGTTGTGTGACCATTTGACCAGAGAAGATGAGTACCACAGAGGTGGTGGTACCCGCAGTGGGAGGGGAAAATACACATACCACATCTAGCTTCTCAAGGCCTATATTTAATCTAGTGCCCTATATTGGGAAGCAGCAAAAATAGGGTGACTGAATGAACAATTTGAAATGGCAGCTGAGTTAAATTGGTGGAATGAGGCTACTACACTAAAATTCCTGAGCCCCTTGCTCACAGGGGAGGCCAGGGAGGTCTACTGTGGGCTCAGCAGTGAAGCCAAACAAGACTGTAAGAACCTGACAGGGGTCCTTAGGAATGCTTTGGAACCAAGTACAGGTCCTGACTGGGACCATGCAGCTTTTTTAATCATAAAAAGACTTCAGTAGAGTTGGTGCAAAAATTTAGCATTGTCCTTAGATGATAAGCTGTAAAGGCCTTCTCACAAGCCAGCCCAGAGATACCTGGCCTATGCTCTGTTCATCAGCAATGCCTTCAGTAGGGAGAAGTGGATCCAGCTTCAGTTGGGGAGGCCCCATAGCTTGGATGATGCCATAAATCTAGAGCTGGAAGTGGCGAAAAAAACTGGAGGTCCTAGATATCCAAGGCAGTGAGGCAAGGGTGCATGTGCATGCCAAGGAGGAGAAGTCAGGAACAAACACTCCAACCCCAGATCAGCCTTGCAAACAGTGATGGAGATATTGAGAGAGATCTGAGGTGAACTGCACCAGCTCAACAAGAGTATGGAAAGCCAGTTCCAGAGTAGACATGCAAGGGGAGATCCTCCTTAACCACAGCAGCTGAGGTGTTGTCAGGAAAATGCTGATGGATGCTGGCACTGTGGCAGCTGTGATCACTTCTGGGGCGAATGTGCAGAGAGAAGGGGCATTCAGGTCATGGCAACTGAGGTGGGCAGTGGAGAGGGGCCCATCCACTGTTAGCAGACACAGAGACCTGCAGCATAAGGTGGTGATTGTTGGTGTCACACAGTTGAGATACTGCCTGAAGGGAAAGCCAAGAGAAGTTCCTTGCCAGTTCCTCCTAGATTCAGGTGCCCAAATAACTGGGTATGGGAGCAAGCTACAACAGAGACAGAAAGAAGCTTTCAACCCTGTAGGTTAGTGGTCAAGGCAGCCAATAGAGAAGCACTTCCAATTCTGGGATAGTGAAGTACAACCATCAACTTCAAGGTCTAAAGCTGCCATGTAGCAAAGAATGCCAGTCAAGATGCCTTGTTAGGCACTGAGTTCCCAAAAAATTATTAGGTCACTATGAATTTTGCAGATTGTTCATGTTACTTTCTCGAGAGGCATTTCCCCTTGTATACCACAGATGGTCAAGTGAGAGCAAGCGGTAGTGGAAAGAAATCTAACAATGCAGGTACTCCTCACTTAACATTGTCTCAGTTAACTTTGTTTCGTTATTACATCACTGATTTATTAGGGAACGTGTTCATTTAAAGTTGCGCAGTGTTTGGTTATAACATTGTTCGACTGCCACCTGCTAGTAGGTAACTACTGTGACATAATTGGATTCACTTAACATTGTTTTGCTTAAAGTTGCATTTTTCAAGAATGTAACTACGACGTTAAGCGAGGGGTAGCTGTACCTCCTAGAAGTGAGATGATGATCACTGGCAAACTAAAGAGGTGATGCCTTGAAAAAGAGGAGTTAAGTTCACTGATGAATTGGCATTCCTAGTGGGAACTGCAATGGGTAAGAGCCAAAGGGATGAAATTCCAGTGTGTTGGTAGCACATTAACAGAACCACAGGTCACATATCAGGGCACTGTAACTGGGATGTTTGAGATGGGCGTGGCTGTCCTGCAGGAGGACCCTGCATGAGAGTGGTTGATTGCTTTAAGAGTACTGAGCTCAGACAAGAGCCAGAGTCTTAGAGAGCCAGGCAGTAACCTTCACTGGAATGCAGGAAAATTGGATGCAAGTTCAAGTTAAGTTATGGCCTGGAGCCTGATCAAGTAGGGGCAGTGCAAGAAGTCCTTTTTGAAGTACACAGATGTACTCAGCCTTGGAGACTAGGACCTAGGGCATACAGGCTTAACAAAGCATCAGCTTAATATTGGCAATGCCAAACCTGTCACAGAGGCATAGAAGAGTAGCCATCCATTTCCAGTAGAGAGCTTGATCAGCATCAGCAAGAGATGGAGGAAAGAGGCATTATCAGGCTGTCTTTCAACCCATGGGCTGTCCCTGTGGTGTTGGAGAAAAAATGGGGAGGTATGGAGGTCTGAATGATGTGCTTTATGTGTGATTTATCATAGACTGTATAATGTTACTGTTAAGGATGCCTACCCCTTCCCTTGAATTGATGACATGCTAGACCTCCTGGCCAAAGCTCGATGGTGCTCCACCCTTGATTTGGCTAGTAGGTACTGCAAGTAGAAGTGCACCCAGAGGACAGAGCTAAGATGGCTTTCTGCACTAAGAAGGGATTTTTTAAATTTAATGTTATGCCTTTTGGTTTATATAATGTTCCCAGTATCCTTCAGAGACAGATGGATATTGTATTAACGGATTTGCAAGGGACATCCTGCCTAGTGTATCTGGATGATATCATTGTGATAGGCAAAACCTTTCAGGAGCATTTGCAGAAACTGAAAGCACTGTTTAAGAGGCTGAAGGAAGCCTACTTAAACATTAAACCTGCCAAATGTCAGCTTTTCTGCAGGGAAGTGAGCTTTTTGGGACATGTAATCTCCACGGAGGGGATAGGCCCAGATCCAGAGAAGGTGGAGGCTATAAAGGCCTGGCCAGTACCTCAAAATGTAACAGAACTGCACAGCTTCTTGGGTTTAGCCTCCTATTATAGAAGGTTTCTGGCAGATTTTGCTACCATTGCAAGCCCCTTACATAAGCTCTCTGATAAGGTGAAGTTCATCTGGACGAAGGAATGTCAAGATGTCTTTATAGAGCTAAAGCAGTGGTTGATGTCATCCCTTATCTTAGCATATCCCAATCCTCAGTTACCCTTCTTGTTGGACACTGATACAAGTGATATTGGCATTGGAGCTGTTTTGCCATGAGTTGAAGGAGGCCAGGAAAAGGTACTAGCCTATGCAAGCTGACCCTTAAAATAGCTGAGTGCCAGTATGCAACTACAAGAAAGGAATTGCTTATTTTGGTGGCCTTAACAAAATATTGTCGACATTTCCTCCTGGGGAGATGCTTCACATTAAGAATGGGTATCACAGCTCTGCAGACTGCCCCCTGGTTCCACCTGCTGTTACACACATTATATACACGTTACACATGCACAGCATGGTGTAAGGTGGGGGTGCCAAAACAACTTAAACAGGAACTAGACCATGAAGATAGAGACCCCTCCCCCTCCAAAAACAGCATCCCATCTTTGTTTTGTCTAGTAAGTGCCTGCCCAAATAGGAAGTTTTTACAGCACTACTGGCCATTTCTGAATGAAGAGCAGAAAGCAGTAAGTCCTGTTCTTCAGTTAACTGGTGGAAATATATGTCAATCATTTGTCCCCGTGATTCTGTTGGCTGTGCCTAGAGGTAGGCTGGTGCACAACCAGGAGGAGAAGGGTTCTGAGCCAGCCAGGGAGGGAGGGAGGTGGTGGCCCAACCCGTTGCTGTTGATTGGCTAAGGAGCCCATTGCCCCCCCCCCCCCCCCCATCACTACTGACTGGCTGAGACAGTGACCCTGCCCCTCATCACTGACTGACTGAGGGTGCCCACTCCTCACCAAAGGTCTGTCCTGTATTCTGGGGATGCATCAGTGGCCACCCTACTGGTACTATATATAAAAAATAGTTCTGACACCAGATCTATCTTGGATGTTTGTGCGCATTAAAAATGAAGAAAACTTCTGGAGGTGACTGCTATGCACTAGTATAATTGAATCAAAGGCAAATGGATGCATTAATTTAGGTATGACTTCTTAGATGGTAGTATGTAAGATAATGAAGCATCAGGTTATTAATAGATTTTCTTTATCCCTATGTCATACTTTTAGGATTAATTTTTAATGAATGTATGCACCTTTATTCTTGAACCTGCCAGCCTTTAATCTGTATTAAATCTATCCTTTTTCCATGTATTCTTCTTTTGTTCTTTTTTTCTAATTCTATTATCCTGCCTGTCTTGTTAACTAGAATAAACTGGATGTTGATAAACTAGAATCAGAGTACACAAAACAAATTTAATGGATGCAAGGTGTCCAATTTTTCCCTTACTGTGAGTCCTGTCAGTAACCAGAGGGTATAGATATTTAACTACAGTTTGTGCATATGATGTTATGTTGGCTGCTCTAACCTGTAGAAATGGTTGTGATTACAGATAACTGGATAGAGAAAAAATGTCTAACTACCACCTGCAGTCAGGATTATCCTGATATTGCATGTATCTAGAACCAGGCAGTAACTAAATCCAAAATCAAATGTAAAGCAAAGGAGTATCACTGGTTTTAATCAGTGTTTCCCCATTTAGGCCAGTGATGAATGTGACCTACTGTGTGGTGTATTATCCAGCTTGATTTTTTTTTTTAAATCCTTTTATTGGCTTACTTTCTGGTTTCCTTATCTATTTCCCTCTAGCTTAGCTCTTGTACATGACAGGCAACATTTTGAAAAGGGCTCCTGTGTACTATTGAAACTAGTGGGAGTAAAGCCAGGACAACATGGTTTCCAAGCATATAGCATTTTAAAATCAATGTGAAGTGTATTATTGCTTCTTTAGCTATGTAACACTGAAAAGTAGACTGCCACTGTATAAATATAACATATTGGTCATCTTTGGTTTGGCTTTCCTAATGTGTTAAATATCTTAACTCTTTCATTATAGCTCATGTGAAAATAATTTGCAAATTAAAATGATTCTGATGTTCAACTGGACCTCTGTTTTTAGTGACTTACAATCTATTTAATTTTGAATGATAACATGTCACTCCCACATGGACAACAACAATGGTTATGCATTTGTACAGCAGCTAGCACAGAGGTCTATGCTTAGGGTGGCTAGGTGCGCCAGCAGTGCTAATAACTACTGTTTTTCTCTTCCACTGCTCTGAAGATTGCGGATGTTGCTACAAAACCTTTGACTGAAGCTAGAAGTCATAAGAAGAACCTTGACAGGATTTCCTTCAGAGAATGCAGATTCATCAGAAGCAAATGCTTTGTGTGAAAATGTATTTTGTTTGAAATGTCTTTCAAAAGAAATGTCCCAACAATGCTGATTATTTCTCTTTGACACTTGAAAGAAAATGTTCTGACTTCTCATTTTGATTTTTACATATAAGAACGTGTATAAGAATATGAAAGGGGGTAGGGGGAAGAATGTTTCATTCTGTCTTAAACAAAAACCTCTCTCTGGAATTTAACTAGCAACAAAGCTAAAGTTCAAAATCTTGAAACTCTTCCTGGGACAGGAGCTTCTTGGGAACTTCTGTCCCAAGCACAGCTATAGTATCTGCATGTTGAAGCCTTATTTAACTACATGTAGGCTACACCTACATAGATGCCAGAGGTTGTAAGCTCTTCTAGTGAGGCACGTAACTCGGAGTAATACACCTGACTTTTCATTTGGACTGTTTAGCACAGTATCCCACCCAGTCTAATGTGCCTAGACTGCTTCTGCAGCCTGATCTAGTAATTCCAGTACCAAGGCAATTGGGGCATCTTTGGTTGTCTCTGCACGGTTCTGTGTTGTGCCATGCAGATAAGCACTTATTTGTGGGTTAATTTGAACAAACTGTTTTGGATCTGAATCATATGGCAGGAAAATGTGGTAGAATCTAAGCGTCTGTTTGCTTACAGTTGCATTTAAGGTAGCTAGGAGTTCAAATCTGACCAGTTGTAACTGCACTTTTTTGGGGGGGGAATAGAATTGAAAACAAAGGACTATGTCTTACCCCCTTTTAAATGTCTTTGACAGTCAAAGCCCATCTGTACACTTTCAGACAGGTGTTTAAATCTTCAGAATAAGGAAAAGGGTTTGCAAATAACTCTTTGGGTTTGCATTTGTGCAATTATTCACCTATTAGTGTGTATTGCCTTTTTGATACTGTACTGGCAACTGCTAGCTCTTCTTTTCTTTTCTTTTTAAAATTTGGTCTTACATGCCTTGTACACACTTAAAACATTGCACTTCAAGCATAGGCTTGGTGTCAGTGAAGTAGAGCATAATGTGACACACGAAGAAAGAAGCTAATGTGTCCATAAGGTGTGAAAAGACGCTGCACTCGTGGATTTTCATGCTTCATGGTGGTTATTAGTAAATATGAAGGAAACTTGTCCCCTTGGGCTACTATTGCTTTTCTCTAAAAATTATTCTGTTTTAGAGAAACACCATTTTCCCCTCTCCCCTCTGAACATGTTTACTTGAACAGAATTAACAAGAGTCTCTTGAGGTTGGCTTCTGTTGCTAAAGCATCCAATAATAACAAATGGCATACATCTTCTAGGAACAAGTAAATGCGATTGTGACAGATTCATGAAATAAACGGAAAAGGCATTGCTCCAGTCACTAGAAACATATGTTAATATGTACAACATATTATTAACTAAATCACATTTTCCACCGCATTAAACAAGCCTAAACTAAAACATTGAAGCCAACGATATTCAAGCATGACTTAACAAACTTTCATTTAAACGTTATGACCAGAAGTATGTAATTATGCATTTCCAGAATTACTCATTAAAACCAGAAGCTGCTTATAATTTGATCTTAGCTTTTTGCTTAACTACAACAAAAAACAAAAGCATAACTCATCAAAACGCCTTTTTAATAGGAGACCATTTCTGTAAAAAAACATTCAGATATATTGGTCCTCCTAAATGTGTGGATTTTTAATTTTCTTCTTGAATCCTTTTCGGCATGCTATGCTGCAAAGTTGGGTGGTAGTATTTGCCACTAAAGCAATACAAGTTGTGGGGGTTGGCCCATTTCTGCCTTCATTGAAGGCCGTGAGTTCCAATGCAATAATACTTACCATGTCAACTGCAAAGATGTCATGAAGAACAATTACTCAGTGTTTAAAAGTGCTTAGTGATTAGAGGTACCTTGAGTGCTAATGTGAGAAACTCCAAACCAGCCATATTTTGAATCCTCACAGGTATTCAGGTTCCAGTAAAATTTTTAGAAAAGCACTATGAAACTTGAGCAATTCAAAATGACTTGTTATTATATAAAAAATTGTTTGTTCTATTTGTTTTTATTGGACCATACAGTCAATGAGCATTTAAGCTTGCTACTAAATCCTGAGGGTCAATGTCTACACCAAACTGGGCTTGCAAATCAGATTATATTCACACAAGCCCCCTTTAATGTCTAGATTGATCAGCTGTCCTGCCAAATGTCCATTGACATGAGAAATTCTAAGAGCAACCCTATGGCATCTGCATGCAAGTGAAACAACACAGATGAAAGTTTGTGTATACCTTGGTAACAGGCCACTGAACTTAAAATTCATAATAGTGTTCTTTTGCAGATGCCATTTGATGAGCAGGCATCATTGTCGAGCTAAAACCCTTTCTTTGCAAGCCCAGATGATGACTAATATTGGGAAAAACATTAAGTAATTTAATGATGAATTCTAATAGCCCACTGTGCTTTATTCTTCTAGGGAATCAGTAGCTTGTTCAGCTCACTTAAAGTAGTCAGACTACTTCGGCTGGGTCGTGTGGCTCGGAAGTTGGATCATTACATTGAATATGGAGCAGCAGTCTTGGTTCTGCTGGTGTGCGTATTTGGTCTTGCAGCTCACTGGTTGGCCTGCATTTGGTACAGCATAGGAGATTACGAAGTTATTAATGAGGATACAAACACAATCCGAACGGAAAGCTGGCTTTACCAGCTAGGGGATTCCATAGGAACACCTTACCGATTCAACGCGTCATTTGGAAAATGGGAAGGAGGGCCCAGCAAGGATTCTGTTTATATTTCCTCGTTGTACTTCACAATGACTAGCCTCACCAGTGTTGGATTTGGGAATATTGCTCCGACTACAGATGGAGAGAAGATCTTTGCTGTTGCTATGATGATGATTGGCTGTAAGTATCAGAGATTCCATTTTCCATACACAATGGCCTGTAGTCAGAGTCTTGCTGTAAATGTTTAGCTTCATAAAAACTTCTTAGGCAGCATGTCAACTGTTCCTAACCAAGTTTTAAAAATTAGGCTTGGAGGCAAATCTAAATGTTATTATGTAGACTGCTTTCTGATAAGAAATGTTACCAGGATGTGTGAAAATTAGCTCATGTTGCAGAATATTACAATGACTGTTTCTGCAGCAAAACATAGTTGAATTTCTGCTTACGTTTAAATGATTCAATATAACAGAATCTACACACTCTAAACTGACTTACAGGGTACTATAGCTTGCTTTTTTCCCCGCTAGATGATTTTACAGAGCTTACACCAAAGTAGGAAAGTCCTGCTTGATGCTATGGATTAGTTTCACAGTGTACTGAAAGGGGGGAGGGGGAATATGTAGAAGTACTTATTTACTCAAATATAAGATGACCACCTCTCAGTAGTTAGATTTTATGTATGGAAAAGTTATGAACTTATTATAATTGTCCAGGTATAGAATCTAATTATTGGAGGTTGGCCTTGAATTTGTCCCCCTCCCACTGCCACAGCAGAGAAAATAAATCTGGGGGGTCAGGTAGCCCTCTTGCCTTCTGCTTCCCGCCCAGCTTCCTTTCCCTGCAGCCCATTCCCCTCTTTACTGTCAGACCCTGCTCTCCCTGAGTACATGGAAGTGAGAAGCAAATTTGAAAACACTGACCTTGAAATGAAATATAGCTGTAGCAATTTGCACATGGTACCCTTAGACTTACTTCATCCAGAATTGATGCATTTTACCTTTTTTTAAAACTGCTGCAAGTTTTAGCATAGGTCCTATATAAACATACTCTTAAGAAGCACTTTGGCACCTACTTATGTAGAACAAATACATATGATATATAGAACAAACCCATGTCCAAAGCCAAAATGTTCAGAATTTACCATATAGTTAATGGGGCTGGGTCTCACCAGTCAATAGCATTTCAACCTATGGTGACCCTACAGCTCAGCAGTGCTCCATGTGTGTGCGTACTCCAGATACCCCTGCCCCCCCACAAAAGGATCCACGGGCTAATTAGCTGGATGTTCTTGTCATGAGCTATGGGATGTTCCAAAAATGTATATGCTGATGAGACACAGGGCAACCTGGTCTGGCTCCACCTCATGGAGGGTGGGACCACACGAATCATATATGACAGGCTGAGAGAGTTGGCAACAGAGGGATTCTGGGTGAACTGTCTGGGGCCTCATTTGGCGATGTTTGCCAGACATTTAAGGCTGATGAAGAAACAGGAATGATTGGAAATGGAAAAGAAAGGCACAGCTCAACTGTGGGAGTGAGGAGGAAGCTGAAATGTATTCAGTATGGTGGCTCATCATGACTTAAAAAAATTCAGAGCTAAAGGGGACTGAGCAGTGGGCACTACTGTATATCTTGTTTAGATGGACTGAACTGACCCATCTTTGTGGTGGGTTCCCAGATGGCCTGCACTAATGTACCTGGCAGGGGAAGCAC
This sequence comes from Gavialis gangeticus, assembly GCF_001723915.1. NCBI lineage: Eukaryota > Metazoa > Chordata > Crocodylia > Gavialidae > Gavialis > Gavialis gangeticus. The sequence goes on along the minus strand of NW_017729022.1, from coordinate 160,803,163 downwards.
TGTGACCACATAGGCAGGCTCCCCAGGGCAGGTGATTGTCTCTAATATGTCTTCCATAGGAGGTCTATATTGAGCAGATTTTTGATGTTGGGTGGTGGACCTGGAGTTTGCTCCATCCACTCCATGCATTGACCTGGTATT
>NW_017729022.1:160795934-160798022 GCF_001723915.1 Gavialis gangeticus | reverse complement strand
GGGGGAAAAAAAAAAAAAAAAAAAAAAGGTTCCCATTAGTATTTTGGTCTTTTTTGGGCTAAGATCAAATGTAGAAGAAGGGGAGGGTGTTAGAGCTGGCTCTGGCCCTCTCGGTGCTGGCCTGGTAGTGTAGCACCTCCAGATCTGGTGCCAGATCCATGCGGACGGAACACCTGCCTGTTTTTTTTAAGGGGCATACACACGCATAAAAGACTCCCATCAGCATATCAAATATAGCAATTTTGGCAACAAAGGGAGGGTTTTGGGGCTGGCTCTGGTCCTCTCACTAGCGGGCTAGTTTTGCAGGACCTACCTCTAGTCCTGGTGCCAGTTCCCTGTGGAGGGAACACCTGCCCATTGTTTTAAGAGAAAATTTTAAAAACAGGTTCCCATCAGCATTTTTGGCACTGGGGGAGGGTGTCAGAGCTGGCTCTAGTCTTTCTGAATGCTGGTCTGGTATTGCAGTACCTCCAGACCTGATGCTTGTTTCCTCTTTGGGGAGGAACTGCCTGTTTGTTTGTTTGTTTGTTTGTTTGTTTGGGTTTTTTAATTAAGGGCCACACGCACACAAAAATCAGTATGTTTGCTCATTATGAGCATATGTTTTGTAGTCATGCTCAGTGTTGGCTGCATTTTAATAAACTTAATAGTCGATTTCTATTACTGTGTATGTGCTGCTTTTGGCAGCAGTTGAATGATTGATAATGTATTTAATATGGTTTCCTTGATGCAATTGTAAGATGAGGAGCTTTTTCTACCCATACTGATTGTGGGGGAAGAACCTTGTTTTATAGTCAAATAAATTACAGCTAGGAGGGAAAGGAAAGTTGTGGAAATGAAATTAAGTAAAAATAAACTAAATACATCACATTACCATATGCAGATGTTGCATGTATGCAACTTTGCCTGACTTCAGTGAGTCTTTGTATGTAAAATTATTCTTGGAAGTGTTTGTAGGCTAAGGAGAACTGCAGACTAGAAAAGACATCTTCTAGATTTTTGGGGGGTTTTGGGTTTGGGTTTTTTTTGTTTTTTCAACTGTAAAAATTGCTCACTTCCTTTTATCCTCAACTGCTTGTCTCGTAGTTAAAGCTCATGTTGTTCTGATCTAACAAACTGGTAGCAGCGGTGGAATTTAAATAAAACCTGAGAAGTGATGCAGCTGCTTAATGTTGGCTACATGTTTTCAGAGTAATAAACAGTGAAAGATAAAGCGTCGCTCCAAACATCTGTCCCAACCAAATGTACTTGTTTAATATACAAATATTATGACCTTTGTCTGTTTATAATGGTCTTAAACTAATGGGTCTAGTAAAACATTTACTACCTGACAGTGAACTAACATCACCTTCCTAACATCAAACATTTTAAGAAGGATAATTAGGGAATGGTGTTCGCCTCAAATTATTCACTGAAGGCATGGTGAAAAGAATTAAATCATGGAAGTTAATATAACCAGATAATTGCTCTGAAATCTAAAATGTACCTTAATAATTCAGCAATTAGTAGCAAGATATAAAAAGTAAAAACTAAATGTAATTTTGTAATTTAAGGCTTTCTATGTGATTTAAGTTGGTTTAAAATGAATATCTTTTACTTCTTGCATTTGAGGATTCTCAGAAGTCAGACTATGATCCCTGCAAACATCTATAAATCCAAATAACTATATGATTAAAGAAGTCAGACTAATTTCATCTATAAAAGTTTTGTGGGGGGAGGAGGGGAAGCAGGTAGGTAAATATATTTTCCAATCCACTATTATTACAATACTTCAGATCACTTGTAGAAATCTTGCATTCAGTGATGGAAGTATTTCCTCTACAGTCTTGTAGAAATAAGTGAAATTGCCAAAAGAGATTATTATAGGGAGATCTTGGTGTTACTCATATATTTAGATTCATATACTTACATACATATATATAAATCTAAGTGTGTGTGTATATAACCTAGGATATATATAAATTATATTTCTTAGATATTTATATTATATTCCTATACTTAGTTTGCCATATATATATCCTAGATTATATACACATACACACTTAGACTAATGCACTTACACACACATGCACACACACACACACACAC
>NW_017729022.1:160783771-160790934 GCF_001723915.1 Gavialis gangeticus | reverse complement strand
CACACACACACACACACACACACACACACACACACACACACACACACACATATGTAAGTGTGAGTGCATATATATGTAAGTATATGAGTCTAAGTGTGTGTGTATGTTTAGGTATATGAATGTGTGTGTATGTCTGTCTATTTAAGTATTTGAGTCTAAGTGTGTGTGTTGGTGTATAATCTACGTGTGCACACCCTCCTCCCCCCGTATTAACTCAATTAGAAAAGAGTTCCCTTCCCCATTTAACATAGGGGGGAAAGCCTCTTGCCTTGCAATTAAGTGCGAGTCGGGGGTGAGGGGGGTGCAGGCAGCTACTGTAGCTCTGGCCCTAACCCAGGGTTGTGGCTGGGGCTTGTGTTTGGAGCTGGAGCCAGGGCCACAGCTGCCTCCTGCCATACTCTTCCTTACTTTTGTTCAATGCTGGCAGGCTCCATCACTGCTGCAGCCTGAGGCATGGAAAGTCTGCTGAATGCTAGGTATTAGAACCTTGAAGAAATATTTATAATATACTCCTATACTTAGGCTGCCACACACACACACTCTTAGACTTAGATATATATGCACCCGTGTGTGTGTGTATGTGTGTGGCAACTTAAGTATAAGAGTATATTATAAATATTTCTTCAAGGTTCTAATACGTATAGCATTCAGCAGACTTTCTAAATTCATTAGGGAGAGAATTCTGGGGTTGAAAAACTGCCTTTTCCGTGTCGCAAAGAATTCATTCAAGTTTAGCCGACTATCAAATCCTAAAACATTGCCTTTCCCATTTGTTGTCTGTTGACAACAAAACTTTGGGAGAATGCTAGAATAACCACCTGAACATGAATGCATTTTTAAAAGAGGTTCATGCTACCACAAAAGCCGAAGAAGCACAAACAGCAGCAGAAATCCTGGGAACAGGCATTCTCTGAAAGCATAAGACAGCTGTCCAGGTACCTCAGGACAACTTACCTTGGAACCCACAGGTGACCTCATTAGTATCTGCAACCTTGCCCTACAGAAACATTATACTGGATACAGATCTTCTAGCTCTGAGCAACTGCGGGGGGAGGGAAGGGGGAGACAGGAGAGGGTTCAGGTGCACCAAGTGCTACCCAGATTTCCCTGAGGTCAAGCACATAGTGCCAGTGACCACAGAGTTTAGAATAAGCATCAGCAGCTCCTTTCTGGTGTCTACTGTAGTTATTCACACAGCACTTATAGGAATGTGGTGAACATCAGGGTTTGAGCCCTGATGACTGCAGGGAAGAAGTGGAAGAGAGAATAGAATGAGATTGTTAGTGTAAGTAATAATATTTAGTGTTGCTTTTTTTCTTAAATAATAATTAAAACCTCCATTAAAAGTTTCAACTTGTAAATAAAATCAAACACTCAAGTTAGGAAATCCTGAATCAAGGCTGTCTGCATAGTTTGGAATCTGCCCTCACATACATGCAACATTCTCTTTAATTACATGGTCACAGACCGTTTGTTCCACAGGTACTCCCTTGTCATTTTGTGTATGGGATGGGCCTGCTCTGGGGATGAAGGCAGCCGCTGAAGGCATCCATAACTCATCTGTTGCAAAACTGGTGTGTAGCAAAGAGGGGGTGACAAGCTGAGAGACAATGACCTCATGGTTAAAGCTGTTGGATATCACACAAGGTATAGATATAGATTTTCTGTGCAATGCTGAGCCACTCATTTAAGTCAAAATTAGTGGCCACCTGTCAAATGTTACATTCCTCATTTTCTGAGCTCCCAGAGGAGAAGAGACTTAGGGTCTAACTTGCAGAATTAGATTGCTCATATGTGCAGTTGAGGTCAGTGGGAACTATAGAAGTTCCATGCTCCAGAAATGTGGTCCGAAGGAATGAACAAGGGAGTCTTTGTACCCCGAATAGTAATTGTGGCCCAGCCACCAGGATTTATTAAAGCCTAAGCTTTATCACAGTCTTTGAAGCTTTAAACAAGGAGGCTGAAGACTCCTAGTTATGAGGCACTACAACTATAGTAAATGCTCTAGGATAGGAGAGAGGGGTAGTTATAGGGTGGCCAATGGTCCTATTTTATATCAGACCATCCTGTTTTTAAACTGTTTGCCCCGTCTTTTCTCAATGAGGAATAGATGCAAAGTCCTGTTTTTCGGTTCGTTGGTGGAAATACATGTCAGTCATTTGTCCTCATGATTCTGTTGGCTGTGTCTAGAGCCAGGGTGGTACACAGCCAGGAAGAGCAGAGTTCCCAGCCAAGAAGGAAGGGAAGGTGGGAGGTGGTCTTTTTGTGGTGGCCCCACCCCTTGCTGATTGGCCAAGCGGCCCAGTGGCCTCACCCTTTGCTGCTGAGGAAGCAGTGGCCCCACGCCTCAGTGCTGATTGACTGAGAGGGCCCACCACTCATCAAGGGGATGTCCTGTATTCTGGGGGTGCATCAGTTGCAAACCTAGGTAGTTAACCATGTCAGTCTGGAGTCTGGCAGAAGGCAGGGTAGCTTTGCACTTAGTAGGACTAACTAAATTGGAGGTGCCTAAGCTTTCATAAGCAGTGGCATACTTCATCAGACACTGTGAAGGGACTGCAGGAGGCAGAGTGTCTAAATAGAGAGCAGTGATTAGAATACAATGTGCTGGGGGAGGCAAGGTGGGTGAGAGAGAAACAAAGCAGTTAATTGCATCATAAGGCATGTGTGTGAGGGGGCTGAACTAAGGTGACATGGAAAATGTTAGAAAAATAAATAAATAAATAAAACATGGCTGGGTTTATGTTAGTGGGTCAGAAATGAGCCTGGCACTCGTGGTGAACTTACTGTGTGGTGTGCTTTGGGTGAAAACAGTGATGGGTCACCTTCAGCTGGTGGAAAACCAGCACAATTCTCCTGATTTATATGAAAGTATATCACTTTATAGCTTCTGAGAAGGTAGCCTGCTATGTTTGGAGATGTTCTGCTATAAAGTAAACATTCTTTCATTCACTTATTTTGCTGTAGACTGTGGCCTCTTTACATGCCATTTTTTCAGTCTGGTAATCCCACTGGAGTCAACAAGACAGCAAATAGAATTTAAAGGTTCATGATCTAGCTTTTGGTATGTTTATACATCCATACTGCATTTAATTCTATCTCTAAGGGTTTTGAGTTGTACAGAATCAAATAATACAAGATTTAAAGGTTTGGGAGCAATGCTTGAACCAGTTAGACACTGAAATATTGGTAACCAATTGTGTTACAGATTGGAAAGAATGCATGAAGCCATCTGGAATCAATATGGCAAAGAAAACAAATGGAACCTGATGCTATGTGTTAATACCCGATTTATGTAATACATCACTTTAAATATTTAGGGAAAAGTGGCTTAAGTAAATAGGCTTCTAGCAAAAGGTGACTTGAATCACAAAGCATCTGACTTGCGGAGACAGGAAAAACAATTTCCTTCACAGCTAATTTCTCAAATATCTTTTATCTTGATACTTTGATTATGTGAGTGGCCAAGAAGACAGAAGAATGAAAGCTAGTGGATATTCAAGGGATCACAGGAAAGTAAGGCTGGAAGAAACCTCACAAGATTGTCTATTCCAGCCCCCCACTCAAGGCAAGATCCCAGACTAAATTATCCCAGCCAACTGGATGCATGTAAAAAGAAATCTTTTCTGGAGACATAGCTGTTGGGCTGCATCCTGCAAGATGTTGAACATGCCCTAAGATATGAGCAGCTCTCTCTCTGTGACTGTAATGGCAAGTTACCAGATCAGATGATACATCCTTAATGGAAAGAAAGAGCACTTAAATGGAGGCTAAGCAAATGTGCCTGTTGGGGTCACACTAAAAGTCTTATTTCTCTGCCCCTTAATTACTCCTCAGAACAATGTTCTGATGGTGTAAAAATGTAAAAGATGTACTGTGAAGTGTTTAACCCTCCAAGCCATGCTCTCTCCTTCTGGTAAAGGGAAAGGCTTAGCTCCTGGTTTATCCAAAACTCTGAAGTCAGTGGGATAAAGAGTGTAGATTTGGGCCTTGCATTTACTATTTTCCCCCCTTCTAAAACAGGTTTTTCAGGCTGTGTGAATTAATCTCATTCTTGCCATGGTGGGGAGTCTCTGGTAAGTCTTCAACTTTATGACACTGAGGAGTAGGTTCTTCTTGCTCTGAATTTGCATGTGTTAATGGTTTGTGTGTGTGTTGCTAACAGGTCCTGGTCACATCATGATGTTGTGATATCTGAGGATATTTGTAGAAATTGTAGCATGGTAATGATACAAGCTGTGCTTGATCACTCCTTACATGTGCTAAAGAGGTGAGTACTAGCTCATTGTATCATAAATACTGACATAAATTAAGGAGACATTTGAAATTAGGTTCAGAAATGGTCTCTCATTCTACTTTTGATTGTAACTTTCATAATGATGGGCTGGATATGCATGTGTCTGAAATGTATTATGCCAAATTAGTTATTTTGGGCTGTCTTAACTGGGGTTTATTACTCTTTATATGTGACCCACTCTGACATTTTTCACATTTTAAATGCCCCAGGCCAAGCTTGTGAACAGATTGAGGATTACTGAGGGTCCATCTAGACTAAGGTTTCCAAATTTTGTTTTTTGTTTCTCTAAATGCACCAAAAATGTAATAATTCAAGGCACGTTAGTTAGTTTTGGTGAAGTGCTCAGTTTTGGTGATTGTTGTGTTGGTGCATGGATTTTTTGAAGTAAACCAAGCATTCTCTTATTAGATGATTTTGGACAACATGCAACTGTCAGTTAAATAGTATCCTTGTGGTAACTTCAGTCTTTCCTAAATTCATTAAGAGATGGCTAAATACAAAGCCTCCCAATAATACCACAAATTAAAAAAAGGAGCCAGTCCCACATGCCTAGAAAGAAGTCCACAGACCACTGCCAATTACCCTGTGGAGTACTGCTGAATGATGGACAATGCTCTGGGAACCATTGAGTCCACAGATCTTATATTGGAAGTGATGCTGAACAAAGTATGAAGATCTCTCTTGGCCACCTCTATGTTGGCTGAACCAGAGACGCGGAGTTAGTTCATTATAGTCCTCAAAATTGAGAATGGTTTGAGAGTCTGATTCACTCTGCAATGTAACAAGAATGTACTGAATAACCTAGATGGCCTGGGAGGTGTCAGTGTTTTAAGTCATTGTATAAGTGACTATTCCATGCTTCCTGGCTGATTTGGAAGTTGACAAAATAGCCAAGGAATGTCGAAAGAGACTAAAATGGTGTTGTGCAAATATGCAAGGGAAAGGAATTATGTCTATCTGTGTGTGCATGCCTGTGCATGTGATCAGATGGATCAAAGAATAATGTTTGTATGATGATGTATCTTTTTAGGAGAGTTTTGAATTTGTGTACCCTGGCAGCTGTAACAGTCCAGAGGGAGAGAGAGAGATTTGTGTGTGTGTTGCAGGGAACCCTTGCCCTGTTACCAGTGAGGCCAGAGAGGGTAGACAAATAAAGGTAGCAGGGCAAGTGGGCTGAGCTGGGCACTGATGAGAGCAGTGGATTAATGAGTGACCAGCTGCACCTGGCCGGTGTGGGAAGCAGGCCCGGCCAGGTGACTGGAAGTAGTAGGATAGGTTAGTGGTACGAGGGAGAGGAGTGGTATATGTGTATGTTGCAGAGGCAAATGGGCATTTAAGCTACCATGGGGAACTGGGAGAGAAAGCCCAGGCAGGTAAGACCTGTGGGCTACTTTAACAAAGGGGAAAGACTTGTTTATTTTGTGGAGCAGGCAGCTTGTACCTTTTGGTTTATTGTTTGATTCGATATGGACTTGTGAACCAGGAGGAGGCCACAAGTAGGGGGTTGGGGTACACCCTACACATTTATTTTGCCAAAGGGACTAAAGAAAAACCCCAATCCGAGGGCCAGACTTGAGCTCATAGAGATGGAGCTTTAAAGAGGTGTGAGATGGCTGTTGAGGCCAAGCCTAGAGCCCAGAAGCTGAGGCCCTTACTAATGGGCTAAGGTGGATATGGCTGGAGAGAAAAAGGGACCTAGGCTTTAACAGCTGGAACCCTGGCAAGCCTCCAGGAAACGCATAGGAAGTGGGAAACCCCTGCATGGGTGTGCAGGGGCAGAAGGACCTGAATAAGGTGACAAATCTGGTGGAGATGGCCAGGTTGCCGGAGGAGCTACTGCCAGTCCTAGGACTTCCTTACAGCTCCCAATATCCAGTAACATCACAATTGTGGCAGGTGAGTAATGGAGACATAGGAAGCCGGGAGAGCGTAGTAGCAGAACAGCATGAGCTCTACTTACTATTACAGTCTGAAACGCTGAAAGCACAGCTAGAAATTGCTCCAGAAATATCCTTGGTCCTGTGCATATTAAGCTATAGTTGTGGGTTTATTAAATGGTGTATCCATCTGCATAGGCAGTAAGGGATGCCTGGGCTACTTAATGAGACACAGTCATTGATTACCAGCCAACTTGAGTGACCCTGCAGTCAAACTTGTGTGGAGGACCTGAATAAGCACAATTTTATGAATGACCCAGTGACTTGGTGGTTTTCCTGTCTTTAGCAGCAGTCTCCCATCTTGCTTCCCTTTTTTAAAACATCAGCTCCTATTTTCTAGTGAGAGAAGAGCTGGAGTTGGCTCAAACATAGTAACATCCTTTTTTATGGCCAAAATAAGGCTGGAGACTAGCCTAATTAGAGCTTGGAAGGCCTGTACCTCGCTGGCAATAAATAATGCCATGACAATATGTGAGGAAGAGGGTATGTGGCAACTCCTCCCTTTTTCAAAGTCTATGATGCAAAATTGCGCTTGTTTTCTAATTCTCAGTTTCTTTATCAAATACGGTACTTGTGAATGAGAACATTAAGGCACCAATATAATAATCCCTCTGTAATACATATTTATGCCCCATGCTTGTAGGTTCTATTCCTACTGTTCCCACTGGATCAGTGATGCCAGGCAAGACACTTAACCCTTCTGTGCCTTGCATTATACATTTATAACGAGGCTGGGAAACATACAAGTAGCTGTCCATGATCAAGATGCTCATTAGCCTTCTCTTGGCTTACAAATACCTGTATGTAGGAAGAGTTTTCTGATCACTGGGTAGTCTAGCAGGCATACAACCAGAGGAAGTGATAGCTGATGTTAATCACAATCTTGGCTATTTTGTCAACTCCCAAACCAACTTATAACAAGGTGCTGG
>NW_017729022.1:160758278-160783440 GCF_001723915.1 Gavialis gangeticus | reverse complement strand
CCCCCCCCCGAAACAAAACAACAAATCCAACCATATATAACATATTTCCATTCTGCATAGAGTGCAACTGTTAGATTTGTTCATTACACAGCAACTGTCTATTCCCTAAACAATCTTCTACTAGTTAGATCACAGTGGCATGTGTGAAGCAAACAAACCAACCCACCAAAAACACACTTTACTTAACATACCACTTGCTTTAATTGTCTTTATTTTTAATCTTTCCTTAAATGAGAGAATGACTGAGAAAAGGCACTGCAGATTGCTCTGTATAATTTGAATAGAAGGCGAGATAGTTGTACCAAAGATTTGCTCTAATAGTCTAAATATTTTTCCTAAAGTTTACATTTGTGCTTATATGGAGACCCATAGCCCACCTGTTTCACAGATTATAATGATTTTTTGAAGACATTTTTTCCTTTTTTTTTTAAATAAAGCCAGCCATTAAGATAGCCTAGTCTGCTCTCCTGCATACTGTGGGCCAAACAACTCCACCGCAGAACTTCAGCATCAAGTCAATAACTTCTGCTTGAGGTGCATGCAATGCAGAACAGTACAATATTGTCAGTGTAAAACTTATCCCTGCCAAATTGAGTGAATTGGTCTTTAGGGGTGACTTCTGCTCTCTTTGGCACCTTTTCTAGACTTGAATGTGATATTCGGAGGCTGAAGTAAAATTTGAGATGTATCAAAACACAAGCCCTTGTATGCAGGGACTGACTCAATTAGCAATGTAATTTTCCATGGAAAGCAGGATATCAAGCATCTTCTGTGGAGGTGGAAGGGGGGCATGTAAGCCCTTGTTGGGACTGGGGGGAAATAAAAGACTTCCCAGTTCCAAGCAGAAAAGGTGGGAACCCTTCCTACCCTAAAGCAAACTGCAGGAAGCCCTACTGGAGCCTTGGAACATGGGGGTGACACAGGACTGCCAGGTGGCAGCTGGCACTGCCTGTGGGGCTCGCCTCGGTGCAACCTCCCAGCAACTGCTGTGAGATCCCAGGCAAAGGCCATGCCAGTGCTGCAGAGGAAGGTAATATCCCTCCCCACCCTCTCATCTGTACCAATCTCACCAGGAGAAAATTCATTCCTGACCCCAATGCAGTGTCAGTGTGACTTTAAGCCAGAGAGCCAAGACCCTGTAGCCAGGATCCTCTGGGACTGAGTCTAAGCAGGAGCACTGGCACATCCACGACAGGTGGCAGATCAACCTCTTTTTGGACACCTCTGGTGCTAGAGAGTTCACAGCTCCCCTGAGTGTCTGTTCCACTGCATGCTGCTCTAAGTGGGAGTTGGTAACAGCAGCCTCTCAGCTGCTGCTGGCTTTGTCCCTTGGCCCCTTTGGGAGAAAGAAAAAATGAAATAAAAGTAATAGTAGCCTCCCAGCTGCTGCTGGCTTTCTCCTCTGGCTCTTGAGGGAGAAAAAGGGGAAAAAACCAAAACCCAGGAGCTTCCCACCACGTGCTTCTCCCTTGGCCTTTGGGGGAGAGAAGAAAACAGCAGCCTCCCAGTCCTGCTTTCCCTAGCCTATGTAGTGCCCATGCAGTATCCCCATTGGCCTAATTGGGCTGGGGTGGCTGGGTGCAGCAAGAGTGGAAAGGAGTCTGGGGGTCATGGCAAACCCACAAAATTAAGCCCTGGGCTCTGTAAATTAAGCCTGTCCCTACTGACCACCTGGCTCAGGAGACCTGAGCTGGCAGTAGGATCTTGGAGGGTTTCTGCTGCTGGCATGTGTTTTGTTTCCCCACCCCCTACAATGTGGCCCAAGCTGCCCATCTGTGCCCCCCCTCCCACCCTGGGCAGCGTGACCCACACCCAACCCACAGTCCCCCAGCCAGTCCTGCTGGTACTCCTCATTCTTGATCTGCAGCATCTGCCCCTGCCAGCCCTGCTGGAGGGGACCTCTAGCTGCCCCAGCCTCCCAGGCCCTACTTATTTCAAAGGCTGCAGTGAGTCTGAGTTCCAAAGCTTTGATCCTTACTTAAGGGCTGAGGTATTTGTGGAGAAGAGGCTGAGTTGTGTGTATGAGAAAATGCCTGCAACCGTGCATGGTTATTTTTCTATGTGCAGGCTGGCTCTATGTGCAAACAGGCAGATTCAGGTACATGTATATCTGCAGCAGATTCCCATGTGTCTGCTTCAGAAACTATAACTGCCGTGCCTTGTCGCCACCAGGTCTCCCCACAGCTTTCTCTCAGATAAAGGTGCTCTCCTTTAATTAAACAGGGAGAAGAGATCTTTATTTTTGTGTACGTGCAAGTGGTTTGGGGTTCAGTTCCCACTAAAAACCTAGGAATAATTCACTGTATTTACAAGGTTCTCTTTGGGGGGCACAGATAGTTGCATCCTTCTGCCTTTATAATTGAAGAGAAACTAAGTATCTATTAAATAATAATAAACAATCTTTCATGCAGAAATGTCAAATCTTTATGGAAAAGTGTGTGTGTGTGTGGGGGGGTTCTTTTTCCCCTCATGAAATTAAAAAAATCTGATTTTATTGTATTTACTTTGTAGCTAAACAAAGGTTATTCCCCCACCCCAATTATCAAGGATACACTTGTTAAAAAGTTTTTTACACAATGCTTGCTGTTATGACAGGCACTGCTAGGTGGCACTTTTATGCATTGTCCCCCCCCCCCCAATCTACTATTCAGTCTTGGAAGATTTCCTGTGATAGTCAATACACTAAAACACATGGCTTGTTTGTGTGTGGGTGGTGTTTTTTATTTCTTTCTTCCTTCTTTAAACTTAAATAAGGATATCTATAGTATGATGTACCTTAAACAATGACCTTTCATTCTCCACAGGTCAAAACCCCTGTGCTTTTCTGCATGACTGCTCAGATATATTTTTTCTCCTCATTGGCTCCTTCTAGATAGCAATCTGCTAAATGAAAACTAGTTTTCTATTTGAGCTAATCAGTCTTTGTAGACTAATTGCTATTCACAATGGCCAATTAGTTTGTAAAGCCATATAGCACATGCTGTAACTTCAAAATTAACTTTGTCGAACACTATCTTACATTTTTCTTTTTTGTTCTGTGCACAAATGCACATGCCAATAAGTCAGTGTTAATTTACTGTCAGACTTACATTTTGTCCCTCCCCCCTGCCCCCTTTTGTGAGACCCATAGACCAGAGAAATGCTTCAAACATAATGGTTAGAAAACATGTTTCAATGTCAGCTTGAAGCCAGTGGAAGTTTGGAGGGTTTTTTTCCTCAGTCAAAAAATTCAGGAGTTGACTCTATATAAAATTCATATAGTAGTAGTAACTAGGAGTTAAGACAGGTATGTAGAGAAAGTTTAAGAAGTTATAAATACATGATTAAGAGAGATTACTAGGCACAGAAGTAGGTATGCATAGGATTGGATCCATCTTTCAGATATTCCCAATACAGAGTACGAGAGAGAATATTTATTTGAGTTCCCGACCTTCTGGTACCAGCTCATAAGTGTTCTAGAGGCATTCTGTGTCTGTAGAATAAGCAGGGATCCTGTTTTTTTCCTGATGAAAAATTGCAAATTTTCTGATTAAGACCCCCAAATCCATGATTAAAATGAAAGGCCACTATATATAGAGGGATCAACTGAACACCATGTTTTGTTGATATATTTACAATTTCAAAGTAATTTGGAAGCCTACTAGTGTCTCAAACATTATAATAAAATAAATTATAAATACCTATATACCTTGGCATTTCACTTTGGGTTTTTCATCATGGAAAGCGATCCTGCTGAGACCACTCTGTATACCCCAGGAAACTGTGTACAGAAAAGTTCAAAATTATGCAAAATTAATTGCTTCAATTATTTTTTACTAATTAAACTAAATGTAACACTATTTGAACCTTCTTTATAAATATATGCAGGTACTTTGTATGGTGGGAGGCTGGGTGTATGTGGGGGGGATTGGTGGAAGTGTGTGGATGTTGGGGGGTTGTGAAGGGTTGTGTGGAGTTTATGGGTGGGGGGGTTGTGGGTATGGAAGTATGTGGGGCATGTGGATGGGTGTGGGGTTTGTGATGCACAGCCCCTACCACCGGCAGATCAGCAGCAGCAGGCAGGGGGCCCTTGAGGTGCTCATTGGGCCTCTGCAAAGTGGCTAGTATTTGCTTTGGATTTGAATTCAGCTGATTCGGGGGACAGCGATTCAATTTGGTGATTCAAATCACTGTCCGAAATCTATTTGGCCAAATTTGGTTTGGAGGTTCGGCTGCCACTGAACCTTGAATCAAAGAGGCCTCATCCCCCACCTGCTCTCTCAGCCCTGTCAATGGCTGACCCACCCAGTCCCAGGTCCCAGATCTTTAAAAAAAAAAAAAAAAAAAAAAAAGCCCTGCACTCACTGGCTGCTGCCAGGTGAGGGGTCAGGGGGTGATCCCTGCTGCCGCCCCACTGCCCTGTGCTGCATGGGGGGCTCTGCTCATAGATCACAGTTTCCAGAGGCCCTGATGGCTGCTACAGCACCCAGTGAGTGTGGGGCTTTTTTTCACAGATTTCATAGACATTAGGGGCTGGAAGGGACCTCGTGAGATCGAGTCCAGCCCCCCTGCCATAGGCAGGAAGTCAGCTGGGATCAAGTGATCCCAGCAAGAAAAATATCCTGACATTTTTTGAAAGAGTCCAGAGTAGGTGCTTCCACCACCTCTGTGGGGAGTCTGTTTCAGATCCTGTACACTCGCACCATAAAGAACTTTTATTATGTCTAGTCTAAGTCAGCCTTCCTGGAGTTTATGCCTGTTAGACCTTGTTATCCCTTGGGGAGCTCTGGTGAACAAATGTTCTCCCAGGTCCTGATGTACTCCTCTTATATAATTGTAGGCTCTTACCAAGTCCCCCCTGAACCTTCTCTTTTCCAGACTGAAGAATCCCAAATCCCTCAGCCTCTCCTTGTACAGCCTGCCCTCCAGGCCTTGGATCATATGAGTGGCTCTCCTCTGGACTCTCTCAAGCTTTCCCACATCCCTCCTGAAGCAGGGAGCCCAAAACTGAACACAGTACTCCAGCTGCGGCCTCACCAAGGCCAAGTAAACTGGGAGGATGACATCCCTGGTTTTGCTTGAGATGCATCAGTAGATGCATGCCAGAGGTTGGTTTGCTGTGTCAGCCACAGCATTGCATTTTTGACTCATTTTCATCTTGCGGTCAATCAGAACCCCCAAGTCTCTTTCGGTTGTGATATTAGCGAGTGTAGCACTGCCGAGCTTGTAAGTATGTTCCTACGGAGGTGCAGCATCTTTCACTTCTCAACATTTGAAGGCCATCTGGTTTTGGTCAGCCTACCTTGAGAGCATGTCCAAGTCAGCCTGTATCCCTGGCCTGTCCTGCAGTGTGACCGCTCTCCCCCATAATTTGGTGTCATCCGCGAACTTTGCTAGTTTGCATCTGACTCCCAAATCCAGATCGTTAATGAAGATGTTAAAGAGTACCGGGAAAGAGCCAGGATGCTGGGAGTTGGGGGTGCTCAGGTAGGCTGGGAGAGCAGGCAAGGGATGGGTCCTGGTGGGGGTCCCCACATGGTCTCCCCCCTGCCCCTACTTACTGGCATAGAGTCCGGGTCCTGTTCCCTGCGGTAGCAAATGGGGACCGTCTGAATCTCTGAATCAATTCGGACCTTTTTATTGGTCTCCTGATTTGATTTGGATTTGGAGATTCGGCCGCCAAATCAAGTTGAATCTCCTCTTAATTGAATCAGGACCCGAAACTTTGCACAGCCCTAGTGCTCATGGTCATGGCAGGCAGAGTCCCCGGCAGCATATGCCTCTGTCTGAGTCCCAGGGCCTGCACACTGCAGGCAGGGATCTGGTCTGGCCTGCAGGTGTGTGCCTTCAAACCAGACCACCTGGCTCTCTGCCAGCATGTGCGAATTGTGGTACTGCAGGTGGGAGCCACGTGCCATTGGGATGGGTGGGCTCTATGCCTCCACATGGGGCTTCCAGTAGTCCAGTGGGAAGCCGCGCATGGATTCAAGCAGGAGCTTGCCTGTCCCAATGGGGCATGACTCCCCACCTCCATGTGCAGCTTCCCGGCCAGCCTGATGATGCCATTTGCAGCTAGCTCCCAGTCCACCCAACATTGGGCTGGACCAGCCCTCCATCTGTGGCTTCCCATGAACTTCTCCCCCACCTGTTCTGCTGGCTCTTCTCACACCCCCCAAACCTCCCCAGGCCTAGCAGTCACCTGCACCTGCCCCACAGGGCTCCCTCCCCCCAGCCCTATCCAGCCCTGCTGGAGGAGCCCCCAGTTGGTCCCCAGCCCGCTGCATGCCCCACTTACCTCAAAGAAAGTGAGCCTGAGCCAAGTCCTGGTTGACTGAGAGTCTCAGGCCTCACCCCTTTCCCTCCCCCTCAGGATAAGGTTTAGGGTTTGTTGCCCTTTTTGCAAGAAGCTCTGAGAGCAGACAGCAAAAGTGGAATAATGTTCCACGGGAAACGGAAAACCCAGATCCCTGAGAATAAGACACTGAATCCACAGTGGTACAGTAGTCACTCCTGACATTGACAGAGTTGTGTAAAACACAGTTTCTTTACATTTGTCCATAAACTGACCTTCATAGATTCATTGTATATTTACTGAAATATGCACTGAAAAATACGAAAGTTATCAATAAATATAAAATCAGTTGACCAACTTCTCAACATCACTATAAAGAAAACCAAAATTTAACTTGTCCTTTTGTACAGACAGGCACTAATTTGCTACTTGTTCCAGAGAAGCTGAAGCAATGTAGAAGCTATCCCACTGTAAAACAAACAGAGTTAAATCAGATCCATGTCTGGCAAAGTTCCCTTTCTATTTTTGATACTGGGGAAAAAATGTCAGTTCATATTTTAGTCCTTTCCCTATGGAGAACCACACTTTTGGAAGTAGTTTTAATATATTTAGTTCAGTGAAGTTGCCAAGTATGGGTCTTTTTCTGCAGAGACTGCATTTTTTCTAGACAATAAACATGGAAATAAGATTACCTTTTTTACTTTCTTCACAACTGGGTATTACCTTGTAAGTCCTTTCCATATGCAGGTGGCAAGGGTCTGGTGTACAGTTCTTAGAATTCAGAACATTGTCTTCATCTGAGCGATAAAATATGACGGATACTTTCAGTAATGCCTTGTAATCTGGATTTTGAGCATCTGAAGCCAAAATGCATTTTTTCCTTTCCTGGATCAGTTGTAGTCAGAAGCCCAATTCTGCTGTTCAGGCAGGAAGCGGGAGTCAGGGCTGTCTGTTCCTCCAAGGTACAAGCTACATTGCAGGAAGGACAAGGCACATATCTGAATACTAAGCTAAAAACAAATTTCAGTTCCATCAAAATAATTATTTCAGACAGTGAAACAGAGAGGCTAGAAATAAAATGGAAGTGGAAGCTTAAAGGTTAGTTTCATGGAAATACAAGCTTACATGCTGTAATAATAGTTTTTAGTCATTGAGCCTATCAACCAAAACTGGCAAGTGACTAAAAATATCTTTTCTAATTGGCCTCCTACAACAATAGCATAATTCAGAACCTCTAGCTCATTACATGATGCCTCTGAGAGAGGCTGCTTAGATTGTGGGGCAGAAGAATCATAATTCGTGTCCAGTGCTCAATTTGTCTCTGTGTAGACTGAAAATCTTAATCAAACCCTTTTCTGTACAATAATCAAGGGTACAGAGATATCCCAAGTCACAGAATGAAAGCTCTGGCTTGTGAGGGAATTCTTGGCTGGTGTAATGATTCGTAGCCTTCTGTCAGTCCTTCAGAGCCTCCCAAGTACTCTAGTGACTCTACCACCATAGTGGTTGCTTGGAGTTTGAGGATCGGACAGTAGAAAATGGACTTCAGCCTTGGAGAGCTGCAAATGGCTCTTTTGTAGCTAACAAGTTCTCCACTCACGTGCCCACAAGTCTCCCCACCTCCCCACCCTTGTTTTTTTATTGTAGTCATGGATGATGTCCGGCTTTCTTTGCTTTCCACCCACTGACAGGTCATGGTGCGTGCTTGACAGCAACAGCATAATTTTTGGACTTCTTTGGAACATAGGTAGCCATCTTTTTGGCAGGTCAGTACTTGTGAAATAATTATCACCTACAGTATTCCTTCCCACCAGGGATGAACCAGTATTTTTCAATGACCTGGGTATTAAGATTACCTTGGCATGGAGCTTCTAGTTGCTTGCCCAGGTAGACGTCTCCAGACAGGGGGAATGATGTTGCTGCATCACAGCACCACCAAATTTTCAAACCATATTTGGCAGGCTTGCTGGGTGTGTACTGTCTAAAGGGACAGTGACCCCTGAATGCAATGAGCTGCTCATTGACCATCAGGTGTATCCCTGGAATATACCATTTCCTGAGCTGCTCCACAAATTGTGTCCAAATATCTCTGAAGGCAGCAAGCTTGTCCACAGCTCTCCTTTCATCACATGTCAGTTTGTTGTCAAATCTCGGGTAGTTGGTGATTTTACGGAATCATTTTAAACTCATGGTGGTCCGGAAGCAAGGACGCCC
Organism: Gavialis gangeticus; assembly: GCF_001723915.1. Taxonomy (NCBI): domain Eukaryota; kingdom Metazoa; phylum Chordata; order Crocodylia; family Gavialidae; genus Gavialis; species Gavialis gangeticus. Next base: position 160,774,955 of record NW_017729022.1, on the reverse strand, counting down.
GGTGCATTGCTCTCACAACTCCTTCAGTGCCTCGTGTCCACTGTGGTATAGACCACTCAGCAGTAGGAGGCTAATGCAGGCTTCCAGCTCTGTTTCATCCAGCTTTTTCCACTCTTCTATTTTCAGGATGGCTTTCATTCCACTCCTTGAATCTTCTTTCTGCCTCTCTGTTTGTTTCTCTTATGATAACAGTCAGGATATCTTGTGAGAGAAACAGGTGGAACGTTTCCACCACTGTGTCTTCATTACTTTCTCTTGTTGGCCCAGCACTTTCATGGACTATGTCCTTGGCTGTTCTCCGATGATGTATTAGCTGTGGACTTTTTCCCCCACACTCTGCCATTCCTTCCTCTAAAGGTGTCACCATCTGCAATGTTTTCTGGGGGTGGTGACAGTGGTTCTGCTCCATGTCCTGCTGTAGCTCTCGTTGGTCTTCCACAGCAGCTCTGGGTTGGTCCTCTTCCCTTTTCCACTGGAAGTGTTGGCATCATGTCTGCTTGTGGCAGAACTCCTCATCAGAGCTGGATGAAGTTTCCATAGGCACATGGTCTTCTTGCTCTGAACAGTCTTCCATGTTTGGAACAAAGTCAGCATCCTCACTGCCTTGGGTTAAGATTTTGTCAGTGGATGTGTCGCTGTCATCCCTGGTTACCTGTGCAAGACAGGCTTCAGCACTGAATATGCGCTGCCTTCTCATCCTGGACTGCAAAAAAAAAAAAAGAAATTGATTACTGCCCAATGCATATAAATAACAATCAAAGACAAGCCTGTCCAACTGTGCTGCCACAGAAGCAATTCTGCCCTGCCCTATGGTAGCACAGGTAGCACCCTCTCCTCCTGGGCACAGAAGCCAGAGAGCAGCATCCACTCTTCGCAAGCCAAATGTGGTTGGGTGCTGTTTGGAAACCACACATGCAGGTTATTGAGAGCAGGTAAAAGGGACATGGGGGTGTCAAGTCCTTACCGTTGAAGGGGACTCCATAGTGTATGCTGTATTGCAGTATGATGTTTTGTCTTTTCTCTGCTGTCCCTTTGCTTTTTGTTCTCACTTCCAACAGAGGCAGGGCAAACTAGCTTGTATGTTATGAAAAGGGCAGGTGAGGTGGAGTTTTGCCATGAGAAAAGAGAGCAGAGGTGGATTTGGGTGTGACAAAAGGTGGTTTTTGTTTGTTTGTTTGTTTTTTGGCAAAGGGCAGGGTGTTTTGATGACCTTGCAGCCTGCAAACCAAGTGGTTATCAAAAGGGATTGCCACATCTTCTGCAAAAGCAGAGTGGAGGATGGCCATCCATTAGTTACCATGGATACCTGAAGTGGACGTGAATGAGGTGTGAATGAATGCTGACCTTTCAGATGCATCCACCCAAAGTGGCCAAACAGGTCTAGGCCTGTCATTTTATACAGAAATTGCACTGGGGTAACAAGTTATCCCAATACGTTAACATGGGTTTGTGGTAAATTGTTACCCCATATGGAAAAACACATTCACACCTAGGGTAACATGTTACCCTGGGCAGTTTTTCATCCACAGAGAGCAAACCATTCATGTAAGCTGGCTGTTCTTTGGGGATATTGTACACTGCGGTGCCAGAGACAATATCCTAAAAATTTTTTTTTAGAATCAATTAACTTTAAGATACTGCACAAAATATGCATCTGGGGTAGGAAATTACCCCATGGGAAGGTTTAAAACACATATGAGATGTCCACATGCACGCATGTGCGCACACACTCTACTTTTTTGTTGTGCTCAAAGGGCAGTAAGAGGAGAATCCAGCTAGGACTTCCTACATCAGTATCTGAGTTTGAAGGGAGTGCTGGAATAAAGCATAGGATTTGTTGCATCTCAGGTGCCTGAGGTTGCAGAGCAGCAGTGTGGGGTAGGGCCATGCAAGGCTTTGGACAGAGCTTCGGATCTGGAGAAGCTTCGGACGCTTCGGGGTGGGAAGCAGCACATCCGGGTCGAAGTGCTGGCCTTGTTAGGCCTCCCGAAGTGGTTCAGAGCCTCCGCGGAGATCTGGCCATAGGGTATAATGGGGAAACAATAAAATATGTATAACTTTGTTATTTTTTTGTCCAGTTTGGATGAAATTGTCAGGGGTGGTAGACTCTGCAGAGAGGATGAAGCCTGCCACGTTTCAGAAAGATTGGTGCAGGGGTTTGGGGGGAAACAGCACCCCAAATTCTTGAAAGCAAAACTCATGTTATGCCTAGGCGTTACAACATAGAAGGGTGAAAACTGCAGGCCTGGTAGCTCTTACTGAGGCCACAAAGCCTGCCAAATTTCAAGAAGATTGGTGCAGGGGTTTGGTGGGAACAGCACAAAACCAGGCTAAGGAGAGGAAAGACTCAATACAGACAATCAACTGCCCCAGGACAGACACAGTCTTGGCACCAGTTTTGCCTGTCAGCAGCTAGGGGCGCAGGGCCCCAGACTCCCCTTGCACTAATCTCAGCAGCTGGCAGGCATCACAGCAGGGGCTACCACCCCTGCAGCTGTCACCCTGCTGTGACTTAGCGCACGCAGTGTCACCCGTGGCACCAGTTTTGCTTGTCCACAGCTTGAGGGGCAGTTCATGGATCCTGAAGGTCCTTAGCCTTTGTCATCATAGTTCCAATCGGATTCACCTCTAGTTGGCCATGTACTTCTAGATATGAGAGCTGATGACTCCTGCAGCAGTTATCTTTGATCCTTTTGTGGACAGCCACCTTCATGCTTGCAGGTGTACTTACTTAGATCAGATCGGTAGCCTGGGTTTGCAGCAACAGTCATCATGAAGGAAGCCCTTTTATGGGAAATGACCAGTATTGCTCTGCTGGGCTGGCTTGGTTTACCGTGGACATCCTATTAAGAACAACCACAGCTGTGCAAAACTGCAGACTCCTGTCTAGCTACTGAAGTTGAGATCCAACTGACACTTGCTTAATATTCAAATCATTAACCTGCCCTTTTTATGCTGATGGGTTTGAATTGCTTTGCACTCTTTCCTGTTGCAGCATCAGTTTGCAGGGGTGGACTTGTGTGGGTAATTTCAAGATGAAGATGCTGAAACCTGGAATAATTCCCCTCCCCCCCCTCACTTGTTGGAAGTATCAGAAGCTGAAGGCCTGTTCTCTTGTTATAACTTATAGTATACTTCTCTGCTTGTCTGTTGACAGCTGTCAGGATGTCTGAAGTAGTGCAGTGTTCAGCATAAGTGCTGATGAATCGTTTGAGATTGCTGAATGTCATTTTCCCTTGATGCCTCATCTGTTATCTTTAATCATTTGGTTCACTGTACATCACGGGCCAGATTCTTTGCCATGCCAAGTTCCAGCCTTATAAAGCAAAAATAGGAGGGCCATACTACAGCCTGGAAATATTCCTGAGTTCTCCTCCTCCCACCTCCACCATCTCCCCAGGCCCTGTCCCCAGCACAAATCAGAATAGCTTTGAAAATAGAGCTACTTAGGAATGGGAGAAAGATATATATTAGGGAAGGATTTGGTCTAGCTATTATTTAAAATGAAACCAAGGCAAACTTTTCTATATAATGAGGAATTTTAAAACAGATCTTCCCTTACTTTCTTTTGTATGATGGTGTATGTGCCATCCCCTGCTCCCCCACACTACCACATTGCTCCAGCGGCTGTTGCCACTCAAGTCGCTGGGCTCCCCTCTCTTCTCCAGATTCGACTGCCTGCCTCTGTCCCCTGAAATGGCTCTAAGGGAGGCTGCAGCCAGGTTGCTGGGAAGGGACCCAGGGACCACATGCAGGCCCCCACCCCTGGACTGCAGTGCTGGGCGCTGGCATGGTTCAGTGGAGTGCCTGCTGGATAACGTGGGTGGGACCCGCGTGGCATGTTGTGCAGGGTATGACAGAACTAGGACAGTACAGTGGAGGGGTGGGGGCCTGCATGCAGCGGTGTGGGAGGTGTGCAGCCCACTTGGAAGTTTGACAGCCCTGACTTCATTGATGTACATTACAGACAAGGGGGCACAATGCACAATACTCTTTGAAATTCCTTTTTAAAATTACAGCTGTGCAGCAGGGTTCTCTCTTTCTTTATCCTTCAACATAGAAAAATGCCATACCACTTGTTTTCAGATCTCATAAATAATCAGCTCCTATCCAGATCATCATTCCCAGGCTGAGCGGTTCTGTACTAAGTTTCAGTCTCTAGTGACTTCTTGTGACATGGTTAGAAACTCTAGGAATGTTTTTAGACCAGAAGTGCTGATGCCATGGTAAGTTGTTGTGTAGATGAAGACTGCCATGCCAGTAGTGTCTTTATTCAGAATATGTAGTGCAGATCATTAGCAATGTGCCCAAACTGCTTTGAAGCAGCCATAGACTTTTTTTCGATGTTGTTATATATTTAGTAGAATTTTGTCCACATGTATTTTCTTTGGGAATATAAGTTAAGTTTGGGAAATGAATTATTTTATGCTGCACTCAATCGGATAACAAATGTCCCATGGCATTTGAAGAGTCTTTTCTGCTGGAGTAATTTGGCAAATAACGTGTCTGAAAATGTGGTTTGTGTCATCCTGAAACTGTTCAGAAGATTTGACTGGGGAAAAAATATTGGGTGCTCAACTTTAACAAAACTAACTGATGGTGGAAACATCTCCTCTAACCCATTAACATATTCCTGGGCCCCTGGCAGATATTTGTTTAAGGGTGCAATAGATCGGATGTGTGATTCCCAACATTTGTGCCTTCTGCTATCCTACATGTGCATGACAGGAGGAGTGACTGTGGGATCAGGGATCAGATCCCAATTGTGCCATGTTGCTGGTGCAGGGAGAGCCCAGGATCATGATCCTGGGTTTCCCCTGCACTAGCAGGTAGGAAGCCAGATCCCCACTCCCAGCCTCAGGAGCATATTGGGGTTAAGGGCTCTGATGTGTCCCCAAGGCTGGGAGTGCTAATCAGCTGACTTCTACTCCCAGTCCTGAGGGCACAGCAGAGCCCTGGACTGCAACCTACCCCTGAAGCTGGGAGCCACGATCAGCTGCTGCTCCCAGCCTCTGGGGTGCACTACAGTCAAGAGCTATGTTGTGCTGCTAGGGCTGGGAGTGGCAACTGATCATGGCTCCCAGCCTTTGGTGGGGGGGCGTACATTGAAGTCCTTGACTCTGACGCACCCCCCCGGTTGGGAGTAGCCTTCAGCCACCTGCTGATTAGCCATCCCAGTCTCAGGGGTGCATGGGAGTTGAAGTGTACTCCCGAGGCTGGGAGCCCTGATCACCTGAATCCTGGCCACATGTGCAATGGGAACCATTCACATATTTTTCTATAATAACTTTGTGGCGTCTTTCTAATTTTTTCACTTCATTAATTTCATTAATGTGTGGCTGGGTTAATGTGTAACTGGTTAATAGCATCATAAGTGTAAGATGCCAGGGGCCCCAGGTATATAGACCTTGGGTTCAATACTTTTCCAGATGGGTTCAGTACTCTTCCAGACTGATAGGATTAGAGCCTACATCTCCCTTCTCCCAAGAGAGGTAAATGGCCCATAACACAAAGCTCACTATAAGCAGTGTACCTAATAGGGCTGCCAGATTCAGACAGTGTTGAAATTAAACCATATATTGTACAAATAAATAAAAAGATGCAAATGTACCTCAGTTCTCTGGGCTTCTGAAAGCTTTGTCACCTGAAGAATTTCACTTTAATCTACCAAAGATCAACAGCTGCCTTCCCATTTAAAGTGATCACTTTCATTAATATGAAGTTAAATGAAAGCAGTTGTTCTAACTGATATTTAGCTCAGGCTATACTTCTATTCCACAGACCAGAGGAAGGGGATTTTATGCTTGTCTAACTCTCCCAACTATAAAGTTGGTCCAACAAAAGATATTACCTCACCTCATAAATCTTGTTTCTCATTTCATTCACTAGGTGGTCGACAATATTAAATGGGACAATTATTTAAAATAAAACTTCAATAATGTTCTCTTTATTCCTCCTTTGAGTTTATCTACACTGAGTGCCTGGTTTTGCTGTGTTTGGTATGGGACATCAATGTTTTGTATTACAGTAACCCAGGGAAAAATGATGGATAATAAAAACAGAACAAGTAGTTAAGTTTTAAAAACTGTTGCCCTGAATTAGTTGGTAGTAATGAGAGAAAATTACTAATATTAAATAAATGCAAGGAGAACTGTAGAGTATTGTGCTGTGTCTCTTCAGAGACCTGGGCAATGATGCAAAGCCATATTTCTCCTCTGCTGTAAAGGCAAAGCCATTAGAATAGATGGCGATAATCGGATTCCTGCCCTAATGGGTGTAGACATCCAGTTCATAACTCTGCCCTTCTTTAAGTCCTGCCTGAATGGTTTAAACTAACACAGGGCTTTGCCTTCGCTCATGTCACGGTAAAAAAAAATTGTCATTTACCACAAACAAGTCCAAGACACTAAAACATGTCAACTCTTTTCAAAATGTAGTCAGGAAGTGCAGCCCCATCCCTTTGAAGGAGCAGCCCTGTCACTGCTTGTGTGTGATGGATCCAAAAGATATGCTTGAGGGAAGAGGTATAAAAGATAAGGAGGTCTATTTCAGGCAGATAACCAGAGAGTAACATAGGAGCCAAGAGAGTTTTAAATGAAAATAGCCTCCTGTTAGAACCTGGGCTTGATCTTGCTATCCCCACTTGGACATCCCCACTTTCCTCAAGGATCTACCAGTATTTAAACACATACAGCAGGGCTTTTCAGCTTCTGGATGACAGTGGGCTGCAAGCTTCCAGGCCTCGCACAGCAGGGGCCATACGCTGTTGGAAGAGTCCTCTTGAGGTCCCCCCACTCTCTGCCACACAAGCAACCTGTCCCCCCTCCCACCACACCTACAGACAGGCAGCCTGGCTCTTCCTCCAGCCAACTCCTCCTCTGACAGAGCTCAGAAGGAAGGCAGAACAGACCCGGCCCCCCTCCTTGTGTCACCCAGGCCCCAGGAGTAGGGGAAGGAAGCAGAGGAGAGAGGGGGAGCCTGGAGACATCAGGTGTCATATCAGCAGAAGCAATGACAGGAGGGATGACTGGCTGGGAGCCTGTGGGTGCATGTTAGCTCTTTGTGGGCCACGTGCAGCCTGCAGGCCTCCAGTGCGACAGCATGAGTTTTCTGTCATGGGTGCTTCAGTGATGTTTAAGCCTTGAGGTGCCTTGTGTGAGGCAAGGCAGTATAGGGGGGGTTAAGTTTGTGATTCCTATTTTAAATTGCCTCTTCCCATTTTGGTCAGGGTCTGTATTCCGTGTCACTGGAAGAAGTCTACAATGACTATGCAAAAGAAGAAAAAAGATGCTGGGTAGGAAGGGGAAAATTGTTTTGTGGTTTTAAAAGAAATAAAGCACAGCTAGTGGGCCTTCTTTCACTTATCTGCTCTGTGGAACATGATAACCTAAAACATCTTCCAACTGTCTTTTTTTTATTGCTAAGCAAGCTTCTAAACAGTCTCATTATTTTACTGTCTAATTCTTACTGGACTTAGTCAGACCTGCTAGAGGCTACAACATGTCAAGGAATAGAAATAGCTTTTAGTACTGTAATATTTAATTAAGTGGCCTATAGATCATGACGAGACATCCCTTAACTACTTGGATGCAATATCAGCATGCTGTACATCTAATTTAAGAATGAATAAGGATTAGTTGTGCTTGCCAGATCAGTGAGTTTCAGTGCATTTGGCTACTTTCATATTTTAAAGAGAGATTTGTCAGTTTATTAAAAAGTTAAATATTACCCTAGAGAACTTGGATGCTGTTGTGTGTCAGGTGCGGAGCTGAGAGCTCCAAAAATTCCTAAAGCCTAAGTTAAGTCATTTTCTGAAGTAATATTCTGACTTCAACTGCAGGCTGATGGCAGAAGCTCTGTTCTCTTGAGGAAGTATGGAACGTACATGAAAATGTCAATACCTAGCAGCTTGCCTTTTATGCACAGTCCAGTGGTTTCCATTGCAACTGGCATGAAAACTCTGCAGGGAAAGAAGTAACTCTTTTGCTAGGATCCAAGTGGAAAATGTATTCCTCTTATCTTGGAGGGTAAGACAGCCATCAGGTTTGAAAATGCTAAGTGCCCTGCAATAAGTACTGAAATATTGGCATTAAAGCACTAGGGCATGACTGTTTTTTTTCTCTTTCTCTGACTTCTGCCAGGATGGATTGGGGAGTGTGCCAAAAGCAAAGCCATCATTGCAGCTGTAAACTCAGAGGGGAATTCTCTTCAAAGCAATTTAATGGCTATGCAAAAGCATTCACAGCCTTAGTCAAAAAGCAGACTTAAGGAATTTGATTAAATTAGGTAAACGGGGTAATTCATAATCGCCGTTCATGTTATCTTAGTATACTTGGCTTAGCAGAGATGGTGTAAATGTATAGGCAACATAGGCAATTACCTAGTGTGGCAAAAACATGGTTGCCCTGTGCTTTGTGCCAGGCGTAGGCAGATGGAGGAGGCTGGGAGCAGGGAGATGTTTGGTGGCTGGTGCCTGGGGTGGTGCTGTCAGGCTTCAACCTGCCGGTCTGTACTGGCTGGGGCTGCACTGACAGGGAAGTCTTCAGGGGATTATTTCCCTTTGTCTCTGCAAGGCAGGGTGCAGCCAGGGGTGGGAACCCTGTTGGTAAAGGGGCTCAAGCCCCCCTAGCCAGGACTGGCAGGGCCTGACTGGGCCAGTGCTCCATGCAAGTGGTGGCTGGTCCTGGGGTGGCAGCCCGCATACTGCACATGATGGGGGCTGCAGGTAAGGTGGCCACTGATGCATCCCCAGAATAGAGGACATCCCACGGGGACAAAGGGGGCGGGCTAGGCTCGGCCAATCAGCAGTAAGGGGAAGGGCCACTACAAAAAAGGCAACCTCCCTTCTTCCCTCCTTCCCTGGCTGACACGGTTGTGCAGTGCACTACCTCTAGGCACAGCCAATAGAATCACAAGGACAAATGATTGACATGTATTGCCACCAGTGAACCAAAAAATTACTTTTTGCAGTCCATTCCTCATTTAGAAATGAACAGGTACAAAGAGTTTCAGGTCACCTTGAGGAGAATTTTCCAAAATGTCTAGGTGAAAGTCACTTGACCTTAAGTTCCTGCTTGTCTAATTCTCTTTAAAATGAGAGTCCTTTTTTTTTTTTTTAAGTTGGCTGCTTTGAAAAAATTTACCCCTTTTCAAGTTTTTAGAACTCATGCATCTCATTATCCCCCACCTTTTTATTCATAGACTGGAAGAGAAAAATGAACTTTCCTGCTTTTTCAATTCTCAATCTATTTCTCAGCTTTGAAAGAATGAGTCCAAATGACAAAAATATTATTTCTGTACCTGCAGAAGAGGCTACTGCTGGTAAAAGCTGGTTTAGCACATCAACAAACCCTGGTTCCAGGTGCTTTGCTAGTGACCAGTTTGACGGTACAACTTTCTTTAAGATATCCTCAGCAGACTGCTTGAATGGTTCACCTCTAACCCTGAAATTTATGGTTGGCAGGATTGATGGGTGATTAGTAGATATCCATGTCATAGAAGAATTTTCCTCTTTAGCAGTTAGGTATCTACCCTAGTACTTTGTGTTAAGAATATTGGCAAGAATAATAGGTGGAGTAAGTACTTGATCCATCTGCATTTTTACTGCCTGCAATTTAACTTTGCTGTTGGGCATTTCTTGCTTTAATGTTTCTTGAAGTTCTTTCCAAATTTCAACAGCATCTGCAATACAGTAGCAATCTTTCAGTTGTTTGTCCACGGCTATGGAAACGGATATTAGTGTATTCAGCATATCTTCTACGTTTCTCTTTGGTCCAGTGTGGACTACTCTAGCTGTAGTAGCTCCATTAATTTTGTCACCATTTTCTTCACAGATAGGCCAGTTCTTAATAAATAGCTCAAAGCAGTTCACCGCTGAATTCCATTGTACATCATGGGGAAATATTAGCTCGGATCCCCTAGTGCTCTTCAGTGAGGCTGAAGCAAACTGGTTGTTACAGTAGTATTGTGCAGTTCCAACAACCTTTTCCTTTATTCCTGAAGTACTTAAATCTTTGGCTAAAAGAGACATCAGATGAGCACTGAACCCCTGTAAGCTTCAGGTTTGCTTCCTTATCTTCTAAGTTTCTTCTCATCTTTTTTTTTACATTTGTAGCATTATCTGGGACAGGGCTAAGAACATGATGTGAATTTTTGCTCACAGTTTGTTATAGCTTTCTCAGCTACTTATTTTAAATATTCTGCAGTATGGGCATTGTTTCTTTCAGATAAACAATCCCATCTTCTGTTGTCGCACAAGCACATGTTACTGGATTGTTGTATACATTGCTCCATCCGTGAAGACTCAGATTAACACTTTTCCTTTCAGTGTTTTTTACACACTGTTCAATTTCCTTCTCATACACTGTATCCAGAAGCCTTCCAGCAGTCTCTGTTCTGCTGGATGGAGTGCAACCTGGTCATAATGATTGAAACATGTCAGTGAAATGTTTGTTTTGAACAAGATGAAAGGGAGAATTTGTTGTATAAATTACCTGAGCAATCTTTTCATCTATATTGTATTGCTGGACTTTTCTGGTCCTGATTATGAACTCATTTGTAGTTTTACTTGATAATGAAGAAAAGGCTCTTTTTGGATATAGGTAATTTACTCTCTGAGGTATGTTTACTTGTAGTACAACTTGGTGGTCCCAGTACATGATCTGAAGTTGCAGACATTACAGACAATATTCTTAATTTCTTAAACTGGACCCTGAAACAAAATACTTAGTCACTCGCACTATTACTCAGTATATTACTTAAAGAGAGGCAGAGTTTGTAAATGAAAGATCCTTCCTACAGCAGAAGTTAAGCCAGTGTTTACATTATATACTGTTTCCAAACCCAGTTCTATGGGGAAAATATTCAATAAATCATAATGGTTATCTTCTATTTAAATTTGTTCTTTATCAGTATAAAACAGCTTAAATTTTTTTATCTTAAAATTTATAGATTGCTGTTAAAACTTTATTCAGCACATGACATCTGTACCTAGGGCTTGTATATTTGTTTACACTGAGCAACAAAACTTATTTCATAAGTGCAGGGGGTAACATTAAAAATGTATAATTGATAAATATTCACGCAAACTAGCACATCTGGTAGATTTTGAACAAACATTTTGAAATTCATAAGTAATCCACTCAAAATAACTAACATTACTGCCATACATTTCTCATTTATTAGCACTGCAATTTATCAGTGGTGCCCAACCTTTTCTCCTTATGGGCCAGATAGGTGACGCTAGGTCAATCTGCAGGGCAGATTCAGCTGGTAGGCTAGATCCAGCAGCAGGGGTCAGGGCACCGTGTGCCCTGATCCAACCACCCAGGAGGGCAGGGAGTGTCCTAGTCCTGATCCTGAATTGCGGGGTAAGGTGTAGGGTGGACTGGCCCTGATCTGGTTGTGGAGGTGGAGAGGTCAAGGGAAGGCAGGGAGTATCCCAGCCCTGATCCAAATACATGGAGGAGGAACCAAGGAGCAGGCTAGTCCAATCTAGATGGGTAAGGAGTGGGCCCATCCCTGATGCTGCTGTATTGCAATAGCCTGGGCAGGGCTGAATCCAACCACTCGGAGTCTCCACTGATCCCCTGTCACCAAATTTCCTGATTGGGGAGCATGGCTCTACAGCCCAGATTTGGCCTACAGGCTGGGGGTTGAGCACCCCTGTAATATGTGGTAGACAGTCCAGAAGAATGGTTAAAAAATAGTAAGTTTACTCTTCAGTTGCTCCAGGTGGCTCAGACCTGTCCAAATCACCATCTTCAAGTTTATTGCTTTCTGAGAAGCATTTTTCATAATGTTACTTCATTCAGACTACCATGCCTTGCATCCCTTTGTTGCACTGTTTCCATTTGTCATGTGTTCTCTTTGTCCCAGTGGCACAGAAATGTCTTGGAAATATTTCCGAGTAAGACATTTGTGGCCATGGCAGTTTTTTCCTCCAGTTTCCAGGTGTTGAAATCAAGACTAGTCTATGCTCCACAGGCCACTGTTCCTTTCAAGTGGGCTTGAGCCCAATGTTAGTCCTTTCTGTTGCACGTGCTTCTCTGTACTCTAATCCTTCTCCCTCCTCCACACAAGAAATTAACAGCAAACTAAAGCTCCCACTCCCTGTGACATAACCTACCTCACCCTTCCCTTTCTCCATCCCCCCTCACCACCCTCCCTCCAAAAAAACCAAAAAAAACCCTTCCTTCTAATAATCCATGATTCCTACTTTCTGCTATTGTAACCCCCTGGCCTTGTTTCGTTGTTTCATAGTTGTTAGGGTCAGAAGGGACCTCAATAGATCATCGAGTCCGACCCCCTGCCCTGGGCAGGAAAGAGCACCGGGATCGTATGACCCCAGCTAGGTGCTGCAGCATTTTTGTTTAGAGACATGGACAGAGTGTTGAGAAGTTAATGTTTGCAAAGAGAGCAAGAAAGGCCATCTAACTGAAGTACCCAGAACCATTCAGAAGCAGGGGATTGGGAGTTACTGAGCAGATGGTTGTTTTTCCCTGAGCTGGAGAGTAAGCTGCCACTGTGGGTGTAGATTCATAAATATTCATGATTTGAGAGCTGAGCTAATCAAAGCTCAGGTAGAGAAGATAAAACAGGAGTTTGATACCATCCAGGTGGGCTTAGTGCATAACCCTGATCAAGGAGTACACTTGATGGTGCCTGCTGGAGGCAGAGGCCAGGTTCCAACACCCGTGATGACTTTGCTGATCCTTTGCATCTGGTATTATAGACCCTGCATCCCTTGCAGGGTTAAGCCCCTAATGCATGAAATATTGTGTCATATTTAAACTTGACCTCAAAAGTTAGATTTTCCCCCCCCATATTCTCATATAGAAGAAAATCAGCCTCTAACGCCAGAGTTTTTAGTAAAGGCTCATTGATACAATATGCTATTTAATTTATTTTAATACTTTATATTGAATTTATACCTTAGCCTATGCTGTATTAAATTCAGTTTTCTTTTTTAAGCTGGCTCGTTTTTGAAAAGGAAAACGCAATTATAATTTAAATGAAAAACAAAAGTAGCTGTTTTTTTTTTTTTTAATAAACAGAAAAATCATTGATTTTTATCCACCCTGTTCCTCAGCTAATCCAGCTGTGTTCTGTTCTGGCTGATGAGCCTGTGTGAAGGCCTTGCTGCTGGTCTTCATCCTGGTGAGGTTAGGAGTCACATGGCATGTTTACATGTTCATTAATGTGCCTTATATGCTGTCAGATATCCAGGTTGTAGCCGTTTTGGTCTAGAGGCAAAAAGAATCAAAACTCATGGCAGAGGTGATATTTAAAATAATTTTAGATATCGCCTGTGCTACGAGTTTTGATTCCTTAGATACTGCTTATTTAGTTTAGTACTTGCTTGATAAAATGCTACTAATGTGCAGTACCTAGAGTTACTGCGCAGGGGTGCCAGCACATGGTTTAGTGATGCTTACTGCACACAGGCTTACTAACACTGCAAAGTAGACTATTAGGACAGTTTGTGCTGTGGCACGCTACTGTGCAGTGTTATTAGGCTAATGCGCGGTAAGCATCTTGTGTAGATGCACCCACAGTGTAATAGGATCATTTCTGCCTTGGCTTTCCTCAGCTGTGGACCCATTTTGACTTTGCATATGTCACCCTCTGTCCATCTCCTCATTTCCAATAGTGGAACTTTCCCTCCATGTCAACTCTTTTCTTTACACTCCTCCATCCCCAGAGCTCCTTCTGACCAACCTGATTGCTTTCTATGATGAGATAACTGGCTTTGTGGGCGCAGGGAAAGCAGTGGGTATACCTTGACTATAGCAAAGCTTTTGATATGGTCTCCCACAGCATTCTTTTAAGCAAACTGAGAAAGTATAGGTTGGATGAATGGACTGTAAGGTGGATAGAAAGCTGGCTGGATTATCGGGCTCAGTAGGTAGTGATCAATGGCTTGAGGTCTAGTTGGCAGGCAGTATCGAGTGGAGTGCTCCAGGGGTTGGGCTTGGGGCCACTTTTGTTCAATATCTTCATTAACAATCTGGAAGATGGGATGGAGTGCACCCTAAGCAAGTTTGTGGAGGGGTGTAATAGATATGCTGGAGGTTAGGATTAGGATTCAGAGAGACCTAGACAAATTGGAGGATTGGGTCAAAAGAATTCTCATGAGGTTCAGCAAGGACCATTGCAAAGTCCTGCATTTGGGACAGAAGAATCCCATGTACTGCTGTAGACCTGGGACCAACTAGCTAAGCTGTAGCTCTGTAGCAAAGGACCTGGGGGTAACCGCGGACAATAAGCTGAATATGAGCCAGCAGTGTGCCTTTGTTGCCAAGAAGGCTAACAGCATACAAGGCTACATTAGTAGGAGTGTTGCCAGCAGATAGAGGGAAGTAATTATTCCCCTCTATTCTACACTAGTGAGGCCACATCTAGAGTACTGTGTCCAGTTTTGGCCTCCCATTATAGAAAGGATGTGGGCAAGTTAGAGAGAGTCCAGCACAGGGCAATGAAAATGGTGAGGGGACTGGGACACGTGACTTCTGTGGAGAGGCTGGGGGGAACTGGATTTATTTAATCTACAGAAGAGACAACAGAGTGGGGATTTTATAGTAGCCTTTAACTACCTGAAGGGGATTGCAAAGACGATGGAGCTAGACTGTTTTCAGTGGTGGCAGATGACAGAACAAGGAGCAGTGGTCTCAAGTTGCAGCAATGGAGGTTTAGGTTGGATATTAGAAAAATCTTTCTCACTAGGAGGGTGGTGAAGCACTGAAACAAGTTACTTCCTCCCTTAAACATTTTTAAGGCTTGGCTCAACAAAGTCCTGGCTGGGATGATCTAGTTGGGGATGGTCCTGCTTTGAGCAAGGGGTTGGACTAGATGACCTCCTGAGGTCCCTTCTAACCCTAATTTTTTATGATTCTGCATCTGGTTTCCAGTAGTCCTCACTGGCATATCCCACTGCCTGATTCCCTGCAGAAATCTGTCATACCCACTACAGGTAAGAACTTTGTCCAGTCAGGAAAGAGCAAGATCTCCTGCTCACTTCTGCACAGGGAAAACTACACAGCAAAGAAGAGCAAGAAGAGAAACTAAACGTTGCCTGTTTATGTCATGTTCTGTTCTTCTGGCTTTGGTTTAATGATGTTACTATGAGTTAAATCTTGCTCCTTGGATAGCAGTTCCAAAGATGCCCAAGCAACTTAGGAGAACAAGTCCCATGGACTTTCATTAGAACAGGTGCTGTGAAGGTGCTTTGGAAAATGGTGCAGCATTCAAAGAATATTGCCTGAATAAGTAAAATCACAGCTAAAATCTTCAAGATTTGCCCCTACAGCTGCAAAGCTCACAGCTATACAGCAGATTTAATTTCTCTTTCCTTCTCAAGCTGCTATCAGATTGTAAGGTATACACAACTCTCTTGCTCTCTCTCAATTCTACCGATTCCTGGTCCATGCCTTTTATAAATGCTTTTTATCCCCTGGTTGGTGGAAATAGTAAACTTAATAATTACAAAAAGTAAGACAGTATCTGCTAAATTTCTAGAAAGCAGATTGCCATATTCCTTGTGGATAAGTCTACCATAAATAAGTAATTTATTCACTGTGGCAGAATGGAGGATGAGGAATTGATGAGCATAAGCCACATAGAATTAGATACCTCCTGTGAAAATTACAGAGAAATTAACAAAAAAGGAAATTACTTTGAGCAAGTCACTACTTCATTTAGGTACCAGTATGAATGCCAGAGGCTAAAGCAGGTGAGAGGTAGGAAGCCTCCAGATCCACCTGTTCTTTAGCTTATTATGCTATTTTGACTGGTTTTGTGTTGAAAGGGAAATGCTGATTCTAACTGTTCCTTGTATAATGATTTCAAGTGACAGGAAATTGTGTGAGAAGTCGCCTGGAGTGGCAGCAAGATCCAGTTGCCAGGGCCCTGTACAGTGACACAGGAGACCTGAATTCTAAGTTGTGCTGTTAACTTGCTGTGTGCCCTTAGGCAAGTTATTTTCCCTTCTCAGCCTCTGTCTGTCTCATCTGCTCTAAGCTGTAAGCTCCTCAGGAGTGTGTGTGCGTGTGTGTTCATTACCTAGCACAGTGTAGTCCCAGTCTTTTTTTGGGCCTGAAATCCAATAGCAATAAGAAGACCTAATGCTTTCCCCTGTGCTCTCCCTCTTAGAGATCTGACCAGCAAACTTGCTTTGTTGCCTATCCCAAGGGAGTTTGGCCTAATTATTAAGGGGATTGTTAAACCTCCATAGCTTTCAGGTGTCTAAAGTTTCAACCAAGTCATTCTTTAGACTTTGTCTTGTCCCATGGTGGGCAGGGGGATTGCCTGGATCTGCTGGGGATGCTTTGCAGAAGCTCTGCGACCCACCAGAGTAAGGTGGTGTTTTTGTGCACTGGGCTCCCTTGCTGTGCATGACAGCACAGCCTCTTCAGGATGGGACATGTGCTATTGCAGACTCTGTATCTGCCTCGGGCTTGCAAACAAGTTGTAAGGCACAGAGGAGGATTCTATCCAAGACAGTGGTAGAAGATTAGGATTTTCTTGTACAGAGGAATCCTTCCAGTTTTGCAAACTAAATGCTGTCTGTTCTTGTTCAGCCTTGCTTCAAAATCCTGGAACCAAGGTGCCTGGATGCTGAAGGATTTCTCTCTCAGACTCATTTGCTCTGTTTTGGGGGGGGGGGGGGGGGGAAAAAAA
>NW_017729022.1:160732613-160758193 GCF_001723915.1 Gavialis gangeticus | reverse complement strand
CGGCGCGTTTTTTTGTGTTTTGGGGGGGGGGGGGGGAGAGAAAATAGGACCAGCTATCTAAAATTTATGGATACACATGATTGCATTGAACCACACTGACCATTAAGTAGCACGTCCTGGAGGGTGAGCCAGAGAAAAAACATAGTTGTATCTGTATCTTGGATTGCATAAAGAAAATAGTGCTCTAAGCATAACAGTTGTGCCAGGCAAATTAATCGAAATACTTCTATTTCTATTGAGAAATGCAGAAACAGTGGCTCCCGCTTGGGAGAGATGTGTAATGCAATTGTCAAGACTCTTCTAGTGACATGGTTTGATGCTGCCAGGCAGCCAGCTGCTGTTACCTTCTAGCAGAGGGCAAGCAGGTCTTCCTTTCAGAACTGTGCAGCTTGTGGGCTTCTGCTGATTCATTAGTGAACATGCTGAAGGGTACTGGGTGAAAGGAGGAAGCAACTTGTGCTTGCATCTCACATCACCTGCTTTTTAAATATGAATATAAATATAAAATCAAGCCTGCAGAAACAGCCCAAAATTGAAACTTACCTTCTTTTTTTATTGAACTCAACAACTTTTAGATGAATGCTATCCACTGCATTAAAACATTTTTTGGCTGCTCCTGCTTATTAGGGCCCAATACAAAAATAATGTTTCTGGTGTTAACACTTGGCATTTCTGGTGGGGGGAAAAAGGGATGTTTTGGAGTTTTTGCCTCTCAGTTCCAAAAGGAACTGTGTTTTGACAGGGGAACATAGGGGATCACTTCATGTGGGAAGCAAATGCTTTGACAGTAGGGTGTTTTGTTCAAATGCGTGCAAAGGCATTCTCAGTATCAAATGTCATCTTACCTAATGCAGGCAAGATTCTTACCCTAGGAATGCCAACATAAAGCCAGGGTAACTTTGACTTTAGTGGAAGTTAAGAAAAGTTTTATAATAGCGTAACTGGAAATAATGAGTGAAGATGGAAATGGGAAGGGAGGAGGGTGCTGGTAGTAAGATCACATGGTGTCTTGCTCAGTTGATAGTTCTCAACACGAGTTGATAGTTCTACAGTATCCGAACCACAGATCCCAGTGGAATGTTTTGGCATCTTAAAGAGCCTGAAAGGTAGGGAAATTGTGTGACTTTGAATACAGCCCTGTCTTTCAATTTGTTCACTAAAGTTTTCTATCTATAAAGAGTAGCGGACTTTGGGAGGAGATATCTTCATGGCATGGTATTGTTAGACCTACTGAGGAGTAGAAAAGGGTTGGAGGAGCACTTTATATAATGTTGGGGACCATATTGATGTCACTGTATATCTAACCCTGTAGAAATATTCACCAGTGCCCTTCTCACAGTTGATTTTTGGGATGGTTGGATCTTGCTGTGACCGCGTTCTCAGCAGAGATTTGAAATATGATTTAAGGTCAGAGAGGTGGAAATGTTAGAGGCCTCTCCTAATGGTTGAGTCGGCAGAGGAGAAGGCTTTCACCCCAAGAGCAATAAGCATGTTTGCATGAGGAGTTGGTTTAAGTGCAGAAAATGAACAAGAAAGCAATGAGAGGAAAAGGCTAGTTTAAAAGAGCTGAAAGTAATGTCAAGCAAGAGAGTTGCTTGAGGGTAGGAAACTAAGAGGGAAGACCAAGTAAGTCCTTTTATGCATGAGAGAGGTTGCTCTATTGTCTTTCTCATCATGCTGGAATTCAGAGAACTGAGATTTGGGGAGGGGTCCTAGAGAAAGATATTGCAGCATTCAGGGGAGTGGCAGGAGGTGTGATTGTGGGATTAAGAGTCGATCCCAGCATCCCATCATGCCATTAATTGATTGAATATGCTGCTGGGTGACGCTAAAGGTATGATTAACTGGTTAATCATGCCATAAGTGTAACCTGTAAATTGGGCCAAAGAGCCTTTCCTCTTTAGTGTACTGTGAGGAATAGCTGCGTAGCAATTTGGAACTGGGGCATGAATGGCCATGTTCCCCAATTGTTCATGGAAATGTTCTACTCTTTAATAGTTAGTTGGCATTTGACTACCCAGCGGTGTTCTGCTTCTGTTTTAATAGGCCTGTGGGAGCTTGCTGTCTAAGTCTTTGGTGTGGTAGGCCAACTGCTGTTCAGCTAAAGCAGGACTACTTTTCTTTTCCTTTCCTCTAATCACTCGCTGTTTGAAATGCCTGTTAGTTGAGGTCACTTTAAATGCTACAGGAGTTCATGCTTCTTACAAGTCAACTGAATGTAGCTACAGGTAAGGGAGATAACTTACTTTTGTAATTGTAGCTGGAAAGCAGCAGATTGATTGCTTAGTTTCTCTGGTGCTTGGCTACTAGGTTCAATAGAAAA
The DNA here is from genome assembly GCF_001723915.1 of Gavialis gangeticus. NCBI lineage: Eukaryota > Metazoa > Chordata > Crocodylia > Gavialidae > Gavialis > Gavialis gangeticus. The sequence goes on along the minus strand of NW_017729022.1, from coordinate 160,755,870 downwards.
AGAAGGTTGCTGTTTGGTGCTTCAGTTCTGAAACCCACCCTGGTTAAACTAGAGGCCTGAACAACTGCCACTTTTTCACAACTTTAACCTGCCTTTACACTAGTGTAAAATAAGAAATGGATGTGCGATATAAAACTTTGCACTAGCATAAAACCACTGTAACTCAAGGAAAAGACAGCAGTAAAAATACAGCAATTTAAGTTACACTGCTTTGTGTGTCTCCAGTTATCCCAGGGTAGTTGTTTTTGCAATGTAGACAGACTGCTATATGTTCTCCAGGCACTTCGGGGCCAGATGCTGTTATAGTCCCTACTTCAGCCACTATCATGCAATAACCAGTCATCTGTCTGCTACAGATCCTGGCCTAACTTACATTTCTTTACAAAACTGATGTAAATTGCACTGGCGTTGGTCTGTTGTGTGCCTTCATTTTATATGATCTACTCCTGACCAACTGCTGTATCAGCAAAGGCAGATTCACCAAATGAAGGGAGGTGATTTGATGCTGAGTCAAAAAAAAAGTTATATTACCTGCACCCAATTGACCTCTGGTATCCATTTTTACTGTAGTGATTTCAGTGTGGCCACTCCTGATTTTTACATTGGTGTTAGTAATAGACGTTATAGATCATAGAATAATAGAAAATGCGGGTTGGAAAGGATCTCAGAAGGTCATCTAGTCCCGTCTCCTGCTCAAAGCAGGACCATCCCCAACTACATCATCCCAGCCAAACCTTTGTCTAGCTGTGTCTTAAACCTCCAAGGATGGAGATTCCACAGTTTCTCTGGGTAACCTGTTCCTGTGTGTTTACTACCCTCCTAGTCGATTTTTTTCGCCCCTAATATCTATATTAAACTTCCCTTACTGCAACTTGAGACCATTGCAGGGATTAAAATCCATGGGGATTTGCCAGTCAGACCTGTTCTTTCTCCAGCTGTTTAATTACAGGAGGACAAAAAAGATCGGGTCTTTTCCAAGTGGTTTGTCTCAGAGTTCAAATTTGCAAGCATACTTTTCCTCCTCTCACTGAACACCAGGGGCACATTCTCAAATTAAAATGTCAAGGTTTGCATGCTTCACATGTGGTTTTTCTCTCTGGAAGTCAGGAGACCATTCTATAGCCTGACACAGTTTTTCTTTTGTGACTCAAAAGTTTTTTTTTTGCCAAAAAGACTTAAAAATTAAAACAGTCACTTCTATGCATAAGGCTACCTCTCTTATTCACTGATGCTTCCAGGACCAAACCCCCCCATTGATTTGGTGTTCCTTAGTTTTGGGCTTTCCCATTTGGAACTTGATTTTCAGAGTTGTTGAACGTGTGTTACTCCCACTGACATCAAATGGAGTAATGTGCTTGTGGCACTTGTAAAAATCAGGCCCTTGGTGTCTCAAGATGGGTACCAACATGTGAAGTAGCTTTAAAAAAAAAGCCAGTGACTGCTGTAGAAAACTTGACCTTGGAGGAGAGGAATGAGGCATGCGGTATTAAAATGCCACATGATTATCCAGGTTAAATATGCACATGGCTTGAAGTTGATGAAAATGCTGAATAGAGACTTAAATGTAGTAAATAGCTGGGTAGGTCTGTAAGAAATTAAAATGTAAATGGGCAAACAAATTACTTTAACAGGAAAAAGTAGTAATGGAAAGCTGATTCTCCCAGTGAACAGCCTCCAGTCATCTCTGAAAGTAACTGCACTTTTAATGCTGACATACAATTAATTCTGTCTTGTCTAGTCAGAGGAGACTCGCAAGTACCAAAAATATGGTCTGTCTAGTGAAGGCAATGAATGCATCTCCCCAGTATCAGCTAAAGAGTTTTTAGTACTATTATGTGTACAACAACAAAACAGTACTCTGCTTCTGTATTCCTGCGGTGATCTCTCTGCTGTTTCTGTGTCTTATCACCGTGTCATGAATACATTGGTGCACTGTAATTCAGGCTTTGGGCTTTTAAAATTGCAATCAGATAAGTAAAGATAGCATAAAAACTATGATCATCAATTCAAAACAGCTTGATTGAACCAGTGTCTTCCCATTATATGGCTTTTTCCATCAATACAAATTCATTGTTTTTACGTCTGGCCTCTTCCACAGACTGACAACATGCATTTTATGTGACTGTTTGTATTAGTTCTTCCTACCACATGTGATATTTTTTTACTACCATTATTTTTCTGTGCCATCCCAGTGGCATAATAGCTGGAGTATTTGCAGCACTATAATTACGGTTGCCTATGCATTTTCATTGTACATTACTTCTTACAGTTCCTTGTAGCTTTCTGAATCCTTCACCTTGCAAGCTGAAATGGTCTAGGTCTGACTGTTTTTTAGGCAAACTATACATATTTTTTCCTTTTTGTTTGAACAAATGGTTCAACTAGTTTTTGAGAGAGAAGGTAGTGTGGAAAGGAATACATTTTATAAAATGGAAAAGAAGAGGTTGATTTTAATCTATTGTCAGGTCAGCTGTACTAGAAAATTGAAATTTGGTAGCAAGAGAATTATTGGGGAAGAGAGCTTTATTTCTCTTTTCTTTATTTTTTTGGCATACTTGCTAGAGTTTAAGGAGGGGACAAATACTTGTTGTGTGATCAACTCCTGGGACTGTATTCTCTGTTGTTTCATGACTGAATGTGCTGCTGCTTGCTTTATTACTTGCTTACTCCTCTCTCCTCCCTCCAGTTGTTTTCATTTGTTTTTAAACATCCTGCAAAATTTGCAACAGCCATTAATAAAGTTACAAGATGGATCAAAGTTGTCATAACAAAGGTATTGGCCCTGGAAGAATCAATCAATAAGGTTAGCCGGCCTTATGCGTAAGAATGATTGCCTAATTATTTCTGTGACTCCATCTTGTCAGTTTTTATCTTTTTCTGTTTCCCTTTTTTATGTAGACTTTTTTTCCAGTTTTGTCACAAACATTGCTCAGTTTCAGGAGGTCATTCTTGGCATCAAACGATGTAGAACTATCATTATCTATGTTCTGAATGGATGCTGCTAGGGGTTCAAGCAGTGAAAAAGAATTTGAATTTTTGGAACCCAAAGACAGTGTCATCAAGAATGTCAGTGCAGATTAGTCAGGAGCAATGTGCATCTGCCCGACTTCAACAGCAGCTGGTTGAAATATTACCATGTATATTGGAAGATCTTTGAGAGAAATAATAAATTGAGTATGATGAGGCTTACTCAGTATATGCAACTGAATGCTGTTCTAAATGAGGCTGAGACATAGTGGCTGGTTACTGTTTTTGCTTTTATTTCAAACTCATCAAAAGCAGAAAGCTTTGTCATGTGATGAGACAGTTGTCAGATCTTCAACATCTCCATGAAGGGAAGCATTGTATGGGCATCAGAGCCATTCTACAAAGAAGGTGAAAGTACTTGTTCATCAGCAAAACACAGGTGGCTTCTATGTATGCCATGGTGTCATGCACAACTCAAAATAATCTTCTGGGGGCCCAATTCATTGATCTTTTGTATTATTTTTTTAAATGTGTGAACAGTATTGGACTGCATGGTGATATTCAGTTGTGCATTAGAATGTGTATATCACTGCTTATCATCATGTTAATAACTCTCATTGTGAAGACTGCCCCATTCATCAGACACTAGATATGAATAGGGAGCTTGCGCAAGTAAAGCACCAGTTCTCCCTCTCATATCTTTTCCCTCAGCATTTGGAAGACTACTTTACAAGCTGTTTCCTACTTGGAACTTTGTAAGTTATATGTAATTTATTTTTTAAAATGTGAGCATATAAGGATTTTTCATCAATATGAAGTTGTGAATTGCTGGTAGAAATGACTGCTGGCCAACATAGTGAAGCTACTTTTTTCCTGGTCATTGGATACTGAATCCAAAACTCTGTCTCCAGTTTGGTTAACATCTGAAGACTTTCCAGGAGAAGTAATTTTTGATGCTGAAAGTACTTGGAGAAACAAAATTATTATTGGAGATAAATAGTGTCCATAGCACTTCTGGGAAAAGGAAGAAATGAGATGGGCCTTTTTTGTTGTCTCACACATCTTCATCACAAGACTTGATGTCTTGTGGTGATGAGGAAAGAGGAGAATTCAAAGAAGAAAATAAGTGTAGGTGCCTGACTAGTTTTCCCTTTCTGTTTTACTACACTAATCTATCTTTGACAGTAACTGGACATACATCACAAGAATTCAGTGCATCTTTCTCCATTCTGTCTACATGTGTCACATACTCACAAAAATAAAATTTGCACTTAACTTTTAAGAATATTTCCCTGTTCATTTCTAGTAAAAGCAGTCAATAAAAGTAATTATTTTTCCCTACTTCCATAATTTGTTACTTTCATTCTCTAAAATGTCTCTTGATTATGAAATATCTTTTGTACTTCAATTGACCAGTAATTATTCAGTTCTGTTTCTCAGTTCTACAGTTCCTGAAGACTCTAGTCAATAAAAATGTTTTGAAGGATGCTGCCTCCTCTCCCTTAGGATGTTTACGGACCCCCAGATCTTGTGGAAAAAGGAGTGGGCAGGTAACCCTTCAACCCTGCACCAGGTATGGTGGGTTCACAGGATTGGTCCTGGGCCCAAGTAACCTATGCCATTTCAGGGGCTCCCCCTGTTGTATCTGTTGTTGTAGCTAATGGCCAATTGGGAGCAACAAATCCAGCAAACTGAGCCCCACACAGCTTCCTGGGGGAGATGATGGGTGTCCCCCACTGTACTTGAGCTCCTGCTACCTCCTGTTGCTAAAATGCAGGGAGGAGGCTATATTATGGCTCTGACGGAGAAGGGAGTCTAATATATAGGGCTGAAAGTACTTAATCAGGAAGTTGGAAGACCTAGTTGAATTCTTTCCTCCTGGCTGAGGGGATTTAAACCCATATCTCCCACCACTGTGGCCACTCTGAAGAGTGTCCAATCCACTAGACTAGAATGAGGAGAGGAGGGATGGTAGAACACTCAACCCCTCGTGTTGATCCTGTTCCACTTCACTTGTACAGGTTTCCCTTGATTTTATGCAGGTTCTTTGTATGCAAATGCACTCTTATGCGATGAACATATTTAGACCCATAATATATGCGAGGTAAATTCACTCTTATGCGATCAGCATAGACGCCCCCCCTGCCCAAGCAGGTAAGTCTGTGGGGGGAGGGGAAAGGGCTGTGGCCCCACGTGCCCTAGCCCTGGTCACAGTGGCCCCGGGAGCAACCGACACCAGCTGCCTGCAGCCACTGGGCTGCACCGTGCTCTTCTTGTCCCCACTGTGCCTGAGCTCAGTCCAGCTCCTGGGCTGCACCATGCCGTGGTGCAGGCAGCTGGCACTGGCTGCTTCTGGGACTGCTGCAACCGAGGCTGGGGTGAGTACCACTCTGCTTTGCTACCTTGTGCAGCCCCAGGAGCAGCACCCTTCCCCCCGCTCCTTCCCTAGTCCCAGCCTCCCTCCCTCCCTCACCACCATGGGAACCTATCCCTATTTGTTACATTGTAAAGTGGGTTCGCTTTATGCATATTTGATTTATGTGCTGTTCTCCAGGAACACATGTACCGCATAAATCGAGGGAAACCTGTAATAACAAAAGATCCACTGGGGTTGGAGACTGAGGGGGAGAGGGAGAATGTGTGTACACTGATACTAGAATCCATTTCTTAGGGCCCCACATTGAACTGCCTTAACTTTGAGATGATCTCCTCTCTTCCTGCAGTTCACTGCCTTATTCATTGCTTCTGACTTTCCCAGCAAATGACATGGTGTTAGCATGGCTTCAGAGCAAGGTGGAAAAAAACAGGATAATGTAATTAAAGGCTGTAGCATAGTGTATATGCACAAGGGGGCTGACTTAAAATTAGCAAGCAAGACTAATTCCAGAATTTCCTAAGTTTTGAGGAATACATGTAAGAGGTTAAATAGCTTATTGCTTATTGGCTGCCACTTCCTCCATCTCTGGATGGTAGTAAATGGGTGTGCACAGTAAAGTCAATGTTGTCAATAAGTCAACACTGGGGAAGTGAGGCAGAGTTGCATTGCCCAAGAGACAGCCCTAATGGGGTTATGCAGACCATCATATACGAGGAGCAGACATGGCCCCATCTTGGGCACTCTTGAGAGTGTTTGTTCACCCAGGTGGTACCCTAAATGAAAAATCTCTATAACCACCAACATGGGATACAGCATGCTGTTTTTTTTTTCTAGCCTTGGAATCCAGGTCCATCTATTTACCTTCTTCACAGGCCATAGAAAGAACAGGATTTCCTGCCTATTCACAATATTCTGATAACACTTGCAGTTCTGGAGTAAGACAGTGATCATAATAACATAATAAGTAGCTGATTGTACTGCTGCTATCAGCACTGCAGCAGCTGGCACTGCCCAGGGCGGGGGGATGTCTGACTATGCTTCTACTGCGATTACATTGTTATCAATACTCAGATTAGCAAGGACCTTTAGAGGTGTCGGGGGCTTCTTCTCTGACATAGGGCATTGTTCACCTGCTGATATGACTGCCTTTACACCTGCCTCTAGCACTGGTGGCAGCTTAGCATATTCTGTCTTCTGAGGACTGAAATGAGAGAGTCTTTGGGCCTACTATAAGGTATCTGGGTGAAACAAAGTAATCTTCCTGTTAAGAGGAACTATTACTGACTAAACCAGCAGTTAATCGCTTTTGGACCTTCAGTCAAACAGATTCAGCTCGGGTCCAAAGTGGGCCAGTGTCCTGACACCAGCCAATTGTCACCATGGTTTTTCCTGCCTTTGCTGCCCCCTGCCTCCCAGCTGTGGCCCTGGTGTAACTCCTTGCTGCCTGTTCCTGGAGTGGCTCCCCTGCCACCAACATGTCATTTAAAGGCCTGTCTGCTGGCCAAATGTAGCATCTCCTCAGGTGGTATGTTGCTTTAACCATGTTTTGTTTAAACTGGAAGTAAGTCACCCCTTCTGCCCTGCAATAATTGCACTGACTTTGTAAACTTATAGCCAGGTTGAATTTGTTTCTTTAATATTTACAAAACACTTCCTCTCTCTGTGTTAACAATATTGAAGGGGAAGGTTTTTGATGCCTAGTATATGGTACCCTTGTCCCACACTCCCAGAAAATCCTGGGTGATAGCTGCCAACAAACAACTTGACTCGTATCTGTTTCTCAGCTGGTTTGAAGTGATGTAGATCCATTTAATAGAATCATGGAAAGATACAGCTAGAAGGAACCTGAAGGGGTCACCTAGTCTCTCTTCTTTGGCAATCCCTCATAGTCAAGGATGATTGTCTTCTGTGATTGTCTTATCTGTGTGTCCAAAGATGGCTGATGAGGCCTATCTGGGATTGACAGACTCTACTGGAGCTTGGACATGTGTTTCCATGCAAAGTGGGTGGCTCTGGATTCTTGATTTGGTCTGTGACATGCTGTTTCTGTCACTCCCACTTTTCCATCTCCTGTTGTTGTCATAAAGTTTCAAAGTACTGAGATCCCTGCAGCAGACTTTTCCTCCATTTGCAGCGTTCATAGGCAATAGTCACCCATGAGTTGACATCAATGTTACTTTTTATTTTAAGTTGGCCTTGAGGAATTCCATGAAGCACTCTCTCTGCCCTCCTCTTGAACATATACCTGGGCTGACCTGGGAGAATAAAACTTACTTCAGGAGTCTGGAGTCAGATGTCCAGGTGACATGGCTGGCTATGGCTTGTATACTGTCATAGAGCAGGCAGAGAATGGTGACAAATTTTGGAGGGCATCTGTACTTCAGAAGGATTTTCCATAACACTTCTTGGCTGACAGAGTTGAAAGTTTTTGTGAGGTCAAAGAAGGCCATGTAGAGAGGCTTATATGTTCCCAACATTTTTCCTGCAGCAGTGAGCTGCAAAGATCATGTCAGTTGTGCCTCTTGATGCCCTAAACTGACACTGAAATTCTGGGAGGAGCTCTTCAGCAAGTGGAAGGAGACGGTTCAGAAGGGTTCTTGCAATGATCTTTCCTGTGGTGGACAGCACAGTCTCGATTTGAGAAAGTGTTCAAAATGCCTCTCTATGTGACACTGGTCAGGCCACAGTTGGAGTACTGCATCCAGGTCTGGGCACTGCACTTCAGGAGGGATGTGGACAGCATGGAGAGGGTCCAGAGGAGGGCCACTTACGTGATCAGGGGACAGCAGGGGAGGCCCTACAAGGAGAGGCTACGGGACCTGAACCTGTTCAGCCTCCACAAGAGAAGGCTGAGAGGGGATCTAGTGGCCATCTATAAACTTGCCAAGGGGGACCAGCAGGCAATGGGACAGTCCCTGTTCCCCTGGGCACTACTGGGAGTAACAAGGAATAACAGCCATAAGTTGACTGAGAGTAGATTCAGGCTGGGTATCAGGAAGCGCTACTTCACAGTCAGGGCAGCTAGGATCTGGAACCAACTTCCAAGGGAGGTGGTGCTTGCTCCTACCCTGGGGGTCTTCAGAAGGAGGCTAGATAGACACCTTGCCAGGGTCATTTGACTCCAGCATCCTTTCCTGCCTATGGCAGGGGGGCAGACTCGATGATCTGCTTAGGTCCCTTCTGACCCTACCAACTATGAAACTATGTTCCTTCCAATAGGCAGTGATAGCTCCCCTTTCCTTAATCATGTCTCCTCCATCATTGGGTCTCAAGGGGGTTGGTCCCTGAGTGCTTAGACCGTAGATGGCTTTGGTGGCAATGAAGAAGCCACGCATATCATGGACGTCCAGTCTTCCAATCAAGGAAGGATCATCCCAGTGCAAACCATCTCAGACAAATGTTTGTCTAACTCAGTAGCTGGCAACCTTTATGGGCTGGAACAGCTTGGCTCTGGGTTGACATGGATCGGATGGCTTTGGTGCATCATCAGCAAGGGCCTTTCCCTGCACCCTTGCCATGACCAGGCAGTTGAGTTGCACCTGTGCTGCCCCACTTCTGCCAGCTCCCTTGCTGCAGTGTGGGTCCTTGTCTGTGCTCCAAAGAATGTTAAAATACTGATCAGAGCAGGGACTGAAACTTAGGAGTTTCCAAGGAATGCTGTAACCACCAGGCTTCAAGTATTCAGTTTTTTACTCATTCTCTGGCCTACTGCTCAATAGCTCTATGGAAGTGGGAGATGTGAGGATCAAATTCTAACCTCCCTCACCTCAGTTGTATTCTAATACCTTTGAGTTATTGTGTAAAAAGTGGTCTGGATACTGCCACCGCTTCTTCCAGCTATGTTTGGGCAGAGCTTAATCCACTGCATGTGTTTGAAGAATGCCTACTTGATCAGGCTTTGGGAGCAAGTTAGATAAAGAAGTGCCTGGTTTGTGGAACCTGGGGGGCCTAGGGCATGAGCCTTGGACAAAGCTGTTGAGAACTGTCAAGACAGGAGGTGTTTCAGGGCATACCCAGGTCTAGACCTTTAGGTACCTCACTGATGAAAACCTTTCTGTCTTCACATACCTTCAGCATTATGTGATAACTGAGGTGAGAGAGTTAAGGATGACAATTTTGGACACAAAGGTCACTTCCCAACAAGCATGCGCATGTAGGGGCTCACATTTCCTGCAGGACAAATGGTGGCACAAATTTGTCCCTGGGCACAGATGTTGCACTATTTGTCCCCAGGCATGCCCCTGCACGTGTGCTCTGGCGCAAGGCAAAGTGACTCAGGTAGGGGAAGGGAGGCTAGGGCCAGTACCTGTGCTGGCTCTAGCAGCCTTACTGGGGGTCCTGGGGGTCTCCCAGGGCAGCAGCGGTGCCAAGCCAGCTGTTCAGAGCCTGGCCAGCAGCTACAGCATGGCTATGCCTGTCCAGGCTGCCTTTCTGGTGGTGCATGCTGCTGTCATATGCACCACACTTTTTTTAGCACTGTTTTTTTAGCAGTGGGATCTCCCAGTGTCAAAAACCCCCCACCACACTGCAAATTAGCATGGCTGCATATGCACCATGTACAGTTTGTAGCATCTCAAACTGCTTTGAGGTGCCACAAACTGCATGTGTGCACTCGTGGGGATGTGCCCTAGGGCTCAGATTCACAAGGTGTATAAACACCTACCTTTCTATACATTTCAGTGTTAATACTTTTTTGCTTTCCCCTTAGATGGCTGCAGGATCAGTGAGGAAGGACTTTGGCACCTAATAATATTGTGGATTTAGTTTAAATGATTTGCAGTGGACTAGCTCTTTAGGCAGAACCCAGTGCTTGTACTTGCTTTTCTGGCTATCCAATCAGTGTTTGGCTTAGCCTGAGCTCTGTTATTATGAGCTTGGAGAAATGGACAGGTGGAGTGGGAGGGTGTTTATGTTACTACACCTGTTTGCAGACAGACAAGTGCAGTGCGCTGTATTCAGGTATATAGTGCCTATCACTCATTTAAAATGCTCCCTCTAGTCTGTGCCCCTCCCACCTGCCAATTGTTCTCTGCTTTTCAAACCCTACCTAATTACTGGGGCACAAATCCCCTTCCTTTGTGACTGTGCTCCTCTCCAAAAATACCAGGGACAATGCTATGTTCTGTCAGTCATGGGCACCGTGGCTTTAGCTGTGCTGGTTTGGTGATATGTGAGTAATTGGTGATGTCTGTGCTTCAATTAACCTCATTATTCATAGATGCTAGGGTCGGAAGGGACCTCAACACGTCATTGAGTCCGACCCCCTGCTTAGGCAAGAAAGAACGCTAGGGTTAGATGACCCCAGCCAGATGCCTATGCAGCCTTCTCTTAAAGACCCCCAAGGTAGGGGAGTGCACCACCTCCCTTGGAAGCCCATTCCAAATTTTGGCCATCCTTCCCATGAAGTTTTTCCTGATATCTAGCCTAAATCTGTTCTTTGTCAGTTAGTGACCATTGTTCCTTGTTACCCCAAGAGGCACCCTGGTGAAAATTGCATCTCTAATCCCTTGCTGCAGTCCCTCTAATGAGTTTGTAGGTGGCCACAAAATCACCTCCCAGCCTTCTTTTGCGGAGGCTGAAGCGGTCCAGGTCCCTTAGTCTCTCCTCATAGAGCTTCTCCTGTAAGCCCCTAACCATATGAGTAGCCTGCCTTTGGACCTACTCAAGTCTATCAACATCCTTCTTGAAGTATGGTGCCCAAAACTGGACACAGTACTCTAACTGCGGTCTGACCAGTGCCGCATGGGGGGAATTATCACCTCCTTGGTTCCATTTGTCATGCATCTGCTGATGCGTGATAAAGTGAGGTTAGCTTTGCTGATGATTTTGTCACACTGACGATTCATGTTCATCTTGGAGTCCACTATGACTCTGAGATCCCTTTCTGTTTCTGTGCTGCTGACAGGGGTCACTTCCCAGCCAGTAGGTGTGCTGGATATTTTTGCGCCCTAGGTGCAGCAGTCTGCACTTGTACAAGTACCTTATATTAGAGGTACTAACTAACGCACATAAATGCTCATGTAGACACGCCCAAGATATATGTTCTCTCTTAGTCTACTCTAGTAACATGGGATAGTCCTGGACAGACTATAACCCAGTCCTTCCGTGTGATCTGTATGGGAAGTTCTGTGTGTGGCTCATTTTTCAGCTGAGGTCTCTTGCAGGTCTGTGGGAATCTCCTATTAGCAGTGCACAGGTCCTGTCAATTACTGCATTGGGCAGAGGATTGTAAAATATGAGCAAACAAGTTTAAAAGTGGGTTAAAAAGAGGTGAAGAGTGCTCTTTATCAGCTGCTCTGCAGTAATGGTTTCATCTCTCTACTCTTCATCCTTAATAAATGCAAATTAAACTGCAACAACTTACCCCTGAATAAAATTGTTACCCTGGGTTAGCTTTCACTTACCATGGGATGGAAGCAGATACGCAAAGCAGCTGCCCACACGTTTGCTGTTCGCAGTAACTCCCAACTTAAATGAATGTAATTTGTTTACCCATACCTTTAGTCTTGAGAACAGACAAAAGTAATTTACACAGGTAGATTAAAGAATACACACCTCTACTTGAAAAATATAAAAATGAACTAGACAGTGATTTTATTTAAGTTTAAATTATTTAAATTCTATACCAGAACACAAGCCCAGCATGGAAAATGCTTACAGGGTTATAATGGGAAGTCTCAGGCAACCTTAATAAGGGACATTACTTCCAACTCCATTTATGATCAATCTCTTAGCAACATTTGGGGTCTGGAAGGAATTTTGCCCACAGGTCAGAGATCATTACTATATTTGAGGGCTTTTCATTCTTCTATACAGAAATGTTAATGGGTCACCTACAAGGGTCAACTGGGGACATCTCAACTAATCAGTTCTTTGTCACTGTGAGATTTTAGTCATTGGTAGCACCTCTGTCTCTCCTGAAGTGACATCCAACAGTTTAGTCTCCTGAAGGCTGAAATGGATTAGTCCAATCCAAATTTTTGAACTTAAATGATGGGTGAAACTACATGGCCTATGATTTACAGAGGAGCAGGTTGTTTAATCCAGTGCTCTCTTCTGGCCTTAAGTTGTGTGGGAAATGTAGACCAGTCTACAACTGACTGGGAATATGAAGCAAACTGCAACTTCCCTTCTGAGGCTATGATGCCACACCAAAATCAAATATTTACAACTGAAATAATTTAGTTTTCTGACATTGCTTCATTAAAAACAGAATGTTCTGTGTAACATAGATACTGGCTGAGCACGTCCACACATGCAAGCTCATGAGCTTGCAGCAGCTCAAATAGAAGCATTGCAAATTTGAGCCAGGGTTTTTTGCCTCAGTGTATGTGCCTAGACATGCAGTTCGTTGTGGAGCAAATTGTGCCACATGGGGCAAAATAACTCTGTCTGGCTCCTCCCAGATCTGTAGCCAGGGGGAGCTAGAGCCTAGGGCTAGCACCTGTGCTGGCCCCAGCAATATAAAAACCTGCCCTGGCCAGCAGCTCAGGGCTACTTGCCCTCGGGATCCTCAGAGGCCTAGCCACTTGGTATCTGGGGGCACTAGCCCCTTGTATCAGCTAAACTGCTGAAGCAGCATCCCAAATTCACTTTTTAAAATACCCCAAAATCCACATTTTTCTACAATTAGAATGAAAGAGAGAGAAAGAGGGATTGATCGGATGGGCAATGTTTTATTGCTATATTTACAATGTTAAAGAAATTATGGTTTTGTTTACATTAATTAAACTCTTGTCCAGGATAGCAGCTGTTTAATCATTTGCCTTCAGGCCCCTCAGTGGGGGTCATTCCCAAACCTGCTAGTTTGGTGTGAGAGAAGGGGTGATTTGTGATAGTCACCAAAAAGACTTTTCCCCTTCATTTTAAACTTACTTTAAAATTAAGTTTTAAAGAGAGAGAGAGCACCCCTTCCCCCAACCTACTGTAGAGTTCTAAATACTATTGATCAGTCTGTGGTGTTGTTATTGTTAGAAGCTGCTGAAGGTGTAAATCTCCAGGGTTGGCAGGGAAAGCTAATCAATTTTGCTTTTCATTGCAGACATACAAGCTACATTAGAGGTAATGGGTGTTATGGAAGATGTGCATGTTCCCTGAAAAGAAAAGAAACTTCTTGGCACTTCTTCCTTGTAAAAGCATAAGTTATTCTGGGAAGAACTTGACTTCCCTCCCCCCTCCCCACATGAGTGCATGGCTTTCACCAAAGTTATGAACATGCGTCTGTGGACAAATATACCATTTTAACTGCTTTAAAGGGTGGGGGAGCTGCCCCTTGACATTGTGCATCATCTTTTACAATGGAATTGTTATATCTACAAGCCCCTGCTGCCGTACAGGTTAGCTAAACCACTCTACCTTTAGCCCTCAATGAATCAGGGCTAGAACTGCAATGGTTTTGCTATACTGGTGTCACTATGGGAGGGGAGGTTGCAGGTGTAACCTTACAACATAAGAGCTTTATATCAGGATAATTTGATATTGATACATTTATCCAATCTGTTTAAATCCAAAAAGGGAAACGACATTTGTAAAGCCTGCACAGAGGGTCAGTGCTCTTTATGAACTACATATTCCAACTTTGAGCTACTTGTACACTAACAGGACATGAGACAGAGACAGGGTTAGGATAGTGAATGCACCACTGTGTGGCTCTACTGGGTATTCCTTGCCTCCTTCATGAAGAGGAGTGTGGGTATGAATCTGATAGACAGATGTAACATTTGTATCTACATAAAATTATACCAGTATAAGGTGTTACTATGCAAGTGTTAGGTCTGCAACCTCCTGTAATGATTAAAGTGTAGCAAAGCCATTGCAGCTTGGATCCCATTTCATTCAGGGTTAAAGTTACAGTGATTTAGCTTCTGCCAGTACAGGAGCACGCGGATGGAATAGCTGATGCATGCTTTTGAGTGGTGGTTTCCTCCCCTTTTAAAGTGGCTGAAAGTTACATTTTTCTATAGCCAGAAGCTAGTCAAATCTGTTGTACCATACAGAGGGGCTCTGCTGTTTCTTGTAATAGGGAGGGGAATTATTCCTTCCCTCCAGCCTGAAGTAAAGCAGATTAGATGAAGCACTGGAACAGGCTACCCAGAGAGGCTATGGAATCTCCTTGGAGCTTCTTAAGACCTATCTAGACAAAACCTTGGCTGGGATGATATAGTTCGGGATGGTCCTGCTTTGAGCCGGGGGTTGGACTAAATTACCTCTTGAGGTCTCTTCCAACCCTAATTTTCTGTGATTCTTTGGTTCTGAGTACATCTCCAACACCCAGCTGTGCACTAGTAAGAACATTTGGGGCAGTTGGAGTACAGAGATGTTTTAAGCCTGCTCTATATAGCCCATTAGAGATGCAGCATATCTTGGAGTAGGAGACCTTTCTGTTGTGCAGTGTTTTTCTGAAGCAACAATAGAAAAAACCCAACGTTACAGTACAATATAATTTTACTTGTAGTTACACACCTATGTTATTCTAAACAAATAGGCTTCTGTTTCTCTTTTTGTTGGGTGCTTAAGACAAGGTTTGCTCTACAGCAAATGCATTTGAAAGGGAACTTTTTATTGGTCAGGTGTGGGGAAGGAGCCCCTGCACTGGAGGCCGGAGAAGGAGGCGGTGGCAGAGGGAGTCTTTACGTGGCTGGCCCCGAAGGGTGAGCAGAGGGCAAGGGTGGTGGTGGTGGTGGTGGGGGCTATGTAAACACTCCCTCAAATCTGTCATTCTTGATGAGCAATTAGCTAGTTGTTGCATATATGTTTTGCAACAGATTTCTCAATGCTTGAAGCATCAAAGCTTGATCTTAATGTTTGCAATAAGTTAATAATGTCAAGTGGTGGAAAGGTTGGTGGTGTTGGGGTGGGCTTGAGGAGGTTACATGGAGACTAGATCTACTCTGATGCATAGTGAAAAGAGTACCGCAGAAACTCTACCTAGAGGTCAAGATGAGTAGAAGGCTGAGAGAGACCAAGTGAGCTGCCTGCCCATACGCTATGCCTCCAGTGGCAAGTAGATTTTTGGGTTGGAGGGACTATCAAGCTCCCTTAAATATTAGTAGCACATACTAGAATGTAGATAATGAGGACTCATGTGACAGTGGTAAGGATAGGGTCTGGGGTTGGTTTGACTTTTAAATTGCCAATTTGAGTTATGATTTAAATCTGCAGGATTTAGCTAGTCAATTTTAACCTTGTCTCATTCTTGTATTATTCTGTAATTTTCATAATGCAATGTTGATTCTCATTGACTAGTGTCCAAACAAATTGATTTACAAGTGAAATAATCTTTGGGTCTTGTTACACGGTAGTTTTGGGCAGCCCCTGGAGTTCTTAACCCCTGTAATGTGTGCACATTAATACCTGAAACTAGTAGTAAGCACTCATTTGGTGGCTTATAATTATGCCACTCCAGGGTAGGATTATCTCTGATCCATGTTACCCAATTCCTAATACACTAAAGTGTAGCCACTCTAGAATACACTTTACTGTAAACACCCTGCCTGCCACCCCTCCTCTGCTGGCCTGGATTGGGCTCACTGCCCCCCCCACCCCACACACACTTCCCACTACCCCAGATCCCCACTCACTGCCCCCCCACCATGAACGATGCATGCCTCCTGAGGCTGGGGGGCAAAGCAACCACCCACAGGCAGCAGTGGTGGTGTTGGAGGTGGGAGCATGGTGGTGGGTAGCGGGGATCACCCACAGGCGGCTGCGGTGACATCAGTGACAAGGGTGGGCCAAGGGGGGACTGCCTTCAGGTGGCCATGGTGGTGTTGGCGGTGGGGGGGGGGTGGCAAGTGGTGGGCAGAGAGCGAGGACTGCCTGCAGCCGCTGTCCACACTGTTGGTGGCAGCGAATGGGGACTGCCCGCAGCCACAGGTGGCCATGTCAGCAGGGGGGCAGTGACCGCCCACAGAAGCCAATGGCAGCTTTGGCAGCAGCCAACCTCAGGTGGGGCACGTGCACCCCTGTGTCCCACCTATGTGTCGCCTACGCCCCCCACCTCTCTCCCCACTTACTTGTGGCTGCCCACACTGTCTATCCTGGGGAAGTAGGCAAAGAAGTGTTAACCTGCCTGCTCGGCTGTGGCTACTAGTCACAGTTGCTGCTCTCTGGGCGGGCTCAGTCCAGAGAGGCCTAGCAGCCCAGCAGTGGTGGTGGGGGCTGGGCACACAGGTTAACCCTTCTCTGCCTGCTCCTCTGAGACAGCCACAAGTAAGTACGGGAGGTCAGGGGTTAGGTGTGGGGTAGGGGAAGCCCACGGCATGGGGAAGAACTAGGGAAGTCTCAGGGGGTGGGGAAAGCCCAAAATGGTGGTAGGGAGGAGGATTCTGACCTCTCAGTGCTCCAGGTCCCTGCTGACCTGAACGTCTGACTGTTCCAGCCTGGAGCTAGCACTAACACTGATCAATGTTTGTGTGGCTCACTGTGTAAGGTGAAATAAGGCCCTTCTTTGCTTACAGTTTGGCAAGACCTGGAAGATGCATTATATCTGTGCACATTTATTTAATCAATTATCTAGCTTAACATACTTTTGAGAATCTTAATTTTCATATTTTGATAGGAAAAGAAATGCATCTGTCACCATTTTTAAAATATTAAACTTTTAATCATGATTTGAGTCAAATTTCATTGGGATAAGTAAATAAGTGAGAAGTAAATAAAAATTCATACAAAAAGCATTTGAAATTTGTTTTTAGTTAAATGCAAGCATTTGAAGTATGTGACAAACTTTTTTTTTTTCTCATGAAAAGGTGTTTTGAATTAACACTAACCAAAGCTTTATTTTTTTGTCTGTGAACTGCTGGGTTTTGGTTATTTTTGCTTTCTGACTTCATAGATTTCATAGACATTAGGGCTGGAAGGGACCTCGGAAGATCGAGTCCAGCCCCCTGCCCAAAGGGCAGGAAGTCAGCTGGCGTCATAGGATCCCAGCAAGATAAGCATCCAATTTGCTCTTGAAGGTGTTCAATGTAGGTGCTTGAACCTCCTCTGATGGCAGGCTGTTCCAGACCTTGGGGGCTCGGACAGTAAAGAAATTCTTCCTTATGTCCACCCTGAAATGGTCTCACAGTAGTTTATGACCGTCCGACCTCGTCATCCCTTGGGGCACTCTGGTGAACAAACGTTCCCCCAGATCCTGGTGGTCACCCCTGATAAACTTACAAGTGGTCATCAGATCACCCCTGAGCCTGCGCTTTTCCAGACTAAAGAGCCCCATGGCTCTCAGCCTGTCATCGTAAGGTCTGTTTCCCTGACCTCTGATCGTGTGCATGGCTCTTCTCTGGATTCTCTTAAGCTTCTCCACATCCTTTTTGAATTGTGGAGCCCAAAACTGGATGCAGTGCTCCAGCTGCGGCCTCACCAAGGCCGAGTTCAAGGGGAGAAATGACATTCTGGGATTTGTTTGAGAAGCATCTATGGAAGCACGTGGGCATTTTGCTCGCTTTATTGGCTGCAGCATCACATTGCAGGCTAATGTTCATCTTGTGGGGTCAATCCTGACCCCCAAGTCCCTCTCGTGTGTAGTGCTAGTTAGTATAGCACTACCGAGCCTATAAGGATGCTGCAGGTTTTTCTTGCAAGGTGGAGAACCTTGCATTCTTTGGTGTTAAACACCATCAGGTTCTCGTCCACCCATTTGCTGAGCCTGTCCAGGTCAGCCTGGATCACCTGCCTGTCTTCTGGCGTGGATGCTTTGCCCCAAAGTTTGGTGTCATCGGCGAACTTGGCCAGTCCACTCCTGACTCCAGTGTCCACATCATTAATGAAGATGTTGACCAATATGGGTCCAAGGACAGAGCCTTGGGGGACCCTGCTGATCACAGGACACCATGATGAGTGACTGCCATCAAGTACAACCCTCTGGGTCCGACCACGGAGCCAATTTCCCAGCCAGCGGATCGTGGTGGACCCAAGGCCACAATTGGCTAGTTTCGCCAAGAGGTGATTATGGGATACCAGATCAAAGGCTTTTTTGAAATCAAGATATATGACATCAATCTCTTCCCCCTTGTCCAGGTGATAGGTCACCTGGATGTAGAAGGAAATGAGATTGGTCAAGTAAGACCTACCCGCAACAAACCCATGCTGGCTATCCCTTAGGAAGTTGGCGTCAGCCAGTCCATTAAGGATGGCCTCTTTATTTTCTTATTTTCTAAGATCTTCCCCTGGATAGAAGTCAGGCTGATGGGCCTGTAGTTAGCCAGATCCACTTTCCTCCCTTTCTTGAAGATAGGCACCACATTGGCCTTCTTCCAGTCTTCGGGCACTTCACCAGAGCTCCAGGAGTTTTCAAAGATCCGTGCCAGGGGCTGGGCTATGATGCTCGCCAGCTCCTTGAGTACCCTGGGGTGCAGATTGTCAGGGCTGGCTGACTTGAAGGTATCCAGCTTCTCAAGATGTTCCTTCACGAGGTCAGCATTTATAGAGAGCAGGGGATCTCCCCCACCCGGACCTCCCTGTCCCGTAGCGGGCATGGGCATCCCATGGGACTGATGAAAGACCGATGCAAAGTACCCATACAACAACAAATAGATCTCCTTTCACACACCTCTGTCTTCCATTGATTGGGGAAAAAAAACATACTCTTCTGCTTTTTCAGTCTATTTTCCAAATATGAATGAATAAGGTTGTGATCTATCTGACAAAGTGTGCAAGCTGCATATTTTAAGAGAATTCAGTGTGCAGAAGTCAGTTTTTGAAATGTGATTATTTATTTCTCTATTAATATGTTTATGTATGTATATTTTTCTCTCAGGGAAAGAGTTATGTGCTTGGTGTGTTTATAAATTAGTAGAAACAAATGCAGTGGTTTTTAATAGGAACGTTTTTAAACACAATTCTCTTAGCTATGACAAGTGTAATTTTGTAATTAGTTTAGGGTCAAGCAAAATGGCATTTTATTATGCAAGTACTTGAAATGCATATACTCATAATGAAAGCTCTATAATAAAATCCTGAGCTTGATATTAAAAAAAACAACTTAGGATAAAAATCTGGAAAGTTTAGTAAATCCTGAATGAATTGTGAGCTGAAATTCTTACCTGCCCTCTGTCTGGCTTTGTATGGCATCACGAATAGTTCTTTTTTTAGAGTTTGATCCAAGGCTCAGTGAAGGCAATGGGATTCTTCTGTTGATCATGTCTTCAAAGAGTGCAGAAGACAAGGTAATGCAAAGTTGGAGAACATTTGGGATATCTGTGGGCAGTTCCATAGCTGGTATAAATTGGGTTAGATGCACTGATGTCATTGGATCCAAGTTGTTTTACACTAGTGAAGGAGCTGGCCCTGTGTATGCACTGAAATGAGTTAGTTGTGGGTTCTGTCAGATGGCAGTGCACAGTTTGGCATGTTACCTGGGAGGGATGTGTGCTACTGAATTAAAATTTGTGAAGTTATATGTGTGCAATAAGTTGTGACTCTGTCCACTAGAGTCTTTAGAACCAGATGTTCAGAGGTGTCATTTATTAGCCTGGTGCCCAGTGCTCAGAACTTCTAAGGCATCAAGCCCCAAGTGCATGGATTTCCCAGGGACCTCTGTGAGTGGTATGGTCACAAATTGACAACAGACAATAACATACAGAAAGCTTTCTTTTTTTGAAGGTGGTTGTTGAAATTGCCCTAGAGCTTCAGAAAGAGCCAGAATTCTGGTGTTCTGACGTAAGTTTAAAAATCAAATCCACTCAGCATTTTATTGCTCTTTTGTTTACTTTTGTGGCAAGCTTTGATCCTATGCTATACTCTAAAGGTAGGGATTGAGAGCAGGGAAAATACTTTTCTGCTAACTGTAGACTGGTGAAAGAAAGAAAAAGAAAATTAGATAGGGCTCATGTTTCAAGAAAAGAGGGTTCTGCAGTAAATCTGCTGAAAATGAGAAGTAAGGAGAATTATTCCTTATTGCAGTGATTGTAGGTATGAGTCTAAGTACAAGTTACAAATTCCAGGGGGTGGTTTTTGTTTTAATGAAAGACATTAGAAAATACAGCTATGGAGCATCCATTACTTTCTGACAAACCTCCCAGCACATAACTGCCATACTAGGGACAATGGACACTAGCTAACCTCATGCAACATTTTCTAATTATTGAATGATGGATATGCTTGAGTTGGAAAGAAAAATATGACCTGATTTGTCTGAAGTGAGCTGTGGGGAGAATGGGAGCTGGAGGAGTGGAAAATGACCAGAAATGGATCTAAAAACATTGTTTTATATATAAGTAATGCACACAGAGGCACACAAGGAGCTTGGGGCAGAAGAGCGGAAATTCTGTAGCAGGTGGGATTCAATTTAATGAGCCTCCAAGGTCTGGAACAGCCTACCATCGGAGGTGGTTCAAGCACCTACATTGAACACCTTCAAGAGTAAATTGGATGCTTATCTTGCTGGGATCCTATGACCCCAGCTGACTTCCTGCCCTTCGAGCGGGGGGCTGGACTCGATCTCCGGAGGTCCTTTCTAGCCCTAATGTCTATAAAATCTATAAAATTAATTGCAGAGCCAGCTAAGGTCAAAACAAACAGACCTGGAGCAAAGGGAGACAGAATCTTGGCCAGATGGAGAATCCTGACCTTAACTTGGAGAATGAAACAGAAGAAGGGCTTACTATTTTGGTCTGAATCTGTTCTCCTGTGTTTGATTGATTTATTTTAATTCAAGAGTAGTTGTATTTGGAAACCCCATACAAAACCTATTTGTGTGTGTTGTATGTATGTTATATCATCATATACTTAAAGAAAAAATTAAACCAGAAAGGTTACATCTTTGAGTTTGCGGGGACCTTTCAAGAGTTACTGAGAAGACTTGGGGAAGTGGCACGAGTTTCAGGGACCTCTTTAAATCCACTGCCAGGAGAGGTGGCAGGTATTGGGTGCACAGCTGAAGTGTGCATTTAGAGACTCAAAGCCAGGGAGAGTTTGTCAAGCACCAGCAAGTGAAGACTGGGATTCAGCATTTGGATTCTGACATGCAGTACTGTAATTAGAGTAGGGCAACTGAGGCACTGACTTTGGGTGAAACAATATGGCAGGGAGGGGAGTAGAAGGAAACCACAGCCACATGATTGTGCTAGCAACACAGTAGTAGTTGGACGTTGCCACTGCTTCCAAGTGTCACAGCTGCCCCAGGTGCCTAGCTGCATTGTTACACCTCTGCCTGCATGGTAGGCTTTGTGTCTAGTAGGAAGAATGCAACCAGATCTGGAACTCTGCTGCGTTCAAAGAGATTAAAGGGTTTGTGCCAGGTGGTGGGGGGAAGATACCAAAGAAAAAGCAACAAAAGAAAGTTTACCCTACCAAGAAGGATCTATGTCCTTCAGAATGAATGAGCATGGAGTTTTTTTATAGCTATGACTTATGAAATTTCTTTTTGAAAATATGTTCAGATCCAGTATTGGATATCTATTCTCCTAGGGCCAGCTTTTCCACAGTCTTGTGTCTTGTGTAATAATTTACACCAGTGTAGAACATCACTGTGCCATCCTTTGTAGCATTTTGCATTCAGTCTTTGTAGGCATAATCAGGTGGAATGTAAGCACTTCAGTTGAAATGAAACTGTCATTAATATAGGCTTCAGTGGGACTGCATTGGGGTGAATCTCATCTTCAGTGGTTGGTGACGGACAGAAAGGGTTAATAATAAAAGGGAAAAAAAACCTTTCAATTGTCTGGATTCTACTGTATTTCAGCCAATGGCAACATTCCTGTTGATGTCTGTGAAAAGAGGGTTGGGTTTTATAAAACACTGAATGTTACTGGCTACCAAGAAGGCAAGATATATTTGCACCTCATAGATTAAGTAAATTAGAGCTATATATAGCATAAGCTTTTATGAGCTGGAGCTTACTTTAGATGCTGTGAAAGGACTGCACAGAGCAGCGTAAAGAATGGAGAAAGTGAATTGAATACAAAAGGCAGGAAGGGAAAGGGAGAAGGGGCAGTGCTGGGAGAGGCAAACAAACAACCCGTAAGAACAAAGGAGTCGCACAAGGTAATCCAGGTAATGGGATAAGAATCCTTAGTCCCTGTTTAAAGCACACTTAATATAATTCAGTCTGTGGATGATTTCTTGTTCTGCAGTATCCCATATAAGTTTAAAAGTTTTAAATGTTTTCCAGCTAAGATCAGCTACTCTGAGGCCAGCAATGGAAGGTTAAAGTGTTCTTCCACTGCTTGTGTGTCTTTCCGGAGCTGATGCCAGATTTGTGTTCATTCATTCTTACATGTAGAGGTAGCCTTCACTGTCCAACATAGATAGCAGAGGGGCAGTATGAGAAGGTGTTTGTATATGTGATATTGGTACAGTTGCAGATGAAGGGAACCTTGGATGTTAAAATCCATGTTATTCAATCCAGTGATGTTGCAGTCTATATTGGTGTGGGGTCACAGCAGTCTTCTGGGTTCATTGCAAGGTCTGGTACATCCATGAGAATGGAATTTAACTGGCCTGTTGCTTGAGAGAAGTGCTCTCCTCCTTCCTTCCTGCCGCTTGTATTGAAATCATTCTCTCCATTCTATGTATTGCTCTGTGTATGTCCTTTCATAGCATCTGATGAAGTGAACTCCAGGTCATAAAAGCTTATTCTCTCTCTCTCTCTCTCTCTCTCTCTCTCTCTCTCTCTCTCTCTCTCTCCATCTACATGTGCAAATGCTGCCGGGTGGGATTATTCTAGAGTAAACCCACCTTAGGCAGGTGTCTATACATGCAGGGATTGGGGAGCAGACTTGCTGCTCCTGGCAGCAGTCTGCTCCCATCCCCTCCTCCCCTGCACCAGCCCCCTGCAGCCGCCAGGTGAAGCTCTAGCACCGGTGGGGCAGCTGGCAGTGATTTCCTGGTTGAGCAGGGATTTCCCTGCCCAGATACTGCAAGCTCCCGGGGGGGGATTGGGGCAGGGGGCTAGGACCTGCCCCCCCTGCCCCC
>NW_017729022.1:160718942-160732603 GCF_001723915.1 Gavialis gangeticus | reverse complement strand
CCCCCCCCCCCCCCCCCCCCCAGCTCTTTTCAAGCACCTCAATTGCCCGATCAGGGCACAGTGCTTGATCTGTCCCTGACTGGGAGAGTTCCTGGCCAGCCCTGGGCTGTGTGCAGAAGTCTGCATGTGCAGCCCAGAGCTGGCTGGGGACTGCCCAAAGCAGGACAGAGCTTGTTCCCAGTCACCCCTCTGTTATTGCGGAGCAGGGGCTGGGAGTTCCCTGCTGCTGGAGCAAAGGGACATTGTCCCTGCCTGGGCTCCAGTGGTGGAGCCTGCTCCTGCAGCAGGCAGCTCCTGGGGCCAGGGAGCAATCTTCTGCCCCGGCTGACTGGGAGCAAATTTGCTCCTGGCTGGCCATCTGCACATGCTGTACTGCACAATAATTGCTCAGCAATAATTTGATTTTTTTCAGGTAGCAAGTTAACTGCTGAGTAGAAGAAATTACTGTGCAGTAAGGGCATCACATGTAGACGGTGATGTTTACTATGTAATAATTAGCTCTAGTGCACAGTAAAGCATCTTGTATAGATGCACCCTATAAGGTGCAAACCTACCTTGCCTTCTGCTTGCCTTCAGACCAACATGGCTACCTATGTCTCATTGGTTTCATAGTTTCATAGATTTAGGGTCGGAAGGGACCAAGTAGATCTTCTAGCCCGACCCCCCCACCAGGGCGGGAGAACAACAAAACCCCAAAACAAGAAACGGGACTCAAATGAGTCCAGCCAGGTAGGCATCCAGCCTCTTCTTAAAGACCCCCAGGGTAGGGGCCAGCACCACTTCCCTTGGAAGTTGGTTCCAGCTCCTAGCCGCCCTAACTGTGAAGTAGTTTTTGCGGATGTCCAATCTATACCTCCTCTCCATCAACTTGTGCCCATTACTCCTTGTTATGCCAGCGGGCGCTAGGGGAAACAGCGTCTCCCCCAAACCCTTCTGGTCCCCCCTAGTGAGTTTATAGACGGTCACCAGGTCCCCCCTCAGCCTTCTCTTGTGGAGGCTGAATAGGTTCAGGTCCCGCAGTCTCTCACTGTAGGGTCTGCCCTGTTGTTGTGTTGTCCTGTTGTCCTGTTACAAAGCCTTGGATTACTTTATAGTTAGCTTGCTTCATGTCTAGATGGTCTGGCCTTTTTAAGTGGTCAGGGACCCCAGCTCCCTGGTTTTAGTGGCACTGGAAGCTGTTCGACAGCTTGCAGTATCAAGCCCTAGCTTTATAAGAAATGTTTTTCAGAACTAAGAAGCTTCTTTAAACTCATGGATCCTATGTGGTGAATAACTTCCAGAAGGCTGAACAACAGTGAGCTTAAGAATAAGAAACTGATTCCTTCCTACATGGAGAACCTGTTCCCTTATGACTGGCTGTGACGATTATATATCTTCACAGTAGAACAAAGTTGAATGGCATTTGCCTCAAACATTCTTCTTCAGTGCTTTTTTAATGAGCTCCCACACTTCCAACATGCAGCTTATTCAATGCTTCTGTTAGTTCTTTGACTTTTAACATGTGTTGTGATTCTCTGGCACTGTGTGTCTGTCTGTGTGTGTACTAAACATTGGAATGAGGTTGGCAAATGTTTTACATTAATTATAAAGTAATTCTATTCTTATATTAGTCCAGTTAAAGTTTTGGCTGTCACTTTAAAAGGATAATGCAATATAGAATAAAACACCTGATGTAAATGCTAACTAAGTCAATGCATTCATGTGAAAGTGCATTCTCAACATAGCAGCTCTTTATGGTCTGATCTGGTATTCCAGTTTTAAGGATGAGGAAACTGAGGCAGAGACTAGGCAAGTGAGTCTGTAAGAGGTAGGTTTGTGTTTCATTTATGTGCTCAGACCCATTGTTGTGCTCTTCTTTGTCAGGATTTAGGAAGGGAATTAGGTGATTGATATACAATAGCAAATGGGAAAGAGCTGCTTATCTTAAGTCCATCAGGTATGCCCCATGCAGTAGAGAGAACCATGCGGTTGATCCATATTCACAAGTCTGCTTTATTTCTTTCACCTTCTCTATACTTGGTGACCTCTCTTTGCTTCAAATTCTAACTTTCCAAACCTGATTAATTTAAAAAAACTAAGGGGTGAATTTTGTTTTTTCAAGTTCTCTTTCCCCCACAGCTTCCTTTTACCAGAGACATAGGAAGCGATAATCCCAATATAGGAAGAAGATTTAAGGTCTTGTACCTTGCCATCCATCAAGGCTAAAAAAAATGAGTTAGAATAGGAACAGTCCCAAAGACAGTAGGACTGGGGCCAGGACACAGACAATATGCACAGAAAAGCCAGTCTCATTAGCAGAGCTTGTGGAGGGGTGCTGTCCATGGTACCAAAAGGAATGGGTAGGCAGCATTGGTCAGGGCAGACTGCAAGAGTTGTGATGTTGCCAAGAGCTCTCTGGCTGCTGGAACTATTACCCTGGAGTACTCTACCATTCTGTAGCCTAACAGAAGTATTCTACCCCTCCTCATTGTCCCCTTCCCAACTGCTTATTTGAAAACCTTTTTGCTTCAAATTTGTATGAATGAAATAATTTAGAACTTATTATTTCTGATCCATATCATTCTTCCTCTGTCATGATATCAATGTATTTGGTGTTCAGGACCCCTGCCTTGATCTGGAACATTTGTTTAATAATATTTATAGCTTATCCCTAAAACTTGCCCCCCTTTGTGGCAGTTGAAAAACAGCTTTTCAGAAACTTTTGGCTTTTTAATAATAATAAAAAACCTAAAAACATTCTGCGTTAGCCTTCTATGGAAGCAATGTGTTGTTTGTGCTATCATTACTTCAGCCAGTGAGTTTCTCTGCTTTGACCCACATAGTCTAAAGTGTCTATCATTGCTATCATAATGCTGGCATGCGTCTCAAGTAAAGCTTTTAAGGATGCTCATTAGTCACTGCACAGCCTAACCCTTCTATCTTATTGATTGATCTTAGTGAATGTGTTTCTTGCTCAAAAAGTTCCTTCATTAAGGAAGCTTCCAGTAAGATCCATTTGTCCTGAGGAAAAAGAGATTCATCCAGGGACAGTGCTATTTTGGTTTCCTTCTGAGAGCTGCTTACCCAAATGCTTGAACAGAACAGGGGCTGGTTAGCTTCTAAACACTCAGGAAATGATCCTGCATGGACAGCATGGAAGATCAGTCTGTTAAGACAGGCAAGAGAAGCTTACTTTTGAGGTACTGGAAAAAGCAATAGAAGACCAGTTGTTATCTTCCTAATATTGAAAATGCACTGGGTTTGGGGCCCGGAGGCATGGCTCAGACCCACGGTGTGACATCTCTTCCATGTGCTTTTTCTTCCCCCTTCCAGTCTATGGTGCAATACAAAACCTAGTGAAAGAATCTCTCTTCCAGAGAGATTACAGACACAATGGAACTTTGACTGTTGGCCCTTTTAGATATTAAAAATTTATTTAAGTAGTACAGATTTATAAATAGGTTAGAAAATTTTTCTTATGCAACTTAACAGGCACACTTGTAGTAACACATGCAAGCTTGCTTATAGAACATAAGAGAATTAGGGGGTTTTGGAGGGTTATTTGGCTTGAAGTTGAGCTTTGTCTGTTCTCTTCTTTCTTCTTATCAGCAGTGTAATTAGACACTGATTCTGTACAACTGATGCATGACCCTACCTCTCCTTTAACTCATTCCTTATACCTCTTTAGGCCCCATTTATTTGCCTGCATGAATTTTTGCTTTTCCTTGCTTCTGGTACATTGCCAGATACTGTTTTCCCCTATTGATCTTGTTGCTACCACGTGGTTTATTTTGATTCAGGTGATTTAGGCATCCACAAGCCAACATGTGACATTGTATGCGTCAGCCACAGGTCCCATATGTTCCACATGATCCTTATCTATTTTCTCTCCTCTTTTTACCCTTCTTCTCCCACACTCTGTCAACTGGCCTTACTTCCCCTTCTCACTGCAGTCCCAGACCCCACCCCCTCCTACTGATTTTCAGCATTTTCTCCTACCTGTGTTTCTTGTCGTCCTACCATGCAATTTAGCTTTGGCTGTCTCATACCTGAGGCCAAGAAGGCCTGGCAGCCTCTTCAGAGTGACCAGTTGAAATTTTGTAGGCTTTATGATGCAAAGAGACTTCTAAATCCCTGAGTCCCCGTAACATATCACTGAAAAGCAGGAGGCAGATGAATATTGAATAGAAAGGTTGAGGAGGTGGTGGCAGGAGACAGGTCTAAAAAGAAGCCAAAGGAGGACTAAGAGAAGTATTAGAATAAAGGAACATAATGATAGATAGACCAGCTATAGGGAGTCAAAGAAATGGGAAGGTATACGGTTGGTAGAACCTCAGTAATAGGATCCTGAACCAGGGATCGTATACAGCCTTGTAGGTATTTTTATTTAGGTGTAGGACATATACGCCCAAAGGATTTCATTGCTTCACAGGTATCATATTGATGTTGGAAGAAAAGGACATGCTTTGAATGAAAAAGAGCCTCAGAAATATCAAGTAATCTTGTGAGGAGATTCTTTTAATAATCCAGTGGCTATGTGTTGGTTGATTATGATGACAGATGAAAGCAAAGTATGCTGCCTAGAGTCATTAGTACCTGACAGCAAATGTTAACTATTCAACAACAACTCAGTGTTGTTAGAAGGTATTGTATCCTTTTTAGATGTGCTCCTAAAACCAGGACCTGAATATACAAGTTAAGAAGCACAATCTCTTAACAGCTCTTCAGTTTCATATATTCACTTTTTAAAACACAAACGGGCAGATTTATTACCAAAAACTGTTAAGTAATACAGTGCATTTCTGCATTTTCATTGCTCTGTAATTTGAAATTTTCAGTGCTAGTCAATGACAGGAAATATATTTGCCAAATACACTCGTTCATATATTTGTCAATTACTATAAAAAGAGTAATTTCTTGACATGGCTTCTAATGGCTGTAAAAAACTTGGGATATTATGGAATTCTGTTTATGGGATAATGTACATAGTGGAGAAATCCAGAGACAATACTCATCCTACATAGGTGATTAAATGTGGAAGCAAGGCAAAGACATTTGAAAATAGCAACATCTCCAATTGCCAGATGTAGTCCATTGTCATGAATGTGGTTGCTGTTCTCCTGAGAAAGAGATGTTTCCCCAATTACGGCCTAAAGTTTTCTTCAGCCACCGGGTTAGAATTTAGTATTGCAGCAACAAACAGGTAGATTTGGATAGGCAGGCCTTGAAACTGTGAAATCTAGATTCCTTCTTTAAAAGCCAGAAGGGTCTGTTGTGCCCACCTAGCTTGACTTCCTCTACCACACAAGCCTTAATGTTTCATAAGACAAATAAGTCTACTGATGGATCAAACTCTGAGAATCATATTTAGGGGCTACTGACATCTGTAATATCCCTGCTCAGCTGTTGCAAAACCCTGTAGGCACAGAAAATCCACCAAGGCCCAAATTCTATTCTGTGTATTAGGCATGTAAGTACACTTAGATGCTTATATGTGACCCTAATCCACCCTGCTTGATTTAAAAGGTGAGTGGGCCCTCCCCCTCCTTGCTGCTTCTTTGTGACAGTCTTAAGGGTAAGATGGTAGTGTGTTACAAAGGTAGTTTGGATTTTTCAGGAACAAATAGTGGAATATAATTGCACTTGGGCATCTACTTGGACACACAGGACATGTCTACACGTGCATTTAAGTGCACCTAAATTTAATGCGCATTAGCTTTAATGCAAATTAAGTGGTTTTAGGCAGGTGTCAACATGTGCAGGTGTTAAATCACATTAATGCTGTGGACTTCAGGTATCAAATTTAGGTGCAAATAGTCTAAATTTGCCATTTCTAATTAGCATTAAGGGATTGCATGTGTAGATGTGTGCCCTTAATGCATATTACCTTTAATGTGCATTAAGTGTCACCATATAGATGCATCCACAATGGAATAGGATCTCGGTCTAGGGCCCCCTCTACACATTACAGCTAATTGCATAATTAACTGATCATTTGTGCAATTACCTTGAGGTCAGCCACACATGTAAAGTAGCTATCATACAATAAAAAGCTCCAAGCACCAATAAAATTAAACATTGAAAATGTGTATTGACTTTATAGCTGGCTGCTATCAAGTTTTAATTTGCATATGTAGCAGGGCTCCCCTGTAGACCCAGGCGACTGACAGGGAGGTATGGGGGGACATGTGCCTCCCTGAGATTGGCCCCCAACTTGATGCTGCTCAGGACGGGGCAGTTTTTTTGCCATGTGGGCTGGGGGTGTGTTGGGGAGGAGGGACACTAAGCTGTGGCAGAGAAGTATAGGAGTGAATATGGGGCTTTTGGCCCACCCCTGGGCCTGCCCACAAATTGTGTCCCCCCAGACTCGGGAGGCACCAGTCACCCCTGGCTGCAGCTGATGGAGCTCCCAGCTTCATGGGTGCACTGTGGCCAGCATAAAACCTCTGGGCCTTGGGAATTACAGCAGCCACAATCCCTATGGCTCAGGGGTGTGTGGAACCCCAGGACCATGGGTATTGCAGCTGATGCGATCCCTAGGGCTTTGGGGTGCATGAAACCTCCAGATCCTATGGTTGAGGGTATGTGAAACCCCTGGACCTTGGGGATTGCAGCTGTTGCAATCGCTGGGGCTCCCAGGGCCTGAGGATAGCCATACAGTGATGCCCCCTGCCTTGTGGGTGTGGGGAAACCCCTGGAGCTGGAGGACTGCACCCTTGGGGGTGGGGGGAATTGACCTGCAATGATCTTCCATCTCCAGGGGTTTCCTGTACCACCAGGGTGGAGATCTCTGCAATGGCATCCTCCCACCCTGTGGGTTTCATATGAGGCACCCCTGAGGCTAGTAGCCTCTCAAACTGGGATGTGTGGGACTCCCAGACATGGGAACTTGCTTCTTGCCAATGCAGGGAGAGCCCAGGATCAGGCTTCCCCTGCACTGGCAATAAGGTGCGATGGGATCTAAGGTGCAATCCCACACTTGTGCCTCCTGCCATGTGGCATGGCAGGAAATGTGCTTTAGATCCCATTGCATCTTTATCTGCACATATAAAGAGGGAGCCTACGGGCATCATTACGTGTGTTCCAGGGTGGGGGGGTGGCACTTTAATTAAAGTGGTTCTCAGGAGCCGCTCTAATTAAAGCACCCGCAGTGTCTTGTGTATTCAGCATCCTGCACTTCAAAATGACAGCAGGGGCGCTTTAACTAAAGCTTGTTTGACAAGCTTTAGTTAAAACGCTGCCACAGCCATTTTGAAGCATGGGAACACTGATTACACATGATGTGGAAGCTGCTGGAGCATGCTAATTAGATTTATTGAGTCTACTCTGATGCGTGCTAATTGGCACGCATTAACAGCCTCCCCCTGCCCCCCAACTAACAGTTGTCCAGCACATTTATAGGTGCCCTAGGTGTCTACATTTTTTTTTCTCCCTACATCATAAAGCTGGAGCCCAAATCCATGCCTGAGGCCTGCTGGGATTTTCATTCTCCTTGGGCTTCTTCTGCGGAGCAGCTGTGGTGAGTGGTCTGAGAGCCTAATGGATGAGACTGTGCACAAAATATAGTTGCAGACAAGACTGTTTGTTTGCCTATGTATATGCATATGTCCATTCTTCTTTACTTAGGAGTCCAGTGGTTAGGGCATTCACTTGGGGTTTTGGAGGAATTGGATCCCTACCCCTTCTCCAGTGAGCATTTATTTATGTATTTATTCCCAATGGAACAGCTTCAACCGGAGGGAGTCCTGCCTCAATGGCCTGGTGATGAAGGAAACTCTCATGAGAGGTGGACAATCTGGGTTCAGATTCCTGCTCCCTATCATGTAGAGTGGGGAAAAAGGGTCTTCCACATCCATTCCCTGATTGACAGAACCTGCGCATGGTGGAAGTCCTCTTCTCTTGATATGACTACATCCAGATAAGGTGAAAGCATTGCATGCTATAACCAACAAAGCTTTGTCAGCACAACTTTGTAGCACAGAGACCAAGACTAAGTCAGGGATGAAAGTTCTGTTTGGCAGCAGGATAGTGAAGAGTTTAAACATTACAAATCAAAGTCTCTTTATGACTGTAGCCCTTAGTGATTCCTTCATCAAGCTCCATGATTTCCAGTTGAACTAGAGCCTCTTATTTAGATCTGCTCATTCCCTTTCTTTTATTAACTTCATTCCTATTTTCTCTTCCCAAATGGATAGTACAATTCTGGAAGTATGGCGAATGCAAATTTCTTACATTATTACTTTGGCTATATGAATCTGCGTGGTCATCCTTTTGTGACCTGCAATTGAAACAATTTTGTAACATACTAGGTTCACGTTTAATGACTTTGTGCATCATCCTAAGAATTAAGTTTCATCTTTACAGTGTTTTAAAATAAGCCAGCCTCTTTCAAATGGTATGTCTTTGTTTGTCTTTGCAATTATTTATTTTTAAGTTGGGCTCTGATCTTACAAATGCACATTCTTAACTTGTCTGCTGTAAGTTATTTCATGGACTTTGTGTTAAATAGTTAATTCAACTCTAGGCTTAGAGGATTGCAGGATTGGGAAGATGGGGGACAAAAAAACTATTCATTACTTCCTAGGGGAGCAAACTGTCCATCATCTCCACTGTTTTGTTTTTTTTATCTTTCAAAACCAAACCAGATTATTCTGATTGCTTGGTTTTTTTCATATACCCCAAGACTCATTGCTAATTTGTCTTTCCCTCTTCAGTAGAACAAGCCACCAACCAACATGCCTGTCTATCAATTCTTTCATCTCTTCCCATTTCACAATTCATGTACATAACCTGCATCTATTGATTTTGTTTTGTAAGTACATCTCACAGTGATGTGTGTGGGAAGATTGTGACTCAGATCCAATCATTCAAGTAACATGTATCCTTTTAATTAATATTGAGGAGCCTTAAAAATAGGAATGTCTTTGTATTTCTATCAAGTTTAATTGGCTTACCAGCTATATTAAAAATGTTTCTTGACTGGGTGAAAAGTATTAAGTATTTTAACATTGATAATATGTTAAAATATTTAATACTTTTGGATTTCCATTTTGAATGTATTTATTGTGATTCTTCAGCCTCTTACACTCTTACTTCTACAGATCAAATAGGCCTTGGTATCCTATAAGTATTTGGCAAAATAGATTTGTTTACCTTTTCTTGTTTGCCACAGACTTAGAAAAAATGTGTACATGCATGGCTAGATTTATAGGCATCTTGCAACCCCACTGTGTACAAAGTATCTGTGGTCCCAGAAGCATGCTTTACAAAGGCAGCCAGCAGCATGGTCCTTGTTAAATCCTAGTAGATGTTTCAGAATTCCAGCTTTGCCTAGTTTAAGTTCAAAAGTTTTAAAGGCCTTTTCACTACCAAGGTGAGTTATGAATGAATGATCACTCACTCACTCACTCACTCACTCACTCACTCACTCACTCTACTTAAATGTAATGGTATTCTTAACTTGCTTTTCAGGATACCTCAGCTGTATAGGCTGCATCAAGGCTAGGTATAGACATTCTGCTTCTACCAGGAGAATCACTGTTCTCCTGGAAGAAACCAAAAATATACAGACTTTCTGGCTTTCTTTCCTGGAGCAAAAATGGCTGCTCCAGGAGACAAATAATCTGGCAACAACCAGGATGAAATCACCCCCAGGAGAGTGTTTCCTTGGAGACTGAATGTCTATACACTTTCCCCTTGTTTGACACCTCCTGGGAGGACTCCTCTGCCTTCCTGAAACCACAGTCACCCCAGTGTTGAGAAGGCATGGGGGGCAGCTACTTCCCTTTGACCTGTAGACTGGGAGGGGAAGGGAGCAGCAGCCACCACTCCCTGCTTCTTCCCCAAACTGGGAAGCTCCCTGTTTTGGGAAAAGATGGAGGGCTTTTCTGACTCTGACTGACTTCTCCTTGCTGTCCCTGCGATCCAACTGAGTGGCAGGGCAGTGATTTAAGTCAGCAGCAGGGAGTGGGGCTAGGGGACAGGCTGTTGTGCCACAGTGGCAGGCTTGGAAGACTTGATGCTGCTGTGAAGTGCCCCTAAGTCATCCTGCACTACTTTGGGTCGGTTCAGAACAGTGTGGGTGAGACAGGCTGCTATGCCTCTGCTGCAAGACTCCTGGGACATGTTCAGATAAGCGCAGCTGTGTGGTGTGTGGCACCACACACATGCCTGCAGGCAGCTCCACATACCGTACAGTCAGGTGTTCTCTACATTGCAAGGGTGTGCTGACCATGTGTGTGCTGCTTCCTGTTTTTTGTTTTTTTTCTGCTGGTTTTTCTGATCCCACAGTGCTGGCCTCAGCCTCTCCTACTGCCCCTGGGGTAATTTGCCACACAAAAGTGTACTTGTCACTGGCATTCCCTGGGGACAAGTAGTTGTGGCGCAAGGTCTACTGCTGCTATGTGTCCTTGGGGAACCAAACATCTGTGCTTGCCTGGACATGGCCCTGGAGTCTTGTCACAGTGACTGAATGCTCCCTCCTCTCCCTGCACTCCTTTGGATCAATGGAGTGGAGTGCAAAAAGCAGGGGTCGATCTCCTGGGGGAAGAGAAGTGGGAGAGTTCCCTTCACTGGAAACTGCCTTCTTCCTTCTAGCCAGCTGATTTGTGGGATGGGGGGGTGGCATTTACCTGGGGTGGGAACCCTTCCAACCTGTGTCTGACAGCTGCTATTTTTCAGCAGTTGTCAACTGCCACTTGACAGCCTATACCCTTCCCAGGCAGGGGAGAGGGCATGCTGTCCATTAATAAGCTCCCTTAAGGGTGGGGGTGATCTAGGGAGCAGCCCTCGACTGCCCTGCAGCTGGAGAGCTTGTTTGCAAAGCTCTCCAGCCATGTGGCTGGAGGAACATCTGTATAGTGCAGTTCCTGGGCTGTTTTTCTACTGGAAAAAAATTCTTCCAGTAGAAATTAGCACCTGCATTCAGTCAGCACACAACCCATCAGGAACTAAAATAACTCCTCGGTGCAGCTAATCCAGTTTCTGTGTATTACTGCAGTGTTATTTGGCAGTGTGACCACTCTTAAACTCAGATAACTCAAAAGAAGTTAACTAACATGACCTGAAGTTATTTGCACTTTGTAAAGTAGACATAGGCCTTGTCTCCACAGACACCAGTGTGTCTTCTCCAGCAAGAAGGTTGGTGTGCCACCAACTTTCACAGTGTGATATGTGAATGGAGAAAAGATGCTTGAAATGTTTATGATGATGTAGTTATGCAAGGGCAACGTTATCTCTCTGGCCAGTGGCTGACTTCACCTTGTTTACCTCATGGTAAAACTGCAGGGCTTTTTGTTCCCGCTGTGATTTTTACAGCAGGATGATTAATGTGCATTACCTATCCCACTGTAAAAGTACATCTTTTTGGGTTAGTAAAGCCTAAAAAGGACTTGGATGTTCCTAGCACAGAAGCAGCAGACTTATGTTTGTTCCTCTGGATATTCAAAGCTACTGTGTCCTCCTATTTATTTAGTGCAATTCTGAGTTGGGGGTCTGAGCCTGAATGATGCTCAGTGTCTCTTAGGATTAGGCCCTATGTGGGTGTTTATTATGGGTTTCTTACCTGAAGATACTGACAATTGCATCTGAATGTAGAGTGTGCATCTGATCTTGCAGTTGGAGTGGAAGCAGTCTTCTATCTTGTAAGAATCAGTTAACGTTTCGCAGATTGGGCTATTAGATTTAGTAAATCTATTAGATTTAGTGCATCATTTGTAAAAGGCTATAAATTAGCTCCTTTAGACTGAGACTGATGAAATGGACTGAGTCTGGACCAATTGTCAGGGAGTAGAGTTGGTTATGTCTGTTTCTGCATGCTTTACTTTGGAGTGAATGCCGTTACGCTAGTCCAGACTGAGCAAGTGTTATGGCTCTGGCTATGGACTGCACACTGTCTCGTTGCAGCAGTAATGTAGAAAGGTACAAAATGTTTTCTAAACTTCATCCTCAAGAGATGGGGAGTAAGTTGTATTCACTGTGCTGCCAGACACATTAGGACTCAGGGGACTTGCAACCACCACTTCAAACAGTGCAGAAAGAACAATGGCACTGTTTACTGACCATACTTTGAATGGAAAACTAAAGAATTAGAAAGAAAGGGAGTGTTAAAAGTATTTCAGGCCCACACATCTTTTCTGCCTGCCTCTGCCAATATTTGCAATATTGCAATTGCATTTTTTCCTTTTCGTATTTTTAAAATGTTTTTTCCCCCCTTCAGTTCTATGGAAAAGCGTTAACAAACCATAGGAGAAACTTACTTTTCAAAGTAAACAGTCAAACAGAGCATATGCAAGAAATTTTCAAGTAGACAGAAAAATGGGCTTTTCTTTAATCTTTCAGGTTGTTTGAATTGTAACTTTTTAGAATACTGCTTTAAATATATAAAGTAAAACTTTGACTTCTAAGTCAATGATGGTCTTCTATTTTAGCTTAACTTGGTGGATATAGTATTTCAGAGCAAAAGCCTTATAATTGGCATAGATCTTCCAAAACTACCAGTATTTGGAAATTTAAATTTTACCTGAGTTATTGAAAATGGCTCATGTATTTATTCTGTATAAACTGTGAAAGAAAAAAGATGCCCTTAAATGACTTGGTCTTCATTGAAGTGGTGATCCTTTTATTAGTGCTGGGAAATGAAATGTAAATCCACTTCAATATTCAAGACAACTTCATTTTTATTGTTCAGAAAATTCTACAAAAACAGGTAAACAGTGGCCTTTTTTCCCTGAATCTCTGGGGATTTAATTTGATCTTTTAGCATTTTAATAAGGTACTGGAAAGGATTTGTGTGCTATGTCTGGCTGAACACTATGGCTTTAATCATCCTTTGATTTAAAGGATTTGTCTTTTCCACGTAGTTTGTCACCTTACCTGGAATTTGGCCTGGGCAGACAGCTTAACAGCCTCACTTAAGTAAAGGACGCAGGGGCTTTTAATGGCAATGAGTGGTTAGGATCTCCCCCCCCCTTCCCCCCCAGTTATTTTGATTTTGTTTTTTTTTACATCTCATATAAAATCTCCCCAATGGGTACTGAAAGCTCTCCTCCTGCTGTGCCCTTCTCCTTGGCTTTGCTTTTGCTCTTAGCCCTGGCTGGCACAAGCAGTAAGTGGAGAACCACTTTATTTCACAGTGCCAGTTGTAGAACCCTGTCCTTCAGATTTTTGGCCCCTGTACAAAGTGCACCATACCCAGCTGGGGAACCCACCCAGAAGAGACCTCAGCTGGGGCTTAGAGGCTGCAGATTGTAAGAGTGGTAGCTAGAGAATGGAAGGGTTCTCAACTCGGTGAAATGGCAGGAGGGAGAGAAATATGGGAGGCATAAGTGATGGTATAGAGAAGCAAGATTGGTAGCTCAGTTTCCTCTTGTTGTAAAAGGGTGTAGAGCTGTAGTTGTTCTCCAGTACTAGATACATTCTCATCCTGTGTGAGCTTAGTTTATTTAGTGTAGGTATAGACTGTCAATTAGGACATGTAAGGTAATCTGCCAGTCCTGTAGACAGGAACACACAGATTTCACAGTTGGTCCTGGTCTTGGTCCTAGTCTGTCTATTGCCTATCAATATTCAAATTGGTTTAATCTATAACCATAGGCAGAGGGAAAATAATTATTTGTGGGGGGAGTTGAGTGGATGTGCATGCATGTGTGCCCCCCCAGCAGGTAAGTTTGTGGGGGAAGGGT
>NW_017729022.1:160704230-160718843 GCF_001723915.1 Gavialis gangeticus | reverse complement strand
GGGGTGCCTGGTGCGGGGAGGGGGTGGCAGTTCTCATGGGGGATGTGTGCCTGTGATTTGTGTGGGGAAAGGGTGGGCTGCTACTGCAGGCTGGGGCTGGGGCTGGGGCTCCCCTGGGCTCTTCCTGACAGGGGGTTGGGCCATGCTGCGCTCAGGCTGGGCAGCAGCAGTGTTTGGAGGAGGGGTTGGGGGGTTATGGCGAATTTTAGGGTGTTTGCAGCCCTCCCCATAGCTCCCCTCCCAGTGATGCTGTTGGCCACCCTGAGCACAGCATGGCCCAGCCTCCCACCTCTCCCTGGAAAGAGCCTGGAGATGCTCTGGCCCCAGCCCACAGTGGCAGCCTGCCCTGCCCTGTGCAGATCTGGGGTCACATGCCTTCCCATCCCTCCCACGGTGTGCCCTGGAGGACCCACTTGCAGCTCAGTTCTGCACCCCACCCTGGCTGTGCAGGGCCTGCCCCAGCCCTACTCCCTCCCTCACCGCTGTGTGTGCGCCCCTCCCCAACCCACTGCTGCTGCAGCTGCCAGAAGCCTGCAGCTGGGCTGCCTTGTGGCCCTACCGCTGCCCCATGTTTGGGGGGGATAAGCCCTGTTAGCCCCCCTTCTGCCACCTGTGTCTATAACAGAGTTTAGAATTCAATGAAAGAAGTATATGCTTACTGGTGCTTTGTGTGTCTAAGTATAGAATGATTCTCTGTTGTAAAACTTGATGATTTTGTATTGTAAAAATTGCACACAGACTTTCCAAAGAATATCCTATAAATGCAACTTTTGATGTGGGGAGCAGAGTCTTTGAATTATTCACTTTTTTCTGTCAGACTGAAAAATGAAATGAGCTTTCATGGTCATAGGATCAAAGCATTTTGTCCCCTGTCCACCTGCAAAGAAGGACTTTGACAAGACTATGCATTGTTAGGGAGTGCTGCCTCTGGGGCATGAGCTTCCTTTACCTCTGACTCTGTAGAAGATGTCTCTTCTTCCTCCACTCCATGTGTGTACTGAAGGGATCTGGCTGGGGTTGTTTTCAGGTAGATCAGTTTCAGCAGGACATCATTTTACTAATGGCCCAAAGTCTCCCTTTTTACTTGTAGCAAATGTTTGATAGTGAAGGGTTGAAACAAGATGGAAGTCAATTTTATACAATATACTATGTAGCAGTGGTGCTCAACCTCCAGCCCTCAGGCCAGATCCAGCCACCAGAGCCATGTCATCCAGCCTGCAAAGATCCCCACAGGTCTGGAAATTTGGTAGCAGGGTTAATTGCCATTCCCCTGGTGCCAAGCTTCCAGGTGTGTGGGGAGCACCATAGGTCAGATGACATAGTCCCATGCATTAGGTCACCAGTCTCTAGTGGGGCCAGTGTATGGGGTCATTCAGCAGCCAGATCTGATGTGTGGGCATCAGCTGGCCCAGAGTGGGGGTGTCTTGATCTGGTACATGGGGTGGGGCCCAGATTGGCCCCCTGCCACTCATCTAGCTCACCACTGCTATGGAGTACTTTACTAATATGTTCTGCTTTTATATGGAATGATTTCATATCCAAGTCCATGTTGCGCGACAGCACAAATTTTCTGACATTACCCCCAGCTTGTACTTCCTTCCAGCCCTTGTCTGCAAATTTGTTATCCTGCTTCATGCATCATGACTGAAATACAACTGAACCTGCAGTGGGCTCCTTGAGCACAACAGTCCACCCATGTGGACCTCTGTGGAAAATGGAAGCCTTAAGGCCTGATTCTGCAAAGACTTATGCAGACATTTAACTTCATGCAGTGTGAGCAGCACTGTTGAAGTCAATGAAATTAGTCACAGAGTATAAATTTAAGCATGTGTGTTAAGTCATTGGAAGGTTCAGTACTTAGCTTGTAAACTCTGAGGCAGAGACCATTTCTTCTAATATTGGTTTTGTAAGGTATCCAAGGGCACTTTCAGATGCTGTAAAATAAAGTTGTCCCTTTGGCCTGAGTAGTTTGCTGAAATTCAGGGTCTAGCAGAGCTGTTTCTGTTATGATGAGAAAGTCAGGTGTATTA
Source organism: Gavialis gangeticus (assembly GCF_001723915.1). NCBI lineage: Eukaryota > Metazoa > Chordata > Crocodylia > Gavialidae > Gavialis > Gavialis gangeticus. The sequence goes on along the minus strand of NW_017729022.1, from coordinate 160,716,813 downwards.
TTTGGTATAATCTGGTTTATTTAAAAGATAGGTACGTGCAATTCTGCCTCCCTGAACATCAGGGAAACTACTAATTGCAGAAATCCCCACATCTAGTCCAGTAAGCTTAGTGCCCAAGAAGCCTTTTCTCTTTTCTTCCTTTCAGGGCCACACTTATAACTCCTCCTGGCTTTTCACCGTCAGTACACAGCCTGCAGACAATCTCCTAGCCCCACGAACCCCAAGTCCATGCAGCTTAGCTCTGATCTGCCATGTTGTCTTGCCTTGTGAGGTCTCCACACAGCTACTGACTAATAAAGAGATTTGATTAGTTCTTTCCTTGAGCCTGAAACAACTTCCTTGTCCCACCCACTGGTTTAAAGGATATCTGTGATTTATCTTTGGATCCAAGAGTTCCTGCTGCCAGCCATTAGCACTTTTCATCATAATAATGATTAATACTAAACTGCAGTTATCAAAACAAAGCAACATGATACATGCTGTGAGGCAGGATCTTTGCCATTTTAATTGCTCATATGCTTGCTCGTTCACAAAACCCCGTCCTCTGCAATATTTCTTTGGTAGATTCAGCTGGGACTTGGTCTTGCCAAAGTCTCTTGCAAGGTGCTGTGGGGTCTTTGATTATTGCAAATGATCTAAATCTTGGTTTTATTTCTTGTCCAGAACACCATCCCTCAGGGTGACACAGGGTGTCACCGTCCCACACCCATGACACAGGGTGTTATGCCAAGGCCATAGGTCTTGGGGGTCATGGGTCATTATTAACTCAGAGCAAAGGGTGCCACTTACTGAATTACCAATTCACTCTTGAGAGAAAACTGGCAGGCTAGTTATTAAAGCTGTTTATATTAGCTTTGTTTTGTGCTGTTTTAAGCTATTATGGCAGTTGGTTTGGGTTTTCTATCCTATGATTTTTTTACTCTGCTTCTCATTAGCCCCTTCTGGTGAAGGCAAAACAAAAGCCTCTAGTTAGTGGTTCTCTGTGCATGGCACAAGTGTTCATGAGGGTACACATAGTCCAGAAGGCTCACCATGGTGGTTAGTTCTTATGAGCTTTGATGCTAGATCAAAGCAAAATTGAGGCCCTTCATCCTGAAAACTTTTTTGTACTTAGCTAGAGTCCAGCATTTAGCGTTGGTGAAAGGGTCAGAGGTCCAGAATGTTTTGCCAGAACTTCATTTGGCTTTCTTATCTATGTTGAATCTGAAACTAGCAACATTAACATTTTTGTGGTAGCATGTTTTGTGGTGATGGTTGGCTTTTTCCTGAACTGTTGTCTTACTTTCAGCATCCACCTTCCTTATTTTATGGCTTCAGGAATGGGTCTGAGGAAAGTAATGGGAAGCCATGAGTGGGTTTTGTTCTCAGGATGTTCTCACTCTTCTGCATCTGCCCCTGTGCACTGCTTGTAGCCTACTTTAAGTACACAGATGTTGCTATAATTTGATCCTTTTGGTCTTTTTTTTTTTAAAGTTCTTTCTCAGGACAGTTATTTTCTTGTTTGTGTTATTGACCCATTTCATTACATTGTACTGTTGGTTGCCTTGAAGTTAGGCAAGAGTTAGGCAATATCTCTTCACCTGTATTCTGTTTTTCAGGCCTTATCACCTAAAATGACTTAATGGGCATATCTTCTTACAGGACAGCTATTTTCATTGTGGTGAGAGTGCAGTGTGGGGTTGGGGATCTGTGTTGTAGCTATGTTGCTGTGAGAAATAAACAAAGCCCTTGGGTTGGAGGCAATATCTTTTATTAGACCAACTAAATAGTAGCAAACAAATCCTTTCTTTGCAAACTTTCAGGTATATACATCCTTCTCCAGGCTGAGGAGTATTCAAAGATTGTAAAATTTCTCCTAGATAGAAAAGAAACTTTGTTTTGCACAGGGGAGGTAGAGGGTGGAAGTTTATTGCCCTGGGTTCTGCTTTTTTTTGTTTTTATCAGCAGCAAACTTCACCCATAGCAGGACAAGTAGGATTAAACTCCCAGGGGGTCTTGATTTGGAGAATGCAGCATACTTGTTTGCAGTCTCTCCACCCTTTCTCTAGGAAGGTGAAGAGAAGAGCCTGTTTTCCTTCCAAATAAGGCTCCTGATGTGTTTTGAAAGGCCTACCACCCTGGCTTCAACTTCTGTCCTGCCAACCCTGCTTTTCAGGCTCTCACAACTGATGGCAACATGCCAGTTTCCCTTACCCCCAGTAGTGACTGCTTGCCTATCTCTTTAGGGTTTTGCAGCCTGAGAGAGAGATTGAGCTAGCAGCGGAGTGAGGTAAGGGCAGCCTGTAAGTGCAGGATGGGAGAATGTGGAAAGACAGAAAAGGTGGAGGACCCTATTACCAGCACTTAGGATTTTCTTTTCTGTACTGATTGCTCTAGCACTTTCCCTTAGTTTTTAGAAAATGGATATTTTCCAAGGAGTTGAATTCAGCAATTCATGTTGAGTAGGTTGATGACAGAGTAGCAGATGCAAATTCCTAGCATACTACATGAAAATATTGGGTAAATATGGGATAAAACACCCACAAGGTGTCCTAAAAGTTATTTTTTGTTTGCTTACCCTGAGAAGGGACCTGAGAATTATGTATTTATAAATTTAAGTAATCTGAAATAAAGACTAAAAATTGCACCAAAAAAAATGAAGAAGGCTTGGATTGCAGCATGCAAGTTTACTGAGAGGTACTTAATTGACAATAAATCAGTGTTAACATGAGGTAACAAATATAGATTCATAGATGTTAGGGGCTAGAAGGGACCTCTCAAGGTCCAGGCCCCCTGCTCTTGGGCAGGATCCCAGCAAGCTGCACGTCCAGGCATTTTTTGAAGATATCCAGAGTAGGTGATTGTACCACTTCTGGGGGGAGTCTATTCCAGACCCTGGACCCTCAACTTGTAAAGACGTTTTTCCTTATGTCTAATCTAAAGTGGTCTTCTAGCAATTTATGACTATTAGTCCTAGTCTTTCCCTGGGGAGCCCTGGTGAACAGACATTCTCCCAGTCCCTGGCATGCGCCCGTTATATGTTGATAGGCTGCCACCAAATCCCCTCTGAGTCTTCTCTTCTCCAGGCTGAACAGACTCGTGTCTCTCAGCCTCTCATCATATGGCCTGCTCTCCATACCTCTAACGATATGTGTAGCCCTCCTTTGGACTCTCTCAAGCTTCTCCGCATCCTTCCTGAAGTGTGGTGCCCAGAACTGGATGCAGTACTCCAGCTGCGGCCTCACCAAAGCAAAGGGAAGGCAGAGGATAACATCTTTAGTTCTGTTTGAGATGCATTGGTAGATTCATTCAAGTGTTTTGTTTGCTTTGCTGGCTATAGCATTGCATTGGTGGCTCATGTTCACTGTATGGTCTATCAAGACCCCCAGGTCTCTTTTGGTTGTGCTGCTAGTAAGTGTAGCACTGGCGAGCCTGTATGTTGTGAGCTGTTTTTCCCCACGTGGAGCACCTTGCACTTTTAAGTGTTGAACGCCATCAGGTTTTGATTTGCCCACCTTGCAAGCCTGTCCAGGTCAGCCTGTGTCCCCAGCCTATCCTCCAGCATGACCGCAGTTCTCCATAATTTGGTGTCATCTGCAAACTATGCCAGTCTGCTTTTAACACCCAAGTCCAATCATTAATGAACATGTTAAAAACATCTTCTAGTTCTGTAGCATTCTAAGGAATTGATATCAGTGTTGTTTTAGAATTACATATTTTTTAAAGAAAATCTCTTATAACTCAGGAAACCAGACTTAATGCGGATCAAAAGCTATGCAGTTGTCAGCAAAAGTAGTTCTAACATTTGAAATGTAAACTGTCACTTAATGTCTTATTTGAAATCCTTTCTCAGATCACAATAATTCATAGCCAAGCCTTTTCCTTTCACCCATAGTACACAAATATGCTCTGATCCCAAATAAAGATAACCAGAAGTAATTTAGAATCCTAATTTTGATCAGATACATTTTATTTTATCTTAACCATGTTAAAAACAATGTGCTTGTCCAACTTACAATTCATACATCTGCTAATTTAAGCTTCTTTCTTTTTCTCCTAATAAGATATCAATATTGCATAACATCATAACTGTGTTATCTGAAAAATCACTAGGCTGTAATTGCTTTGGGTATGTAGGCTTCTTTTCAGCCACTTTTTTCATTCCATTCAGTTTCCTGTTAGACCTAATGTTATGCTGATCTATTAAATACATTGTACAATCTCAGTATTCTCTCAACCACTTTTTCAATTCAAAATTATTTCCGACTATCTAGGATGAACCTCGTTAAAGAAAGATACCTGCAACATATATATACTTTAAAGTCACTTACTTAAATGACTTGTTAACTCAAGTATGTACTCTTTGAAAAGTATTCAGTATGAAACCACTGGGTCAGTTACAGACTTTACAATTTGTCAAGTAGATCTGGTGTGTGGATGGGATTGCCAGATTTCTACTACTGGACAGAGGTAGAAAGTTCAGTTCAGTGAAGTATTGCAAATCTGCGAGGATTCAGAAGAGTTGTCACTGCTGGACATCAGTCTCATCTGTTGCTATATAGTTTTTATTAATACAGCTTATACATGCACTAAGTGCACGCACTAAGAGCTTTGGATGAGTGCATTTTAAACGAATCATAATCAACCTGATGATTCATCTCAGGAACAGCATGAAGCACTTACATCTATAATTGGGAAGAATGAGAAACTCGGAATTACCCCAGACAGAAGCTTCTTTCTCTTACTATTCTGAAATCAAACTCTCAGAGCTGTGTCCTTCACTGAGCTAGCCACACACATGCAGGCATTTGGATTTATTTGTTTTTATATTTTATTTGGAACAAAATTAAAAGTTAAAAATTATTTGGAGACTTCTCCAACCTGCGCATGATCTTCATGACTCATTTGCGCAAATAACTGGCTGTAGAAATTACTGTGCTTTCATTTTTTACATTATTAAAACACTGGAGTAAGTAAAATGACATGGACTGCATTGTTAATGTGTTGACCCATTTTTGCTTTGTTCTTTGTCAGAGAAGATGCAAGTGGAATAGAAAAAGCTCTCCTGTCCTGTCAGAGGTCTCAGTGACGTTAGCTGAAAGGAGTGCATTGGCTTGTTTGACCAGTCTAGCTGGTGAAATTATAGGTGGATGGTGTTTAACATGCATGCTGCTGGTACTTTATAAGAAGTTTCTCTCTGGCTCATATGTGAGATTAATCCTACAATGGATCTTCATAGAAAACTCTTATTATGATACAGTGGGCCAGATTCTCCCCTGTGCTGGCTCAGACAAAGGGATAGTTTCCTTCTTCTATTAAGGACTAGTATGGTCTTGTGGCAATGTTTGGTAAAATCTTGGGTAAACCCTCAGCACTCTCCTGAAGTATGTCCCCCTTTCAGGCATTTGCCCACTCCAAGCAGGTCCCCTATCTGCCTCAGTTTCATCTTCTTCTTGATCTGATTCACTTCTGTTCTTCCCCAAAACCTTTTTTCCACCCAGAACTGCTGATGAGGTGATCCCGAGCTAATACGAAGGGGCTGCCAGAGAATAACGCATCAGGCCCAGTGTCTCCAAAGAGGTTTTCATGGAGCAGTGCAACTCCTCACTACTACCAATGCAAGGCAGAGGCTTAATGCCACAACTTAAGCCTGCAATTTGAGTGTTTAAGCATGAATAGTGAATTTGAAAATAGGAGCCTGTTTTGCCTGCCGCTGTAAAAGTCAGAAGGTCTAACTCTGAATTTCTTTGAGGGCGTTGAACATCTTATAATACAGGGGTGTCAAAAATAGGGCCTGCAGATCCACCCTATGGAGCTCCATCATCTGTAGGGCCCTAAGAAAATGGTGACTTCACAAACTCTGCAGAAACCACGAAATTTGCCCCACACTGTGATTTTTAAGGGTCACGGGCATAGGCAGTGGGAGGCCGGGGCTAACGGGGCTTAGCTCCCCCAAAACGTGGGGCAGAGCTGAGGGCTGCAGGGCAGCCCAGTTGCGGGCTCCAGGTGGCTGCAGCAGTGGGGGAGGGGCACACACAGACAGGCAGCCTGCAGGCAGCCCAGATTGCAGCCAGATGGCATGTGGAGCACTGCCCACCACAGCAGGTAAGTTAGGAAAGGGGCATGGTGGGGCTGAAGATCGAGGCCCCTACAATGAGGGAAGGAGTGGGACAGAGGCAGGGGCTAGGGTGAATGGGGCCCTGGGGCGAGTCATCCAGGTGTGTGGTGGGGCTCCTGTCACTGAGCAGATCTCAAGAGAGGCCTGCGGGCCATGTACTCTCCAGATATGTGTGTGGGGTGGAGGCAGGCTGTCCACTGTGGGCTGGTCTGCGTTCTGTGCACTGCTGCCATGTGCCTGCTGCCACTGGCTCCCAAGGCACTGGCAACAGTGTGCAGAGCCCAGTGTGCAGCGGCAGCCCACCTCTGCATGTGCCCCATGGGCCCCTCCTGAGGTGCGCAGTGGCAGGAGCCCCCCGTGCCCCAGGATAAGCCACCTGGGCTCCAGGCATTCAGCCCCTGCTCTGCCTCTGCCCCCCTCTTCCCCATGCCTCTTCCCCTTCCCCTACTTACCTGCTGTGTTGGGAAGTGCTCTGCACACAGTCTGGCTGCAGTCTAGGCCACCTGCAGGCTCTGTGTCGGTCTGTGTGTGCCCCCACCCTGCCACTGCAGCTGCTTGGAGCGTGCGCCCAGGCACTGCCCTGCATTTGTTGGGGGGGGAGGGGGACAGGGAGCAGGGCACTAAGCCCCATTAGCCCCAGCCTTTCGCCACCTATGGTTGTGTGCCCGCCTGCTGTGCGTGCATGGGGAAAGTAATGTTTTTCACAGAATATTCACAGAACTACCAGGACCCATTTACTAAGATCAGTGGTAGTTCCATGAATATTCCATGAAAAATTTATACTTTACCCATGCACATGCTCTGAATTTTCAACAAGAAATCCACAGTTTTCTCAGGGCTTTAATCATCTGGGCCCCAGTGCTGCCTCTGGGTCTGGAGTTGACCCACACTCTGCACATGGTGCGCGCCAGACTGGCCCTGCACACAGAGCCCCAGATGCATGCATGCAGCCGGGGTTGCAGACGGCTTTAATTTGTGGTGCAGTTCCAGATTACCTGTGGCTGGTGCTGTGTGCAGTGCTGGTCCCAGACTGCCAGAGCAGGCACCACTTGTGCTGGATCTGGCATACAGAGTGTGTGGTGGTGGGGTCCATGGTCTCGATCCAGCCCACAGGACCGCCCTTGTGCCATTCATCTAGTCCATGGACCAGATCTGTACCACTCATCCAGGCCACAGGGCCAAATGAGTTTGACACCCCTGTTTATAATGGATTAATTTCATTACTGTCATAGAAAGAAGCAAAGGCACAGAACTAGCTAGCTTATGCAGAGACCTTACAAGCCAATTTTTAATAAACTAACACACCCTCCCCCCCACCCACACAACAAGCTCCAAAATGTGAGAATCCTCTTTTTTGATGTCTTTCGTTCTAATAAAATAGTTAACTAATGATAAATTAAGGATCATAAGGTTTGGGATTTTTAATAAGCAATTCATGTATGCAGGATTAAGTTTCTTCTGGCAAGATAACTGTAATATTGGAGCATAGTAGCTGCAATTAGCAATGGAAATTGCTGTTAGATTATGTACATCATACCAATCAAAATGAAATATTGGGTACTGTTTTTCACTAGACCTTTCGTGCTGTTTGATTTTGCTGGACAGTTACATGGAGAAACTGGAGTTGATGTTTAAGGTGGGTGACAAAAGGGCTGCAATTTCCAGACCTTAAGCCAGGAGGTTTTCCTGGCTCCTCAGTAGACAGCAAGTAGCGCTGCACTGTCACCCTCACCTCAGCCTCTATTAAAAGCCCACCAGTGAAGGCTACTCAGAAACCCCTGGATAACCTTATATCTGGCCATCCCTCCCCTGCTCTGTTCTGCAGTGTATTGACTGCATGCAGGCTCCCCACCAGAGCATGGCTTTTTGATGCCTGGCACAGTCACAGTCTCCTTCCAGGTGGTCTTCCTGATCCTGGTAACTCTGTGATCAGTATTATGTCAACAGAAAAGCTGATATGAGTCAGAGCTGAATCTAGCCCATGATGCTGCAGGGTTTAATTCATCCCCGAGTAATAGGTACCAGAATAACGTATAGTAGGAAAAGAGGAAAATGATTTAAATATCAAATATTGGTGATTAAGCGGCTTGTATATTGAATGCGTTGATAAAAAGCATTTCTTCCTTTTCCCCTATTATATATGTAGACTTTTACATTGCATCCTTTTAGGTGCAGTTTACCTCAAGCAACTCTCAAAATTAACTGGGAAAATTCTTTGCATGTCACCAAACAAAATTCATGTGTAACTTATTTTTCTTTACTCTTGTTTGCATGCTACATTATGCTTCCACGAAAGCTGGATTTTTTTCAAAAGGGGAAAAACATGAGATGGGGGAAGAGAGAGAGAGAGAGAGAGAGAGAGGAAGTGGCAAACTAGGGTTACTTAGTTTGGAGAAGACAGGATGGGGCAGGGATGGATTTTGTAATAGTCTTCAAATACCTGAAGGAGAAGTATAAAGGAGACAGAGATTTTTTGCTCTGTGGCTGCAGGGGAAAGGACTAGGAGCAAGGGCCTCAAACTGCAGCAGAGGAAATTTAAATTGGAGATTAGGAGGAACTTTCTCACTCTGAGGGTGGTTAAGCACTAGGACAGGCAACTCGGAGGTTGTGGAATTTTTAACCTTGGATGCTTTTAGGAGCAGGTTAGACAAGCACTTGGTTGGAATGTTAGTCAGGGATGATTCTGCCTTGAGCAGTGGGCTGGACTAGATGCTCTCATGAGGTCCCTTCCATCCGTAGTTTCCTATGAACCCTGCTCACAGGACTGTCCACCAGCAGCTGACATAGTACAGTTCTTTTTTGTGGTTGAGGTACGGAGCAGAGCAGAGTTTGAAGCCTCCATGAAGGAGGGCTGCCTCTCCCACATATAGCTTGAACTAAAACTTTAAAGGGACTCCCCCAGTGTTCGCTTGTAGAGGGCGCAGAAGGGGCTCCTGGAGGACTGGGTCATAGCGATTCTGCCTCTGTTGATGTGGATCTTAACTGGAACATTGTACCTGAGCCTAAACTGATATCCAAATTTTGAATCTTGAGTTTCTGCTGAGCTTATTTGGGAAAAGTTAGATCTGCTCTTTAGACACTCATGTTCAGGAGTCTTTGTTTGACTGGGCTCTTTCACTTCAGAAATGCTATCTGAATAGGATGCAGTTCAACAAGGACAAGTGCAGGGTGCTGCACCTGGGGAGAGGGAACCAGCATTATGGTTATAGGTTAGGGGCTTGTCGGGGAAGAACCGAATGACTCGGGCCCCAAGGTCACGGTGGGCTGGGGTGGCGGATTGGAACACGAACAGGTGGGATTAGCGGCAGTGGAGTCTGAGCGGCACGGAAGCGTATGGTTTCAAAACAGATGGGTTTATTTGACTTAGGCTTTAGGTGTAGGAAGAGCTGCTTCTTCAGTTACAGTGGCACAGCAACAACAAGTTACCGGTTAAACAAATGACAACAAAGGGGTCTGTTGGCCCACGGGGTTCCGGAGTGAGCCCTTGCTTTCCAGCCAGGAGGCTAGGTGCGGCTGTCCACTCCTTAAGTCCCATGACCATGTCCCTGGTCAACAGCTCATATAGGGATACGAACAACGAACAACTGTAACACATTGAGGTGAAAACCGGAATCGTGACACCAGTCCAACAGGACAAACGGATGATTGAGGGTGAAAGCCGAGGTCGAAAGCCAGGTAGTAGATGAGATCATGATCGGAGCCAGTAGGGTTGCACAGAATCGTGGTTGAGATTGAAAGCCAAAGAGTCCAGGAACCAGAAAATCAGTACAGCACGAATGAGAAATAGTAACTCAGCGAAAGCCCACGCTGGAGGAGACCAATAGGCCGCAGAGCTTAACTGAGAGACAGTCCCTGAAGACCAGCCTCTGTCCTCAGTTGAATGGCTCTCCCCCCCGAGGGAGGGGCTTACTGATCTTTTATAAGAATTTGGTGGCCAATCAAAACACTTCCTCTAAAGAAATTTCTAGTCCGATTACCTCATGCTTTCAGCTGTCACTGAGCATGCATCTGTGGGGAAAGTAGGTCAGTAATGACTGACAGGTCCTCAGGTCACCCAGGGGGCACGAGCTGGGTGAGCCCTGGAATTTTCCACTCAGAGTCAAATGCGCATGTCAGACTTAACTCGCTGTATTGGCAGCATACATATCTAAAATTTTCTTTGACAGGGCTGACCCTCTCAGCAGCACAGAGGCAGAGAGGGATCTTGGAGTCAGGATTGACTCCAGGATGAATATGAGTCGCCAGTGCGACGAAGCAATAGGCAGAGCCAACTGCACCCTGTCATACATCAACAGGGGCATCACTACCAGGTCCCAAGAGGTCTTGCTCCCCCTCTATGCGGCGCTGGTCAGGCCACAGCTGGAGTACTGTGTCCAGTTCTGGGCGCCGCACTTCAGGAAGGACGTGGAGAACCTGGAGAAGGTCCAGAGGAGGGCTACTTGTATGGTTGGGGGCTGCCATGGACAGCCCTATGAGGAGAGGCTGAGGGACCTGAATCTCTTCAGTCTCTGCAAGAGGAGACTGAGGGAGGATCTTGTGGCTGCCTACAACCTTATCAGGGGCCAGCAGCAGGGACTCGGCGAAAGTCTGTTCACCAGGGCCCCACTTGGAGTCACTAGGAACAATGGCCACAAGCTGAGGGAGGATAGGTTTAGGTTAGATATTAGGAAGAACTACTTCACTGTAAGGGTGGCCAGAGCCTGGAATAGGCTTCCCAGAGAGGTGGTGCGCTCACCTTCCCTGGAAATCTTCAAGAGGAGACTGGATAGGCACCTGGCTGGGGTCTTATGACCCCTGCCACCCCCAGTGCTCCTTCCTGCCCATGGCGGGGGGTCGGACTTGATGATCTGTCTAGGTCCCTTCCAACTTATTGATTCTATGATTCTGTGAAATGTTTGGGACCCTGTCGAGCACAGATCTGAGGTTTTGATTTGGATCCATCACCACAAGGCAGTATTTTTTGTAGGTCCCTTCTACATGAGTCAGGTTGGATGACACTCTGTTCTGCCACAGTAATAGAATATATTTGGCCTAGAGCCACCTTTGCTTGTCTCTTCAGCATTAAGATCATTCTAGGTCAGGCTTAATCATACAACATAAGTCATAGCTATTATTATAATGATGTTTCTAAATTAGTCATACCTTCACAAATACTTATAAACTAAAAATACATAAAGTAAATGGTTACTATGGAAAAAAAAATCCATTTTTGTGCAGTAGCTTCTGCTCTTACACAAAATACTTGATGTATTTCTACCATTGGCAGAGAATTCACATGGCAGATGTTGGAATTGAATATAGTCCATTAAGCAATGTTATTGGATATTGATTAGCTATCCTATTTAAATGCATCTATTTTGTTTTACTTCCTCTAGTTATCTTTTAACATGTGACATATAATATTATATTACTGTTGGTATAAATCCCAATGCACAGAACATCCAGGAGAGAGAAAAAATACTTGGTACTATTCCTAATCTTGAATGGGAAAAAGCGTTATGCCAGGCTCTGTTAACTTTCTTTCTTTAGGATATGTAAAAAGAATGAGAGAAAATATTACAAAGGACCAAACATCTTAACCTTATTATTTGTTCAGTCCTAACTCAAAGAAAACTCGCTTTGACTTCTGTAGGAGGAAGAATTTAAAGCAGAACAATGGGGAGGACCAAGGGAAGTAGTTCTTAGTTTATTACAATGATGTCACTCAAAATCAAACTTTTCTCTCATTATCTCTCTTTTTTACGATGTACTTCTACTTGTGCTGTACAGGATTAAGTCAGCCAATAGACATGTCATCACATTTAAATGGTTATACTAGGACGAATCTTGAAGGGCTTTCTTGGGCTGTGTCTTGTGCTTCTTACAGTCACTATGAATCCTAAGAGGAGCATGACAGAATTAGAACTGAGTAAGAACTAGACCTCAGGATTTGTACCGCAGGATTTTATGTAAATAATTCATACTATTTCTGATCTGCGCAACCCCAGCTCAGGCAGCGCACAGCCCAGAGCTGGGAGGGGAGGGAGGGGACATGGAGAGAGCCAACACAGCAGCTTCCCTCAGGGTCCCTGTTGACTACCCTTCCCAGCTCTGGGCTGCCTGTTGGCTGAGCCACGGCTGTGCAGGTCCTGAAGGAAGTGTCCGTGTTGGTTCCTCTTGTGCCCACCTCTGCCTGCTCCAGCCAGAGCCAAGGCTGAGCAGAGGGGCTGTGGTCTGACAGAGCTGAAGCCTCAGTTCCTGCTCCCTGCCAGCTCTGGCTTCCCCCATGCCAATGCTGGCCCAGCTGTCAGACCTGGCAGGACCCACTCTGGAAGCCTAGGGCTCAGTGTGGGGATGGTCTGCAGTGACAGCAGGGGATTGGGGGCATGTGTCCCACAGCCAATCAAGGATGGCCCTAGCTCAGCTGCCCTCAGCAACATCTGACAGGCAGGGAGCTGTGCCCCCTGACTTCTGGTCTTGGCCAGTGCAGGCATCTGTTTCCTCCCC
>NW_017729022.1:160693575-160703815 GCF_001723915.1 Gavialis gangeticus | reverse complement strand
CCCGGTCCCCCCCCCCCCCCCCCCAAGGAGAAATATTCTGTTCTCTCCTGATCCAATCTATGCAGTTTAAAGAAAACTGCACAGATTGAATCAATCCCCCCTCGGGCTTTTTGACTGTCTGTACTTGGCCCAGAAGGTTACTAAAGACCTCCTGTGAGGTCTTGAAGTATATTAAATGGCTGAATAGTAGTCAGCTGTAATCCTGACTTAAATAGTTGTTCTCTCAAAGGAGTGGAGGCAAGAAAGGTGAAGCAAGAGAAGGGGACAAAAAGTGAGAAAAAACACAGAAATGGAAGAAATCTGAGGAGAGGGATGTGGGCTAGCATCCTCTTCTCACCACTGATCAGGTACCTGCTGCTTGCGTCTGCTCACTGCTGGAATCCTGGGGCGCCTATACACATGCATTGAGGCTGCTTCGACATGCTGTAATTACAGTGCATTGGTGTGGGCTCAATTAATCGAGGCTGCTGGAACATGGTAATTACCATGCTCCAGCAGACTCCAGCATCACATATATCAGTGTAAAACACTGTAAAATGGTGGTGGGATGCATTAACTAAAGGTCATTCAACGAGCTCTAGTTAAAGCACTCCAGCCGCCATTTCTCAGCGCAGGGATGCTGATACACATGCAATGCTCTGGGTGCTTTAATTAGAGCAACTCTTTATAAAATGCCCTTCATTAGAAAATGTTGATTGTTGAAAACTCTTCATAGGAATGTATTTTTTTTATAGGACGTTTTCTCAGGGGACATTTAGGGCAATGAAAGAGAGGCATGCCTTCCTAACAGTCTTCTTTAGCATTGGGCTCCACTACTTGGACCCCAGAGTGTGATTTCTGGAGGTATTGTCCATAGGATTAATTCTTCAGGAGGAATGAAACAGCACTGCTGGACAGTACCAACCAGCAGCAGCATTGACTACATTCTCTTGAATAGCCAGTAGTCTAAGCATTACGCCATTTGTATAAGATATGAAAGACACAGTTTAAAGTTCCTTCTCTCACTGATTTGGAAAAGAAACTTAAATCTGGGTCCCCAAAATCCCGGGCGAATCCCTTAATCACCAGGCCTCTCTGTCAGTCTCTCTCTAGCTCAGGGAATATTTAATTATTTACACAAATTTGAGCAGCTTCTGGAAGAAAAATGAAGAGAGAAACTGACTCTACATTGTTAGTGAGGATGCTTGTTTAGGATGTAAGAAAGCCGGTTTCAGACCGCTTCACTGGCTTGGGTCATAAAGCAACTTAAACCTGGCTCTTGTCCATTCCAGGCGAGTTCTGGAAGCCCTGAGATATTGAGTATTCTGAGCAGCGATGTGGGGAAAGTCTCCCTCCCCCCTCTTCCCCATGCATGGAAACTGAATTCTGAAATGCTAGAAATCATTCTCAGAATTTAACTCTTCTTTTCTGGCCAACCCTCCTCTGACTGACTGATCCTATCACTTGTCCAGTTGACTCTGGGAATTTCTTGGCTTGTCTCTCACTGAGCTGCTGCAGCACCCAGTATGATCAATAATGCTTTACAGGCCTCTCTCCCATTCAGAGCTACGCTTTGCTGGGCTGGGCAGGGAATGGAGAGGAGAGCCAGGATTCCACCGCTGCAGTGCAAGTACAGCATCTGCTACTCATTCCTCTCATTCGTCCGAGTGCCCTGAGCAAGTGGATTTTCTTAAGTCATGTCTCTAAACAATATGTTGGGAGAATTTTATTTCATTTTACAATTCCTTAATAAATAAACCATTTGGCCACTGAAACTAAACTGACTGCAGTCAGAAATCCTTGCAATCAGAAAGCTTTTCCGATACTCTTCTCTCTAGGTGCCCTTGTTCTTGTTCTTCTCTAAGATCTTAATGTTCTTCCACTGGAGAATATTAAAACATAATGCAGGATTTTATGTATTATTACCCTTGCATCTATAAATCACTTACCCATAGTAGCTGTAAATTATATTTTCCATCTTCCATACAGTTGTTGCCACACTGAGGTGGATAATGATGTCTTGACTTACTGCTCTAGTAATGTACTTAAATCTAGGAAATCTGTCACTGAAGGCATTTTAACATAGGCACTATAAACTGTAGCTGAAATTTTAAAGCATCTGCTGTCAAGTTATGTGTCTTGAAGTCTTGTTTCTTATACTTAGTTTTCATAAGGTTTTTGAAGTTTCTGAATTGTTTCATGGGCAAAGACAAATATATGCAATAAGTTTCATGAGGTCCCTTCCCTTCTGAGTACCCACCATCATAAATTATGCAGAAACTCCAAACATGCATACTAGAGCTGACCCACAAAATCATACTCTTACGTATTAGGCCTTGCCAGCCTCACACAGTGTAGTAATTGTGTACATTCCTATGGAACTGGCATTCCCTACATTGAAGGACTGTGGGTGCGCCTACACGAGACATTGACTGCGCAGTAGCTGAATAATATGTGTGGCCGAATAATATATTAGCACAAAGTGTTAATATGCTACTGCACAGTGGCATTAAGCTACTGTGCAGTAACATCACTTAAAAGGTGTTTGCTGGCACTACTGCACATTTATTTTGTACTTGATTACACAAGTACAAAATAAATGCGCAGTAACCACTGCGCAGTATCATCTCGTGAGGATGCGCCCAATGGCACTTAGACATTAGAAGATGGATAGACCGGCATTTTCCCTTTCTTACTTTGTTTTAATTTTGTTTACAGCACTTCTGTATGCAACCATTTTTGGCAATGTGACAACCATCTTCCAGCAAATGTATGCCAACACAAACAGGTACCATGAAATGCTGAACAGTGTCCGGGATTTCCTTAAGCTCTACCAGGTGCCCAAAGGTCTGAGTGAACGTGTGATGGATTATATTGTTTCCACCTGGTCAATGTCCAAGGGGATAGATACAGAAAAGGTGAGTAAATGTACTTTAAAATAAGCAAGTGACCTTCTGAAAACTTTCTGAATGTGTCAAGCTGTTTCATTATATTGAAAGGGAGAAACTTACTTGAATCTAGATAAGATAAGGTGCTTCAATCCATACTAAGTAGCAGCTGCTATTTATTTTTATTTCATTAAAAAAAATAATTCCAGTGATTGTCATTTTTTGATATGTCAGCAGTAGCATACTATTATGTTATTTCTTCCATTGATATTTTAATGAGGCAACGTAAAAATAATAAATATAGAGTAAAAATACCTCAGGAAAAAAGATACAGTTCCACGATGAAATATTAAAAAAAAAAAACAGTGCTACCTTACACAATAAAATTTCCCATAAAACTGTAATTTAAAAAAAATTATTTAATTTAGAAAATTATGACAATTTCCTGAATGATGGAAATTTGCTTGCAACTATGTGCAAGTACAAAATGTAGGATCTGCTGCATGATGGGAATATATTTATAGGGTATTGCTTACAACATTGGGGTCAGCCTTTTGGTAGACATGCCACAAATTAGTTCCATATCAGTTCCAAGTATCACTCTGATCCTCTTTCCCGCCTGACCTGCTACTTGGCTTTCTGCTCCCAGCCCTGTGGTCCTGCTTTATCTGCTGCTCTGCTTTTTGCTTCTTTCTCTTTTCTCTCTTCCCAATTTGCTACTTTGCTTTCTGCCCTTTCTGCCACCCTGCTGCCTGCCACACACGCACAGGATGCTCATGCCACTTGTCACATTAGCCACCCTGGCTTACAACATAGCTTTAAAATATAGACAGAGGTTTTTAACATAGACTAGATTTTACCTTTTTAAAGGATATTTACAAAGGGGATTTGGGATTTACTTTGTATTAGGAAAAATATTTTCATCCTAATTCACTGAAGTACTACAACACTCATCTTGTTTATCAAGTTAACAGATTTATCAGGTTAACATCAGAACAGACAAAATTGTCTTCATGTGGGTTGCTGCTTTAATAGACAGAGTCTCCATTTCTCTTGTCAATAGAGAGATGTGTCCCTGTGTTCCAGGGCAGTTTGTTTGGAAAATTACAACAGTGCTCCAGTCATCAGCCTTCTCAATAATTGCTCAGTTCAGGGGTCAGCAGGATATGGTGTATGGGAGAGGTTTGGACCTTTGAGCCACTGCATCTGGCCCATGGACCTGGAGGGCTTTGTCTATGCCCATACTAGGACCAGAAAGTGAAGAGCTGTCCCAGGGCCAGGTAGCTTGCAGCTGTGCTTGCTTTGCTGCCACTTCCACTCATCCTCGCGGCTCCAGTCCAGTGGGGGCCAGGTGGTTTTTAGCAGCATATCGGCAGTGGGGTATTTGTGCCTGGGCCCAGTGGCTGGGAGCTGCTCCTGCACTGTCAGTGCTTCCCATAGCCCTCCGCCACCAGGATGCAGCACTGGTGCAGTTTCCAGTTGGAAGAGAACTGCCCCAGAGCTGGGTATCTGCAAACTGCATCCACACTCCTACTGCTTCTGCCCTGTGCCCCTTCCCCTCCCTACCCCTGCCCAGCAGCTGTGGCATGACCACAGCTTCCAGCCAGTAGGGAACTATGCTAGGGATGGGTAATTTTTAGCTGTTCCCATGCCACAGCTGTGGGGCAGGGGGATGGAGAGGGACAGTGGAGAGATGTGGTGGCAGCACAGATGCAGTTTGCAGATACCTGATTGTAGTGCAGCTCTCTAGCAGCTGGAGAGTGGGGGCTGGGAGACATGGCAGCATGGGGGCAGTTCCCAGATGCCTGGCCCTGACATGGGTGTGGGGAAAGCAAAGCCTCTGCCAGTGGTGTGTTGTACAATTTCCTTTTTAAACAGGGTGAACCCAGTAAGAGTACTGAAGCTAGATCCTGGGTTCCCCTTATTTAAAAAGGAAATGCATCATATGTAACCCTAAGAATGCCTTTGGAGACAGCAAGATGTCTTAAATTACACTTGACTTGTCACCTTCTAAAATTACTTTAATAAATGGAAAATGTCTTCAATGTTTAGGACATCAAAGAGAACGTATGATGTAGACACATTCAGAGATTAAGACCTGGTATTTTTGGCTGAAAAACAAAGCAAATGGAGAAAAAAACAAATCAGCCTTCACATTTTTAACAAGGGCTAACCAATATAGGATTGACAAATGGCTGTACCAGTCCTTAAATTCTCAAGTGTCAGCTCTGTTGATTTTTGCATTCATATACAAGTTCTAGAATGCCACATAGTGAATAAAACATGATATTGTTTCCACATGCCTGCAGAGCTTCCAGTGGTAGTGCATAATGTCATGGGCTAGGGACAGACATTCAAAAATCCTGAGTCTGAATTGATTCAATCTTTGCAGGTTATGTTAACCTGGCTAGGCTGAACTGGTTTGTAACTGCACAGACATCCCAGACGTGCAGGCACATGCCTACAGTGACTCCACCTAGAAGCTGGGGGGCACTAGAGCAGCCCTCCCATCCATTCCACTGAGCTGGGGGGGAGGGAGGGATGGGCAGACCCTGGCAAGATGCTTTGATTAACCCAGCAGGGAACTGATAACAGTGTTTATTACCCTGTAACTCAGTGTTTATCACCCCATTAAAAAAAAAAAATAAGAGGGACATTACCAGCTACCTGGAGAATCAGGAGGCAGAATCAACCTGTTGATTCAGCAGGAACCGTAGCCAGCATGTGGTCTGCTAGCTAATACACAGACACCTCTTCAGCAAGGCAGAGGGGAGGGGGGAATTCCTGCTTAGCACAAACTGGTAAAGGGGAGAGGGGGAGCAGCCTGCAGTCTGTGCTGGAGCTGCAGCCAGGGAGCAGAGGGGAGGGGCCAGGCCTACTGTGGAGCAGAGAGCCCTACCCAGCCCAGAGAGCATGTCAGGATGATGGGGGTGTCTGGTTTATCTTAAACCAGAAAGGGGTCTTGGACAGACATTGCATAAACCGGTTTAAGCCAAATCCAGTTATGTCTGATATTACATTCAACCAGGTTTATCTCAAATCAGTGTCAGCCATTTTCAAACTGGCTTATGTGCACTGAACGTCTGTTCTGTTAGAGGTTTAAACCAGTTTCTGATCACTTAAACCGATGAATGCATAATGTCTGTCCCTATGCAGCCTGCTACTGGTAAAACAAATATTTAAAGATGAGCTTATTTGCATGATCAATCTTTGTAGTATTTTATACATCACAGTATATTGCTTGACTTGGTGCTGACCATGTTATTTATTTGGGATTGAATCAATAATGAGGAGCAAGGTAAGTCTGGCAGTTTCACAGATGTCATTCTAATCAAATTTAACAAAAAGTGTTTAGAAAATTCTGAAAGCAAACTATGACACTCCCCTTCCACATCTCTTTGAGGTGTTAATACTAATATGAAGGTACCATGGTCCTAGTAGCTCACAAATAATTGCCTTGGGCAGTACTCTCCTACAGTGGGAGTCAATTCGTTTTCTGCAGCCTAATAGCACCACATGTGTAGACAGCAATGCTTTACTGCGGAGCTAATTAGTCAGCTCTGCAGTAAAGTGTCTCTGGTAGATGTGCCCAGTGTCTCTGACAGTCATCCAACTGTTTCCTGTTTTATCCCTGCCCAGCATGTGAGCTTTGCACTGAGTCCATGATTCTTCTTCCTTCCAAAGAGAAATATACGGAAGTAACACTGGAGCACTTCAAGCTGCTCCTTAATTAGGTGAATTAGAGGGAAATGGTGTGTACCCCTTGTACTCAATTAGAATATTTATCTCAAATAATGCATCTCTTGATTTCAACTTCATTAGAGTTTGTATCATCCAGGAACTGTTGTAGCATTAATTCCAGCTCATGTTGTGCATTTCTGGGATTTTCACTAGTAATTTTAAATGTGTACAAACACTGGAAAGGCTTTAGTCTCCACCTCAACCCTGTCTGCAGTTTATCTCCCAAAGTAGAGCTGATATTGTGCACAATAGGATAACTAAAACAATGCCACCATTTTATGGCTGTAAAAAGCCATGATACAGAAACTTGCTGCAATGGAGCACCATGAGAAATGTTATCCACCATAGGTGTAAGTCCACTTCTTATATGACAGAAGGACTCCGTTCCTATCTGCCAGGGTGTGAGGAGCTTGTACTTCTTTGTGATTAAATGCTATGTGTTAATGCAGTTTTTATTATTTAGCTAAAGGAATCTGAGTCTCTGCTTCCCACACATACTCCAAGTAGGTAAAGCACAATGTGTAATTTGTGCAGGCTTTTCATTGAATAGCTTATTAAAAAGTGAAATATATCCACCAAAAACAAGCCTCTGGCTTTAGTTGGCATTCTATGAAGGCTTTCTACATTACTGTGCTGTTAATTTTACTGTTTTAAAAACCTGCAGCATTAACATATTAATTCAATATCCAGCAGAGCATGTTGCTGAGATAAAATATTATTTTCCTTCTGGTATTATAAAATAGACTAAATTAGTATTATGGAGCTTTTTGTACTGAAGGTAGAAATCTGTGAGAAGAATGCAGTAGTTCCTAAACCCAGTATAGTAAAATATATAAAGTGGGTGACACTGTGAAGGTGTATAGCCAGTCTAATGACCTAGGACTTTTTCACAGAAAGTGATTACCTAATTTCCTTTTAGGTTTTACAGATTTGCCCTAAAGATATGAGAGCAGACATCTGCGTGCATCTGAACCGCAAAGTTTTCAAGGAGCACCCTGCATTCCGGCTGGCAAGTGATGGTTGTCTTCGCGCTCTAGCTATGGAATTTCAGACGGTCCATTGTGCCCCAGGGGATCTCATCTACCATGCTGGCGAGAGTGTGGACAGCCTTTGCTTTGTGGTTTCAGGGTCTTTGGAAGTAATCCAAGATGATGAAGTTGTTGCTATTTTGGGTAGGTCTCATTGTTTATAGCCTATGTGTGCCCTCTGTATATGTGTCTATCTACACAGATAGCATTACATTAATTCTTCGCATTCCTAGAGCACCTTACGTTCAAGGATCTATGCACGCTTTTTAAAGTATAGAGAGGTAGCCAGGTATTAGTGTCTCTGTTTAACAGAGGAAGACAAAGTGGCTTGCTTAGGCTTAGGCAAGAGCCTGATGTAGAATCACAAGTACATCCTTCTGCTCCATGTATGTCAATGGAAAATAACCCATGTCAACTGCGACTCTTGTCCAAAGTGCTTGACGTCAGCAACAACCCTGCTGTCATTGAAATAATAGTTCATCAGTAATTTCAGTGGTGGAGACATGGTTAGACTGACTCTGTGTGCTTTAGAAAATCGTACTATTAAAATCTTAAAAACAGGTGTAAAAAAGCTTCGGTTTCCAGAAATGTTATAATAAAATGAATGTTATTTATCATTTAAATAACAACTAGGGGAGGAGAAATGACTTGGAAGAAAGTTTGAAGATGCTGCTATGATACTTCTACCAGATATACTTTGCAATAAACAAACATTAAGATAGTTCACAAGTACTGCTGGATGGTAAATGGTTGTTTAGATTTCAAACACTTCCTGTTTGACACTAGGATGCAATTAACGTATTTCAGTTTTTTTCCACAAAAATGGGGGAAAGGGCAGGGGAAGAGGGACTGAGAGAGAGAGATCTACTTCAAATAGCCAGTAGCTTGGTGGTCTGGTTGCAAACCTGGGCATGAGAATTCTAGGTGAGTGCCTTAAACATCAAACTACTGGTTATTTTTGGATGGATCTGTTTCTTTTGCTAAAGGTGCACTACTTTATATAAATAATCAGAAAAAGTGGATGCATCTACATGTTCATAAATGCTCATTAGGCTCCCTTAATGCACAATAGTGAAAGTGCACACATTTTTGGTGAGGCTTAATGCACAGTAGCCTAATTTTACTGCACATTAGTGGATTAGCACAGTTTTTGTGTGGTGCTCAAATGCACAGTAAAATAGGTTACTGCACATTAAAGCACATATGTAGATGCACCCAGTGAGTATAGTCCAGTAGTTAAGACTTCACTTGGACCATAGAGGACCCAAATTCATGTCCTTGCTCCAATGCATATTTAATTATTTAAACAAAAGCAGGCTGTTCCAACAGAAAGACTGTTGGCGATGCCGCTCAGAATATGGTTGAGATACTCGCTTGGGATTTGAGAGAGTGGCAATAGCAGACTTGAACCTGGGTGTCTCATATTCCCTATCGGTTCCCACATTGCTGCATCTTTTACTGTTCTGGGGTCTCTCTCTCTTTTGTGACTAGAGACTCCATACTGAACCTGAGAAATTTCAACAAATTTTTGTTAGAAAAATATAGACAAATTCCTAGCAAGCTGCACTTACAGTCCCTTTTCAAAACAGCATTCTGTCTCCAGAGTCAAAACAATTAAAAAAAAAATAGACATCTTATTTTTAACTAGAAGCATAACATTAGGTTGGAGGCCTTGAATTCGACAAAAGTTCACAGTGGTCTGAACAACATTGTGAAGTAAAGCTTGGAGAAAGGACTCAGCAGATAAATCACGAGGTGGCTAGAACACTAAGAAGGTGGTATTTAGCCCTCGATTCTGTCAGATGTTTCTGTGATAAGGCACATTCTCATAGTAGCTTAAGCCAGAATCTGTCACTCATAGCAGTCTCAAGAAAAGAAAACAACCCTGTAACATTAATCTTTCAGAACAAATATACCCAGCTCTCCAAATTAAAAAAAAAAATCTGCTGGGAAAATAAGCTAATATACTGGGTTTTGTTCTTCCCTGCATTTGAACAGACCTGCTAAGCAGGACAGTTTAATAGGGGTCTCAGGAATCAAGCTGATAATGTTTTATTTATTCATGTGCAAAATGTGTATAAGTGAACCAGGTACAAGGCAAGTGTGTATGTATAATGGTTTTGTCCTATAAAATACAGAGCAAGATTTTCTGCTCCTAAGGTCATACCTTCAGACAGCAGATTCCTTTTTGCATGTTGACTGCATTAATTAATATAATAAATGTAAAACAAAGTCTTAGATTGATGTATCCTATAGGTCACTTTTACCCTAGTATATTCATTGATAGAAGGCAGTAGATCTACTATCCCACTTCACTCCATTAATACAACTGAAAAAATTGAAACGGCACAACATTTTTTTTTAATAGAAACCCATTCCTACATGGTAGCACCATGGCCTACTCATGTCATTTTTAATACCTATCTGTAAACTGCTCAGCTTAGATTACTAAAGTATCAGGGAAGTAAGGAAACCTGAGCCCTCAATGTTTTAACAACTGATATTGCATCAGACGAAGGGCATGCAAATAAGGATGCTTACTCATTTTCAAAATGAATAGAAATACTATCATAGAATCATAGAAGTAGGGTCGGAAGGGACCTT
>NW_017729022.1:160693122-160693564 GCF_001723915.1 Gavialis gangeticus | reverse complement strand
GAATACCACCTGCGCCCCCGTCTCCTTAAGCTTGTCTCCCAGAGTCTTGAAATCCTTCCTAATGCGGTCAGGGTTGCCCCTGGCTGCTTCATTCGTCCCCACGTGGATGACAACCACGGGGTACTTGTATGCAGGTCGGATGTAGGCCGGGATCCTCTCCGTGATGTCCCTAACCCGAGCCCCAGGCATGAAGCAGACCTCTGGCGTCATGGGGTCAGGCCGGCAGATGGGACCTTCCGGTCCTTGTAGGGTGGAGTCTCCGATGACGAGGATCCAGCATTTCTTCCTGCTGGTGTTCGTTCTCTGCCCATTCTTTGTCATGTGGGGAGTGGCATCGTCCCCACCAAAGCCAATTTCTCTGTCTTTCTCCATCACAGCTGCCAGGGCGTCGAACCTGTTCCCCAGGTGAACCTGGGGAGCTTCCACCACTTTAGGCCTAGCA
>NW_017729022.1:160692480-160692750 GCF_001723915.1 Gavialis gangeticus | reverse complement strand
GTCTGCACCATGTCTGCAGAGCTGCACCTGCTGCTTTTGCTCACTGGAGGTGCTGCTCTGGGCAGCTACCTCGCGCCTGCCTTATGCAAACGCCGGCACAAATGCCGGTGTGCCCTTACAGAGCACGCCTGTTTGCACGCACTGTTCCCGTGCACTGCCCTCCCGTGGCTTGGGAGCGCGGCTTCGTCGGGTGAGCTAAGAGAGCTCCTGAGGGCTTTCCCTCCAGATCCGCCTCAGCTGCGCTGTACCCACTGCCCCAGTTACCTTAGG
>NW_017729022.1:160668775-160687480 GCF_001723915.1 Gavialis gangeticus | reverse complement strand
TCTCCCCCCTTTATTTTCCAAAAACTAATACAAAAGCCCCCCCCCCCCCCCCACCAAGTCAGCTTAGGGAAATGTTGGGGGTTGGGAGGGGAGGAAGGGCAGATGGGTGCTGTGGCTCCGACATTGACCCTGAGCTAGGGCTCTTTCTCATGCCCCCCCCCAAACTTGCCCTCTCCAGCTTCTTCCCCTCTGCCCCCTTGCACCCTTTACTGTCAGGTGCAGCTCAGCTCAGGGTGAATTCCCTCCTGGGCCTGGGGTACATGGTAACTTTGTCCTCTGTCTGGACAGTTGGTATCACTGACACTGCTGCATGGCTTCTCCCTGGGCAGGCAGGAACAGTGACATTGCTGCATAGCCAGCAGAGCCTGCACTTGCACATGTTGTGCTCCTGGAGGGAACCAAGCCTGAATAGAATCTGGTAGTCAGGCAGGGGAGGGAGGGAAGCGGAAGAAACTGGGGAGTAGGGGGAAGGGACAGAGATTGAGGTGAGGGGGAGAGACTGTGTGGAGCAAGGGCTGTGGGGAATGCCAGTGGCAGTGAGGGGCGGGAAGTGTGCAAGGGGAAGAAGTGGGGGGGCAGAGTGCAAAGGGGCTACCTGATTTCTCAACCCCTCTCCCTCCAGCCATCTGACCACCCCCATCTACTGCATTTCCAGCTGTAGCAGCGTGGAACTGTATGGATTCAAGACAACCCTCCAGTCATTAGGTTCTATACCTGGAAAATTATAACACATTTATACATTTTCCATAGATAAATTCCAATTATTGGAGGCCATCTGATATTCAGGGTCAACTCAGAATTGAGTAAGTATGGTATTCTTTTATATTATTACGGTTCTTATGGAGCAATATATAGATTGACCCCTTGGCATTGGATTTTCCTCTTTAAGTAAGACTTATGGCCAGACCCTGCTCCTACCGGAGTTGATGGTAATTTAAGAAGGAGCCTGTGTTTTGCCCATGAATCTAGGAAATAGAGAAGTCAACAAAGGTGAATTCTATTGGTGGGCCACCACCTGGCTTTAAGGATTGGCAAATCTTCTAGACCAGTGTTTTTCAGATTGCATGCCATGGAGCCCTGGGGTTCCACAATAGGTCATTGGAGGCTCTGCAGAGTGATTGGAGGAGGCCAAGGGGCAGTGGACTGCTACACTGCTATTTCCTGGCCAGGTTGCCTGGCTCCACCTCTTAGGACAGGGGTAGAGTTTCCATAGCAGAAGAAGTGTTATTAAAGGATGCTGTGACTTTGGGAAGTTTAAAAACCACTCTTCTGTGCAGGTCCCAGCCTGTTGAATGTGAAGCCCTTCATGGAAGCTTCTTCAGGCAAGTGGCTGAAGTAAACTTCACAGCCACTTGTGTTCCAGTTCCCCTGACTCATTTTGGAGTATCCTGTCCTCTGGCCTTGCTCCACTTTTCCCAGGATACTACTGTGTAGGGTATCCCTCTCCCACACCTCCGAATCCTCGAACAGCCAAGTTTTATGTAGTAGAGAGTTTATCCAACCTGGTTTTATCCCTCAGACTTTCTTCTCCTCCAAGAAGGCAAAACATCGCCAGTTCCACTTTCATGTAAGACTCCATAAAACCTGAATAGGTTTCTCTCTTAACCTCTGTGCAAGTTAGTTTCCAGATCTATAAAATGGGTCTGATAATTGCCTACTTTGTACATGTGACGCTAAACTTGTGAAGTGCTTTGAGATTCTCAAGTGGAAGAAGACACTTCTGAGGGGCAAAGTGTTTATTACTGCAGGATAATGCATTTTAAAGAACTGCTTTGCATATAAATTTGATCTTGTCGACCTTTCCCAGTGGGAGTTGAGCAGGAGTGTGTGTGTGCATCTGTATAAGCACCCCACTATTTATCAATTTTTTAAAATGAAAATTCACTTGCAAGAAGCATGTAAAATTGTTTTATTATATCTGAAATGAAAGGCTGCCTATTTGATCATAACTTGTTTCTTTTCACTGAGGTTATAGCACAGTGTGCATCCAGTTAACACTTCAGGGAGAATTTCTAGAAAAAAGGTATTTTAGCCACTGTTTCAAAGAGAGTGGTACTGTGAGAGACCTACTTCTGAATTGCTGTCTTTTGTGACTGAGAAGAACGAGTTATGAGTTGTTTATGGGCTGTTTTGCTGAAGTGGTGCATAAATTGGGTGGTGCAAGTAGATCTTCTGATGGTCCCTTTTGGTCCAACAGTTATTACATGGTTGCATGCTGTTGTAGGGAATTGTACTCAGTGACCAGTGTGTACAATTTCTGTGCTCTGGAGAGAAGAGTACAGCAACAATGTTGTTTAGATTTTATGCCAAGCTAACCAATACTTTGTGCTGTGTGGGTTTTTAAGGTAATCCTAAATTAACATGTGCATTGTAAACTGTGAATTTCTGATCCTACTAAGGCTCATAGAAGTGTTTAATTTTACACTCTAAGTATAATTCCATTGAAATCTATTAAGAGTTGAAATCTGCATAAACTTAAGCACCTGCATAAGCATTTTATGGAATTGGGGTCCTATTTTATTGAATGGTCTATGAGACCATTAAGACACTTTAATATTAAATTTTGCTTCAACCATGTCACTCCACTTATTTTCTTTAATGAAGCATACACTGGCAGCAAAAATAGTTAGACTAAATTAAAGCCCTCAAAACAATCCTTTATTCCAAATTGCACAAAAAACTTAATTGCTGCTGCTGGTTTAGGCACAAAATAGACTATGCCACATGATTTATGTCACAAATGGCAACTAAATGGCAGTTTTGAACATCAAACTTCAAATAGCAATATGTAAAATACATGAAATTTATGAAAAATTCTGTAGGATAATTTCAATTAACAAACCCATTAGAGGACATTTTAATTTCCTCTAAGATCTCCTAGGAACAAAAAAATGACAAATTAACCACATAAATTATTCAAGGTGGATTTCTTTTCTTAGCTTTAGCTGTCACTTAATAGAACAAGCCTGGCAATTTGGACTGCAGGCTTGCATCTTCCTTTCAGTGGCAGAATAAATTGCATATCTAGATTAGTCTATGCATGAATGCTGTACCACATTATCAAAAACTAAGACAAACTGTCCCTAATCCTCAAAAGACTTGAACCCATTCAGACTAAACATTTTCAAATACTGAAGTTTAGTCCCCAAGAGCAGTACATTGAAAATGTGCTGCAGACCCCAAGCATTTAGAACATGGTGTACTCCTGCATAAAAGTATCATTATAAATCAAGTCTATTTAATACCCAAAATGATAGATGTATTCTCAGTTCAAACTCATATTGTCAGAACAAATATATTGACTTGGAGTGATACAAGGACTGGTGTGGAGGAAAATTACATACAAAGTAGAAGAAAAGGACTGGGCATTTTCAACGGCCATCAAATTAACACTACACATCATGGTAATTTAAAGGGATGTAAAGATATATGGAGAGCATTAATCTTCAGATTTTTATTTCTTTGTAATATGTGCAGCAAATGGTGAAGCAGTTGACACGTTTTAGATGAGGGTTTATGACTTATTTTAGTCAAATTCATATAGCACAATAATTATACAAAACAGTTTATAGAAATACAGAGCCAGAAATTGCGTGGGACAGGGAATATATGCAAAGTTTAATATTTTTATGGTAGTTGGGGGAGCTAGAGGAAGGGGAGTAACAGGAAAGAAGGCAGCTGTTTAAACTACCTTTTTGTATATTTGAGGTAGTTCTGTGGGCAGGTGAATGCAGTGTACGTATAGCTAAAATGGTAGGAAGATAGCCATTGAGCTTTTACAGATAGTGGTGGTATACATTTTTTTTAATCTTCAGGTTTCTTTTATCCCATTAATGTATCTTTTTCATGGCAGTGCTACTTTAATGCCACATTTCTTTCTTTGGAGACGTGCATACTATAGTCATCTACTTGAGTAGGGTGCATGTTAAAGTGTCTGAAGACAGAATTTAGCCAATCTTATTTTTTCATTTTCTGAATTTTTTTCAAGGTCTCTGACCAAATATTTTGTTAAACTTTTTATATCTTGCTGCCCTTTAAGCCAGGTGTGAATCTACTGTGCCTTCTTT
Source organism: Gavialis gangeticus (assembly GCF_001723915.1). Lineage (NCBI taxonomy): Eukaryota > Metazoa > Chordata > Crocodylia > Gavialidae > Gavialis > Gavialis gangeticus. The sequence goes on along the minus strand of NW_017729022.1, from coordinate 160,683,413 downwards.
AATTTAGGCTATTATTTCATCACAGTGTAACAGGTAAAAGATTGTCTGAAAATAACAAAATTGTTTCCCTGAAGAGTATTAGGTCTGTGCCACATGTTACACGTAACACATGATTAACCAGTTAATCAGCCTTAGGTTGTAACCTGACCACACATTAAAGAAGTTAATGGCATCATAAAATGAGGAATAAGCCACAAAGTTATTCCACAAGAATGTGTAATAACTTTGTGGCTGGTTCCTATCACACCATTAATTGAACGTGTATCTAGGTGCTGGCCCCCTTCCCCCCTGTGACTGGGAGCCCTGTCAACTGATGTGGTTCTCAGCCACAGGGGCCACCATGCTCTCCCACAGCTAGGAGCCCCGTTAGCTGATCTGGGCTTCCAGCTGCCAGAGCTCATAGGTGGCCCATGTGGCTGGGAGCCCCAGCAACTGCTACTTATTGCCAGGCTCCCCCTGCCCTTACAATAAGGCATGATGGGACCTGATGCTTGATCCTACAACTATGTCTCCTGCCATGCACATGTGGTGTGGTAGGAAGTACAAACATGTGGATTGCACATAAGATCCCATTGCGCCTTTACCTGCATGTCTGGCAGGGGCCTTAGAGGCAGCACAGTTTGCACACTATTTCCATTGTAAGGTCATGCAATGTTTCCTGTTTTTAGTAGCTTTTGATTGTGCCATACCGTTACCAATCAGTACTGAATATCTGCCTCAGGATGGCTCTTTTCAGTAAAAATTGTTCAGAATGTGGTTAGAGAAAAACAATTAGTTTTGGCCATGTTAAGAAAAAGAAGCCTCTTACGCATGTTTGTTTGAAATTTACCATTAAGCAGGGGGCTGGTGTTAGTATCAAGGATGACTCTTCTGTCATCCTTTGAAAATATGTTGAAATTTAGACAAATTATAAGCCTTTGGGGGTGGGGGGCAGAAATGCAATTTGCAGATGCTCAATAGAGAATGGTTAAAGTTAATTTGCTACATCCTGTGAAATTTCCATTTGTGTTACTCCAGGCTCCAGGGTAGGGCTACTGGAAATGAGCACAACTTTTCCCTGCAACATGGAAAAAATAGCTTGCAGTTGTGTAATTAAAAATTGGTTTAACGTTAGGGCTGTCGATTAATCTCAGTTAACGCACCCAATGAGTACATTAATTTGTTTTGGTGTTAATTTTTCCAATGTGTGTTAATTGCTGCTGGTGCTGGAGGAAAAGTAGCCCCTCCTCCTTTCTGGTGCATGCCTGCCTGTGCTGCTGGGGGAAAAATGGCCCCTCCTCCCTCACTGCTGCTGGGCCACACACACACACATAGCCAGCAAGCAGCCAGGCTGGGAGCAGACTCAGCAGCTGGATGCAGGTAAGTGTATGGGGGGGCAGGGGTTGGAGGGCCAGGGCTTGTGGACTGTCTAGGCTTTGTGTATGTGTGTAAGGGGGACAGGTGCCACACCTTCACAAATTCCAACCCCCCACACACACTTACCCCCAGCCATAAAAAGCACCTGCATAATTTTGAATTTTTCTGTGCATAATGAGAAGTGTTGCTTGCACATCCCAGCCATACAGAAAGACATGGGTCTCTCAAAATTAACAAATTCACCTGTTTTATAGTAGAGGAAATACTACAGGGGATAAAATGGGAACAGAGTATGATAAAGTGATGTTTATATGTATTGACAATGTTGATATTGTGCCATCTTTCCTTAATTGTTAGATAATAGACTAGTTTCTTCAGTGAAAATGTGTGTGTGTGTGTGTGTGTGTGTGTGTGTATATATATACATATATATATATGTTATCAGCAGTTACTGAGTAAAGTGTAGATGAAATAAAAGCTCTGTGTTTTGGGGTTTTTTTAAAATTGTATAATAGTTTTTCAAAGTACAGTTTCAAAATTGTCCTGGGTAAATGCCGTGACAAAGAAGGAAAGGAAAGGAACTCTAAGCAAGGGCAGTTTTTGTCTAATAACAGTGGAATAAGATAAGTTTGTTTAGCAATATCTAAAGATACATTTATGAAGAATACTATGCATCTTTATAAAAACATTCACAATTATTCATCGGCATTCATAGATGAAGCTACTGCCAATCAGAGTGAACACATGGCTATTGATTTATGAAAGAAGAGCCCTCAGGCAGGGCATCAGAAGTTTAAGGAGAGTTGATTATGGCTTAGACCATTATCTTGTGAGAGTAATGGTAACAGAGAGATTTTCTGTGATAAAGAAGTGAATGCTACAGATGAGCCAAAGATACAAGACGGAGTGTGTGAGGAATCTAGAGAAGGAAATACTTGGTATATAATAAGAACAGGTGTGAGGCTTTGGAATATTGTTGAAGTGTTTAGAGTGGAAAATTTGATGATCAGAGACTGCTTCCAGGAAGCAAGGCCAGAGTTTGGCTATTTTTTCAGATAAAAGGAAAAAAAGATAGTATTCTTGATTCCTTTCGCTAAAGGAAGAACAAGACGGGATGGCTTGATTAAGATCATAGGAAAGTGATTGAAGATTGACATGCAGCAAGCATTGTAAGCCTTCAGAACAGAAATCAGCCTCATGCTGAAGAATATGATACAATCAAAAGAAATGCTGATACAAGCAACAATACCTACATGGCTTCATGGACGAGAGAGAGTAAGACTGGTATTAATAAACTAAGAACATTTTACAAATGAATTGTTATAACAGGTAAAAATGAACAAATATCACAAAGGACAAAAACGGAATTCTTATTTACAAAGAATATAATTTCTAGAAAGAGTACTTTAATGAGCTCCTTCATGGTAGACTAAAAAGAGGAATGAGAAACAACAGTTTTTTTCAGATAGCTGAACTGTTTGTAGAAGAAAAAGTTTTGAAGGATTCAAATAGTACTTAGAATGAGAAGGCTGTAAGTGGCCTGTACCAACTTCTGATATACTAGTGTAACTGGCTATTGGAAAAGAGACAAGTTATGAAATAAAGGTGGAGATTTAGAGGAATGGCAAGAAAAATGGCATTTACAATCACTGAAGATAAAGCTAAATGCTATATTGTTAGTTGGGAAGATTTTGGACAAATTTACATGGATATCAAAAAATTAAGAGAGTTAAAATATTTGGGAGCTTTAATAACAGTAGTTTTGTATGGGAGAGAATTAAGACATGGATGTGGAGAAGGAATGACTATGTTTGTTTGACTATCTTTGTTTTCAGGGAGTTTTTAGATCCAAGCTGCTACTGAGGAGCACTAAATAATAGATGTATAAGACCCTTTAAAGCTTTATGTGTTAAGTGGCTGTGAGGTCTGGGTATTTATTAAGAGGAAAGAACTATAATGAAAATAAAATATTTGCTGACCAGTTTTGTAGGTCAGCAAAAGAGAGGGATGCATGGAGAAGATGATGTAACAAAGAATGTAGGGAAGTTTATAATGAACAAAGTATAATAAAATTAGTGAAATTCCAATAATTTAAATGGCCGAGGCATGTAGATACTGTGACAGACTAGCTAAATATCTCTTGGAACACACTTCTTACACAGCTTGACATCAGGGTCAACCAAGGAGAAGATGGAAGGATGATATTTGGGCAAGACCTAAAGAGATCTCAGCATGAATTACCAGCAATGAGAAAAGATGAGCTCGACAGCAAAGGACAGGCAAATGGTGAGACTGGATGAAGGCCTTTATGGAGTGAATAAGACAGATATCTAGCCTTTACTAAACAGACAGCCTTTGAAGCTGAGAAGAGCCTGGAAAATTGTGGGACCAGTCTTTACTCAAGGCTATATGCTATAAGTTATTTAAAATAATTACTAAATGTAGAGGCTACACTAAATGAAGTAGGGCTGTACCTGTCCTTGATATTAAAGAGAGAGGCCAACATTTTTCAGTATTGGATGCCTAAAATTAGGCACTTGAATTCAAATGTGCTAAATTTTAAAATACTCCCTGTTCCACTGAATCCATTGAGAGTTGTGGGTATTCTACATGTCTTGAAAATCAGACTGTGTTTGCTTAAATGCTTAAATTTTGGAGTTGGGTACTGGAAGTGCACTGGTATATCAATGCCATATCAGATTGGCACTGATAAAAGGAAAATTAACATTATCAGCTATCGGCTTTTTTTTTTGGCCAGTGTATCTGATAATGTACTGATAAATATAATGTGCTTTCTGGCCGGGGCCTCAGACGCTGCATGCATGCACACAGCTACAGTATACACGTGACTGGGAATGCAGCCGGGCAGCATGAAGAGCAGCACCCTGCAGGTAAGTCTGTGGAGGGGAATGGGCATGGGGGAGAGAAGGAACATGGGGGAGGCAGATTTGGCCCACACAGTGAAGGAGGGAGTGGGGCAGGGCCTGGGGGTGCTGCCCAGCCAGGGTGGTGAATGGGACCCAGGCCTGGGGCTGGGAGTGTGGGGGGTGGGACGGAGCAGCTCCCTGACCCTGCATGCAGCCCTGGGGGAGGCATGGTGGGCATGTGCCCCCCCCAGGTTTTTACATGGGGTGGGGGCAGATGCAGGCTGCTCACTGCAGGTTTGGGGCTCTCTGCCCTGCTGCCTTTGCCCCAGGAGCCACATGCTGGCCATGTGTCCCCTGCTTATCTGGCAGCAGTGGCAAGTTGTGCCTCAGCTGCTGGATAGGAAGGGGACATGAGGCCAGTGTGCAGCTTCTGGCAGAGAGCCTCAGGCCCACAGTGGGCAGACCTCATCCATCTTCACCCCACTCAGCTCTGGTTAAAAGTGTCCCCATGCTTAAAAATGGTGGCAGCAGTGCTTGAACACAAGCTCATTCAACAAGCTTTAGTTCAAGCATCTCTGCCATCATTTTTAAGCAGCAGGATGCTGATCCCCTGGATGAGCCACCTGCAGCTCTGTTCTGCTTCCTGCCCCAGTCCCAGGGTCCCATTCATTGCCCTGGCTGGGCAGCACCCCCAGGCCCTGCCCCACTCCCTCACTGTGGGGGCCTCAATCTACTCCCTCCTCCACCCCTTCCCTCCCCTTACCTGCAGGGCACTGCTCTCCAAGCTGCCTGGCATTATTCTTGTAAATCAGTTATCGTATCAGTATCAGCCAATATGCCTGGTGAATAATTAGCTATTGGTATTGGCCAAGAAAATCTTTATTGGCGCACCCTATTAGGTACTTAACTGCAAGCACTCATACTTGAGAATTTTCTTGCTAGTTTTCAAAATGAGCCTCCAGTGTGTTTAGAAAACATGCATTTATTCATATCAGTGAGAGTTTGGTAATGCAAATGAACTGCATTCTTAAATAGCTGTTTGTGCATTCAGCCAGGGATGGATCCAGAGAGGGGTACAGTGGTGTGGATGTACCTCTTTTGATTTCTGCTCCACTCAGCAGCTGTGCTGAGACAGCCTGATTGCCCAGCACAATATTGGACTGGGCTAGAGGGAGAGAGGTGGGAGAGAAGCGAGTTAGTGAAAGGGAAAGGGGGTGAGGGAACCAGGCGGAGAGATTTAGAGAGGATAAGGTAGCCATTCTCAAACCTCAGGGAGCCAGGACTGGGGAGGGGGATACCCTCCCAGCCCTCAGCCTGTAGTGGGGCCAGCACAGTGGCTGCCAGAGGGTGGAAGAAGATAAACATGCCACTTGCTCCTCCCCAACCACATGTAGCTGCCCTTTTCCACCCTCCAGCAGCCCCTGCATTGGCCTCTCTGAGTGGTGCACTCTCCTGTTGGTGGGCAGGTGGATATCCAGACATAAAGCTGTGCTTTTCAGCCTGGCTTTCCCCCTACTTCTTGCATGCTCCCAGGAACCGTGGGAGGGGCCATGGGGTCAGGTGGCTCTGAACCTGCCATGTGAGTCCCTGGAGGAACAGCTGTGGCAGTTTGCAACCCCTCTGCCTTCTCCCCTCCGAGTTGCGTGTTCTGTTACCCACCCTACCTGCCTTTCCAATCTCTTCAATGCTCCCCCTGCCACTCCTGCCAGCTGGGTGTCCCTGGACTCTGTCCATTTTGGCCCCAAAGCTGGAGGTCAGGGCAGGTAAATAAGGCCGTAAATTGCCCCATTGGTTCCCAGTCCCCAGCAGTGACCTGGAGCCATGTCCAGGTGCTGCACCAGGAACAAATGTGCATGGGTCCAGGCAGAGCCTGGGGGGAGCAACCTGAAGGGGTTCTACTTATATTACATTTTATGTTATAATATAGTCATCCAATTAATTAATGTCACATCCATTAATAATGCAATGATTATATTATAATATTCGTACTGTACTTATCATAGTTTTTTAAATGGAGTGGCACTAAATTCTGAAATCTTGTGGAGGGGTGCCTTGAGTCTAGAAAGGTTGATTGGAATAGATTAAGTGGGGAGTGGGGAGCCTGGAAGGGTCCAGGGCCAGTTCTGCTTCTGGGGAAAATATGATTTTTTCCCTTCCCTCCTTCCATCCATGTGGCCAATATGGCTGCCTGCTACTGTAAGGGAGCAAACTGTGTCAGCAGGGAATCTGATAAATAAGGTTGAAGTTGGTTCCTCATTCCCAGTTTCTTATTTGCAGTTTCCAGTTCCTTTTTCAAAGTTTTTCTTTCCAGATTTATAAATATGTTAGCAATAAATGGGACATGGTAAAGAGTTCCATATTTCATCAAAAGTGTATTTGCTAATAGAAATGCAATATTATATCAAATATCAAGATTACTATATTTACTAGAATATAAGATGACCCCCCCCCCCAATAATTAGATTCTATGCATGGAAAACATTATAAATTTGTTATACTTTTCCAGCTACAGAATCTAATTATTGGAGGTTTTCCTTGAATTGTCCTCTTCTCACTGCTAAAACATGGGAAAATAAATCTGGAGGGTCAGGTAGCCCCTTTTCCCTCTGTACCCTGCTCCCCTGCAACTTGTTTGCCCTGCAGCCCCTTTCCTCCTTCCTTATTGTCAGACCCTGCCCTACCTGAGCACATGGATGTGAGAAGCAAATTTGAAAACCCTTACCTTGAAATAAACATACCTGTAGTAACTTGCATATAGGGAAATTACTGCAGCAGGGATGGGCAATTACTTGGGTCCATGGGCCACATACACATTTTTGGAGATCTGTTGTGGGCTGGTCAGCACTCTGTCTCTGCAACAGCCCAGAGCCTGTGCAGCCTGTGGCTCCTCCCCACCACCACCACCACCAGTGCCCAGTAACAGCTAATCTCACAGCCCCAGCCCACCCTGCCCCTTCTCCAGACTTGCCCCAGCTAAAACAGACCAGCTCTGGACCAGCCAGGACCTATGTGCACAGCCCCAACCCTGGCCTTGGCCTGCCCTGCACCAGACCAGTCTGCCCATGATGAGCAGTGGTGGTGGCCAGGCAACGGAGAAAAGCAGCCACCTCCCTGTAACCATTGCTGGACCTTTTTTGCTGCAGCTGCCCAGAGCCTGCACCCAGGCTGTCCTGCAGCTTCTCTCTACTGCCACCACTGAGTAACTGGGCAGCCTGGAGGCAGCGCTGGTGGCAGCAGTGGAAGAGAACCACATGTTAGCTTGGGCTTGGGCTCTGGGAAGCTACAGCAAGAAGGGCCTAGAAGCGGCAAGGGGGAAGCAGCCACTTTTCCTTCCAGCTTTTGCCTGGCCTCCTCCACTGCCACTGTTGCTCATCGTGGGTTGGCCATTCTGGAGTGGGTGCAGGGTGAGCTGGGGTCAGGTCTCTGTGTATGGGTTCCGGCTGGTCCAGGTTTGGTCTGTTTTGCTCAGGGCATATCCAGAGAGAGCACAGCGTGAGCTGGGGCTGTGATTCTGGGTCCCTGCCAGTCTCCATGAGGCCTAGGCCAGGGGCAACAGTGGCAGCAGCGAGAAGGAATCAGTGCTTCCAGGGCTGCCTAGAACTGGAATCCAGCCATGGAGCCACCCCAGGCCTGCTGCATGCTTGGGGGGGTGGGGGAGGACACACTACAGGCCAGATGGCACTTAGGCCAGGTGGGACCGAGGGACCTGTCATGGGCCAGGTAAAGTCCATCCATGGGCTAGATCTGGCTTGCAGATTGTATTTTGCCCACCCCTGTGCTACAGGTACCCATAGACTTAGTTCACCTAGAACTGTGCAGTTTATGTCTTTTGAAACTGCTGCAAGTTTTAGCACAATTTCTCCATAAACACACTTTTAAGTATCACTTCTGTACCTATCTGTGTATAGTATAAAGTATGCAGGATATTAACCAAAGTCATAAGGTTCATCATTTTATCATATAATTCATTGAGCTGGGCCCCAGCAGACACAACAGCATTTCAAGCCTGGCGATTCCATAACTCGGCACTGCTCAGTATGTGTGTGTACTTCAGATACCCCCATAAAGAATCCATATGCTAATTAACCCTCCACTCATGACTAGAACTGGGTATTGTCACAAGTCCTGGCATCCTCCAAAAATGTATATGCAGACAGGGGCAACCTGGTCTTTTCCATTTAATGGGAGGTGGGGTTACAATAAGCAGGAATTCTGGTTAAACTGTTTAGGGCCCCATTCAGTGATGCTTTCCAGACATTTAAGGCTGGTTAAAAAACAGAACTTACTGGAAAATGGGGTCACCTGCCCCAGTTGTCTTTTCTGCCTAGTGCAGGTGGGCTGGACCTGGTGATCTTGCGAGGTCCCTTCCAGCCTTAAAATCTATGAATCTATGAAAGGTACAACTCAGCTGTGGGAGTGAAGAAGTAAAATGTATTCACTACAGTGGCTCACTATGACTTGAAATAGAGTGGCTGAATGCAGATGGGTTGCACTAGTCTTTGTGGTAGGCTTCCATCAGCACTGCGGCCTTTTTGCTAAATCAAGTATTTTTAGCACCAAGCAGAGGGTATCAGGACTGTCTCTGGTCCTCTCTGCTGGGCTGGGCCTGGCCTGGCCTGGCCTTGTATTGTAGTACCTCCAGGCCCTTTCACTCCTGGAGTACAACTGCCTGGCTTTTTTTAAGGGCCACAAAAAAAAAAGGGTTCCCACCAGCATGTTTGCCCTATATGGGCCATGTGTTTTTATAGTCATGCCCAGTGTTGGCTGCATTAAATCAACTTTATAGTTGGATTCCATTACTGAGTACATGCCACTTTTGGCAGCTGTTCAATGATAGACAGAAATGAGGTTTCCTTGCATGCAAATTTAAGATGAGGGGCTTTTTGCCCCATGTTGATTGGGGGAAAAACAGTCATCTTGTATTCAAGAAAATATGGTACCTCACATCAAGAAGATTGTGCTGAATAAGGAGCAGACTTGGGCTGAGATTATAGGGCAAAATCCACCTCAGGTTGCCCCAAACAACACATCTCTGCCGTTGGGGACTCTCCTGGAGCAGCCTGGGCAAGCCCTGCCTGACCTGAGTTTCTAGGCCTGTATGCTTTCTGTGCCTGCATGTTTTGTCCATTTCACTGAATTATCCTACTTGAGCTTGAATTGTACCTCTTTTTTGTATTTCTTATTCCTCTTTGACATGGCCAAGGGCATTAATAATCCAACCTCTTGATCTGTAGAATAAGTGGCTTTAAAATGCTGTATCATTGAGGCCATATTGACAGGTTGAAAGAATCCCTATCAACAATAACAGAAATTGGGTACCTGGCATTTGGTGTGGGACAACATAGCTCTATAAAGAGGTTGCCTACATCTTTTCTTAGATTTCCAACAGAAACATGTTCTGGTGTCACTTGTCTTTATCATTAGCTGTGATAGAGTATGATAGCTCAGTGGGCAAGGATGGAACAATCTGCATTATCAGTGTAAGCTGACTTACAAACAAATGGGATATAAATTGTTTGATTTCCATGAGAATAACAGGAAAAGGTGAAGTTTCACAAGAGATTGATTAATGCAACTTCACAATTCAGTAAGACAATTTTCTTTCATGTGCTTCCCTCTTATTTATTTCCAGGCAGCTTTGTTCTAACTATGCCACTGTAAAATGATTTTGTAGAACCTATATACTTTTTTGTGAGATGGTAGCGTTTCCTGACATGTTTGGAATTGGCAAGGGCTGCAGATGTAGCTTATGAATTCTATTGAAACAGTATGTGTTATTGTGTAAATTCATATAATTTGAGAGTCATTATTGTAAGCAAGATAATTTTTCCTAAATTATACAGCCCATGTGCTTGGACCTGTGATGGAAGGATTCACTGTAAAATATGTGAGACATATTCCTGTAGCTACCTTTCCCAGGTTCAGCTGGTTGGAATGAGCTGTTGGAATCTCAGCAGTGAAGGCTTATAGGATTTTTGCTTAATTAATTGCTGTGTCCATCAGCTAATCTGCCCACAAACATTTACCCCCACCTGTGAAACCCAGTTCTGAAGCAGTTGCGTTTTCCTGTAAACCCCAGAAAGGAAAAAAGTTTATAGACTCTCTCAACTGTTGTATTCTTCCCTGGACAAACTTACTTTCACAGAGGGTCTTCACTGACACATTCCCAAAGTGGCTGTTCAGTTTTGGATCAGTTTTAGGAGACCCGATTAAAAGAAGTTATAATTGACATTGCGAGATTCAGCATAACATGCATTTACTGCTTGACCAAGTCACGGTTTAACACTGGGATCCAAGAACTCCACACTTATAACTCTGCCTTCTGTCCAGACTCCCTCAATAAACTTGCCCAGTTTCTGTAAATATTCCTCTTCCATTTTCTCACCTGTAAAATGGGGTAATTCTTTTTACATATGATATCTGTCATAGGTATGTTATTGCTGTTTTTTCTTTGGACCAGGGTAAGAGTGTCAGATCTAAGGAAAATATCTTTACTGTTAGAACAGTGAGGCAGTGAAATAAGCTGCTCAGGGAAGCTGTGGAATCTCCTTGACTAGTGGTCTTCAAGAAGAGACTGGCTAAGCATTGCTCAGGAATGATTTAGGAGCAGCATTTGTACAGTCATACAGGGGGTTGGGCTAGATGATCCTTGATGACCCTTTCAGCCCTCTGATTCTATGAGAACTCCTCTGCCCTCTGTAGAGTTCAGCAGATGGCATTGTTCTTATAATCCATGGGGGAAAAAATTGGGCTTTGTTACTCTAGTTTTCATTTCAGCCAGATGGCCAAATACTATTAAAGAAAAATAGTGTTCATGACCCAGTACACAGGATGATGAAGCAAGCCACTACAGTGTATCACACTTTGACAGTAGAAGAATCACAGTTACTTACTATTATTACTTCTACTGCTGCTATTAGAATTGAAGGAAGGGAGCATAATGGAAAAAAATTGTCATAATTATTCAATATGTAATTGCACAAAATCAGTTTAAGACATTATAATCTGTGGAGTTTGTTAGAGGGTATTCAGAGTAAGAGTATGTAATTTAGACTTCACTACTTTAATTTATTTACCATCACTAGGGAACAAGCTCCTTTTGTAGGGTGTTGTACAGTTACTTAGTCTATTTAAGATCACAGGGCATGTGTAGATGAAACGGGCCCTAAATTGAAGTGATGGGTTTTAAAAAACACCACTTCAATTTAGGGCTGATTAAACCCCCGTGTCGTGCACCCACCCTGTTGACTTACCTGCCTCCAGTGGGGGGCTTCCCTCTGCGGCACTGGCAGCCTGCCCAGGCAGCACCTGCCTGCAGGCACCCAGCTCGGGCAGTCCTAGGGGGCATTGCAGCTGTGGAGGGAAGCATTGGGCCCCTGTGCAGCTCAGGTAGGCAGGCTCCAGAAGCAGTGTGGGGGAAAGATCAGGCTCGCTACTTTTCTTCGGCGAAGCCTGCTTTTCTGGGCTGCTGCCTGCAGGGCTTCCTGCAGACCTGCACAAAGCCTGGTGCTTCACTCCATGGCTGTCGGGTAGCAAACTAAAACTCCTCAAAGGAGTTTGTTTGCTGTGCCCCAAGTCATGTAAGGTACATTCATTCCAGCTGCTGTAGGAAATTCAGTGGCGTAATGCATATGCCACTGAGGCGTGCACACACTGACACCATTAAAGCAGTGCAAAAGCATTTAGCCCACTTCGAAGTGTTGTGCACACACACCCCTCATTTGTCTACATACAGCCACAGATGTTAAGGGGAAGAAATGTAGCTTGTCTTCAGAAGTTTTTGTTATTTAGAAAGTTATATCCTTAAGGAGATTAGCATCTCACTTAAAATATGGTACGTCCACAGAGAAAAATTTCCATATCAGAAGGACATTATATGCTCCATTTGCTTTGGGTGGAGAAATTCCTGCTGATTTAATTTTATCTAATTGCAGTGTGAAAGAATACAAACAGAATTGTTCTTTATAATGTTCTTTTGAAATTGCTTTAGTTGAGTCATTTAGCCATAAGCACATTATTCAGCTGTAGGCACTGTGGGGTAAATTCTGATCCCAGTGGGCCAGATTCACCTCATGCTTCAGTGAAGTACAACTTGAAGTGGCAGCTGTACTGAAGAAATGGCTTACCCTGAAGAAGGACAAATGCCAGATAGAGCAGTCTTTCCCAAGAGAATCCCTATGATCCAACTGGAGTTTCAACATAAGATTCTCCCTTCTTCAATGCCACATCTTACAATATCACATGGAAACTGCACCTTTAGCCTGACTTCACTCCCTGACCATCCCTACTCATTTGATATGCTGTACAGGTTGATTCTATTCTTGCTGATGAAGCAGTGCTGCCCTGTCCCACCAGCTGGGTTTCCCACCAGGCGTGTGGTGCTTCACTGTCAACAGCTAAATATGGAACAGTGACTTCAACTAAGTTGGCATTTTTTGCTGACAAAGCTTTGTAAGTTAAAGATTTGAAAACATCAACCGTCCAATCAACGTAGGTATGCCACATAAACCCTAAAGCCTGCAAAGTTGCTTATTCCATTCAGATTTAAGGCATTTGCAAAAGATCTCTCGTAGTGGTATAAGCTGCTTTTGTCTTGGAAGGCCAGGAGGTGGGGGTTCAACCTATACATCTATATTAGTGGTTCTCAACCTTTTTAGATTCAAGGCACCCCAGACAGAAGTGAGACACCCTTTGGATAATGCCAGCTCTTAGTTTTCACTCTTTAACTATAGATAATTTTGACTATAAAAATAATAGAGCAGTCTTTCTGTTGCAAATAACTGAGAAAGACCACAGCTATAGATTTCTATTTGAAATCTCTGGGCTTATTTTATGAATCATGTTTGTAAACAGTGCTAATGTTGTGTGGCACCTCATGGCACCCTTGAGAGGTACTCAAGGCAGTCACTGTGCCACAGCACCATGGCTGAGAATCACTGATCTAGATGCACAAACCTTTGTCAGAGTATGTAATGCTTTACTTTAGTTTATGCGGGGAAAACTGTGAACACATCCAGAGTTGTACTAAAAAACGCTTGTAAGAACAAAAAACAAGCAAGTCTTTTGATTAAACTTTTGGATAATATTTGACACCTTTTTCAAAATCATAGGGAAGTATTCACATTAAAAGTGCTTCAGGAGCCTGTCATTTTTAAAAGTGCTGTCTCACATCTCTACTTTATTCTTTCTCTGTTTGTGTTTTTGTTTCCTCCAAGGCTGGTGTTCTTGAATTAAAAATATTAAGCTGGTGTTGTCTTACTATCAAGAAATTGTGTGTGCTGAATTCCAGGATGTTAACAGGTTTGCTTTCACTTCCTAAAATAGTAATTAATTACAGCCATTCTATAAAGATAGCACTTTGTAGCCTGAAGAATGATTCACTTTGGAAAGTAGAATGGCTAATTAAAACCTGGCTTCATCTTTTGATGCTAGTATTGATCTTCATTTTTTGTAAGTGGGCTTATTCAGAAAAGCAGCCACTTTCAATCCTCCCTGCTTGCAGAATGCTAGTCTTGAAATGGGGAAGTCAGACTAACCTGTGGTTTCTATAATCATATGTTCAGTGAACTTAATTGAAGGAAAGATTTGAAGAGTCTGATATACTGAACCTACACGTGGGGTGCATCAGAGAAAAGAGTTCCATGTAAAATATCATTCATGTTTTAAAAAGGCACCTCAAAGAGGTTAGAGTGGGAAAAAGGGGGAAGAGGGGCTCATGGTTACATGACTTCTTTGGCTTTCTCCTCCTTTGATCAACCTTAGTGGGAATGGAAATGGGTCACATACCGGTGGGTTTTGTTTTTCTAATGAAGTAGCAGCTAAACAGAGCAGCCATTTCTTGAAAAACTTGCAAAATATCTAGAAATTGTACTGTGCATCAGTAGCAGAAGCCTCTGTGGATAAGTACAGATGTTCAGGGAGTTTAGAGAGGTTAGATTGCATTAAAAATGGATACCCGATCTACCTTTGTTTGTCCAGGTATGATTGACCTAGTTGGGGACTGAGATCCCTAGCTAGGTAAATCTAAGCGTGGACTGTACATAAGTTCAGGAAGTTTAGATCAGTGTATAGATGGCCACCTCGATCTAAGTTAACTGTAACACAGAGGTAGACTAACTTAGATTGGGTCCAGCAAGGCTGATATAACTGAACTTCTGTATAGTTCCCAGTGTGGTTCTGGCACTGTGAAAACACAGTTGCTGGCCTCAGTCTCGGGGCTGCACTTTTCCTACCGCCCCCACCCTGGAACCAGGGTATCTTTAGCCCCTGCCAACCCCTCTCCCCTCCCCCAGATGGCCAGCCTTCCCCCATGGACAAGCCAGTCCCTTCTCCCCCTCTCCCACCAAATCCACCATACCATAAGCTACTTCCAGTGCCGGAAGTCTATCTAAGTAAGCCAGGATAGATAGTAGGTT
>NW_017729022.1:160663348-160663775 GCF_001723915.1 Gavialis gangeticus | reverse complement strand
GGTATCTTTAGCCCCTGCCAACCCCTCTCCCCTCCCCCAGATGGCCAGCCTTCCCCCATGGACAAGCCAGTCCCTTCTCCCCCTCTCCCACCAAATCCACCATACCATAAGCTACTTCCAGTGCCGGAAGTCTATCTAAGTAAGCCAGGATAGAGAGTAGGTTCACTGGGGAGGGGTTATTCATCTGGGGATGGGGGGCTTTATGGGGCTAAAATTAATCTCTGGGGTAGGGGGGAGATAGAGAGACTTCCCATCCCTCCTACAGACCCCACTAGCCCCCCCGATCCCATCTAGACTTCCTGGACCCCACCAGCCCCCTACAGATCCTGTTTGCCCTCCCTGATCCTGCCAAATCCTCCTAGTCCCCACCAACCCCACCCCCAAGTAGACTCCCTCTACCCCTCAATCCCCTCAATTCCCCCACAGA
>NW_017729022.1:160662621-160663330 GCF_001723915.1 Gavialis gangeticus | reverse complement strand
GCCCCCCAATACCCCTGCAGACCCTGCTTGACCTCCAGATCCTCTAACTCCCCTGTGGACCCTGCTTGCCCCCCCGATGCTCCCAAATCCCCCTAACTCCCCCCCACCCTAATGTTGGATCAGGTGGCCATTTTTGACTCAATCTAATCTACCTCCAGCCTCCCTGAATGTCTGTACACTACCCTAAGTTGGTTTGAAGGTTTGTATGGACAACAGCTGTTTTGTCTGCCATTCCTGGTGGAGCATGAAATGTAGAATTTATTTGTCCCAAAAGTTCCCCTTCCTCACGTAGTTTAAAGTTAGAGCTGTACAAAATGTATTGATATTATAGTTTCACACCAACTGACAAATCACTCTTTGGAAAACCTGGAGAAAAAGGAGACCTATCGGAAACTCATGCCAGGTTCATGAATTTTATCCAATTCTTTGAATTTGAGCTTAAATTTTAACAGCTGAAATCAGTTAAGTTCTATAAGGTTTTTCATTTCATAAGATATTTATGCAACTCTCTCTAAAATACTACCGTTTCTGTGGGCATGTTGAGGCATCAGACTATTTATAGAAAAATCAAATGAACTTGTAGGGGTGCACTGATAGAGATTTTTTGGGCTGATACCAATCTGATTGCCAATATGCAGCTGGGCATCTTGGATAGCAGCATCCGGGTGGTAAGTCCATTGTGGGGAAAGGGCCAAGGGGGGAGGGAAGA
>NW_017729022.1:160657299-160657621 GCF_001723915.1 Gavialis gangeticus | reverse complement strand
GTTGATAGTCAAGAAGCTATCCTACCTTCTCATAAGGTCTAGACTAGGTGTGGGGGAGGTGCAGATCAGGGCCACTGCAGTGAGGGGGGGAGTGGGGCAGGGGCAGGGGCAGGTGTTGTACAGCTGGGGTAGGGCATGGGATGGAGCTGTGAGCAGCTTTTCCAGGGGTGATGACTCCTGCCACTGCACACACCCCGGGATGGCATGGGGAGTGTGTGCCCCCAGATCTGCACATGGGGCGAGGGTAGGCTGCTGCTGTGGGCTGAGGCCAGGGTGGTGTTGAGTTTTTCCTGGCAGGAGGGCGGGACTGTGCTTGGGGCAG
>NW_017729022.1:160651755-160657242 GCF_001723915.1 Gavialis gangeticus | reverse complement strand
GAGGGCGGGACTGTGCTTGGGGCAGGCAGCAGTAGCACTAGGAGCAGGGCTACAGGGGGGACTGTACCCACCCCAAAATTTGCCGTAGCCCCCCTCCCAGTGTTGCTGCCACCTGCTCCGAGCTCAGCCAGACCCAGCTCCCCCACCAGAAAGAACTTGGCACTGTCCCCTTGCCCTGTGAGCAGGGCTGGGGACACACAGTCCCCATACCCTCCCAGGGTGCATGCAGCAGCCTCCACTCTCTCCCTATGCCCCTCCAGACAAGCTGCTCGCAGCTCCATCCCATACCCTGCCCCACTCCCTCCCTCGCCGTGGGGATCCCCCATGCCCCTTCCCTCCCAACAGATGTACCAGCCAAGCCCAGCTGCTCTCTGCGCTGCTGGGCTGCACTCCTGGCCGCCTGCATGCTGTGCTGCAGCTACACTTATGCAAGGGACATTTATCTGCAATATTATCATCCACATCAGGCAAAAAAAGCCAGTTGCTGATACTGTAAATTTTCCTTATATCAATGCCGATTTGATATGGGACCAATGTATTGGTGCACCTCTAGTTAAAAGACCATTTTTTCCAAAGAAAAGCAAATTATAACTTTTGTCTAATTCTGTTTCCAAATCAGTGTATTTATTTTCAAGGAGATGGTAAAAATATCAGATAAATATATAAAACATTAGTAAAACAGCCATCAATTCTTTGTGAATTTTTGAACACTTCAAAATAATGATACTTCTACAAGTTTCAAAAGGAAGTTTTCCAATATTTTCATATATTTTTTTTTATTGATTTTTTTTTTTTGTTTATGTAAAAGTTTTAATGATTTTTTTAGGGGGAGGGTCAATTTTTTGTGTCTGTTTACATTTTTTCCTTTTTCTCCTCATTTTCATGTACCCCCTCCTTTTTCCTTTTTAACTGTTTTATTTTCTCTATTTTGCCAGTGTGAGCAAAAAGATAAAATAATCCAGGAAGGAAAAAAGGAAACGTTCAAAAAAAATTCCTTGAAAAGATATAAAATGTATTTTTTTAAATGGCATTGGAGGGTGGGAATGAAACACAAACAACTTTAATATGAAAACATTCATATTAAAGTTCATTGCTTGAGGGGAAATAACCATGTTCTAGTTTATATCATTGTTTAAATCTTAAGTAACTGCACTGTCTTTGATAGTGTCACTGTGGATTTGCATCAGTGTAATGGACATAAAAATGCAGGTCATAATATTTAACACTCTTCATGTGTCATATTTTTTAAATGCCATCAGAGGAATCATACACTCTGCCATTGTTTTGTAGACAAAACTGTTCATATTACCATCCTAGCTTTTTGGAGAAGTGGGTTTTTATCTGTGGTTTTGATCAATTCGGTATTGCAGGACTAATTTCTAGCAGTGCTGGGCACCACTAATGCTGGAAGTCAATACCTGAAAATCTGCATATGGACAAAGGCATGTGGGTACTTGTATGCCATATTGTGCATTTTCCTACCAGCTGTTACAAGAAGGCATCCTTGAATCTTTTTTTGATAAACCTTCCAGCTGAGGCCATGATCCAAAGCCCACTGACGTCAGTGGAAAGTTTCCCAGTGTGTTTGCAGTATGAGTCTGCAGTATGTTTTGATTTTTAAAAAATTGAGTATCAGCACAGCTCGTCTAGCTGCTGAGCAAGGTTTGCAGTCACTGGACTTTGTTTGGCCAAATGCAACTAGTTCTACAATTCCAATTGTGAGTCTGCAGCTGTTTGTACCGGCCATTCTACTCTCTTACAGACTTGCTTCTGATTTCTTGATACAATTACGTCTTGCTTATGCTCAAGTTTTGCCACTGTAACTACATCAGAATAATTGAAGTGACATTGCCCTCCAGTGTAGATACAGTTGTTCCATTACACACGTTCTTGTAAAGCAAAGTCATGCTGGCTGAACTGATGTAACTATGTGCGTGGCTCTTACTGGCATAGGGTATGTTGACGACAAAAATCATACCTCTCTGATAGCATAACTGTGTTGGTAAGAACTTTTAAAGGTACCACATGGATATAAGGCCTGACCCTGTGCATGATCCCTCCTAGTTGGATTATTCAGGTGAGAAATCAAGACTCAACAATAATATATTAACATTCAGAGGTGAAATTTAATTACAAGCCTTAATGCAGCTATGTATTTATGTTGGTAACTATTAAAGGAAACAACATATGGACAAAGTCTGTTGCTCCTTATGGGCAAATTTGCAGTGAAATTTGTTCTTTTTCTCACCATGAGGTAAGTGATGACACATATGAGAACTCTTTCTTAGAGTTAGAAATAAATACATGAATTATAATAGAAACCTCTAAAACAGAAACCTGTACTATTATGGTTTGTTATGTTGGGGCACTGCTGTTCAGCCAGTGCTATAGAAAAATTGTATACAATTTTCTCAGTCTTCCTTCCATAGAGGAAAGCTAACTAAAGAAACAGACTATATTGTAAGTCTGTGATACCAAATCTACAAGTCATACAGAAAATATTCTATTTTCTATGTTAAAGTGGTATAGAAAGTAAATGAAAAAAACGTCTTGAGAGGTTACTTGTCAGGGTCTCTGATCAACAGGCCTGGCTGGCGGTGCACTTGAGCTTGCTTTCACATCTGCCCCTGATCCATGCTTAACAGGACTGCCTCAGTTCTCTGGAGCTGGATTGGCTGCTGAAAGCATCACTAATGCCTTTATAGGCAAACCTGCAGCCTCAGGCTGCAGGCATGCCTTGACAGTCTCAGTGTGTTTTGGCAAGCCTCATGTTCACTGCTCCTTCTGATTGTCTTAGTTCCTGACTCGGCTTTGGCTCACCTTGGCTCTGATCTTGGAACTAGGCACCTGCTCTCTGACCCCTGGTCTCTGAGCTCATCTTGTTTCTTGGGTTCTGTCTCTTAGATTTTGCCTAGAACTTGGTCCCCAGGTTCTTGGCCCTCTGACCTAGACCCTGGCCCGATGCTCTGGTAATGTGTGCTCCTGCCTTGGTGACCCCCTGGTTGCTCCTAGGGGCCTGTCCATATGCACTGTAATACAATTATACAAATAAAACTTAATTGATTAGTTTTTAAGTACAAATTGCAAGCTTTATGGTTTGGTATATAGTGCATGTATAGAGCCTGCATACAATTTAAATTTATGTAGCATCTTTCATCTTGAAAGGTGTCAAAGTATTATATAATGATGGGCCAAAACCTTCAGCACCTTATCACTTGAAAAGTTGTCAGTGAGAGTTGTTTCCTCTTACCACTCCAAGTGCAGTCAGTTGATCATGAAAGGAAATGTGCACATGAAAATAAAGCTACATAAGCAAACCTTAGGAGTGTATAGAGCTGTTGTAAAAAGGTTAGAGCTAACACTGTGTTAACACAATGGAATAAAAATAAGTAGTTAGGAATACAAATATGTAAATCACTTTCTTGTAATTGTACTAAAGCCAACAGTTTTGGAAATTAAAACAAATAGTGTAAATATTTGAAACTGCAGGATGAATACAATTCATTTAATTGAAATTTGGCCAGACGGGTAGAGCTACAGTCCTGAATCTTTTGCACAGGGCCAGGATCTGCACTGCCCATAAGAGGCCAGCATCTAATTTTTTATTGCCATCTCCTCCAAAGACATCTCTAACAACTAAATTCCATTCACCCATTGCTGGCCATGTGCTGGATATTGATTTGGTACAGATTCAAGAAGGATACAACCTGCTCAGTCAACAGTGCCACATTTTGCAATAGTCTGGGCTTACCCGAGCTCTCCATTTAGTATAGCAGTTAAACACACAAGTGAATTGAAGCACATGGTTACGTCATTTGGCTCCAGTGGTATATAGAAATAAGTATTTAACTACATGCATAGTTAGTCTTATGAATATGTTTCTCAGGATCTGGATACAAGTGTTGATCAGGCTTGATCACGCATATCTGTGAGATCTGACAAAGATGGACACTGTTGTTGGTAGGTTCTGAGTCACTTTGAGCCAAGTTTAGAGAGGAAAAGACTGTCACTATACTATATGTGTGTATCCATTTCTGTTTCATCTACCCAGACAGAGTGTATTTTTTTGTTATATCTTGTGACTCCACAGCAAGGAGATTAGACTATCCCAGCAAAGAGAGTGCCAAACAGCTTATATGGTTGGTAATTATTGTTCTTAACAGGAACAAAAATTGAAAGGAAACCTAAAAAATTTAAAGCATAAGGAAGCATACAGTATGGCAACATTTAAAGAATTAGTATCATATATAGTGGCTAATGCACAATGCATCACATTTGTTTAAAGATTTGGAATACTCAGCTCACAATGTGTGCTTATTCTGAAAATGGAAAACTAGCTACCAGTTCTTTATGTGCATGCATGATCACAGCTCATCTGTCTGGATGCAGGTCTTATTTATATGAAAAATAGAAATTATAAAGGTATCCCTCTCCCTTGAGAGGGATGGGGGGTAGCATACACTTGGGACATGTTATCTACCGTTTCCTCTAATATTCCATTTTCTCTGACATGCCCTTTAATGTAGTTGTAAAGATATTTCACCATGCCTATTGCCTGGGAGTTAGACCAGGAGCAGATCTCTCAATCCAGTCAATTACCAGATACTTGTGTCATTATATGCTTAAAAAAATAAGATTTCTCCTTGTCTTTTTTTACTGAAGTAAGATGCACATTGAGATAAAAGCCACCTTGCCTTGGTAGGCAGCCCAGTAGGATAATACGGCTTTTGTTTCCCAGCGAACTAAAACAAGTCAAAGCCTTTTTCATTCAGACAAAATATGAATAAAATGAAAGTTTATTTTAGCATGCAGTTTTGTGAGAGCTGCAAGTTAAAGGGAAATTGTGTGCATGTCTGTCATCTCTATGAATCTTTTGTTGTGTTTTTCAGTTTTGTAAGTTAGAGTGAAACAGAGGTCATAGACTGCCGTGAGCATTCTTTTTTTATAGTATGTGTGGCGGGCCAGTAGGGGGCACTCTTGCGTTGAGCCACCCACCTCACTGCGCCCAACCACCTTCCAGGCTCCGAGCGCCTCCCTAGGGGCGCCTCACGTCTGGCTGTCCCCCTTCCTGGAGCACACTCGCTAGCCTGGGGGTAATGTAAGCTGCCACCACCCCGAGAAGGGACTCTCTCGGCCCTAATAGTCCTACAGGTACTTGACCCAGTACAGGCACTTGGGGCACTTCCCCAAGTCGGGGGCCAAAAAGTTTCCCATAGTCCGCAGACCTAAAGGGCCTCTTAGGCATAATTTAGACCCACCCCTCAATAAGTCTCCTATACCGGTCACAAAGGAGAACATTATTGATTACAGGGGTAGGGTGAAAATAGGGTACAAGATAGAGCAATGTCATAGGAATCCCATAGAGCAAAGCAGTCTGAGTTACTGCCAGCTATATATCTAACCAGATCTTGAGTAGCTTACTCACAGGCATCATCCAGAGGCTGTTGGAGATTCCCTCTAGAGGCAGGCCGTTCCTAGCTCATGAGT
>NW_017729022.1:160642326-160646755 GCF_001723915.1 Gavialis gangeticus | reverse complement strand
CATCCTAATCAAATTGTCACAGGGCAGAGATTTTGGGGAGAAACAAAGGTGGCTTCCTGCCACAGTATGAACATAAAGAATAGTTCCTAAAGAAAAAAAACCCTTGAGTTTTTAAAGAAATTGAATCCTTTTGCTTAAAATTCAGTATTCGCATTTCCTTTAGGGTCTCAGCAGTTCAAAATAATGAATTGGTACACATAGATGATCAGTAAACTTCACTATACAGGCAGTCTTCGACTTGCAACATTTTGAGTTACGTTTTGCACTTACACCGTCTATAAATTAACACTGTTTCAACTTTATGACATCAGTTTTGACTTAAAACGCTTAATCCAATGCGACAAGTTTGCTATGTCACTCATCTCCCTCGAGAACATCTGTCCAAACTTCCTTAGACACTTTAAGAAAGCAGACAAGACTCCAGAAAAACCTGCAGACAAGACTCCTGAGAAGACTTCAGCCAAGATCCTTTCAAAAAGTCCAACCAAGAACCTTTCAAAAAAAAGTCCAGCAAAGTCACTTCAAAGAAGTCCTTCCAAATCAATATGATTGCTATTTACAATATAAATACAATAATGTAGCGATATTACTCATCTATAATTGATCGAGTACAAAATTCTGGAGTATTTTTGGTGAAAATCGGGTACCAGGCCTTGGTTCAGGAACCAGTCCCCCATTTATAACATTGTTTGTTATGAAAATATTGGTTCCAAGTTACAACATTTCAACTTAAGACAGGATTGTCAAGAACCAATTGTGTTGTAAGTCCGAGGACTGCCTCCACTGTTGACGCAGCTGAAGAATACAGCATTTCTGCATTTCATTTTTGCCAGTACCAAAATTTGGAAAGACTTAAGCTGAAAATTAAGTTTTGGACATTCAGTTGTTTTTAAAAAGACTGGACAATTTTTTGGAATTAAATTAAAAGAACCTGCAATTTCATATTTTGTTACCTTATTTCAGCTTTTTGGATTAGTCCTAGTTAAAAACCTGGGATTTCTTTTTAAATTGAAATATTAGCATTATTGTGTATGAAGGTATTTGAGTAACTCATGATCATCATCATCGGCAATCCCTTGTGATCAAAGATGGTTGTCTTCCATTTTTGTCTTGTCTGTGGGTCAGAAGGTGACTGAGGCCTATTGGGGATCAACAGACTCTCTTGCAACTACCGCTGTTGACTAGCTACCTCATTCATAATTTCAATTCAACATCCATGAATACTTGCAGTTTAAGCATGTAAAATGTCAGAATGTGCATGCTTGGGTTTAAAAGCTGGCCACCCTGAAAAACCTTTTTGTGGGGGGAGGCTAAGCCCCATTAGCCCCGACCTTCCACTGCCAGTGACTGAGATCGCATGATCCCAGCAACGTGTTTGTCCAGTCTCTTCTTGAACACTTCCAAGGTTGGGGACTGCACTACCTCCTTGGGAAGTTTATTCCACATTCTGGTCACCCTTACCATAAAGAGGTTTTTCCTTACATCCAACCTGAAACCATCCTCTAACAATTTATGGCCATTGCTCCTTGTCTTCCCATGGGGTGCTCTAGTGAAAAGTTTTTCTTCCAGCTTCTGATATTCATCCCGTACATGCTTATAGATGGCCACCAAATCCCCCCTCAGTCTTCTCTTCCCCAGATCCCTTAACCTTTCCTCATAAGGTTTGTCCTCCAGGCCCTTAATCATTCTTATGGTTCTTCTCTGGACCCTTTCAAGATTCTCCATGTCTTTTCTTTAATTGCTGCACCCAGAACTGGGCTTTTTTTTTTTTCTTTTTTTCAGAACATAAAATGTATACCATTCCCCAGCCAGAGAAAGTCATACCAGAACTGGGCTGTGCTGTTTAAAAAATTACACCAAATACATGTTTCTTTAAACAAAGGATTAGTCTCTGCCAGTGGTTCTTAACATTCTTTTTTAGCCTCAAGACTCCTCTATAACGTTCCTGAATTTCACAGCCCCTTGGTTGAAAACCACTGAGATCTAAATGCAGAAAAGATATTGGGGTGGGCCTTGAGGCTAAAAAAGTTGAGAATCACTGATGTAGCTTCTGCCACCTCAGAGTGCCTGGGGCAGGACTTCACCTTTTGCTGCTCTGCTCCTTCATCTCTCTGCCCCCTGCAGACCTCTGGTCTGCACCCCTGGGAGCAAGGGCAGCCCCTACTACTGAGGCTGCTTCTGCAGGGTCTCGCACACTGATGACCACCCCCATGGCCCAGCCTGCCACTCTCAGGAGTGTGGGAAGAGTGGAGTGGACAAGGTAGACTGCAAGGCATGGCTCTGTCTGCATCTGCCCACCTGCTTGCAACACTGTGCTGCCAAGAGCATTGCAGGGTGGGGGGCAAGATGAGGACTTTTTGCACCTCTGGGGTTGGGGAAGAATAGGGAAAGCAGCAAATAGCAATGGCAAAGGAGGTACAAATGGAGTCTGGGTCAGCTGTTGTGACCTGTGTTATGTTACATTATGTGCTATGTTCATGTTCCTCCCAGAGAGTTTGAGCTTTTCGTCTGCATCAAGTGTAAGCTAGTGTTTGCCCTAGAGGAGAAGATCCACAGGTCGGAAGCACAGGTATCCATGTTGCATTGCATCCAGAACCAGGAAGATTACTTGGACAAGAATTACAAGAAGCTGGTACTGGAGGGGCTAAAGGGCAATGAGGAGAAGTGGCAGCATGTGATTACTCGAAGGAGGAGGACCCCCAGAATTGAAGAGGAGTGGACTGAAGTCAGCAACTGCTTTCAAGCACTCTCTGGTAGAACTGCTGAGGAAGAGGTGGAGGAGAAGACATCTGCAGGCATGAGGCAGAGGAGGCAGCAGGAAGGAGGAGAGCAGGAAGTACAAGGCTCAAAGCAGAGGGGCTCAAGGACTAATGCACCAAGAAGAGAAGAGTGGTGGTGGTTGGTGGCTCCCTTCTGCAGGGGACAGAGGCACCAATTTGTTGTCCAGATTTGGGGACCTATGAGGTGTGCTGCCTGCTTAAAGTATAAATTCAGGATGTCACAGAGGGCTTGCCAAAGCTCATTCATCCTTTGGACCACTGCCCCTTCCTGCCTGTCCATGTAGGCACCAGTGATACTTCCAAGAATGACGCTGACCAGGTCAGAGGTGACTATCAGGCTCTTGGCAGGAGGATTAAGGAAGGAGCTTGGAGCATAATTGGTGTTTTCATTGATTCTTCCTGTGGAAGGCAGGGGTCCAGGCAGAGACCATCATATCTTGGAAATGAATGCATGGATGACAGTGTCAACTTGAAGGCTTTGGCTTTTTGGCAACAAGTGGATGTTCATGAGAGGAGGGCTGCTATCAAGAGCTGGGATCCATTTGAGGAGAACAGGAAAGAGCATCTTTGGGTGTCATAAGCCCTAGTAAGGACGGCTTTAAACTAGGGGTGTAGACAGAAGTGACAATTTTCACCTTATCTGGCCCCAGAAAGCAATCTACAGCCACGACCAAACACAAGTGCATAGCTGCAGACCACTTTAAAAGGGCCCAATCCTGCAACAATCTGAACCCTCATTGCAAGAGGGCTCAGATGAAGGCACTCCAAAACAGAGTGCCTTAATTAATTTCTGCCTGCATATGCCAACAACAGGGCTCAGCTGAGGCAGCCCAGCCCTTCTCCCTGCACTGTTTTCAGAATGGAAAGGGGGAAGGGGAGGGAGTTCATTTTGGGGGTTCATGGCTGGTGGTGGTGGTGGTGGGGGAGTTCCAATCCACCTGCCCTCCCACTCCAGCAAAGCTAGGGAACTCCCAGAACAAATGCCCACCCCTGCCTTCCCCCCCTCCCATCCAGACACAATACTGGAGCTGTGACAGGAGGGTCCAGGGGAGGGAGAGGGGAGTTGGACCTAGGGGAGAGATGCAGCCTCTCCCTGGATCAGCTCCATATTAGAGCTCAATATCCCACCATCCCAGCTAACATCTGTTGGCTCAGGAGGATCAGTCTAACTCATGGCGCTTTCTGCAAAGCTCCATGAGTGGGAGCGGGGAGCTGCATTTCTGTGTGCACTACTGTTGCTTCTGTGAGGAGGCTAGTCCAAAATCTCACTTCTCTGATGGTCAGAAACCTTCTCATTACCAGCCTAAACACATTCACAGGGTGTTAAACCCCCAAAAGATTGAACTTTTGAATAACAGTTGTCAAATTGGATTCTGGCTTCAGCTGGTGTAAAAGCTTGAGCCAGCACCATTGACTTTGGCACACATGTTTTATTTGACCTGCCTTGAAAATGTGACCCAGAGTCCACTGAAGTCAATGGAAAGGCTCATATTGATTACATGGGCTTTGGAGTAAGCCTTAAGATGTCCTTGGCCTGTTACATATTTAGACCATCATAATAGGGACAAGTAAAAAAGATGCCCTAGATCAGGGGTATGCAAGACATCTTGGAGCGGCAGGGATTGTACATGGGAGAAATTGTGTAATGG
>NW_017729022.1:160628593-160637326 GCF_001723915.1 Gavialis gangeticus | reverse complement strand
GGGCTGGGTTTGTACATGGGAGAAATTGTGTAATGGTGGATTTAATTTTTGTTATAATAATAATTGGCATTTAAGGGGTTAAAATATGAAATGTGTGCTGGGAGGGGTACATGGGCAGCTGGTAAATCTGGAAGGGGGTATGCAATAAGAAAAAGTTTAGGAACCTCTCCTCTAGATCAGTGTCCTTGTACTTTTTGGTATTGTAAGTGCATATATAGATTTGCAATATGTCTCCTAGATACAGTATACCTGCTTGGGTCTGAATAGCTTTTACTTGTGTTATTCAAAAAACATATTTGTCTCTTATTAGCACATCAGGGAAATGTAGCTATGGATGGTGAGCTCAATTCTATTTTCCCTTGCACAATAGCTATAAAATAATCAGCTGAGTACCAATGTCAGAGTCTTCATCACCCAATGCTACTTTGAAGAGGCAGAAAGAACACAGCTTGACTTCTGTAGCTCAGACTGAGTGCAGGACTAGCAGTTGAGGAAATCATATTTTGACTTGTAAACAGCAGACTTGGTATAGGCTCACTGGAAATGAATACACATGGAACAACTGCCCTTCCCAGTGCCTATTTTCTGGAGTCACCTTTTCAGAGTGTAAATGCTCTTTCAAAACCAAAATCACATGGTTTTTCATGGAGTAGTGAGCAGTGAGTGAAAGAAGGCTCCAGTCCACAACCCCAGGAGGAGAACAGATGATTGATGGTAAAAGCTTAGATAATCTCTTTTAAGTATGATTGAAGAATAATGTTCCTAACATATATCTTGAATGCAGCGGGAGACAGGACAGAAAAAAACAATGTACTGGCAAGCAGTCTCCTAATTTTCTCTAGCTTTTCTCTCATAGGAGTTGAGCTGCTGTGAGGTTTTTAGATGAGAGAAGTTTTTTCTCTGCATTCCCCTCTGCCTTCCTTGTACTTTAGCTAGGAGCTATCTGAACAGTTTCCTTTTCTTTCTCTTTCCTTACCTTGGATTTCTTTCAATTGTAGATAGAAAGGTAAAAGACTCACCCTGTAGTCATACCTGTTTTTTCTGGGAGATTGACCAACTTGCTTTATTGAGAAAATAAGAATGGAGAGAGATGTGCATGTTGAAATGGTTGTGTATAAAAAAGTAATCGTTTCAATCAACCTATAGGTGTCTGAAGACTCTGCTGTCTCCTTTTGATTATGCCAATTTTGTTTTTCCCCAGTAAATATGTCATTAAAACAATCATTCCTCTGCATTGTTTGGAACCTCATGGTTCTGGGTAGACATGGGGTTTTTGGACATTTCACAGAAGGAACATTTTTAAAAAAATGCACCCTTGCCAGCAATACAGAGATGTGGAGCTTGCTTAAGTAATTCCTTGAAAATAAAACAGTAGCATTTGAGAGAGGTTGGACAGAGTCAATGGCTGGTGTTTAATTGGCTTAATTCCCTTGACATCAAGGAAGCTGCCAATCAACACCAGCTGAAGGTCTAAACCAATGACTGCAGCCAGGGTGCCTAGAGATTCTTTCAGTGGTGCCACACCATACAATGTTAACACTGTTCATTGTGTAAACACAATTTACAAGATCAACCCAGATATTTCAAATAGGAATCCAAAGTGTCAAAAACAGTCTGGCCTGCTGTGGTCTTTCTGAGTTCTTTATAACAAAAGAATTGCTCTAGTATTTTAGTTGGTCAAAAAACAAGTGGAAACAAAGCTGGAATTTTTCAAGGAGTACCTTGAGTCTAAAAGTTTGAGAACAGTCATATAGACAATTGTATATTCCATTATAATAACAATTTTTACCCCTTATATGTGGTTATGCTTATAACCATTGATTAATCCTCATGTTTCTTTGAGCTAGGAAAATAAGTATTTTTAGCTTAATTTTACAAATAAGCAATTTGTCTGGGGGCACCTTGCTAAGGGCCAAGGAAATGTTTAGAAATATGTAATTAAACTTCAGGTGTTCTTCACAGTCTTCTGCACAGTCTGACAATCTTCTCCATACTTGATAAGATCACGTGGCATTATTTTGGAACAGTTGTCCAGCTAGTTGTATCACAAATGATTGATTCAGGGATATTTATGGCTAGCCAGGGCCAATGTGTAAGGGTTGCACTGGGGTGCATGTGCACCCCCCTGAGAGCGCCGGTGCACCCCCTGCCAGGCCACGCCCCCTGTTTAGCCAGCAGACAGGGGTGCAGGTGGGAGCACCAGTGCCCTCCCCGTGAGTGCCGGCCAAGGAGCTTGTGGGTCTTGAGGCCATTTTTAATCACTAACTCAATCTAAACAGCATATGTTTAACCAGACAAAAAATCTATACATGATGAGCACAATTTTATTTTTTTTAAAAAGGGGTGTGTGCTGCGCAGGGTATTTAGTTCTTCTGCTATATTCCTTATTATTAGAATTCAAAATCATGCAAACAATTTGATTACATTAACAATAGCAGGCAGCACAAAAGTTCTATTTTAAAAGTATTCTCTGAGTATATGCATGGTCCTCTTTAAGGGCAATAGGAAGTAGGGAAAGAGGGCAAAATAGGGCAAAATAGGTGCCATGGTACATATATTAATATAAGTAATATTAACCCTGGCAAAAAGAATAGGTGAAGCTGAAGGTGACAAAGATGGATTTAATATATGTGAATGCTTGAAAAAGAGCTGCTGTTCCTCCACAGGGACAAAATTAGCTTATATTTTAAAAAGTATTATACGTGGGTTTTGCAGAAGAGTGTAACATACCTTATAAGGTATAGTTTATCATAGCTATGGTATAGCTATGGTATAATATACCAGAAGGGCAATGTCACCCTACTTAAGGGGAAAGCAGTTATAGCCTAGTGGAAAAGATTATATGTCAGCAGAAGGCAAGCTTGTGGAATTGTACAGACGTTTTCCTTTGACGTAGCAGTTTACTTGACCTCTTGCTCCCCCTTTGACTGAATATTTTAAAACAACTGTTTAGGGGAGGAGCTCTAAACAGCCCACCTGAAGCCAGCAAGTTAAATAAAGGTCTTGACATTTTTTTATCTTAAGAATTGCTGCTGCAACTTACATTTTTATTTTTAAGCTTTATGTAGCCATGGGCAAGGCTGAGGGGAGGGGCTTTGGACTGTCCTTTCCACAGCTGTCCACCTATTGTGAGATGACTTAAACAATTCTGGTACCTGTGCTCTTGGTGGCATCTAGCACTAACCGCTTCCCTTGTGTCCTCCCCACCCCCAAATATAAGGGTCAAACTCTGTGGAAGATTATGGAAAATTGTATGTTTTATACTACTCTATTTACTCACGTACCACACACACCTCCCCCCCAAAAAATCAGCCCTCCAAAACTGGAGTGCATGTCTTAAGCAGGAAAGCTGATTTTCTTCAAGCATGCAATGGGTGCATAAAAAGCTGTATGGCTCCTGGGGCTATCCTCCTTTCCCAGCCTGAAAGGGAAGTGCAGGATGTACCTCACAGTTAGTCCTAACCTGTTTACAGTTTCTGCTGAATTAGCAATAGCTTTTGGCTGAGCTGCTGCCAATTTGGCAGTGGCTATGAAAGGGCTAAAAGCAGCTTTTGCTTGACCAGTCAAAGTTCAGCCATGCACTCACAATTCAGCCATGACTCTGAAAGAAATTTTTCCTTCATTTTGCTTTCCCAAAACAAAGTGCATGTCTTACTTCGGGGACCATTGTATGTGAGAAAATATGGTATCTCAGGAATGGTTTTTCCCACCCATGCTCCAGTATAGGTAATAGCCATTATGAATGCAATATTAAGATATAATAGCATTTTTCATTATGGGATCACACTGTATATAGTATTGGCGTACTTTCAAAGATCACTGTATTGACATAGTAATTGGCAATTATAGGTAACATAAAAATCACAAGTCTATTATAAAAAGAAAGAATAACACAACTGTTATACAAAGAAAGAGAATGACACTTCCTCTTTTCTTTTTTTAAATCTCTTTGAAAGGCATCAAATAACTATGCTTTCCTTGAGCCTAACTTGCTTCTCTTGGTCTTAAAGAAAGTTACCTGAAGATTGCCACCTGATATTTTGATTGTGGTATTATTTTGGTTATTTTTTTCCCTGAATTCTCATAATAAGAAGCATTAGAGAGTGATCAAAATGGGAAGTACTAGTAAAAATGATGAGTGGTTGATAGTTGGAGGATGGAAGATGAATTACTGGTATACTGGCTTGAAGCAAGTCAATGATAGGCCTATTGTACTTTTTCATGTCTTTTTTTCAGTCTTTCCTATAAGCTTCTATGATGCTTTTGTTTTTTTGTTTTTTTTGTTTTTTGTTTTGTTTGTTCCAGGCAAAGGAGATGTTTTTGGTGATGTGTTTTGGAAAGAAGCTACCCTTGCCCAGTCCTGTGCTAATGTAAGGGCTTTGACGTACTGTGATCTTCATGTGATTAAAAGGGATGCCTTACAGAAAGTGCTGGAGTTCTATACAGCTTTTTCACACTCCTTCTCCAGGAACCTCATTTTAACCTACAACTTGAGAAAAAGGGTAAGGAGTTTCCTTTTTTAAAAAATATGTTATTTGAATAATCACTATGGTGGATTGTCTCAAACGTAAAGCTTATTGCTCTTAAGTTTTGGCATTTCTCTTGGCCTTTCATAAAATGTGTGCTTGTGGGATGATTAGATGCTAGAATAGTTGCTAAAGTAGAAAAGATGGAGCTGTAAGAGTAGGAATATATTCAGGTGCTAATTGTGCAGTGAGTAAGACTGTATATGCCAATAGTCTTTTGTTTAAATTCTGTTTTAGTTCTAGGAATTTTAAGAAGTGATCTTAGAGCAGATATGTTTTAATATGCTTTCAAGCTGCTGTGTGGTTGTAATCAGTTGCTCATTGTTTGTTCTTGCACTCCTGATAAACAGCAGTAGTGGATTTCTGCTGCTTTAGTGTGGTAACGCAGTTAGAAAGTTGAGGCATTATTTCATTAGTTAAAAGAAAGAGCAGAAAGCGTGAAATCTGATGTGTGAAGAAAAGCCTTAACAAGTGTGCAATTGCAATAACAATGTAATATGAGCGTAGCTGATTTTATCAGAAGCTGTTTCTTTTAAGCATATCTATATCTTCATATTACTTTACTGACCTAATTAACTTATTTGCATTTTTTTTACATGATCTGGCTTTATTCTTTATTCTTCTCATGTATTTTAAATCTAAGGCATGCTAAATTGAATGCAAACCATCATAGCTCAGCATACCATTTTTAATTCCCTGTGTGGTCTATAGTGAGCCACCACTATAGAATTTTATTAAGATGGTTAGCAAATGTAGTTCAGTTAATATGATTCCAGGATGCAGTGTAGAAGATAAAATAATAATAAATAATAAAAATAATAAAGAGTAATTGAAGTGAAATGGTGCTGTGATATTTCCAAATATAATATTTTAATATGAAAGATGCCCATAATTACTTAACATATATTTTTGAGAGATCTTTATTCCTAAGAAATTCTCCATGGTAACTTTCAGGTGAGACAAAACTTCTTGCTAATTATAACTGAATAAATAGTGAAATTCTTTTAAGCCATGAGACCTTTTTTTTGGTAAAATAATGCGAAAAAGAGAATAAACCTTAATCCTTTTTAGCTAATTCTTGGCACAGTGCTCCCTTGGTATGATAAAATTACAAAAGTTTTATAATATTGAATGATGTTGTAGCTGTGATAGTCTAGGAGGTATGTGAGAAGGAAGAATTTTATGGGTGATCCTTTAATTGGAGCAACTGCATGGCTAGTATAGACTTAGGCAAGCTTTCAAATGCAGTGCATTCTTCTTCAAGTCTGAGGAAAAAGCAGGCACAGCAAAGACTAAAAACAGCAGCAAGGTTGTTAAATTGGAGAAGAGAGAAATTCCCAGGAATAGCTAGCAAATGAGAAAATATAGATTCATTAGTGGAAGACTAAGACCTTTAAAAGGGAAGAGGGTCATTATCATCTGTGGTGCGAAGAAAGATTAAGAGTAGTCGGGCCAATTATAGTGAGCCGCGAACTCACTTTCTGACTTCACTATCCTTGCAACACCTTCAAAAGGTGAGCCTGGGAACAAAAATTCATAAGCTGGCTGGACACTAAGAATCAAAGATTGAACACAGATGTTGACTTCATGGCTCGCTATAATTGCCCTGGCTTCTACTACTCTTTTGTTTTAGTCCTTGCCATGCAAAACTTTTATAAGATTTTAATCCATCCACACTCTTCACATACATCAATCAATTTTGCTCCTTAGTTATATTATCGTATAGGTAAGTATCACTCCCATCTTTGGCACAAAATCAAAGTAACAAGTACAAATTACTTTTACAAGCTGGTATGTTCCCAGGGAAGTACATTCTACTCATTTTCCTGGGAAATCCTTGCCCTTCAAAATGTATTTAATTGATTGGCACTGAGTTCTTGCAGCAGAAACACTATAATAATGTAAGGAAATTTAAGGCTGCAGGAAAGTTAACACCTGTTGTTATAAAATTACAAATAAGATAGCCTGTATATGATAGACCCCTAACAACTGTGGCTTTTATATTTGAGAGAAATAAAACCTGCTTGGTATGTGAAGGCTGTTTGAAGAATCAATATAATTGACTCTGTATGATAAAATTGGGAGTAATTATTGTGGTTTAGAAATAATGTGGTAATTGAGGAAAAGTTGTATTGGAATGATTTTACATCAGCAAGGTAAGAAATTAAATGCAGGCAGTATCTATATGGTAAACTTAGCATACCCAGGAGTGGCACCCGTCTAAATTGTACTGCCTTCTAAACAGTACTGTGGGCAGGCAAATTAAGTTGGGGGGGAGCTGTCATTTAGCAGTGCTGATTTGCCTGCTTGAAGTACTATGCAGGTACTACATTGCTTCTGGTTTAGGAGTCAGCCATCCCCGAGACATGCAGTCTGTTTACTGCCTGGATTCAGGGAAAGAGGCACAGAAAAATACCTCTGGCACCACATGGTACGTCTGTGGCAGAGCCAGGTTTTCTGAGATGAGCTGCCTGATCTAAAAGCCTGTTCCAGTTTTAGAATCAGATGGCTGGGCCAAATTTAAGAGTCCCTCCATTGGCTTCGGCAGGTTCTGGATTCCCAGACGTATGGCAGCCTTACAAAGCCATATTTCATCCCAGAATTGTCATTTCTTTCCTGTCAAGTTCTTCCACAAAGCATTTATGGCAAAAATCCATTCTTGTGATAGTAATTTCCATTAAATCATTGAGATAATTGGATTTTAATTGGGTTGCAGCCAGTGGGAAAATGATGCTGATTGATGGCAAAAGTCAGATTCAAATCATTCTATGTTTGCAGACTGTGCTCTTATTTATTTATTTTACTTGAAAGAAAGCTGATTGCAATCAGTATAGCAATCCTCAATAACATAAAAAATCTATACTTCTGGGATTTCCTAGAAGGTGCAAGACTTGGAGATTGTGCATTGAGTCCATCAAAATGTGACTTCTGAGAAGTAAGACTTTGGAACATTTGTTTTCTCAGGCAGTCCATAAATTACTGTGAAATCATCCTATGCTAAATACTCGCAAGCCCAATTTATACAGGAAATAGCTTATTAGTTTGTGGCATCTAATGCTGCTGTATGGCTTTTTCTGAAAAGAAATCAGAGCCAGAAAATGGAATCATGTATGCATTATTCTTGCAAAATCCTCCAAAATATAAACTAAACAAATACTAAATAAATATAGTACTAGTTTATATTCCAGTATAATTTTCACTCTGAGGATCTCAAAATATTCAACTGGTTGAAGAGTAACAAGCTTTGCTGGAGTGACCCACACGGCACTGGCTCTATTCTGTGTGCATATGCCTCTAACATAAATGCTGTCTCTATCTCTCTTCCCTGCACTGTCCCCCCCCATTACCTTTCTGTGGAAATACTACTGTGTGGCCCAGCTCCTTTAGGCTACCAGGACAAGGGGTGATCTCAGACTTCCCAGTAGCTTAAGCATGCCATCCTTCAAAGTTGTAACCTTTTGTACACTATGGCCATGTCCATATATGCAGGCATGCATACTTAGAGCAGCTCAAGTAGCAGCAGCATAAATTTGTGCCAGAGATTTGTGACTCAGCACATGTGCCTGAACATGCACTTTGGTATAGGGCAAATTGTGCCAGTTGGGGCAAACTGACCCTGCCCAGCTCCTTCTGGATCTTCAGTCAGGGGGAGCTGAAGGCTGGCGTCCGCATCTGCGTGGAGGTGTGTGTGTGGGGGGAAGCTTGTGGAGAGGATATGGAGTTTGTGGGGGGCGGGTTGTGGATGTGGGAGGTTTGAGGGGGGGCTGCCATGTGCCTGCCTCCCACCCCCCTACAGTGCACAGTCCCTGGTGCTGGCAGCAGCAGCCAGCTGGGCCATCGGGGTGCTCATGGCCCACTGAAGGCACAGCCCCACAGTGGCACGGCACTGCCTGAGACCTGGGGGTTGCACATGGCGAATGGAGCTAGCCCGGCCTTCTGGCACACACCTTTGCACACAATTAGAATGGCTCCTGCCACCACCTGTGGCTTCTGGCACTGCATGCAGGAGCCACACACCATCAGGCCAGGAATGTGGAAACCTGGCCCAGCCTGATGGTGTGCAGCTCCCGAGTGCAGTGCCAGGAGCCCCGGGTGGCAGCAGAAGACGACATGGTCCTGTTCAAAGGTGCATGCCAGTGGGCCAGGTTGACTCTGTTCATTATGTGCAGGCCCCAGGTCTTAGGCAGTGCTATGTCACTGCGGGGCT
>NW_017729022.1:160628086-160628487 GCF_001723915.1 Gavialis gangeticus | reverse complement strand
CTTCACACACCCAGAAACCCCACACCCACCAGAATCCCCTTAGGCCCTGCACCTCTATGTCCATACTTATCAGGGGACAAGCCACTGCTGCCGGCCTTGTCCCATTTCTATTTCTCCCATCATACTGATGCTGCATGCTAGAGCAGCAGGGGCATGTGGCAAGCATAGGGATGCTCTGGCCAGGTGCTAGAGTGTCTTCTTGCAGGACCCAGCCTCTGGATGCCTCTGGTCATGCTCCAGCAGCATGCCCTGTGCCCCTTTTTCCAGGGTGTTTTGATACCAGGATTTCCCATTATCAAATTTAGAATCTGTGATGCAAATATGGAGCGTGGGGAACATTTTTTCATTTGTGGTGTGCCTCCTGCAGGGTCTCAAACTGCTTTGAGTCACTTCAACAGGCA
>NW_017729022.1:160622796-160623086 GCF_001723915.1 Gavialis gangeticus | reverse complement strand
CAGGAATATGGAAACCTGGCCCAGCCTGATGGTGTGCAGCTCCCGAGTGCAGTGCCAGGAGCCCCGGGTGGCAGCAGAAGACGACATGGTCCTGTTCAAAGGTGCATGCCAGTGGGCCAGGTTGACTCTGTTCATTATGTGCAGGCCCCAGGTCTTAGGCAGTGCTATGTCACTGCGGGGCTGTGCTTGCAGCAGGCTGTGACTACCTTGATAGCCTGGCTGGGTGCTGCTGCTGCTGCTGTCAGCACTAGGGGCTGTGTGCTGCAGTGGGGTGGGAGGGTGGGCATGTG
>NW_017729022.1:160598041-160622438 GCF_001723915.1 Gavialis gangeticus | reverse complement strand
CTGCATGCTAGAGCAGCAGGGGCATGTGGCAAGCATAGGGATGCTCTGGCCAGGTGCTAGAGTGTCTTCTTGCAGGACCCAGCCTCTGGATGCCTCTGGTCATGCTCCAGCAGCATGCCCTGTGCCCCTTTTTCCAGGGTGTTTTGATACCAGGATTTCCCATTATCAAATTTAGAATCTGTGATGCAAATATGGAGCGTGGGGAACATTTTTTCATTTGTGGTGTGCCTCCTGCAGGGTCTCAAACTGCTTTGAGTCACTTCAACAGGCATGTGCTCACTCATCTGGATGTGACCTATGAGTTTACAGATCATTTCTTCAAGGACGAACAAAGGTACACAGACATACAGACTTTATATAGCTTCCAAAAAGCAATTGTTCTGTACTTTAGCTTGCACAAGAACCGTACAGATCTAGATAAACTACCAAATGTTTGCTTGCATTTTCTTGTCTCCACTTCCTTCTTGTTTTTGGATATTCTCTAGGCTCAGATCAGAGTCCTATGAGGAGACCAGGCTACTTACTATCTTCCCTTCTGCATATGTTTTTTCTTGCAGACATGAATGGGATTACGTGATACAGTTGTCCGTGGTACAAGGGGACTTAAAAAGACTTTTTCAGTCTAATGTCCTTAGCATAGACATTTTCTTTTCTGGCATGCAGTTTCCTTCTGCTCTCCCTCTACCAGGAGAAACCTCTCTTTTGTAACATCCAGTTCTTTCTGCAAGTAATCATCTTGATCAGGGGATCACAGTCCCTCACCATATGACCTATCATAACTTGTATGAAGGGTGAATTATCCAGGGTAGTCAGCTCTTTTTGTCCAAGTAGGCTTCCATGTAATTAGAGGTTCCTCTCCTCCGTGTCCCCACCTCTTAGAATTTCAGTCAAACATGGAGGCAGGAAGGCAACAGAGAAATCAGATATGCCTCCAATTCAAAATGGAATTTACAGTCTGACACAGGTACTGTGAGAGAGACCCCAGGGTACAACAGAATTCATAAGTTGTACGTAAAGAGATTTTTTCTTAATCTTTACAACATCTGTTAATAGTAAATTAGGAAAGTGATTATCCTCCAGAAGGGAGCCAAAGCACTTTAGTAGTCAGGCTGAAATGGAGATATTAATTTGGGAAGTGCAAGGAACTTGCTTTTGTTGTGACCTTCAAGAACCATAGGTTGTCATTGCAACCAGTGTATCCAGCAGCTGGACCATCCTGACTCAGGGTTGTTGCATCCTAGTAGAAAAATACTGTGGAATTAAAATAGCTCCAAACCATTTTAGATTCCCTTCTGGGTTCTAAGAGATAGGACACAGGAACTGGGGATATAGAGAATCAGCTAATGGCTATATAACTTTTTTCTTCTTTTAACATACACCTCCTCAGGCAAGATCGTGAATGAAGTATGGGAGGAGGCCCAGATCCCCAGAGTAGAAGCCTCCTTTTTCTCCCCCCAAAGATAACAACACTTAGGTGTTCAGGCTATGCTTCAACTACTCATTAAGACACAGATTCCCAGATGGGCCTGAAGGGCCATTTCAAAGGGTCAGTCCTGCAGGGGCAGACTATGTCAAAGGTGCTTGCAGTTGGCCCATGGGCCACATGTTCATAGAATTAAGAGCTCCAAAACCATTTCTATTTTTAATGAATTAAGTAGAGGAAAATTCACAGGGAGTAGCTTGCACTGTTCGCAGCAACTATGTCTTCACATGGGCTTTGCAGTGGTGAAGCTGGTTTTAGCCCTAGACCTTTTATAGCGTTCCTTAGAATTCAACACTTATAAAAATAACATTTAGACTGTTGATGAAATAATTCCTACTCATTTCTCTGTTCCTACCCTCTTTTTCTCTCTCCTTTAGCAAATACATGTGTATGTGTGTACACTTCATACCCATCATTTAGTTCTACTCAGTTCAGGCAGCGTGCATTTTCCTGGCTCATTCAGATGCAGCTATAAATAGAATTATAATTTGGATTATTGTTCATACGATAGAAAGGGAGAGAGTTTATACCTATTTGACCAGACAGTGTTCTACATGCTCTTCAGTGCTCCATACTTTAGTACCCCATTTAAAAGCAATGCATTTTAACTTGGATGGAAGATTAAACAACTAGTTCTGAATACTGTGGAAAATCACAGTTCACAGGTGGAACAGTTCACTGCTTTAACGTCATTAAATCATTGGCAGCCCCTCCAAGTCGAGGATGACATCCATCAGGCTTGATGGGTCCTCAGGTGACTGAGGAGCTTGATTCTGGATGCACATGTTCTTCAGCAATGAGTATATGTTGTTGCGTGGGGGAGCAGGATTCACAGCCCCAAGTTGGTCTCCTTCTCCTTCCTCCACTGCCACCGTTCCATCTT
Source organism: Gavialis gangeticus (assembly GCF_001723915.1). Classification (NCBI taxonomy): domain Eukaryota; kingdom Metazoa; phylum Chordata; order Crocodylia; family Gavialidae; genus Gavialis; species Gavialis gangeticus. Next base: position 160,620,072 of record NW_017729022.1, on the reverse strand, counting down.
GAAATTGAGTCGTTGGGCCTTGAAGTGGCGTGCACCTTGGTGGACCGTGTGGCGCCATGCCGAGCAGTCAAGAGCTTGCTTCTCTCAGCTGTTGATGTTGATGTTTCCATGCTTAAGGGCAACCTTGAGCATGTCTTTATACCATTTCCTTTGGCCACCCTTTGAGCATTGGCCAACAGAGAACTAGGAAAAGAGAATCTGGTGAGGGAGCTGGTTCTCAGATATCCAGATGCAGTGGCCTGTCCATCAGAGTTGATTTTTTAAGAACAAGGCTTCAATGCTGGTGGGTGCAGCTTCATGGAGGACACATATGCTGGTCCGGCAGTCCTCCCATTTGATCCCCAGGATTTGATGCAAGCACTGTTGGTGGAAGCTCTCAAGGGTCTTAATGTGGCATCAATAGATGGTCCAGGCTGCACTGCAATAGAGGAGGATGGTCAGCACGACAGCCTTATAAACAAGTACCTTCGTCGACTTCCGAAGATCTCTTATTTTCAAAGACACGTTATTGCAGCTTGAAGAAGGTGGCACTGGTGCAGTTGACCTGGTGCTGGACTTCTTCACTGATGGTAGCCCATTGAGAAAGGTGGCTGCCAAAATACGGAAAGTGCTTCACGTACTCCAGAGCCTCCCTGAATTAAATACATTAACCAGGAATGCTCAAACAGTCTAAAGTGGAGGAGCAGGGAGCTATTTTTCCTGCGATAACAAATTTGTGCATGAGGTATAAGCAGGAGTAGGAGAGCATAGATTTATAGAATGATATGTATTATGGTATAGATTGACCAGACTTAAAAGGATGGTGCAGAGTGTTGTCAGAATAGGTTTGATTTAGTGATTCAGAATTTAGAACTGACAGTAGATAGGTGATTATGCCATAAGAGAAGTCAGTGGCTGAAAAGACCTAATAGTTTATCTCTGTGCCAATGCAAAATTGTTCCCTATTGTACACTAAGTAGTGTTTTTGCTCCATTTATTTTAATTGAATCAGTTGATAGGGTTCCTGCCACTTCTTTTGAGAAACTATCCTGCAGGCTAATCAATCTTACTGTCAGAATGGTTTTCTTGATGTTTAGCCTGAATTTCACCTCTCTCTCTTTCCTTCTGTCATTTCTAACTAGAGTGACTACCTCTCTTGTGTGATCCCAGAGAAGCTAAGTATATTTGTGACGCTTGGATTAACTCCTAGTTTAAGTGTCAAAGACTGAGACCAAAATGTCAGTAGAGAGGTTGTCCATAATTTTGGCCTTTGTTTCTCCATTGGATTGTCAGAGTCAATTTGCCAACCATCAGTTCATGTTACAAGCTCTGCTCTGGATGATCTCAAGTTTTTTTTCTCTCTAACAGAGAGACCAGAGTGACTGGAATATGTTTATGGGATTAAATGTATGTATGTATTTATTTATTTATTTATTTGGGGAGTGGGGGGAAGGCAGGGTTGGAAGGTTTTAATCTTTGGTTATTGTCAGTTATCACAAAGCATATACTGAAGCAATTGGTACAGTTGCCCTGATCTGTGACTGGCTATATCTTAAGTAGATATAAAGACATGTCACCTTTTTACTAAACTAAGCTAAACTCTTCACTCTTGGTTTTATAAACCCTTCATATATGTTCACTCTATTATATTACCTAGCATTTTGCTTAGCTAAACTACACCATATATAAAACACATTTTATATGTGTGTGTATATATAGACTTATAATGTATTGAAATATGGAATACTTTTTAAAATTTTGTAATATATTTCTTCAGAGATATATTCCTGATACTATCCCCTGCTGTGTGTGGCCTTGGACAAGTCATTTTGCTTGTCGTCTTCTGTATCCTGAAAATTAGTACACCAACAGTTACCTAATTCAGAAGTATGTATGCGAGCCACTTCAAATGTTGCTTGAAGGTACTGTGGAGAGAGTTACATGCACTATGTGTTCTCAGCTACATTTTTCTCAACAAAGTGAAATCCAGTAGCAGAAGGTTGGATTTCATCTAGGTCTTTCCTGAGGCATAACATGCAAAGAGTGTACCTGGGAAAGTCCTCTCTCACCCTTCCCCAATTAGGCAGCAATGCAAGAGCAACAGCAAGCAGCAGTGTGGGCAATGTGTGTCATAGAGTGCAAGGCATTCTGGGAATTGTAGTTCTTTAGTAGGAGTAGAGTTCACTGTTGCTTCACAGGGTTTCACCCTACTTTTGCTACCAAAACCCATGCCAACACAGCAAAAAATACTGATTTTGGTGGCAAAAAAGGAGTTAATTCTCCCCACAGCAGTAGCAAACTCTGCTTCCTCTCAAATAACTCTGATTCCCAGAACACCCTGCAGTCAGGAAGTGCAGGCAGAGTGAAAGATGGGAAGGTAAAGTGTCCCCCCCATCAAATACTTCCAGTACCCCTCCCCTGAGGGGTGGCATGCCCCACTCACTCACCCCACATTAGGCTATGGATCCTCCTGTGGAACTTGGTGGGCATCTTCAGCTCAAGCCCTATCATTCAAGCGGTGGGCTTACAGACAAGATCGGGTCCAGTTTGAAGAACAGTCTTACAGTTACCTCCATTATGTTGACATCTTTCCAATTTTGAGCCATGTAACTTTCAAAGATGACTTCTTAAAGATGTGCTTCATAGGTTTTCTTTTCAGGTTCTTTTTATCCTGATTTGAAATGTATGTTCCTGAGCCTTAAAGTGCTAGATCATATTGTAGAGTTGCTAGTTGCAAATTACAGAGATTTTTAAATTTATTTTGAATATGGACATGCATTAGTTCTACAGGTTAAAAAGAATATGGGTGCATCTACACAATGCGCTCCCTCATTATAGGATGTTGCTACAGTGACATAGTGGCCAAAAATAACCATGCACAGCTGGCACAGCACTGTATGGGCTGTTACTGTGCTGTCTTTTAGTACTTCCAAAAGGAAGTACTAAATGACGGTGCAGTAGCAAAGGTGCCATACAGCCATGTGTAGACATGCCCCATGTTTCAGATCAGTGCTCAGATGTTTTTATATAATAAAACAATGCATTAAAAATGCATTAAGTGCATTTTATATCAGTATTTTGCAAAGCTAGTAAATGTACAGGCAGGTGATAAAATATTTATATAAATGGAGTTATTCCATCATTGTTCACTTTTTTTTAACATTTGGTTTGGAACATTATTCATTTGACTTAATCTGGATGCATTGTCTGAGTGTGAATGATAAGTAGTGTTTTAAACATTTGGATAGTGTGGTTTAGCAATTATAGACTTGTCATATGGAAATAGATGTTTGATCTTATGCAGAGACAAACGTTTTTTCCCCAAAGGAAAAATGTTTGAGACTAAACTGTTAAAAATCATGTCAGTAATTCATTAAGAAACCTACTTAAAATGCAAATAAACTAGAAAGCAATAGCCATTTTAATAGATATACTCTTTACTACCAGAAGAAACTGACAAGGGGTCAGGTGTTTGTAGCCATTCCCGTTTTTTTCCATTATAACTTCTATACTGAGAAAAATTATATTTTAGAGGATGCACATATGCTGCAAGCAACATTAAAAACTTGGTAATTAACTGCCCAAAGCAAAGAAGTATAGTGCATGCCCTCTTCTGCACTATTATGGGTACCTGGAGTCCTAAAATACACTAAGTTTTTAGTGGTTCTCCCAATGTACGTCACTCTAAATATGTGATTCCATTTGGCTGCTTTTTGAGAACTGAATTAGGAATGCAGATTGTAAAGGCAGGATACATAAAGCTGTAGTATTTAAGATTTTATTGGGCCTACCCTTGTATTCAGTGAAGTCAATAGAATATTTATATTGATTTCAAAGCAGCAAGATAATTTCTTAGATCAGGCTTGTATTTTTCACCACAGTATTTTTCAACCTGTCTTTCTATTGCCCTGTCAAGGATTGTTCTGCTTACCTCTGGGCAGCCCTTTCTTTATAAACTGTTTACTAAAGTCACAGTGAAACATTTTTTTTTTTGTGATTACTTCTTGTAATTGGCAGCCTTTCAGTAGGAGGATGTCTGCCTTCCAGTAAACGGGGAAAGTCATTGGTGAGTCCACAGGTGGCTGGAGTGGCCAGTCAGAGATCTGCACATTTGACTGCAGACATGGCAAATAGTTCTGGGAGGAAGGAGTAGATCTTGGGAGTGCTGGGTCACAGCTCTTTCTCTTAGTCTCTGCCATCTATCTACCTCCATAGTGAAGCGAATTTGCTCAAAATGATTACCTTGTTGATTTGTTCTCACAGCTAATATTACAAGCTTCAAGAAGATTTCTCCTCAAATCATTTTGTAATACATTAAATCATTTGCTGAAAAAAGCCTTGAGTACTGTCTTTGTGCTGAAAATACAGGATTATATTCCCATTTAGGATATTTTTTTCCCTTGACTTTTTAAAAAAAATCATTGAGGAATGGTAGCTTGTAAAAAGCTAAGAGTATGCCGTTACATTTTTAAGGACCAGAAATATACGAATCATTGTTTTTAATCTTAATTTTTTGGCTGCATAGAAATGTAATAAATCATGGTGTCAGACACTGACTACTTTGCACTGTTACATAAGTGTGGCATGTTGTAGTCCTCCTCTAAGATACACACGATTCATCAATTGCTCTGAAAGTTCCACTGTCAGTCATCAGTAGCAGACAAGGAATTATTTATGATGAGTTATCTTCATTAGAGAATGTCAAATTGCTGTCATTGTCTACCACACGCTGGTTAAAATAACTTAAATTTGGGCAGAAAAAGAGTGTCATCCATGACAAATGTAGTTAACACTCAAGAATTAAGTTGTGAAAAAACAGTAGGGAAATGAGCAGAATCTAAACTCCAAAGAATAGTTATTAGCTTTGCTATTAGAACCTGGTCTAAGAATATCATATTCGCCTTTGTTTCATTGTTTGTTTTCCATTTTAAATCAATCAACCCACAAGTCTTGTGCAGCTTTCAATGGGAGTGAAGATTGCAGCTCACAGTATATGCGTTTATAGAACATTTATACCCAGTGAATATCCTGTACCTTTGGGGAAAGGGATGTCACATTTAATCCAGTGATAAATGCAAGGGAATAAGTAGGAGAAATAATTGTAAAATCCTTTTATTTGGGATGTCATTTGGAAGCAGTTAACATGAAAGCTTTGTGATATCCTGTGTCAGTGATATTCAAAACTGCAATTTGCTTTTGACAGTCACAACATGATTTAAAAGTGACCTTCATATTTTATTCCCAGACCTTGCTTTACCATATATTAGTAGCAGTGAAGGGTAGTTTGGAAAGCTAGTGAGTTTTGTGCAATGACATATTTCAGGGAAAAAGTTATTTGTCTGGATTTTTCACATATGAGCAGAGAGAGATAGTTAGCTGTGTTAGTCTGAAGTCAGGCAGAAGGGGGGTAGATACGCTCCATATAGACTAACTAAGCATGATATATATAGATCACAAGCTTTTGTGAACTCAGGCTCACTTTATCAAATGCACAGCCTTTTTCACATTCAACAACAACAGCAACAACAAAGTGACATTGGGAACAACCTTGGAAATATGATTTTTTTAGATCTCTTTTTTTTTTTTTTTTTTGGAGATGGTGATAACTGTTCCAGAAGTCTTCTCTCACCAGTTGGTCTTGTGTTACTTCCCAGAAATTCCATCTTGGACCAGCCCTTCTGTCAAAATAGGAGGATCCTCCAGAGCCCATCAGTGTCCATAGTTGATAGATCGATGAAATTATGAAACCTCTTGAACAGCTATTGCAGTAAGCTTTGTCCAGTGTTTAAAGCCCAAATCTTTGCACTGCCTGGGCTTTGGCTTTAATGATAACTTGGCTAGCAAAGCAAAACAAAAGAAAGCACAAACAAAAAAACCCAGGGCCTTGGCATCTCCCACTCTGTATATGACAGAATGATCTAAAAGAAACTCTCCCCATCATTTGCCTTATATAAGACAAATGTAACTGTATTCAATAATGCTGGATATATGATCAGTGATGGACAGTGTGTGTTCCACAGCTCTTAATGATGATCCACTGCACCTGTATAATCCTGTACATTCAAAGAGAGAGTGGGCTCTTTAAAACCTTGCAGAAGGGAGCATAGGGCACATCTGAGCTGCCCGTGTGACTGCAATGATGTCTCCATTTCTTGTACAATAAGAAACAACTGCATGGGAATGAAAGCTAGGGCAAGGATGCTAGGAGAAGCCCCTAATGGCCATTTATTCCTTAAACACTAGAAATACCCAACTCTGCTCTATTTGGAATGCGTATGCTGTCAAATGCTTGTGCCCAGCTGCGAAGTGCTTTCACGAATTGATCCTTGGGTCAGTACAGAGGATTACCAGCTTGGCTACTGGGAGTGTTAATACCATGTCCAGTAGGGAAAGGAGCGGAAGAGAACAATAGGTGGAGCAGCTTGGTAGCTTCAAATTGAGATAAGGCCACTAAATGTTAGGGGAGCGGAGTGGCTGACACCATCTGAAGTAACAATCTAAAGAATGTCATCTGGAGTAATATGAGTATGAATTTCTTTTTTGTCCCAAGTAGTCCGTGACTGGAGACAGTAGAAATCCACTTACCAAAAGCCCCTCTCAGACCGACCCAGACAAGACCACCATCTGGAAGGGGAGATGACATATTTTACTAACTAAAAGAGATTTGTTAGTTAGCTGATCACCTAGTGTGCCACCAGGGGAACCTTCTGTCATCAGTCGAGCCGCTCCCCTGCCAATCTGCTTGCCCGTCTGCTTACCAGTGCTGTCAGCCCAGTCTGCAGAACAGCTGCTTGTAAGATTAGTCACTAGGTAAGGAAATTTCTTTGAGGTGTCAGAGAAGGGGAAAGCTGGCATTTGAGTGAGGGAAGAATGGAAGGATGGGCTGATTTAGAAAATGTCATATGTTACACAGAGGGAGGTGGAAAACTTTTCAGGGAGTCTTTTGTTAAACTGCTGGCAGCATGGCAGTGGACTGAATGGATATTCTCATCAGGTGGCCTTGCTATCCATGGTGCTTTTTGGTGTTCTTAAGTTACTTTTAATCAGTTTGGCAAACGATGTACCCCACCTTGTGTTTCTTAGGTATGTCAGACTTGCTGAATGCCTTGTTCCTATTTATCTTCCTGTATAGTTCTCATGTTTTCTTTTTATTGTGGTTTGTATTGAGTGTGGGAAAAATAGGTGTTGTGTCTTCACGGGTTTTTTTCATTTTGAAGAAAAAAAACAAGCAGTGAAAAAGTTTAGTTATTGATGATTTTCCTCTGTTATAGCCAGTATGTCTTAAATACATTTAGGGTTCAATATTGAAAATACTCTGAAACCTGAATAGCCAAGCTCAATTAATTAGCTTATTAATAAAGGAAAAAAGGCAGCATTATGCAAGGAAGGTGTATTATCTCATTGGAGAGTAGTCACAGCCATCAGAAATCTATCCCAAAATGGCTACTCAAAGGTACTCATGTGGTTTTCAACAAACAGACTAGCTGAAGTTTCCTATGCTTTCCTAAACTGGTTTTAACCAAAGTAACTCACACTCAGCCAATAAATACTTCACATATGTTAATGACAATCTGATGCAGAGTATTTGTTCTGAGTTTTGGCAGTTTAATTTTTTCAGTGTTTCACTAAAGTCTATGGTACATTGCAATTCCAGTTTATCTTAGGACAGGGGTGTCAAATTCAGCTGGTTCTGTGGGCCAAATGAGTGGTGCAGAGCTGTTCCATGGCCTGGATCAGGCTCACGACCCTCCTCCATCCCCCGTGCAGATCCGGGATCCACACCGCATGGTCATGATGCATCCGCAGCAGGTTTGGCACCTGCTCAGCTAGTCTGCAACCCATGCTGCACACAGTGCCCATGCTGCTGGTTTAGGACTGTGCCACAGACATGCCTGCTTCAGGTGGTCTGCAGTGCAGGTCACAGACCAGCTACAATGAGCACAGTGTGCATCCAGACCAGCCACATGGTGAGGTGAGGCACCACATGTGGCATGTATGCTGGACTGACCAGGGTAGGCACTACGTGTAACACAGATCTTGGAGTGGGCGCTGCATGTGGCGCACGTCCCAGGCCCAGCACGTGGGGTTGGTCCATTGTATGCCTCATGGATCAGCTCAGACCCAAGGGCAGCACCTGGGGCCAGGTGATGGGTCTTCACAGGCTGGATCTGGATCTGGACCATGAGCCATATCTTTGACACCCCTGGTTTAGGACAAGTTAGGTACATTCTGGCTCTAAAGTTTACAGTTGTATACTTAGTTTATACAAACGTTTTGGGAAAATGAGGCTTGAACTAACACCATTTAATTGAGGCAAGTCACATTAAGCCCAAACACATGTATTTGAATTCTGTAGCTAGTGCTTCTGCTGCACAGATAATAGCTAAAGGTTCTGGACTGCTCCAGCCAGAGATCTCCAAAGTAATTTAGAAAAACTGAAAAATTATTTAATGTTGGTTTTGTTTTGCATTCCAGTGCAGATAAAGTGTTAAAACAAACTGTTAAACAATGTTAAAACAAGCCGTTTGCTAGACCTCAGAAAGCAAACTGTGGTTAATACGGAGCACTGGTGGTAAACTTTATGCCTTTCTCCCGATACACTGGGGCTCCCCTCTGTATTCCTCCACTAGGATTGCTTCAGCTCCATTTACATACTTGCCTCAAGTTCTCATACTGCTGTCCAAGCCAGACTCCTACTGTGATCTGTCTTGAAGCTTAGGCTTTTCAAAAGAATATGCTTTTTATCAGACCTGGCAAAACCTGGAGTGAACTTTGTCCTGGGAGATTCAAATACAAAACTAGGGACAGTCTTCAGAACAGCTATTTCATTAAGAACACAGAGGCATTTCAGACCTGTCACTTTTAAGTATGCCAGCATCAGCTTGAATGCAGCTTCAGTGAGATGTTGGAGCAGGAGCCCTTCAAAGCAGCAGTGGGCTTATTTTAAGTGACAGGTCTATTTTTTTAACATCACCTCATTGAAATCAGTGGTTTGAGTGAACACAGTACAGTGAGGCATTCCACTGCATGCATTTCCTAGTCCTCATTAACATTTTCTCATATCCCAAAGCTTGTAGTCATGCTTTTCATGGAAGCACTGAAATGGGGTCCTCAGCTGTGTAAAGCTTAATTTAACCTAAATGCAGGAAAGTAACTATGAGGGCTTTTTTACTTAAATTTCTCACAGAGAATAAGACTGGCAGGACTTGCATGGCTAAGACTTCATTTCAGTTTCTTGAAGTATTAGTAATAACTTACTTTCTCTTAATCTGTTTCCTTTATTTATCATAAAGTTATGGTAGTGATAGTATGGCTGAATGTAAAACCTGTGTTCTGGTTTAGGTTTAAAATATGCGTTGGTTAAAATTGTGGGTTACAAATTTTCATTTGGTTTGCTCATCCTTTGAGACGGAGCATTCTGTTCTTTGTAGATACTCATGCTGCCTTCATCTCCAAAGCATCCAAGTGCCTTACAACCATGTGATAAGCAACATCGCTGACATCTGTTGCTTGTGATTTGTACCATCTTTCATCCTTTCCATAGAGGGAGAAAAGTATTTTTAGTGTAAAGTTCTGTTATGATTGCTTGTTTTGTTACCTAAGCATGCATGTTTCTTTAGGTTTGCTAGACCCCTGCTGAACATGCAGGTAAAGGTGTGATGGGATCTAATGTATGATCCATACAATGGCACCTCTTGCTATGCCACATGTTTATGGTAGGAGGTGGTGTGATTGTGGTATTAAACATCAGATCCCATCACACTTTATTACTGGTGCAGGGAGAGCCTGGGATCATGGCTTCGGTGGCTGAGAGCCGTCTCAGCTTATGGGACTCCCAGCTGCAAGGGCATACCACCTGACCACACGTTCAATTAATGTCATGATGGGAATCAGCCACAAAGTTGCTATACATTTTTTGTGGAATAACTTTGTGGCTTACTCCTTGTGTTATGATGCCATTAATTGCTTTAACATGTGGCCAAGTTACAATATAAGACATGATTAACTGGTTAATCATGTTTTAAGCATAACATGTGGCAGGGGCCTTGGAGACATCAAGGTCAAAGAAGTTGGTGAGGTGGGTCTTGGAGCAGGCTGAATTAGGGCCCTGTTTCCCTCCCCATTTCCAGTGTATTCCTTTATTGTTGTGAATCTGGGGGTGAAGTGTGGCAGTAGCTCCATCACAGGTGCATTCTTTTCTCTTATTCCTATTTCTTTGTAATGACTGTTTATTTTTAGGAAGCTTTAACAGGTTTATAGATCAGTGTTATGTAAATATGAGGAACAAAACAATAATAATTACCACAGTTAGCTTATTTTTTTATTTGGAGAAATATTAAGTCACAATATAATCACTGATTCTCTGTATTTAATATGGCAAATGGCTATTAAGGAGTAAGTCTCTTTACCCCATTGCAGGACCTGTTGTGTTTTGGTGATTTTATAAAACTGAATGGAACTACTGACCCAATTCACATTTACAATGGGTCATGCCAATCAAACACGAATATTTAAAGAAAATCAGAAAGATGTGGATTTTTTGAGTTAATGGGTGATTGGTTTTCTCAGTTGCTGGTGACAAACAGAAATCTGTAGTTGATACGCAAAGCAATGTGAGTTTTAGGACGCAGCACTCACATCAGGTAACATCTCAGTCTTGTGCTGATCAGGCATGGATTCTAGGGTGACTTTTGGAGGGTGACTAAGTATGACCTCCAGATAGACTGCCAACAACAGAAAATTCCTATACGGATTCAGAAACAGATACTCAGCACATTGAGTGACTTTAATATCCTATTTCTGGAGGTTCCTGTGTCCTGCTAGCGGAGTTGTCCTGCCCTGGTGTCTTCACATACAGAGTATTCCAGCAATAGTCCATATCTCTTCACCACTGCTTCTCTTTCTCTCTTTGGGTCAAACAAAGTCAAATGCTACAGAAGGAAGCATGCGAGTAACAAGCACATATGGAATCATTCATGTGTTTGGCCATGAAGTCAACAACAGGTGTGCCAGAAAGACAAGGATGTGGGACAGAAGTTCAAAAAAACAGTTTAACCTAACCCTGTTAAGTCTGATGCTACATCTATCCAGGTTTATCTTAAACTGGTTTTGGCCATCTTGAAAGTGGTTTATGTGCACTGAACTTCTGTTGTGTTACAGATTTGAACTGGTTTCTGATCACTTATACTAGTTTATGTGTAACTTCTGTCCTTAGCTTGAAAGTCAGTTCAACCTATGACCAGATATGCTCCCTTAAAACTCTTTCGGAAAAACAGTCAGGACACAAACACTGAGAAGAAGAGAAGGAAGACATTGTGCTGTTTAGGGATAAAGGCTGTAGCTATGTTGGTCTAAAAGCGAAATCAGTCACTGTGGTAGAGGCGAATATCTTTTATTAGACCAATTAGGTAGTTGCAAAAAAAATTCTTCAAGCCCAAAAGCTTGCAAATAAAGATTTTTTTTTGCAATTATCTAATTGGTCTAGTAAAAAATATTGCCTCTACCACACTGACTGCTTGTGCTGTCTAGAACAGAAATATGTCCTGGAAATCATGATAAATGACAGTGTATTCCAAAGGAGAATTCCATATAAAATAATTCCATACAGTCCCTATCCATAGTGCTTCATCTCTGCAGAGCTAAGTCCTAGCATAAAGGGAGCCACATAATGGGAGATGCTACCACAGTCTTTGCTGCTTCTGTCACTTCTAAATGCAGTTAGAGTCTTTTTTTGCCATTGTGCTGAGCAAAGGTATCAAAGGGTAGCTACTGGAATGTGTGAACATTTTATCACAAGGAATATATACAAGATAAATCAAGAAACTCTTTTGAATGTGTTAATTCTTTAGGCTAGTTTTAAAAAAATTGAAAATATTTTATTAGAAATTCTCTTAAATTGTCTACTCTGTATGCACTGTGTCATGCAGGCTTTCTGTTTAGCATTGCAGGCAACCTTCTGTTTTATAAGTATAGTTTCTTGTGCCAGACCCCTTTGGAAATACATCATAGCACTGGATATCAGTTAGGGTTTCATTAATATAATCAGGGGAATATGTAATAAGCATCCCTTTTCATTTTATGTTTGCCAGTATAGATCATTTAATGCCTGAGAGAAATCCTAAAATCAGGTATGAGTGGTTGTGTTTGCTTACATATGGTAACATCTGGCAATCTGTTTTTGGCATATTTTTCAAGCCCTTTAAGGATACTTGAAATAGTTTTATATAGAACTACACAAAAATGACTGTATTCTTCATTAACCTTGATTTATTTTAACTTCTATATGTATGCGCTAGTGCTTTTCTCTATGACAGATAACAGTGTAACTTGGCACAGTGTATAAAACAATAACATTGACTGCTGTGACACCTACTGGCAAAGCAGAGTTGAACTGGAGAAAGCCTCTAGTTACTACTCTGTTTATTCCAGCTTTCTATTTTCTACCACTACCCACAGTCTTTTCCATTCTTGGCATAAAACATTCCCTCACTGTCTTTTGGAGAGATTGACATTGTCTCATCTTTTGCAACTGTCTTGGGACTTCGTGTATTTCATTTTTTATGTTAGCTTTTTTTTCTTATATTTTCTTTTCCTCTCAATTTCTGTTTTAACTCTCCTCCTGATACTTTAATCTCCATCCCCTTTATTTCATCTCTCTCTTCTTGCAAGCTTCTGCTATATGAGCCTCATTAATAATGATAGAAACTATAAGGAAATCACTTTGAAGTCTTCTCTGAATTGCCATTTCCCACTAAAATAGCTCATCTTTCAGGATCTGTGATCGTAACTTTAATCATAGAGACACATTATCATTCATATTGCTGTATTAAATACCTGACCCTTCAAGCATAAAATATGCCATTGATGCAGTTTTTTTTCCATGATTTTTGTGAAACGGCATTGGTGCTTAGGGCAAAAACAAAGTTTTCTGGGTTTTTTTCTGTATGCCATCACCTGTGTGATAGGGACCTAGCAATGCACAATAATGGCTGTTTCCTAGGAGAATAAATCCTGTTAATAATTGCAACAAAATTCAATAAGGACTGCTTTCTCATAAAGCTAATTCTTCTGTACTCAAAGAATGCCACTTTTCACAAATACTGTGCGTTTCTTTGATTGTGTTTCTGCTCCAAATCTGATGAAGTGTGGGTCTCAGTTGACTGCAAAAGAGGTGCAGTGGGGGTTTCAGTGACTTAAATGATGATGTATTCTATTTCTCAGGGAAAAGAAGGGTTTTTTTTGTTTTGTTTTGTTTATTTGCATTTTTCCGTATCTGCCATTCCAGGCAGAAACTCAACCTGGAAAGTGACACTCAGGCTGGGTTCTCTCCATCTTTCTCATCACTAGTAATAACCATTCTCCAGCTGGATTTCAGTTGACAAATTTGCTGATGATGCAGAAGGCTTGACTGACTTGAGGTTCTATTCTCGTCTGTCCTACTTGTGTGGGTTCTTATACTGCATTCATCACCTTAGTACCATCCTGGTTTTCTAGCACTTCTTGCACTTAGGCCCATTGTGAACTCAGCCTGCTAGTTGAATGGCACTTCCAGCAAACTCTAATCCCTATTAGAATAGGAGCACATAGATTAAACTAATGTTCAGCAGCCATTTTTACACAGCATTAGTCTGACTCAGTCACATGCCACCAAAAGCTGTGATTTAAAATCTCAAATTACAGAAAATCTCTTAATACCTTAGTCTCATCGTAATCTTCTCCTTAGCTGAAGAGCTCTGTACTGAGACAATTGATCTTAACTTTGTTATATATCCCCACTTATAGCTATGGATATATAACTCATGTTGCAGTTGGTTATTTCACAGTGAAGAATCATAAATGTAATAACTTCTTTCTTTGCATTGTCATGGCAGATGAAGCCCCTGCTTTGACATACAGCACGCGTGGGGAGCCTTAGCTTTAAGAGGATCCTCCTTGAATCTGTTGGAGCCTGTTGCTGTGTTATGCAGAGGCTCGTGTTCTCTGGTACTGAAGCAGACCTCCTTCAGACTGCTTGGCGCTAAAGGTGGAACGAGATGTCATCTTTCCTCGTCTTTGTACCCCCATAAAAATGTCCATGGCACCACAAAGTGCAAGCAAATCAACATTCATATCTTTTTGTCATGCCACAAATATCCAAATTTGTGGCCACAACAGAATGTAGCAATAATTTGTAGTGGTGTGCGAAGCGGGCCCTATTCAATTTGGATTTGGCCCGAATCAGGGACAGTGATTCTATTTGTTGATTTGAATCACTGTCCCTGAAGATTTGTGATCTGAAGGTTTGATGCTGATTTGGAGAATCAGTAATTTGGACATAGACACAGCTTTAAATGTTTTTGTACATACCTCAAGGTACCAGATGCGGCTTGTGAATGCTGCGATGTTGGGGTGGATGGTGTGTCCCACAGGAGCGTGGGGAGATCCCCTGCATGCTCAGCGGTTAACCGGGAAGTGGACTGGAAGTACTTCCAGTCCACTTCTGAGTTTGCTGCCAAGCACATGGTGGGGCCTCTCCACACCCCCCCAGCTCAGTGATCAGCCATGGGGGGGGACCCTGGGTGCCCCCCCCACCAGGCCCAGGAGACACCAGTCACTGAGCTGAGGGGCGCACAGGGGGGCACCCCAGCGCGCTCCCCAACAGAGCCAGAAGTGCTTCTGGTCCACTTCCAGGTCTGCTGCTGAGTGTGCTGGGGAGCCCCCCGTGCTTCTGTTAAACACTCCATGCACAACAGCATCGCAGCACTCACGAGCTGCCTGCTACCTAGAGGTCTAGAGAAAAAATATTTAAAGCTCTGTCTATGTCTGAATCTCTGAATCTTTCCGAATCTCTCTGAATCGATTTGGAGAGTTCCAATTCAATTCAGACAGATTCAAGGATCCTTTGATTCAGTTCGGATTCAGAGATTCAGCCACTGAATCGGGCCAAATCTCCACTGAATTGAATCAGGGACTGAAGCTTCACACAGCCCTAATAATTTGTGCTGCTTTATTGTGGTGCACATCTATTTGCTTTATGGTGGGAGAGTGTGAATAGCATGGAGCTGCCAGTACTTTCCTGCCACCCTGGGCAGGGGCAGGGCCTTGGGGCTTCAGGGGGCTGATCCTGCACACTCCAAGAATTCCCACGCAGGATCAGGCACCTCAAAGCCTGGGAGAGCCTGCCTAGCTCTTCCAGTTTACCAAGATGTGCTTCTGGGATCTCTGGGAATTCCCAGGGCCTGCAGGACTGGGCCCTCAAATGTCAGGAGAACTTGTCACCCTCTGAAAAGTGAGGGTAACTAGAGATGTTATAACTTTGCATCTGTGGGTGGTGGACATCAGCCAAAAGGGCTAGGTACAGACAGTCAAAAAGCCAAGGCTGAATCGATTCAGTCTTTTCAGGTTAGTCTAAATTGCACAGATTAAATTGAAACAGAAGTGACAGACATTTACTTTTGATTCAGGAAATGCAGTCACATGCCTGCAGTGGCTCAGGCCAGAAGCTGGGGGGCACTAGGGCACAGCTCTCTGGCTGTGTTCACTTCCTCTTGCTACTGCTGCCCCCTAGATCTCTGGGATTTTCATTCCAGAATGACAGAGCAGGACTCTGATGTATTTATGTAAGGTGCCAAGCAGCATTTGTTATCTCAGAGCCTGATACTATAGCAGAATTTTGACATTTGCAATTTATACTCGGGCTAAGTATAGGCATTCAAAAAACCCAAGGCTCAATTGATTCAATCTTTTCAGGTTAATCTAAGATGAAAGATTGAACCAATAAAATGAACAGACATTTACTTTTGATTCAGGAAATGCAGCTACATGCCTGCAGTGGCCTAAGTCAGAAGCCAGAGGGTGCTAGAGCAGAACTCTCTGGCACATAGCCAGCATGGGCTGTATGTTTGCTTTCTCTTCCTGCTGCCCCCAAGGTCTCTAGGATTTGCAGTCCAGACTCACAGCAGCAGGACTCTGCTCATCACTTCCTCTTCCTGCTTCCAGGTGCCTCTGGATTTGTAGTCCACAGTTGCAGCCAGCAATAAATTTGAGCATGGGAAGGAGTGTTTAGCCCCCACTGTCTGGCCCCAGATCCTAGTGGGGATTTGCCTGAGGGGGAGCAGTCCCCCCCTGTAGACTGGGCTTGCCCCCACCACCCCTTTGTCAGTTGGCTTTCACTGCCCCAGCTAGGGAGCAGAGGGGTGGCACCAGCCCTGCTCTTGGGAGCAGACACCCCAGCCCAGCCCAGCCCAGGCCTGCAAATCATGCTAGGGTGCTGGGAGACTGTGATTTAACTTGACCCAGGAAGGGGTCTGGGACAGAAGTTTCATTAAACTGGTTTGGCCAAAATCAGTTAAGCCTGATACTACATTCAACCAGGTTTATCTTAAACCAGTTTCAGCCATTTTGAAACTGGTTTATGTGCTGAGCTTCTGTTCTGTTACAGGTTTAAACCAATTTCTGATGACTTAAATGGGTTTATGTGTAACTTCTGTCCCTAGCCCAGAAGATAATTTGAAGGTAGGCCAATGTCTTACAAGAGGTTATCCTGAATCCCTAGCTTTTTTGATAATTTGTGGTTAACTCAAGACAGAGGTAGCTAACTATGAAACTATTACAGACATCTGAGGAGCATTACACTTTATATACAAATGAAACATGAGAGGGATGGCTTTAAACAGATGTTTCACAACTGAAGTGAACTGAGTTTGTGACTGATGTAAGCAGAAGAACCCGTCTTGCAAGGTGTGGTTAACTGAGCCTCTGATAAGTGGCCAGATGGTGATTGGGATTTGGGACAAAAAACTCAAATGGGCTATTGAAACTTTCAGAATTAACTCTGGACAAAGCAGTTAGAATATGCCAGACAGAGAAATCTAAAACAAACCTCTCAAAGCCCTGAGGTCATATAAGGTTCTTGATATAGATTGCAGATCTGAGCTGGATCTAGTCCACAGGGTTATGAGCTTATGAGCTGAATCCAGATGAGGTGGTAGTGGGGCAAGCAACAGCAGTGACAGTGTTGGTGGGGCAGGTAGCTCTGGGGCCCACTACAGCTGCTATTCACTCTCCACTGCTGACACATAAGCCCAGTGGGGGTCCATGTCCAAGTTTTTGGTGGTAGGCTTCTCTGTCACTTGTCCTGCCCCCAAATTCTCAGCCCTTTTATTAGCTCCATGGTCAATACAACTTATCTCCACAGACTGGATCTGGCCCAGGGACTTTAAGTTTGATACCCCTGATCTAGATAAATGTTACATTACATTTGAAAGAATAAATGACATTTTAAGATCATAGGAAAGTAGAGCTGGAAGGGAATCTTATGAGGTCAAATAGTTCATCCCCCTGCTCAAGGCCAAATCCTCCCTGACTAAAGCAGCCAAGCCAAGTGGGATGGTGATTTCACAACTTCTCTAGGTAGCCTGTTCCAGTGATTGACCACCCTCATAGTCAGGAAGTTCTTTCTAATTGCCAACCTAAGTTTCCTCTGATGTCGCTTGAGGCTATTGGTCATAGTCTTGTATCTTACAGCCACACAGAATAGTCTATCTCCATCCTCTCTACAATCACCCTTCAGGTATTTGAAGACTTTTAACAGTCCTCAAATCAGTGTACCCCCTCACTCTTTTCTTCTCCAGACTAAGTATTCCTAGTTCTTTCAGCTTTTCCTCATAAGTCATGCTTTCCAGACCTCTAATACTTTTTGGTCACTCTGCTCTGGGCTCTTTCCCATTTGTCCACATCTTTCTTGAAGTGGGGAGTCCAAAACTAGACACAGTACCCAAGGTAAGGGCTTACCAGTGCCGAACAGAGTGGAAGAATCACTTTGCTTGATTTACAAGTGACATTCCTGTTGATACAGCCCAATATATGGTTGGCTTTTTTTAAGCTAGTGAATACTTTTGGCTCATATTTAGCTTATTGGAAATTATTTAGCAAATTGGAAATATGGGAGAAACCAAGCAAATAGGAACCAAATCAAAAGATTGTAAAGTGTTCATTCAGGAAAGAGAATAAACTTAGTACCCTGAAAAAGGTATGGGATAGTACGTTTGGTGTTTAAAATGAGTACCACGAAGTAAGGATTTTTTTTTTTTTTTGTGGAAAAGAGAAAATGTTTAAGTGATATAACAAAGGTTTCCAGATTTTGGACAAGACAACGTATGTCTTCCAGCCTTACTTCTCTACAAGTTCTGTGACTGGAACAAGGTAAATTATTTAGATTGTGAAGTCCAGAACTTGGCTAACATGTAGCAATTTGTTATGCCTTCACAAAGCACAGGTACAAAGTAAATTTGTGCTTTAGGAACATAAAGCAAAAATATAGGGGGAATAGGAGTTGCAGGTTAAGATTGTTTTCCCTATGTCTGCAAGTTTTTGGGGCTCAACTTAATTTCATGCTGTATCTGTGACAACATGGCCTTTCTTACTATGTACTATCCTTTGTATATGCAACTCTTAATGAAGAGTGAGCAGATGGAAAGTGGGTAGTGTGACTGGTGAAGCAAGGGTGAGAGGTTGAGGAGGCAGCTCGGAAAAGAGAAACAAGAGGAATAAGAGGATGGACTAGGCTGACAAAGGAGAACAGAGGAAAGATGGTTGAGTGGTGACAGCTGGCTCTGAGAACTGGGCCAGTGTTTCCTGCGCCACATCAGACTTGCTGTGTGGCCAGGGCAAAAATCCCCTGGGGTTCCTGAGCCTCAGTCCTCTATCTGTGAAATGTGGACAGTGAATACTGTCGTCTCTCACAGGGGGACTCGCAGCTGAAATGGGTAGAATGAAATCTGAGAAAAAGAAAGGGAGTAGTAATGTAAAGGGTATATAGTGAGTTTGCCAAATGCCAAAATGTTAGAACTAAATACATGTAAAAAGTGTTGCATTATACACTTTTAATTATGGGTGTGACTGCCACATTTACTTTCTCTTTGCCATGTTCAAGTGAATGAGGATATTTGTTCAGTATGGCATTACTTAGTATGAGTGAAAGAAGCAGAGTGGAGCCTTGTATCAGTACTTACCTTACATCACAGATGCACAGCACTATGTAAAGTAGGCTGTATGTTTTTCACAGAGGAAAAGGTATTTTTTAAATAGATTATAGCACACACCTTTGTTTAGAAATGAGATGGGTATAATAGAGGTTTTCAACCTGCATCTCAAGTGCTGTGAAAGTGTACCTCCTTTCAGCCCAATAGGTAGAAATTAAATGCAAGTATTCTACCCAGCAGGACAGCAGATAATTATGTTTGTCACCTACCATTGTCTATAAATTTAAATTTGCTGGTTTCAAAACCAAAGTATACCTAGTTAAAGTGTAGGCATAATGTTACTCAACTACAGTGTCTGAGATCATTAGAAAAGGTGGAAGGAGCAGAGGTTATTTTTTTTAATTTCGCTTTAGTGATTACATTACATTGCTGACCTGCACCATGGTTCTCCCAATTCCAATTGCAAGGGGGCAGCATTTGTGTGGGGGTGATGACTGATGAGTGTGTGTATTAAATAAGGACCTTGCTGCTTTTTTAAAAAAAATCAAAATTGTATTCTTTTTCTTTCTTTTCCTCTTGTAACAAAAGAGAATTTTCTTCTTAAAATAATGAAACGGGTGTTTCAGCTACATTGTTCAAATGCTTTCACTGCAGCTTGGAAACAATCGTGACCAATGGAGCCCTGGAGTGAGGATGAGATTCTGTGCATGGCTGTGTGCAGGGGACTACTGGCTGGAATCAGAGCTGTTCTCCTAGTGTTAAGGCGAGCAGGCTGTGTAAATGTAGCCAACCCCCCTCCTGTCTGTTTCCAATGAAACTATTAGCAGAAGAGCTGCCTGATGTACAGAAACAGCAGTGAGGGAGGGAAATTGTTTGAACTATTTCAAGGAGGGTTAAGCAAGAGTAATTGAATGAGATTAAATAAAAGACATTTAAAAAGCATGAGCCAAATTCTAATATCCACTGCAGTGGAAGACTCATCTGTGGGAGACTCTCATTGCACGTCAGAAGTAACTTCCCCAGACACTCATTGCAGAGGAATGAGTAGGATGGGAGGGAACACATTTCTCACTAACTACTGGTATGGCATGAGTATGAGTCCATACACTGACCCAAACCCAGCATGCTTGCCTTGTCTGTTGTCACCCTTTCCTTGCAGATGACTAGCACTGGTGGCTGTGTGCAGGCACTTAGCTGTTATACTGCTGGGGAACACACACCATACCAAGATAAATGCATAGATGTCCCTTTGTAGTATGTTGGTGGATGATGTTTTATTCCCCGCTCTGTTTCAGTGCAGGTTCACATGAGCAAATCCTTTTCCTTTTCCATGTATACAGAACTAGGCTCCAAACCAGAAAAAGCTTCCTAGACTTCTTCTTGGTCTCTAGGAATAGAATGTGAAATACCATCCTGAGAGAAGTGGAGGAAGTTTCCTGTACTTAGACTGAGCAGACTACTGAAGAAGGTAGTATAAGGATGGATGCGAACACATTTCTCACTAACCCTCTACACTGGTTGGTAGATGGATTAGATGGTCAAGGTGCTGGTTCCCATCTATAATTTTAATAGTTGTGTAGATGGGAGGAGAAATATCCAGTACTGTTCCATGCCAATACTGGAACTCTGTTCTGTACCATTTAAAATATGCATTTGAAGCATTGCAAAGTTATGTTGAGAATGTGGACTTTATTTGCATGCAACAGGGGTGTAAAAGATATGGCTTGCAGGCTGGATCTAGCCCACTGAGCCCTATCCCCAATTCCTCAGTGCTGCCCCTAGGTCTGGAGTTGACCCACAGGGTGTACACAGCTTGCATCATATTGGCTCTGCCTGCAAGGCACATAACGTGACATGCACCATGTGTGGTGCCTGCCCTGGCCAGTCCAGGACATGCACTGCATGCGGTGCCTGCCCCAGCCAGTCCAGGATGTTGAGGCATGCTGCGCCCACTCCAGCCAGCCTGGGGCCTGTGCTGTATATGTTGTTTCCTCTGACTGCTCCAGTGTGAGCACCATGTGCAGTATGCATTCCAGCTCAGCCAGAGTGGGCACCCTATGTGGCACAGTCCCATGCCATCCAGAGTGAGTGCCACATGTACTGGATCTGGCATGTAGGATGCAGGTGGGGAGGGTGGCTTCATGGGGCCGATTCAGCCCATGGGGCCAGCCACTTGCCATTCATTTGGCCTGTGGACCAGCCCCGCACCACTCATCTGATCCATGGAGCCAAATGAGTTTGACACCCCTGGCATGTAAGATAGGACTGAAATGTATAGCACAATTAAATATGCCCAGTTCGTCACACTGCTTATTGAAAATCCAGCATATATATTTTCCCCTCCAACACACTCAGTGTATTTAGTTGAGTTTTGAGTTTAACTCTTTCATTTGCTTCCTCTGAGAACCTGTAATCAAAAAAACATTATGACTGGCTAGTGTTTCACTTTTCAGTTGTGTGTAGTTTGCTGCCAATCATACAAAATTTGGCTACAATATAAACAGGGGGGGCTATCTAAACCTATCATAGGCCAATAATACAGTACATGCAAGCTTCTACCAAAAGAGTAGGTGCTTTTTCCAGGGTCGTTATCACTGATTGGATGTTTACACAAAGCTACTACTTGCTGCTAGTTCAACTTCACACCCATCTTATTAGCTGACTTTTTAATTGCCAGAGGCTATATTCAGAGATGTGAAACATTTTGTCAGTCTGTCTTACTAGTGATGACCATCTGTCCACCACTTCTTAGCAGCATTCACCTAAAGAGCGATACATAGTTTCTTGTGGCATCTACTTAAATGGCAATCTTGGAAACAAGCTCTTTTTAATTGAAAGCACTGGCTTAGTTATATGTAGTGTCTTGTCATTTTTTTGTAGGGGAGCATGATGTTTACTTGGATTTCATAGACATAAGCTAAAAAATTCAGTTCTTGAAGTTGCTGCCCAAGAGCTCATATTGTTGGAAAATGAGAGGCTGAATTAACTTATGTACCTTTACTGGAGTTACAAGACCATCTGACCCAACACCCACAACAGCCAGTGGCAATCAATCATAGAAGTAGGGTCGGAAGGGACCTTGCAGATCTT
>NW_017729022.1:160594070-160595482 GCF_001723915.1 Gavialis gangeticus | reverse complement strand
CACCCCAGCAAGTCCCCCGCCCAAAAGCATGGGTCATTATCATAGCTATATTTCTCTTTAAGTCAATGAGTGGAGGAACAAGCTTGAAGCTTTTAGAAAAATGTACAGAGTCCTACTTCCTTTCACATGCATCCCAGACCAGCTAGAGCAGGCACTGCATGAAGTTTAGGTCTTTGGCTGGCTATTGTAGGCACTGCGTGTGGCACATGTCCCAGGCATTGCGGGTAGGAGTGTTTTGCCTTTCCTGAATCAGAGGTAAACTCAGTATGCAGCATGGGTCCCAAACTAGCTGGAATGAGGCACAATATGCACTGGATCTGCATGGGGCAGGGGAATGACTCTGTGGTGCACATTTTTAGAAGAAACTATCCAAGTAATCTACTGTGCTAAATTGTGCCCATTTATACTTTAAAGCTACATTGAAATCAGTGTTGCTGGATGGATCTAATTAAGAGCACAATTAAATGATTTTAGAATAAGAAAAAGGTTTTATGGGTGGCTTATTTCTTATTGGCTTTGGCTGTGAATTTTTGTTTTCCTATATCTTATCAGATTGATATTCTTGTATCTAGACCTATCAGTTCAAACTGTACTTTTATTACACTGGTTTAGAGATTGGAAAACTATATAAATAGATGTCAGTTTGCTTGAGGGGATTATGAAAGAAGAAAAGCATAGAAGAGTAAGTTTTAACTGACAGCTGAGATCAGTATCAGTTGTTTCTAAAATTAGAAAACATTAATCCCAAACTAGCTGTTGAAAACAGTGCTTTCCATAAGGGATCAATGGGAATATTTCTGTGTAGTAAAAAGCAGGTCTGTATAATTTGCTGATGCTGCTGGTATTCGCTTTTGAAAATCTCTCTCATATACTATGATGATTGGCTATTTTAAATTTCCAGCTCTGAGTTGTCTGTTTTTATTGTAAGTGAGGTGGAAACTGTGCTTGTCTTCCCTCCAGTTTTGAGAAGTTGGGTTATGCTGAATCCAGGGTTTTGTAAAGAGGGGTGCAGGAGCAGTGATTAGCACTGCAGGGGTAGATGGATCCCCATTCCCAGCTTCCTCCACATAGGGATGGGCACACCACAGTGCCTAAGGCAGCCAGAGACAGTGACCACAGTTTGTCATCATTGGCAATCCCTTGATTCGAGGATGATGATGATTTCTGCCATGGCTCATTCATAGGTCTTGAGGTGACTTAAGAGTCAAATCCTTGAGTGACAGATCCATCCACAGAAGTTGCAGGTTTTTGCAAAGGGGAGAGTAGACTGCAGGCTGGGATTCCTCTCCTTTTCCTTCCTCTGCTCTCTCCTCTGCTTTGAGAGTAAGACACTTACCTTGAAATGGGATTGCACTTGGTTGAGGTTGTGGTGCTATTGGAGTCAGTTGGCAGCCGGCTCCTCCCATCTTTTG
>NW_017729022.1:160583113-160589070 GCF_001723915.1 Gavialis gangeticus | reverse complement strand
GACCACAGTTTGTCATCATTGGCAATCCCTTGATTCGAGGATGATGATGATTTCTGCCATGGCTCATTCATAGGTCTTGAGGTGACTTAAGAGTCAAATCCTTGAGTGACAGATCCATCCACAGAAGTTGCAGGTTTTTGCAAAGGGGAGAGTAGACTGCAGGCTGGGATTCCTCTCCTTTTCCTTCCTCTGCTCTCTCCTCTGCTTTGAGAGTAAGACACTTACCTTGAAATGGGATTGCACTTGGTTGAGGTTGTGGTGCTATTGGAGTCAGTTGGCAGCCGGCTCCTCCCATCTTTTGATATCAGCATCCGTTTTCTTGAGGTATGCCTTCAATGTGTCCTTGTAGCTTTTCCTCTGGCATCATGATCACCATGAGATCTCAGGCCACTACTAACATGGAAACAGAGCACTTGTTTTGGTAGCTGAAAGTCAGGCATCTCCACACAATGTCTGGTCCAGTGTAGTCAGCTCTTGAGAATCATTGACTCAATGCTGGTAACATTGGCTTCATCAAGGATGCTGGTATTTGTGTCGCAATCTTCCATTTGATTCATAGGATTTTCCAGAGGCATCGTTGGTGATACCCCTCCAGGCTCTTGAGAGTGATAATGGTAGGTCACCCACATTTCACATACATAGAGGATAATGGGGATGATGACAGCATTGTAGACTTGGATCTTGGTGACTTTCTGGAGGCTACAACAAATAAAGACATGCCAAAGTGACTTCCCAAAGGAGGCACTTACATGCCAGATCCTCTGCTGGATGTCCTGATCAATGTTCACTCTGAGAGAGGTGGCTACTTAGGTAGGGGAAGTACTTGACTATCTCCAGGGTCTTTCCTTCAATGGTAATTTGGGGAGGGGGTCACATTCATGCCTGGGGCAGGCTAATAGAACATTTCAGTCTCCTCAGTGTTGAAGGTGGGGCCCAAAGTTTAGTAGGCTTTTCCAAAGAGATCTAATGCAATCTAGAGATTTTCCTCAGTGGATTCCTTCAACCATGGGATGTTGTTCCAAAAAGGATTGCTAGGAAGAGACAGGATCCACCTGATGAAGGGAGGGAAGACGGGCTCACTAACCTAGTGAGGAGAGCTTTAAACTACATTGGCCAGCGGATAGAGACCAAAGCCCTGAAGTAAATGCAGAAGTGGGTGACCTGGAGGAAGAGCAAGCAGAGGTGGGCAACAAGAGAGGCCTCATTTTTATTGAGAAAGTAGGTCAATCAGCTGCTTACCTCACGTGTCTGTACATGAATGCATGGAGCCTGGGAAACAGGCAGAAAGAATTGGAAGTCCTCACACACTCAAGAAACTATGATATAATTGGAATAACAGAGACTTGGTGGGATAGTTTGCATGACTGGAGCACTGTCATGGATGGGTACAAACTGTTCAGGAAGGACAGGCAGGGGGGAAGAAGAGTTACATTTTATTTAAAATAGCCGTATGATTGCTAAGAGCTCCAGTATGAAACTGGAGATAGGCCTGTTGAAAGCCTCTGGGTTAAAGTTAGAGGGGAGAGCAACAAGGGTGATGTCTTAGTGGGGCTTTGCTGTAGACCACCAGATCAAGCATATGAAGTAGATGAGGCTTTCTTCAGACAACCAGCAGAAGTTTCCAGATCACGGGCCCTGGCTTTGCTGGGGGACATCAATCACCCTGACATCTGCTGGGAGGGCAATACAGCAGTGCATATAGGCAATCTAGGAAGTTTTTGGAGAGTGCTGGGGACAGCTTTCCAGTGCAAGTGTTGGAGACTAGCTTGGGGCTGTTCTCTTCTTGACCTGCTGCTCACAAACAGGGAAGAATTGATGGGGGATATAAAAGTTGATGGCAGTGACCTTGAGATGATTGAGTTCAGGAGAGCAGCAGAGTAAGGACCCTGGACTTTAGAAAAGTAGGCTTTGACTCGCTCAGGGAACTGATGGGCAGGATCCCCTGGGAGGCAAGTCTGAGGGGGAAAGGGGTCTGGGAGAGCTGGTTGTATTTTAAATAAACCTTACTGAGGGCACAGGAACAAACCATCCTGATGTGCAGGAAGACTAGCAAGTAAGGCAGGTGACCAGCTTGGCTTAGCAGGGACCTCTTCAGTGAGCTTAAACACAAAAAGGAAGCTTACAAGAAGTGGAAGCTTGGACAGATGACTAGGGAGGAGTATAAGAATATTGCTCGTGCATGCAGGGATGAAATCAGGAAGGCCAAAGTGCAACTGGAGTTGCAGCTAGCAAGGGATATGAAAGGTAACAAGAAGAGTTTCTACAAGGATGTCACCAGTAAGAGGAGGGTTGGGGAAAGTGTGCGTCCTTTACTGAATGGGGGAGGCAACCTAGTGACAGGTGATGAGGAAAAGACTGAAGTGCTTAATGCCTTTTTACCTTGTCACAGACAAGGTCAGCTCCCAGACTGCTGCACCGGGCAGCACACTTTCAGGAAAAGGGGAGCAGCCCTCAGAGGTTAAAAAAAAAACAGGCTAGAGACTATTTAGAAAAGCTGGATGTGTACAAGTCCATTGGGCCAGATGCAGTGCATCTGAGGGAGTTGGCTGATGCGATTGCAGAGCTGCTGGCCATTATCTTTGAAAACTCATGGTGATTGGTGGAGGTCCCAGATGATTGAAAAAGGGCAAATATAGTGCCTATCTTTAAGAAATGGAAGAAGGAGGATCCAGGAAACTAGAGACTAGTCAGAAAGTAGTGGACATGATATACTATGACTTTAGCAAGGCTTTTGATATGGTCTCCTACAGCATTCTTGCAAGCAAGCTGAGGAAGTATGGGCTGGATGAATGGACTCTAAGGTGGATAGAAAGCTGGCTGGATTGTTGGGCTCAATGGATAGTGATCAATGGCTCGTGTCTAGCTGGCAGTCGGTATCAAATGGAGTGCCCCAGGGGTCAATCCTGCTTATACTGGCTTGATTCTCTTCATAAATTGACCTGTCTCTCATCCCAAGGATACCTTAAAATAGTTACAAAGTTAAAAACAGGTAACTGCTTTACAATCAGATAACAATTTATTTCTAAATGTGTTTTGCATATATCAATGTTTATATATCTACAATGTGTACAGAATGAAATACATAGTTGATTTTGGCCTATGTAAATTAACATACTTTTGAATAATAATTAGTAGTCTCATGAGTTTGTCATAGTGCTTCCCCAGAAGTACATAGACAATTTATGTGATTTGTCTTTCCCCACTAAACATTCCTAAATGAAGAAACAGCAACAAAACTATTCAGCAAAAATACAGAATTGCTAAAGAAGGAAGAAGGGAAATTAAAGAGATCTGACTTTAAGTCTGCTGTTTGTATTTTAGCAAATATCATGTTGTACTTACTTTTCTTCAGCTCAAAACATAGTCCTGTAGTAAGAAGAATTTATCTATTGTCATGGAGTATGGTTAGATATTTATGTTGAATATGACTACTATCGTGGTGATAGGCTCTGAAGCCTGAAATTAATTGAACCTGTATCTCATCCACACTTAAAAGAAAAAAAAGGAAAAACTACTCATAGTTTTATCTTCTGATACGTGGTTTTAAATAAAACCAACCACGCAGCTAACTGCTTATTTACCAAAGTAGAACAGTAATGAATTACTGCCTATGAGACCGCAGTTGTGGTAGCAGTTAAATTCACCTGCAGTGGGTAATATGTAAAGCCACAGTATCAAGAGTAATAAAAACAAAAACTGTGGACAAGGTGAATGAGACTCTAATATCTTTCAGTCTTGTTGGGCATCAACTTTGGTGGACTGCTAGTGGAGGCAAATCCCAAAGTAAATGCCTTCAAGTGGCCAAGTCCTTTGGAATAGTTGAGTGTCTTCTAATGGATTGAACATCGTATGATGTAATATAATGTGATGGCTTGATTCCATTCCATTCCATTCGGGACTGTAGATAACTTTGCTAATATCTTGAAAAGCAGTGAAAAAGAAGCCAATGCAAAAACATGAATTTGGCCATCAGATGTGCTGTATAGTTCTCACCTCATTTGTTATCTCAGTGCGCTGCTACTGGAACCCATTCAGTTCATTCAGCATTTCTAGCTATTTCAGAGTGCAGCTGCTGACCTTCCAGCAGTGCAGCTCTGAGGTGACAAGCGTGGCTGATGAGCCCTGTATCACTCAGCACCAACCTTGTCTCCTTTCATATTCACTGCTGTTTCTCCTGTTTTGACAGTGACTTCATCCATGACTTCCCTTTTTTCTTCTCCTTTCCCCTTTCTTTTCTTTTCCCATGTATGCTTCTGTGCTATCCCCCCATACTCCCTTGATGCATCTCTCCAGTGAACTTCAACCTCATTCAAGGGATCATTGTTAGTACATTATTTCTGTATCATGCTTTTCTTTCTTTCTGCTCTTCCAGATGAGAGACAAAAGTGTTTAGTATAATATGGGACTATCTATGGTAATTAGGTGATACAATATAAAATATGGAACTATATTCATTCCAATGTTTATCATTTCAGCATATGTGAAACAGATCTTTTCAGAAACTTGATTAGTTGAGTGCTCAGATATCTGATAAAAAAAAATTGTGTATTCTTTCCTAATGACCTTAACTCATCCATACTTATTAATTGATACACACAGGAAACGTTGACCTGTAAATGTTTTACGAGAAGTCCATTTTATCTTAGAGCTGCCTATAAGGTAGCTTTTTTGGTTAATTCATATAACAAATGGACCTCTTAAAATCTTCATAAGTGGTTAGTGCATGTTGTGTTAGAGTCCTGGAATATTGTAGTCTCATGTGTTTTCTGTCACTATAGACTGGTGATTTTTCAACCAGGATTGATTCTACCATTAATAATGTCACCCATGCATTATTTAATCCCAGAAATTTCAAATAGGAATCCATAGCATCACAAATATTCTAATCTGTTGTGGGCTTTCTGAGTTCTTTGAAACAAAAGAAATGCTCTGCTATTTTTCTGTAGTCAAAAAATGAGTGAAAGCTAAGGGCTGGCATTTTTCAAGGACTGCCGAGAGCCTAACAATCGTGTCTTCAGTCCAAAAAGGTTGAAAACAAATACTATGGGCTTGATCCGAGGATTACTCAGTGTTTGGAAAGAGAGGGTGGGCAGTTCCTGAGAAATGGAAGATTGTTCTGAACATAAGACGAGGCATGAAATAAAAAGAGGCTTTTATAGATGGCAGTCACAATACAATAATAGCCAGTATGACAATGTCATAAAGAAAGTGGTATAGTGATGAAGAAGTCTATCCTCTAGTGCTCAGATATTGGGATGAGCAACTGCTCATTAGCTCTTGTGGAACTGAAGTTGCTGGTGTTAGTCAAAAAAGTTTTAATTTGTTTCCTTTCAAAATGTGCTGCCCCATGACCTTCAAATTTGTATAGCAGTCTGTTTTTGCTTTAGTCTGTTCATTTTATAATTAATAAAGTTTAGGTACAGAAATTGCACAGAAAGCAGTATAAGTGATCGGAAACCAGTTTAAACCTATAACAGAACAGAAGTTTAGTGCACATAGACCGGTTTCAAAATGGCAGAACCCAGTGTAAGATAGACCTGAATGGATGTAGTATCAGATTAATCAGTTTAGGTCAGCCTGGTCTATTGACCTTCTGTTCTAAATCCCCTCCCAACTCAAGTTACATAGCAGTCCCCTGGCATCCCAGCATGCCTTGGAGTCCCTCTGCTACTCCTTGGCCTTGCAGGGTAGGCAAGCTAGCCTCCACTGGTACTCCTCTGCTCCTGGGCTGTCACAGACCTACAGCAGCAAAGCCTTTGTTCCTCAGCCCTGCATCCTGCCTTTGCCTGTCAGCCTGGGAGGATTGCAACGGGGGTGGGGGACAGCTCCTGTCCCAGCTCTGGGCTCCCCCCAAGGTAGGGTCTGCCTGGGGGGGAGGGCTGGGCCAGAGGAACCCCCCCCAGGACATGGGGCTCCCTCTAGCTGGGCAGACTCCAGCTCAGGGAAACCTAGGGCCA
>NW_017729022.1:160571455-160582904 GCF_001723915.1 Gavialis gangeticus | reverse complement strand
GGTAGGGGAAACCCCAGGGCATGGGCTTCCCCCCCAGCTTGGCAGATCCCAGTTCAGGGGAGCCAGGACCAAGGCAAGGGGCACTGTTTCCCACCCTCCCCTCTCCCCTGCCTGCATGGATCAGAGGCAGCAACTCACGGTGGGCAGGGCTGGGCAGCCTGGCCCGCCAGGCAGGGGGGAAAGCCCCGGAGTGCAGTTGACCCCAGCTCAGGGAGGGCCAGGACTGGGGTGGGGGGCTCCATTGCCCTAGCCCACCTCCACCGCTGCAAGGTTCTGTGCTCCCTGCAGCTGACAGCAGTGGGTTGGGTGCATGTGCCAGACACCCAGTCAGGGATGGCTCCCAGTTGCCTGCATTTGGGTGCCTTTGGTAATGTCCGGCATGCTGGGAGGTGTGTAAGAGTGTCCCCTACCTTCTGGCCTTGGCCAGTGTGGACATGTGCCTGCCTTTCCCAACCAAAAAGCAACCGTGACTTTGGTTCACTAACAGTCCAATCTACAGTTTAGAGAAACCTGCATAGATTGGATTGATTCTGCCCCAAGCTTTTTGACTATCTGTATTTAGCCATAGTGTCTTAGCTTATGTATCAGTTTTCAGGAGTTTAATTGACCTCATTTACCTACAGCATTGAAACTTGTAATCCTTTCCCTTGTTTACATGGTCATTCATCACTGTTTTCTTCCAAAAGTGTTTAAATGCCGCCATGTAGCATCCGTGGGCACCCCCAAGGTTGGGGGAGAAGGAGAGGAAGGACTTCGAATTAAAAATAATACAGCAGAATCAGCTTATTTTCATGTAATCTTCAAACCAACTGATATTGCCTCTGATCTATAAGAGAAAAATATAAATTGTGTATTATGAGGTAGAGAAGCTAACATGTAAGTGGGCATTATGGGAAAGCTTGACTGACTCATGGATTGTGAATCAGCCAAAGAGCAGTAGTGCATCAGCAAGGAGCAATAAAGATCTTCCTGTTCTTCCTTCATCCATTTGTTTCTGTCATCTGCTGATGCTTAGCCCTAGGTTACTCTGACAAGTGAATACTGCATGGAATCTAATCATAATGTAGAATCACATCTTTGTCCTGAAAAATGTTTACATCAGTGATGTGGTTTGCCTTTGTAAATGCATTTGAGAATGGCTTTATAGTATTGCTGAAATGATCAGTAATAAGTCATCAGACATACTCCAAAAGCAGTTGCCTTCAATTCTTTGAAGTTATCTTTGGGTCTTTCATAGTTGGAAGCGTGATGACTCCTAATTTTTTTTGGCCTTTTTTCCTGCTCCGTTAAGAAAACAAAACAAAACACATTCTCCTTTTACAGTGCCAAGCACTGCATGTGGATTGTGTCTCTGCATTTTTCCTGGATCCAAAACCTTATTATATTGGATTGGTTTCCTGCTCTATCGCACCAAACTTTGGTCTGAGGACATCCAGATAAGTAAGGTTGATGCCATATGTTCATCAAAGGGTTTGAGAGGAAACTGCTAGGAAAGTATCCTAAATTCTGCAAGGCTTGTCCCTTTTTCCCTCTTTCGGGAGTTAGGAAGCAGAAACAGTAGCCCACTAAACATCTGCAAAACTGCATTGACAGACAGAGCCGGAAGAACAACTGTACAGACAACTGTAGGGACTCAGGACTCCTATTAGCTTAATCCCCACGTTCTGTCTTGTTCTGCACTGCGTTCCTCTTCTAAATTCTAATGCAGATGGTATCGCAGACCAATGGGTAACTCTTCCTCTTGTACAAATTAGGTAAAAAGTCAATGAACCGAGTGGTCTCATTCTCACACCCTTCAGCAGCTGGCTATGATTAAAGGAGCAGAGCCATTCATAAAAGCTCCAAGCCTCCCAAGATTTACAATAATACTTCAAGAATTGCATTGTTGCCAACTCCTATGATTTTAAGCGTCATGATATTCAGTATTTTTCACACTGCCTTGGTCTCCAAAGGCAATCGAATATACATGGAAATTGGGTTAAACTTTTTGTCTTAAAGCAAGTTTCAGTCTTTTAGTTGTTGGGGAAAGCTTGCAAATGGATCAAAACCAGAAGGAATCACAAATGTATGATGATTATCATTATCATTACTGAGGAGTTTTTTAATGCTTTGGGTCAGCAGTGCTGGAGAGTATCAACCTAGCTTTCCTTCTGCTAGAGATGAGAACAAATAAGCCCACCACTTTCTTTTAGCACTTTTCTTTATATTTCTTTTGGGTGTCTCTAACTGATCCTTTGTACCACATCTCACCAGTGACTATGAAGTCTTTAAAACAAGAACACAGAGAACTAGAATACTTTTCAAACAATGATAGACAATTATTATTTTATCATTATATCTCAAATAACTTGCCTTAATCTCAAATTTAGTCATACATTTGTCTGTGAGATCACAAACAACATTTTCTGCGTTTGGGATTGAAAGGATGTTTCAATGAGGAGTCTACAGGATGAGAGCAAAATCACTTTGCAGGAGTTCTTTATGCTCCATTGCTGCTTAATGGGCACTTGATTAAGGCATTAATTTAAAATCTTATTAGGATTATTTAAATTCTTAGTGGTCAGAAAAAAAATCTGTCATTTTGTTTGGGCTCCAATTTTTGAATATGCTTGAGTAGCTTAGGAAAATGTATTGTGCAGACCTATCTGGAAGCCTGAGGTAGGAATGAGCTGTAGTAACAGAATAATATAATTTGGCTTTTGTAATCAGCAAGTAAGAATCATCTAAGAAAAGCATAAAGAATTCCCAGTGGTTTCCAATAATAGGGTGGTTCTTAGCTGATATGAAAGCGTCTGATTGCCAGCATGGGTGCTTGCTCTGGCTGGAACAACTAGCTATTTCTTATCCTCTTTTCCTGCCATCAGAGGGGTACTTTACAAGTTGATCCAGAACAGCACGGCCTCTATCAATATTTTTTATCTTGTATCTACTTTTTAGAGAGAAATTGCTTTTCAAATCTTTCTATGGCTGACAGTCTGCTGGCCTGCTACCAGTAAATTTTGGTTCAGGAGAAGAAGTAAATAGGATTGTTCTCCACGCGTACCTCAGCATGGGAAACTCCAGAGAGGGAGGAAGAGTTATGTAAGCTGTGGCACAAGAACAAATGAGTATTAATTGGCCATAGATAAATTTAGACTGAAAATTAAAAGGCTTATAACCAGCAGAAGAGAGGGATTCTGGAACAGCCTTTCAGTATGAGTTTTAGGTACAGAAATACCTCATTTAAAAATGGAAATGGATAAGCTTATGAACAGGATAGGATGGCTCCAGATAGCAAGGGAGTGGATTTGATAACCCAAATGGTTCTTTCTAGACTTACATCCTTCAGTCCTAGGTGTTAGATCTTGATCGCTGATGTTTTCATTGGCCTTATTCTATATTTATCGTGTTGAGATGACATATATGTGTCTATAAAAATGTGTTTGTATTTCATAGTCATAATTAGGGTTTGGGTTTCTTGCCACGAGAGGTGG
This sequence comes from Gavialis gangeticus, assembly GCF_001723915.1. Classification (NCBI taxonomy): domain Eukaryota; kingdom Metazoa; phylum Chordata; order Crocodylia; family Gavialidae; genus Gavialis; species Gavialis gangeticus. Next base: position 160,579,431 of record NW_017729022.1, on the reverse strand, counting down.
GTTATAAAACTTGAATACCCAGAAGGTATTTGGAAAAACTTTCAAAAATTTCTCTCCAGTTCTCCTGGCTGCTGACTTGGCTTTGGCTTTCCCTGTCCCTGTTCTTGGATCTTCCTTGGAACTCAGCACCCAGCTCTCTGATTCTCCTGGCTTCTGACCTTAGCTTGCACCCTGGACGATTTATCTCCAACCTCCCTCTGGCTTTCCTGGAACCTGGTTCCATGTTCCCTGCTCGACTTTTCTAGACTCAAACCTGATACTCTAGTAACCTGTACCCCCCTACCTAGCTGACATCCTGGTTGCTCTTCAGAGCCTACCTGCAGGCTCGGCTACCTACATCCCAGCCAAACCCTCACCTAAGTCTACTATTTTATTTTGTCACTGTAACCTACACAACAAATGCCCTTCCTGTGTTTTGCTTACATCACATGCAGTCCATTTACAAACGGCTTCATTTTGCTCTTGGTTGTAATTGCTTTTACAAATAATCAATTTGAGATGGAGCCTCTTCATCCTTTTCTGTCTGATTATGCAATATTATAGGTTGTGTGTCACTCAGGGAAATAGCACTGCCGTTTTCATGTTGCCTTTGCAAAGCAGAGTTCTCACCTGGGCAATGAAGAAGTATTAACAAAGTATACACCTTTAATGTGGTTACAACCAGATTAGGTTGAGTTTAGAAAAAAAAGAATGAAGCTTTGAATTTAATTAACTTTAAAAATTTAAAATCCATCTCTGAAGCATTATAGATATAAATCCAACATAGTTTTAGTCCAGGGTTGGCAAAATACAGCCTGCGGGCCAGATCCAACCCACAGAGGGCCCTTGTCCAGCCTGTGGCGGGTTGCTTGGTCCCGGCTAGCCCAGGCACTGCCTGGCTGTGGTGCGTCCTGCCACCCCCTGGGCACACAGCAGGGCTGGGGCAGCTCCACAGTGGGATTGCCTTTCTAGGCAGCCTGGGTGGTGGCAGCATGTTCCAGCTGCTGCTGCCCCCAGCCCTGTAGTACTGGCAGGGCCCAGTGCACAAAGCCTCGCCCCATGTTCACTCCACACTGCCCGGACGTGCGCATGTCCTGCCGCCCCCTGGGCATGTAGTGGGGCTGAGGCAGCTCCTTCCAGCTGCTGCTACCACTGGTACTGGCAGAGACCCATATGCACAGCCCTGACCCAGTGTGCCCCATGCTTGCTTTGGACTTGCCCATCCAGACTCGGCAGCAGCAGCAGCAGCTGCCAGGCAGAAACTGTTTCTTGGTGCTGGGGGAAAGTGGCTTTTCCTCCTCCCTGCCACTGGGCAGTTTTCCATGCAGCCACCCAGAGCCTGCACCACACCAGGCTGCCCTGCATTTCCATCACAGCCACCTCTGTACTATCACTGCTACCCTGCAGGGCAGCCCAGAGGCATCAGTGATAGAATCGCAGGGCACCCTGGTGTGGCGCAGGCTCTGGGCAGCTGCAGTGAGAACTTTCTGGAGGCAGCGAGGGAAAGGGACCACTGGGGTTGGGGCCAGCGGTACCCTGAGGAAGGTACTGAGCTGGGCAGCGTGACCCAGTCCCATGGCCAAAACCCCAGAAGATGGAGCTAGGGCTACTTTCAAGTCTGAGAGCTCAGAGGAGCTCTGACCAGCTTGCCTCTGGCCTGGGACTGCAGCATTCAGAGGCTTCAGGAATTTAGTTGGATCCCACACCGGGGAAGAAGCCAGTGGGTTGCCAAGGGACTGGTGTCACTGAAAGCAAGGTTTCTTTTTTTTTTCTCTTCATTATTTGTTTTTCCCTTTTGAATGATTTGTTTTTGTTGCTTCCCTGCTGTCAATGGGGAGCAGGTAGCTGACCCATTTGTAATGGAGGGTGGCTTGGCCAGCATGCCAGGGGTTTGGACCAAAGAAACATGGAGGGTTTTTTGCTTGTCTTCTTCCCTGGGTTGGGTTGCCCAAGAACCAGAGAGGTAACACTCAAGTGAAGCCTAGATTAACTTTTGAACATTTGTGATCTGCGGGACTGACAGGCCATTGGGCCAGGACATTTGCCTGACTGAAATTTTGGAGGTTCTTTTCCTTTTTTTCTTTCCTCTTTGAGCTCTGGCCAACAGACAGTGTTGTCACGGACTGAGCAGCACAGGCTGGCTGACCTAGCCCCGAGAACTCCTGGCCTAACAACTGGGGAGATAAATGTGAACACACTTCTGTCTGGTTGGTGTATGGATGGGGTGTTATGGGTGGCAGGAGCCCTGTGAGGAAAACCAATGGGACAGACTTAAGATTGGACAGATAAACCCTCTCCCGACTAATAACTATTCAACATCAAGACCTGGCAGATGAGAAGCAGGCAATTTTAGCTGAGTATGTAGACCTAGTGAGTTCTAGTTCCCATGGCACTGTCCTGACAGGCATCAGGTTGCCAAGGGCCTTGACCCTACCCAGTGTGGTGTCGACAGTCATTTCACTGGAGTACTATTCTGATGGCTTCAGGGTTGCATTGAAACATCGAAAGCAACCCACATCATTCCAAAGACAGTACAACATCCAATGCCTTCAGACCCCTAGACACTGCAGAGCCCTCTAAACACATCTCAGTGAGAAGCTTGCCAATCTTAGGACTGAAAATGATAACACTTGTGTTGAAGATGATTGGCAAGCTCTAAAAGAGACCATCCATGAGATTTGCATGGAATCAATTGGCTTTATCATCCAATGAAATCAGGATTGGTTTGACAAAAACAGCATTTAAATTAAAGCCCTTCTTGATTTGGAAGACAAACTTTCTGTAACTGGCAAAACCATCCTACATCCAGTCAGAAGCAGGGAACCTTTTGACAGCTTAAAGCTGAAGCCCAGAGAAAAAACTGAGAAATCAAAAACAAATGGTGGGAAGAGAAGGTGAAAGAAGTCCAACAATTTGTTGACAATCAAGATATGCAGAACTTTTTCAGTGCAATCAAGGCTGTGTATGGACCAAGTTCTTGTGGACTCATCTTGCTTAGATCTGAAGACAACAGTACACTTCTCAAAGACAACGAGTCCTTCAAAAACTGCTGGAAGGAGCATTACCAAAAGCTTCTGAACCAAGAGTTGATGGTGACTGATGAAACCATCGAATCCATTCCACAGCATCTAGTAAGGGAAGTGCTAGCTACATCCACCAACCTCTGAAGAAGTCCACCAGGCAATAAGACAGATGAAGAACAGCAAAGCATCTGGCCCTGATGGCATACCAGCTGAGGTCTTCAAAGTTTGTCAGGAAACCATGACCAACAAGCTCCACTCTAAAGAGACTGGGCCCTATTACTAGGAGAAGGCACATGTCTGAGCTGCCTCTAGCCTGGGACATCTCCTTCTCCCCACCCCACCCCACTCTAAAACAGGCAAAGCTATACCATGGCTGCACTGGTGAGCCAGAAGCCTACATGGTGCATGCAGCTGCATTGAGAAGGCCCAGTTGGGGGAGTTTTCCCAGCTGCAGGCAGCTGGAAGTCTAGCCATCAGAGCATGGCAGAAGGGCCCACCCCTGCAAGAGAGGGAGTTAAGAGCAGCCAGGAGTGGTTGTGAAGGGCTCTCTGGAGGTGCAGGGCTGGCAGCCACTACTAAGGGCTCATGTGGATGATGTGGTCCCCAGGTGAGATTTCCCTCACCCAGATGAGGCTCTGTTGCCAGCCTGTGTCCAGGTCAGCATGACTGGGTCAACAGGACTGCAATGTAGAGGACAGACCACAGAGACCCCAAATGATCAGCACAGGATAAGTGCAATCTTTTTATTTGTTGTTATTGATTTGCATTTTCAGTTATAGACCTGGGGCAGGGAGCCAGGGTCTGGGTAGAAGCCCATAGCCTGGGGTCAAGCCTCAGGCCAGGTGCCTGGGGAGGCCAGAGTCCCGGGCAGTAGATACACGGCCAGCCCTCTGCAGCTAGAGTAAAAGAGGTGATACATGGCAGTAAACCCAATGCAACATGCCTAGCAGCATGCCTCCTGAGTCATGGCTACTTCTGGGGCCCACATCAACACACTGTATCTTAAAATCTGGAACACTGAGGAAATTCCCACTGACCTAAAGAATGCCAATATTGTCACCATATTTAAAATGGGAGATGAGACTGATTGTAGAAATTATTGAGGTATCACCCTCCTTTCCATTGCTGGGAAGATCCTTGCTCGAATTCTGCTCAGTCAACTGCTCCCTCCCACCAAGGAAATCCTTCTTGCGTCTCAATGTGGCTTCAGACCATCCATCGAGAGGCACTGTTGACATTATTTTTCCAGCCTGGCAGATCCAGGAAAAATGCTGAGAACACCAGGAAGTGTATATGGCCTTTATTGATTTGACCAAAGCCTTTGACTTCGTTAACTGTGAGGCTCTGTGGAAGACCTTATTGAAGTTTGGCTGCCCAAAGGTATTTATCATCATCATAATACTTGTTCATGACCAGATGACTGTAGTGGCTCTGCCACAGAGCCCTTTGCCATTTGAACTGGCATCAAGCAGGGCTGCTATGATTGCACCATTTCTGTTTTCCATCTTTCTTGCAGTCATCAGGATGCTCATCCATAACTGTCTGCCATGTGGCATTGGCACTGAGTACTGAGGATGAATGGGAACCTTTTCAGTCTCCTGCATCTGTGCCAAAACCAAAGTTACATAGGCCTCAATTGTGAAACTTCAGTATGCTGATGACTGTGCTGTCATTGCACATACTAAGGAAGACTTGCAAACAGCCTTTAACTGCTTTTCCCAAGCATACCATTGTCTGGGACTGACCCTTAACATCGGGAAAAAAATGGTGCTTCACCAGCTTGCTCCAGACCAATCAACTCCCCTGGCAAAGATCCTCATTGATGTATAGGAACTGGAGAATGTCGAACACTTTGCATACCTCAGTATCCATCTTTCAAAGAAGGCCAACATGAACAAGGAGATACAGTATAGGATCCAATGTGCCAGTGCTGCTTTCAGAAGATTGAATCATGTGTTCAACAGTCACGACATCAGGACTCAAACAAAATTCCTACTGTATAAGACTGTGGTAACCCCAGCTGTTCTCTATAGCTGTGAAGCTTGGGTGACCTACAGAAACCACCTGAAAAACCTGGAGCACCTTCACCAATCTACTTCTGGAAGATCCTTGGCATGAAGTGGGAGGATTGTCACACAAATGCCAGTGTCCTCAATGATGCTAACACCACTAATATGGTGATTATTGATTATTCAACATCAGCTACAGTGGACAGAGCATTGTGTGCATTTGCCTGAAGTATGTTTACCAAAGCAACTGCTATTCTTCCAACCACATTCTTCTCAGCCACATATAGGGTCACATGTAGGGGTCAGAGGAAACACTTTGAGGACATCCTCAAGGCAAATGTTGAGTGTGTTATTGACATCACAATTGGGAAAAACTAGCTTGGGACAGGACTACATGGTGGCACCTTGTGAGAGAAGGTACAACTTACTTTGAGGAAAACTGCCTCGCTATGGAGGTGGAAAAACGACAAACGGAAGGAAAGGAAACAAAACCAAGAAATCTGAAGTCTGACACTCTTTAATCACCACCTGTGCCATCTGCCAGAGAGTCTGTGGCTCTAAGGTCAGCCTTGATAGACGTCAACAGCCTCATCTACAACCCTTTACTTGACCCGTTGGAGTGATCATCCTCCTCTATGAGTGATCACCAATAACAAGCCTGATGGCACAAAAAACAGCTTCCACACTCGTGTATAGGCTCCCAATGTTTTTACCTTAGAGTTTTTAAGAAATCACAGCTAACCATTAATTAAAATTTGAAAGTCCAAATATATAGGATGGTGTATTGGAGATGGAGAAGTATTTAGAATGCAGAGGCAATCAAAAAATAACATTTTGTAATTTACCTTATTGATTGCTAAATGAATTGTATTTGGAGTTTGCATATTTGAAGTGTGACCAGCTATGAAGACAGGTGTGTAATTTCTAATACATTTTTAACAGTGAACTTATTAGCTCTAACAAAAGCATTAGCACACTGGATATAGAAAGGCATTGAAGTGTATCTGCACAAATTATTTGTTGTGCAAAACACATTTTCTTATCAGAAATCACGGGTTTTTTCCTAGGCACTTTTAACTGGCTAAAACATTTTCTTTGAGAATCAGAAAATTCTAAATATTTTGGAAATGTAATTAAGGGCTAATGTTTACAATAGAGCCATATCCATAGTAATAAAGGCCTCTGTGGACACATAATGTTAAAGTGAACATAACAAGAGATAAGGTTTGTTTGGGAATATCTTTTACTGAGTCACCTGTACAATTGGAAGAGATATGGGACAAGGTTTTGAGTACAAAGGGCCCTGCCTTCATGTCTGAGAGAGAAGCAGACACAGACCAAGCTAAATACTAGGTGAAATAAAGGCTTGTTTTTAACTCCGTTACATAAATGAAAGGAGTCACTTAAAGAATGGAAGAAAGGGCAGTAAACCTGTGGAACAAAGTTACCAAAATATGTACAAACCAAGTAAAAGACATTAGATGACCTAAAAAAAATCACTTGCGAAGAATATATATCATGCATCAGTATCTTTATCAGTATAGTCATCATTATCAATAATTATTAATATTATTGTATTAATTTGTATTAATAGTAATGATAGTAATAATAATGCTATTGTTCACATTATCATCTGATGAGGTAAGGTATGATACAGCAAAAGAGCAGCAGAGGCTGTTGGTTTTCTGAGGGTGCTGAGAACTTCTGTAGAGCTATTGGTATGAAATTAGCTTTGGAAGATACTTAGGTGCTTATTTGTTCAGAGGTGGATTCTGGAAATGCATATTGATAATATGGTGGGCCATATTATCATTATTAGGAGAGGTGGGCAAAGTGTTTTTCCTTCTGGCTAATGGAAGGTCTTGTAGCAATTGTTTCTGTTCTTAGCAAAACATAAGGAGAGCCCCTCCATATGTAACGACACAATGTCCTCTACAGGAAACATAATCTATCTTTCATGGAAAAGACGCATAGAAATTAGGAGGCAATGATTGCAATTCACAGATTCATAGATAGTTAGGGGCTGGAAGGGACCTCACAAGATCATCGGGTCCAGCCCCCCTGCACGAGGCAGGAAAGACAACTGGGGGTCAGGTGACCCCAGCAAGATAACCGTCCAGTCTCCTCTTGAAGATTTCCACAGTAGGTGATTGCGCCACCTCTGGGGGGAGTGTATTCCACAGTCTAGACACCCTGACTGTGAAGAAGTTTTTCCTAGAGTTGAGCCTGAAGCAGTCTTCCGGGCGTTTGTGGCCATTAATTGTGGTTTTCCCCAAGGGTGCCCTAGTGAACAGTTGTTTACGGAGCTCTTGATCTATTCGCTTGATGTAGCAGTAAGCTGCTACCAAGTCCCCTCTTAGCCTTCTCTTTTTTAAGTTGAAGAGGCCTAGGTCCCTCAGCCTCTCCTCATATGGTTTGCCTTGCAAGTCTCTGATCATATGGGTGGGTCTTCTCTGGATTCTCTCAAGTTTTCCACATCTTTGTTGAAGTGCGGTGCCCAGAACTGGACACAGTACTCCAGCCGCGGTCTTGCCAGTGCTCAGTACAGTGGAAGAATCACTTCCGTGGTTTTACATGAGACGCATCAGTTGATGCTTGAGAGAGTATTGTTTACCCTACTGGCTCCAGTGTCGCACTGATGGCTCATGTTTATGAGATGGTTGATTGTTACCCCTAGGTCCCTTTCTGTCGTGGTGCTAGTCAAATTGGCACCACCTATCCTGTAGGTATGTTGTGGATTGCTTGCCCCCAGATGAAGCACTTTACACTTCTCAATGTTGAACTTCACCTGGTTCTGATTCACCCAACTCTCCAGCCTATCTAGGTCCACCTGAATCTACAGCCTATCTTCAGGTGTGACCATGCTCCCCCATAACTTGGTGTCATTTGCAAACTTGGCCAGTGAACTCTTCACCCCCACATCCAAATAATTGATAAATATGTTGAAAAGCACTGAACAAAGCAC
>NW_017729022.1:160556071-160566455 GCF_001723915.1 Gavialis gangeticus | reverse complement strand
ACGAAACGGGTGGTCGAAGGAAAAGCCGAGGTTAGGAGCCGAGAGATGATGCAGCGGAGGGATGAGCCGGATCGTGGTTGATAATGGAAGCCGAGGTCAGTCAAATGCCAGGTAAGTAAAAGCTAGAATCAATGTCGGAGCCGTAGAAGCAATCGAAGTCGGAGTCAAAGCCAGTAAGTTCAGCAATCGGAACAATCGGTACACGAGGAGACGAAATTAAAGGTATGAATCCGCTGTGTGAGATTGTGAGGAGAACCGGGGGACTGACTCCCAAATCGCTCTCTGCCTCGCAGTCTCTGCTAACAGCAGCCTCTGCTACAGACAGCACACGGTCTCTCACCACCCTCTCACTAGCGACGCCCACACAACCCCCCCTTGGTGGGGGCTCACAGGTCTTTATACGAATTTTAGTGACCCAATCAGATCCCATCCTGCAAAGAAATTTCTAGTCAGATTATGTCATGCTGCAGAAAGACTGAGCATGCGTCTGGTCAGGTTTTGTGGGCAACTGAGCATGTGCGAAGCTGAAAAGTAGGTCATGGATGACTGACAGGCCCAGGGGTCGAGCAGAGGGCATGCAGCCTAGGCTGTCTGCACATGTCAGGATCGACTCTCCTGTATTGGCAGCACACAAATCTAATAATTTTCATTGACAAGGGACACCACTGGCTACTTCTCACCAGGATGATACAAATCTGTTCATAAGAACTCTTGGGGCCCTACCTTGCAACCAGTTTCCTATCCACTTAACCGTTGAGTAGTTAAGCCCACAATCTTTCAATTTTCCTGCAAGGATATCATGGGATACTAAATCAAAGGCCTTTGGAAGTCTAGGTATATAATATTGACCTCCTCTCACTTGTCCAGGTAGCGAGATACCTGGTTGTAGATAAGATTGGTAAGACAAGACCTGCCTGTGATGAAGCCATGCTGGCTGTCATTCAGAATCCTACCCTCTGCGAGTGTATCGCTCATAGACTCCTTGATGAGTTTTTCTAGAATATTCCCTGGGATAGAGGTTAAGCTGTTTGGTCTATAGTTGCTTGGGTCCTCCCTGTTCCCCTTCTTGAAGATGGGTACAATATTGGCCCCCTTCCAATCCTCAGGGATCTACCCTGATCATCACGAGTTTTGGAAAAATTTCACCAGGGGTCCCACCATGACCTCGGTCAGCTCCTTCAGTACTCTCGGGTGGAGTTCATCCAGTCCTGCTGACTAGTAAATGTCTACCATTTCTCATTGGACATGCACCAGCTCAGCATCAACCATAGGAAGGCGGTCATTCCCACCGTGCCCCGAGTGAGGCATGATACATGCTTATCTAGCTTGTTTTTCCCCTTGGTCCGGTGAAATACCGAAGCAAAGGGGGCATTTAGGAGTTCAGTTTTTTTCCTGAGTGTCAGTTACCTGAGGTGTTAAGCAGGAGACCCACGCTTCTATTTGTTTTCCTTCTGCTCCCTTACATACCTAAAGAAGGACTTCTTATTGTCCTTGATTCCCATTGCTAACTTAAATTCAGTCGCTGCCTTAGTTTTCCTAATCTGTGGGAAACCACTGTTGTATGGTCCTCCTTGAGGACTGTCCCAAGCTTCCATTGTGCGTGCCCTCTTTTTTCTTTTTTCAAGAGGACCATGATATCCCTATTAAGCCAAGAAGGCTTGCCAGTCCTTCTGCTACCTTTCCTCTGCACGGGAATGGTTTTCTTTTGTGTTTCAAGGATCGTGTCCTTGAGGAACAACTACTCTTTGTGCACTCCATTCACCTTTGGTCACTGGTCCCTCATGGCCTCCCGTCCTATTACCCTGAGACTATTGACATCTGCATTTTTGAAGTCCAAGACTTCAATCCTGCTAGTTGATTTATCTGCCTTGCACCAGACAGCTTACATGATGATATCACAGTCGCTGTCACCCACACTACCCTCAATATTCAAGTGACTGGTCGCAATGTTATAGCTTGTGTCAAGTCACAGTGTTATATCTTGTACAGTGCGGTATTTGGAACTGTCCCTAAAATCTGATAAGAAATTATATTCCACTTACAGAATTTCTTTAAAAAGATATGGGGAGGATATAATTCTCTATTTAAACTACCAAGTCCTGTAGAATTTTATTGCTTCGGGCCTGTTAAATTATATAGACCTTTTCTATTAAAATGAAGGCCACAGTGTAGCCCATGATGGCAATACATATTTCGGTGTGCATCTGTTATGAAGGAACTATGATTTACAGGCTGTGATTGGCTAAAGTAGATTTTGCCATCTATTAATTTCTAGAACAAATGGTATATTTCAGTGCAGTGTGAAATACATAATTGAGACTTATATTGATCCTGTGTTATGTCATTTGAAAGGTCCAGTTTTCTGTGCAGAAGCAGCAGAAGTCTGAAATGATTTAATTGGAAGGTGATAGCACAAGGAAATGAATGATTTGGTTGGTACAGGTGAGACTACAGGCTGATAGATGAGGAGGGCTGAAGATGTGAATGGTTCTGAAGGACAGAAAACAGAGCAGGACTTTTCTATAAAGGAAAATGAGGGACCGTGTAATCTGAATGGTGTGAAAGGAATGTGATTTTTTTCCCTCCCTCAAACTGAAGGCAAAGGAAGTAGATCCTTACAATTGAAAAGGTTTGTTATTCAGGATCAGGATCCTATCGGGTAAGTTGTCATACAAGCAAATACAAAGACATAGTCTCCATTTGGAGGAGTTGATAATCTAAAAATTTAGTGTATTTAGTTCAGTGAAACACATAAATGACACCCAGCTGTTAAATGTCCATTTGCTGCAGTAGAAAGCTGTTAACAGTCGAACAAAAATGTGCTTGATCTTGAATGCATTGGAAATAAATGTGGTTGGACCTTAATGTAGTTGAATCTAGTATCTGAAAGTTATAAACAGTAAAAACAGATAGATTTTTCTGTGCTGTACTTCAGTGAAGAGTAACAGAAAGGTAGCTTCAGGCATTCAGCTTTTAAGATGCTGCAATTTAAAACTTCACCATATTTCTTTTTTATTCAAATCTTCATCTTTATTCATGTCTCCAGGAAAACTACTAGAAAGTCGAATAAACGTTATGAAACAACTTTCTTTCTTAGTACTTGATAAGAATCCCCTATGACTTGTGAAATCCGTAATGCACTTTAAATACTTACATTCTTGTTTCCCCTAAAGTTAGAGTTTAGGAATTGATGGCAAATTATTTTCACTTCGGATATTTCATGATGTTAGTGTTGCACTGTACTCTTGCATTTGCACCTCACAAGTTTGCTTCGTAGAACAGATAGTTGCTATATGTTCATAGTTTCTTTTAAGACTGATCTTTAGTGTGTGTGTTCTGGGCAAGTTAGACTCAGGAAATACTCAGGACAAACAAAACTAGGCCTAATTCTCTTCTGATGTAAACAGGTACTGCTCCATTGACGTCAAGAGAACTAGGACTGTTTTCCTTAAAAACACTTTTAAAGCCACAGATGGGAGAGGTTCTTGTTTTGGGGTCTTGGGAACCTTAGACAATTTTTTGCATCTAGGAGACAATGGCTACTTATTTGGCAAGGTGTGGTATAATGAGTCCCCACGCAGTTACAGCTGGATGTTGAAAATGTCTATGGATGTTGTTAAGGCAAGTCCAGAACAAATGCTGTTACTACCTGATAACTAGACCATGGTCAAAATAGTCTTGCCTTTTACCTGGTTAGTAGGTCTGTATTAGCAAATAGTCACTTAATGTTGAAAAAAGTGTAACAAATATCACTACATTGGCAAGCTGTTATCTTAGCAGGCAAAAGGAACTCCCACAGATTGAACAGACATACAGAAAGAAATGCTTTCTCATTGTCAGAGGTGGCCCTTGTGGGTCAGGTTTGAACTGTACCAGTGACACAGCAAACAGAAATGTGGTGCCCTGCTTGTGTTGTCCTGCTGACATATCAAGTACCATTCTCTCCAGGGCAGCAAATTTACTAGCTCTTTTACTAGCATTAAATTCTCATTCTCTTGCCTTGCCCAGAAAAGTGGGCCAAAATCATCCATTAACTAAAGGGTCACAACACCTCTGATTTCAACTTGACCACTTGCACATTGGCAGAATTTGGACCAGCCACCTGTAGGTTGATAGAATCTGTAGGATCCCAGTTAAAAAGCAGAAAATAGGAAAGCTGTTAAAAAATTACCCTTTTCAACTTTTTTGGGGGGGTTAAACTCTAGTATTTGCTTCTCAGAAACATAACAGTGAAAATGCCCATTAGAAGCACTTTAAAACCCAGCCTCTACCACTTCTGATTCATTTTCCCTGTAACTTAAACCTTCTCAAGTAAAGAACAATCAAACAAAATGTTGTGGGCAGTTTCTTCTCTCTTACTAAATGTGGTTACAGAAAGCTGGAGTTGCAGCTGCAAAAAATCTTTCTCATTATCAGTTTTGTAAAATTCTACATACCTTGTTACCTGGAAGATGTGTTTATTGATAGGTGACTAAAGTATATGGCATTTTTTCTGTATCCTAATGAACCTGGGAAAAGGCAAATTGGTTGTGTCCCAAATGCACAATTTTACAAAGCTGCTTTCTCTACCCAGTCACTAACACTGTTCAGATTGAGATTTGTCTTTCTAACTGATGAGTCTCAAGGTGTATAATGCCCAAATGTATGTTCTGATTTGCATTAGAAGTGTGGTCCTGTAAATTCTGTGTAATACTCATTTTCTGACTTATTATTTGAACCTTTTATGAAGCAATGTGTTTGTCATCTTTGCCCTCTGTTTAACTTATTCTGCCACTCCTGTTCAGATGCTTCTCTACATTATTCTGTTGAATTATTATAACATTACATTCTCAACTGGCCAATGCATTTCCTCAAGGCCATTTTTGTAAATTGAAATCCTGCTGTGATAGTTGATGCTAGCAAAGAGTACAACAGTCTCTGACACCTGACGACAAACTCTGTCAGACTATGTGGATCTACTTTGCACCACGGAGAAGTTAACTACTGGTATCCTCTGGGCTATTTCAGTCATGCAACCATAAGCTGTGTTCCTCAGTAGACCTCACACCCTAGGTAAGGATAAGCCTGGAAAGGAGAACTCCTAGGAAAACTCAGTTTCTGGATCAAAATGGTATTCCCTACTACCTGAGTGCCAAAACATTATGAGTCACTGGGCACATCTACACCTGTGTTTTAATGAGCAGTAGCCTATTTTACTGCGTATTAGAGCATCACGGCAAAAACAGCTTTAAAGCACAGTAAAATTAGGCTACTGCACATTAAACACCATTGCAAAAAGTGTGCGCTTTCACTACTGCATACTAGGGCAGTCTAATGCACATTTAGTTAGTACCACATATTACAGGTACTCAATTTACTGTGCAGTAGCAAAAGTGCACTAATGAATGTGTACACATGCCCACTGGGCTGTTAGATATGTTATTTTGTTATAAAGCCATACACGATTATACAATGATAGTACATTTTCCTGTTGTGGAGTTGTTAGCTCTAGCTTTTTGGCTAAATTCCAACTTGCATTATTGTAGTCTGGTTTCCTAAGTTCTTCCAGTCTTTAGATCTGGATGGTATGATATACTTTTTCACCCTCCGTGCTAAACTTTCTATTTGCCTTGTTGTGAAATAGTAATAATTCCCTGCTTTCATCCCAGAGGTGGCTGCATTTCATTGGTGGATAAAATAAATCGCGTGTAATAAATAATTACATGTAATATACAGAGCTGCTCTAATTAAAGTGCCACAGCCACCCCCGGAGCACGTGTAAAAGTGCCCTCTAATATGAGGTACTACAAAATGCACAGTAGGAAAGGCAAATGATTTTTTTTGTGATGCTTAGTGCACAGTAGACTAGTTTTTGCTGCAGCATACTAATACACAGTAGAATAGGCTACTGTGCATTACAGTGTCTCATGTAGATGTGCCCATTGCTGATATGGATTTGACCTTCAGAGATTCACACTTTCCTTTTGTGTTTTAAGTAGACACATCAGTAAGAAGTAAATATGTATAGTATTTCTCTCTATTAATGGTAATTGTTATTTTTGGTCTCAAAGTAGTTTTTAAGCCTTAAGAAATGTAGTTGTCTGCACAAGGCTTAAGTGCTGAGATGCATAGGTTTATTTTTTATCTTAGCTGCTCAAAAATAGTCTGACAAATATTCCCTTTACCTTGTCATCAAACACAGTACTGAAAAACTTGCTCATCAAGATGAAAGTCTGATAAGTGGCAACTGCTATATATTGGATTATCAACCTTCTGGCAAAAAGCACTTTAAAAATAGTTTCTCTTTCCTGCCCACAGAAGGAATCTCTTCATTTCACCTGATGTGTGCCTTTCACCCGTGGTTTCATTTAACAAGAGAAAAAAAAGGCACCAATCCCATCTTTAGGCAGCAAATTCTGATTCAGCATGCTGAGAAGATCATGGAAAACCTCAGCATGTTTTTGGTTCTTTGTTAAATAAGGATGGACTTTATCAGCTGCTTAAGTGATTCACTGAATTGGAAAACAAACAAGTTCAGTGGAGCTACTCTCATGCTTCAGTAGCACCCTGCTGACCTGGAACCTAACTACCATTTTAAGCCCCCCTGTGCCCCCCTGGCTCAGTGATTGGCCATGGGGGGACCTCGGATGCACCCCTAGACCCAGGAAGCACCAGTCGCTGAGCTGGGAGAGCATGGGTGGGCCCCCTGCGTACTCCTTGGTGGACCTAGAAGCAGACTGGAAGTGCTTCTGGTCCACTTCCGAGTCTGCTGCCAAGTATGCTGGGAGACCCCCATGCTCCTGTGGGACACTTCATCTGCCCCAGCATGTCAGTGTTCACAAGCTGCCTGGTACTTTGAGGTATGGAGAAAAAATATTTAAAGCTGTGTCTATGCTCAAATTGCCAAATCTTTTTCCGAATCTCTCTGAATCAATTTGGAGGATTCTGATTTGATTTGGAGAGATTAAAGGGTCTCCTGATTCAATTCGAATTCGGAAATTCAGCCACTGAATTGGGCTGAATCTCTGCTGAATCGAATCAGGGACCAAAGCTTTGCACAGCCCTACTAGACAGTGAGCATATGGGAGGAAATTGAGTAGGGTAAAGGACAGATGGTGCTTATTCCAAAGTAAGTTAGGTTAATACAATTTTTGAATGATGAAATTTTACATGAGAATGTGGAGATGTACTCCATAGTAAGGCTGCACATAGTAAAGTCATTTTACTTCAGTTATTGCGTCATGTCTACTTACACCAGAATTTACTGCTTTAAGAAGAATTCATTTTGAATCCCGTAAGTGGTTTTCAATCTTTTCCATCATTAGACCCCCTTTTCCATTTTCCGTGTATATTTCTGTCATCTAGTTGTCATGTTACCCTCCCATTTGGCAAAACAAGAGGGGAAGGGCTCTCTAGCTAGATCTGGAACTGTAGATTTGCCCTGTCTGTAATCTTCCACTGGTGAAGCCTAGAATCCAAGCTCTAAGATCTGTGCCTCTAAGCTTTGATGTTTTGAATGGAATTTGACCTAGGATGGAGAGGAAACAAAATGAGAAAATCTTCAAAGAAAATGGCTCTTTCTGATTAAGCAATAAACAGCATTGTATCATTTGTAAAATCTTTCCTTTTATTGCCAAAGGACTTGGTGTGTAATATGTAATTAAAAATTTGATACAATTAAAGATTTGGATTGCCATGTGCATCAACCATGACATTTGTTGCTGTAAAATATCTAAGGGCTTTTATTTGCCTCAACACATTTAGAAAATACTGTGATTAAAATTGTTGGTCCAAGTAGCATTTGACACTGTTTTGTCCCTTTTGCTGATGCATAAAAGCTTTGTAGGCTTTGGCATATGAAACACGGCTTGGTCCAGCCAATAGCTCTGATTTGTTATCAGTTAGTTGGAGGTGCTAAGCCATCAAAAGGAGCAAATTGTTTTGAAAGTCTTGTCTAGATGGCACATCTTCCTGTCATCTATACAACTTGGGGAACACAGGCCACATCTACATGACACGCTACTGCACAGTAATGTTGGCAGGCACTAACAGTGATGTGATGCTACTGTGCAGTAGTAACAAGCTACTGCACAGAAGCATCAGAAAAAAATATGCAGGGACACTACTGTGCAGTAACACCAGTTACTGCACAGTCATTTAGTACTTGGTTATGCAAATACTAAATGACTGCACAGTAACAACTGTGCAGCCTGCTGCTTGTGTAGACATGGCCACTGATGGCAAGTCTCAAAGAGGGACCTAGAGGACAGGTGGCAGGTCCTACTGGAGAAATAAGTTGAGATTTGCAGAGTGACTTCAGAAGAGAAAATGTAGTTGTGGTGTGCAAAGGGCTTCCTCAAGAGACAACACTTATAACTGGAAATCAAAACAGCTTAATGCAAATAGTAGCTCAAATCTCCCTTTGCTTGTGGATGGACTGTGGCATTTTCACAGGTTTTTTTTCATTTCTCTTGCACAGTTTGTCAGTTTACGTTTTCCTACCCTGAGCAGCTCTGCAAGAGAGGGAATGAACTCTCTTGTAATTGAGGAAAAGCCAATGTACCTTGTAGCATCAGTATTTTTTTTTTTGATCAGCGATATTTTATATTCTTGCTTTACACTGGTGCTTATTTTCTTATATTGAGTCCTGAAGTTATGAGTAAAGGCTCATGTTTTCCTGTTTCTTCTTAGTGCATCAGTATATTTCACCCTGACAACATATCTTTGCCCTGGTAGTACCATAGGAGGCCACATACACTACAGGTGGTACACAGTGGGTGCACCTATATGTGCATTAATGTGCTTTAGTTAATGCATATTAAATCTAGTCCATTGTGAGGTACTAAGAACATGCATGTTAGCCTGTCTTAATGCACATTAACTAAAGAGTGCAAGGCACTTCTACACATAGTACATGGCGTGGACATTGTGTGCCCCTTGTGGCTGGGGGCACGGTGAGCTCCGGCTGTCAGCAGCGGGAGTGTGGCAGCAGTAAGTGTGGAGCTGCTGCAGGCAGCCACAGCGCTGTCAGCGGTGGGGGGAGGGAGGGATGGCAAGCACTTACCAGTAGTCAGCAACTACCTGCAGACACTGCTGGCAGTGTTGGCAGCAGCCGGCGGTGATCGCGGATCGCCCGCAGATGCTGCCGGTGTTGTTGGCAGCGGGAGTGGCGAGCAGTCACCGCCCACAGGCGCTGCTTGCAGTGTCAGTGGTGCCTTTTCATAGGGGATGCACCACCACGCTCAGGGGGTGCATATGCACCCTGTTTGCGTTGCCAATAGTCCATGGGGGAGGGGGTCACTTTAATTAGAGTGACTCCAAGAGCCGCTCTAATTAAAAAGCCAGTCTCTCAGGTATTAGCATCTCCATGCTTCAAAATGATGTCGGGGTGCTTGAACTAAAGCTCGCTCAACAACAGTTGATTGTGTATTTCAAGCAGCTTCAATGTAAAAAGAATTAAGAAAGGAAGGCTTTGGTTTCTCATTTTATGATTATTGCTCTAGACATCTTGTACTAGTGGTTAGTCTGTTTGCTAGAGAGAACAATGTATACCCATGGAATGCTGTCTACAATAATTAGTTCCTGGTAGTAGAATTATACCCAGATGATTGTAATGTAGAATACCAAGTATATGTTTATGGAAGATATTAACAATGCTAAGTTAGACCAAATGGAACTAATTCTGTTGTCAAGATTTATATTCTGTGTGTGTCCTTCATGAGCAAGGGTTTTCAATCTAGCTAATCTATGGGCTGGATCTCACATGGAGTCAGTGCATTGGGGTCAGTCTATGGGTGTGATCCAGAGTACCAGCCCCACCCCACCTGCCCAGATCTAGCCAGGTGTTGGCCCCACCCTGCCCACCTGGATCCAGTTGCATATCAGCCCCACCTTGCCTGTTTTGATGCATTCATGTGCCGGCACCATCCCACTCTTCCAGATCTGGCCACATGTCAGACCAACTTCCCCACCCATATCCAGCTATATGCTGGTGCAATCTAGTGCTCAGGCCATGTTATCTAGCCCATGGTCCTCCTGGAACTTCTCGCGATTTGGCAGCAGGGAAGCAGCAATTAACACTGTCACCACTCTCCTGTCACCAAATTTCCAAGCCTGTGGGAAGCCCTGTGGGCCATATGACATGGCTCTGCAGGCCAGATCTGGCCCACAGGGGAGGTTAAGTACCCCTGCTCCAGAGGAGACCTCTGCCATTAAAACAAAAGAACTCCTCATCTCTATTTTTTTCTTTTCCAAAGAAGCTATGTCTATTTGTATAGGGTTGTTGTGATGCACTGCAACCACAGATGCAGTCAAGTGCACCTTTGAGACATGCTCCTAGGGGGCTCTCCCACCTTCAGGGTGTTCTTCAGCCCCAAACCCCTCTCTGCTGTTTGTAGCTTCATAG
>NW_017729022.1:160523374-160551071 GCF_001723915.1 Gavialis gangeticus | reverse complement strand
TTGTGGATGCTGAACAGGTTCAGGTCCTGTAGCCTCTCCTCGTAGGGTCTGCCCTGCTGCCCCCTGATTATGCGAGTGGCCCTCCTCTGGACCCTTTCCATGTTGTCCACATCCCTCCTGAAGTGCAGTGCCCAGAACTGGATGCAGTACTCCAGCTGCGACCTGACCAGTGTTGCATAGAGGGGGAGTATCACCTCCTCGGACTTGCTCGAGATGCATCTGTGGATGCATGACAAGGTGCGGTTGGCCTTCCTGACTGCATCCCCGCACTGCTGGCTCATGTTCTTCTTGGAGTCAATGATGACTCCAAGATCCTTTTCTGCCTCTGTACTGACAAGAAGGGAGTTCCCCAACCTGTAGGTATGGTGCCAGTTGTTCCTCCCCATGTGCATCACCTTGCACTTGTCAATGTTGAATCCCATCCTAGTCTCATCCGCCCACCCCTGTAACCTGTCTAGGTCTGATTGCAGCCTATTCCTTCCTTCTAGCATGCCCACATCCCCCCACATCTTAGTGTCATCAGCAAATTTGAACAGGGTGCTTTTTACTTCCTCATCCAAGTCACTGATGAAGATGTTGAACAGTGCGGGCCCGAGGACCGAGCGTTGGGGGACCCCACTGCCCACATCCCTCCAGGTCGAAAATGACCCATCCACCACCACTCTCTGGGGCGGTCCTCCAGCCAGTTGGTGACCCATTTGACTGTGTAGGTGTCGACACCACAGTCCCCCAGTTTCTTAATGAGAACGGGGTGAGAGACAGTGTCGAAGGCCTTCCGTAAGTCCAGGAAGACTGTCCACTGCTACCCTTGCATCTAATGATTTGGTTATCTGGTCATAGGAGGCCACCAGGTTGGTCTGACAGGAGAAAAGATCTTCATCACTGAGAAAAGATCAAGATGCTCCAAAGGTCACCTTCCTCATCTAGTTCTTGCCAGTTCTCAGCACAGGGGATTTTGCTAGCTAGAAAAATCACACCTTAATTCAGTCACTCATTCAGAAAATATGTACATCCCACCCTATCCCTCCCTTTCCAGAGAAGAGGCATGTCTGTAGGGGTAGATACTCTGAAATCACACTTACTTTGACAGTATGTTAAAAAGATAACAAAAAGGTTTATTATTATCATCATATCAAGAACAAACATAAGAAATCAATAACCATAGGTTGAGATACAGACAGAGATATAAGAATAAACAAACAAAAGAAAATATCAGAACAACAATCTGATTTTACCCTTAATCCTAAACCCAAGACTGCAGTTCCTATCCAGCTCACCAGATTAAAAAACAGATTCTTCCTCTGCTCTTCCTGCCAGAGCCTTCTGTAAGTTCTCCTGTCAGCCAGGTAAGCCCAGTGGCTGAGGGACTCAAGTCTCTTCTTATGCCTAGGAACAAACTAAAAACAACCACTTTCTCTCAAGGCAAAGCTTAAGTACTTGTCCTTATCTGGCCAATTGTGTTCTTCTGTGGAGTTCTTGAAGATCAAATATGATGTGCATATAACCTCCTGGCCCTCTAATGTACATCCACTTGACCAGTCAGGCATCTTTACCAACACATTTATGACTGGAGGAATATTTACATCTTTTCAGACAAAGATTGCTATTCCAATCTTCTGGTTCTAATCATATATTATCTGGGTAGATTATTTCCTTTCAAAAGTAATTCCCCTGTCTGGGTTAGACCTCAGTGTCTTGCCTCAGCACCCACTTTGCATAGCTACACAAATATAAATTCTTACAGCAGAGGTTCTCAAGGTTTTTTTTTGTATCAGGACCCATTTGTAAACATCAATGGCCAGCCCCAACTCAGTGCCCCTTACTCCTGACCCGCTGCCCGCAGGCCTCAACCCCCCAGTTTGTGGGGCAAAGGGGTGTGGGGCATTGGGAGCCCCAAGCAGCCCCTCACAGGCTGGACTTCCGTCAGCCTTCAAGGGAAAAGCCACCGTTTCCCACATTTTTCTCCTTTAAAGGAGAATCCATTTTTAAAGTTTGATTCATTTTTAAAATTTGTTCTTGACCCTATCACATATTCTTGCAACCCACTTTTTGGGTCACAACCCACAGGTTGAGAAACACTGTTCTATAGTGTTTACATCTCCCAGCCATTTGGACTTTGGTCCTCTAGGTCAGTGGTCTCCAAACTTTTTTGATCACGCACCCCTATCAGTAAAGAATTTTTGAGCATGCACCCTCAATATATGTATATTTATATTCGTGCACCCCATCAATAAAAAAAATTTTGAGCATGCACCCCTAATATATGTATATTTGTATAAATATAAATAGAAGTTCTAATATTTTCTTCCCACACCCCAATGGATCATCTTGCGCACCCCCTGGGGTGCACGCACCTCACTTTGGAGACCACTGCTCTAGGTGAAGGTAACTTTTATCTCTCCTGAAGCCGCCTCTATACTCTTTGATGGGCTATCATAGAAAGGTATAGAACTACATCCATATCAAATAGCATAATCCATGCAAGTATACAAATAACACAGTTAGACATAGCTTATCTTTAGTTGTTTATAGACATCAAACAGTCTACATCAATAAACCTGATTCAGGGAAACATGCATAACATTCCATGAATACTTCAAAATATAGCGGGTTTGTGACAGTCAGCAATCAAATTGCCTAAATAGGAATTTACTGAGTGCCCATACAAATAGGTCTGCCAGGATAAGTTTCCCTGCTGTGCCATTATTCCTCCGTTGACATCCTTTCTCCAGCCAGTTGGCATTTCTGTTACTTGCACAGCTGCTTGTATCAAAGTTAAGGAAAATACTTTATAGTTCTGAAAATTGCCAAGTGTGGGAGGCTGAAATTGGGTTTCAAGAAGACCTATTGGGTTCATTTTCTTTGACAGCAGATAAAATTGGCCACAGCTTCCAGGACTATCCCTGTAGCATATGAACTGAACCTTCTTGTGAAGAATGTTGCTAATACCCCCTGTCTGCACAAAATTAATTGTGTTGCAGAGGGTGCATGCAAGATGCTGTCCACATGATTTTAAAACCAGCCATCAAGTGAGAATGGAATGGCTCATCTCCTCTTTGTGAGCCAGCTATCAGAAGGAGACTGTGACAAGCACTGCCACTGCGCTGTATAACGCTTTGTGAGCCGGTAGTGAAACCTTGTGCATTAGGATTCCTGAGTTCTAATTCTGGCCCTGAGAGAGGAGTATTATGTAGTTGTTAGAGACAACAAATGAAAGCACATAGATTTAACAGGGTTCATTCTGTCAAGAAGTATGGATGAGATTTAGCTCTCAGGTGCTAGAGAACTGGTTTCAATTTCCAGTTCTGTCTGAATGTGACAAGACTGGGCCCCAGGGGTGACTGTGATGCCCCTTGGTGGCCACACAACTCGTGCCCTGCTCCAATCCCTTAGGTACTCTCCATTTCTTCTCACCTGCCACACCTTGATGGAATGGATTGTAAAAAGGGAGGCTGCTCCAGGGTCCCAGAACAAGTCCTTATTTATTTTTCAGTTAGTGGGTCCCTCCCACTTTGAGCGGGTCCCACTCCTTTTCTTCAAGCACTAAGTGGGGCCCTCCTGTCCCCATCCATGCCCAGGGCACCAGCATCTTAAGGGCTGTTTGTAGCTTCCTTCTACCCCTGCAGCCGTACCCATGCCTCGCAGCTGTCACTCAGTCACCATTTATTCTCTTGTATAGGCTTCAGCCTTCTTAGCCTGAGCTTGTAGACTCATAACCTAGGCCCACAGATTCTGGCCTGGCCCTTCAGTCTCAGCCTCCCATCAGGCCCTGGCTGCCACATTGCCCCTTCTGAGCTCTGGCCCTCTTGGCCTCAGGTCACCTGCGTTGCCCCCTCTGGGCTCTGGCTTCAGCCCTCTTGGTCTTAGGCCACCTGCATTGCTCCCCCCAGGCTCTGGCTGTGTCCCTCTTAGCTGCAGGCTGCCTGTGTTGCCCCCCCCCCACTCTGGGCTCTGGCTCAGCCCTGTCAACCCCAGCCCTGGCATGTCCCTCAGGCACCCCTGTGGCCTCCTTTCCTTCCTTGTTAGCTACACCCAGGCCTCCAGTTCTTAATCAGAACAAAAATGCTAGCCCACTGGCTATATAACAAAAAACCCCCAAACCCGTCCCCCCACCCTGGGTTCATAACTTCCCCATAGGCTTTAAGTCCCCTATAGCTATCTACTTGGGGGAAGGGGCTCTCTCTCAGGGACAGCCTGGGTGCTGGTCAGTCCCTCTCTGCAGCCGTCCTGCTCAGGAGCTCTTCTTCTTCTGGCTGCAGGGCCAGACCGACTGTTTGCAGGCACTGCCCTATGGCCTCTAATATCTCACCCATCCCTCTCCAGTGGCTATCTAGCCACCCACAGGGGTTTCCATTTAGGCCTGATGGCTAGCTTGCCTTCCTCCAAGGGAGCTCAGCTCACCCGCCTGTAGTTGTTCTTTCTTTGTTGCCTGGGGTCTCCTCCTGGGTTATTTAGATGTCTGCCCCTGTGCAGCCTGCTGCTTTGCAGCTAGCTCCAGGATAGTCGCTCCCCCTGAGAGTACCTCCTATCATGGCTGATACTGCCTGCTTTCTTCACTACAGCTAGCACTTGTTCAGCCATTTGTGCTACCTAGCAAGTTTAGCCTGATGCAACATCCCCTTAGAGTAGCAGGAGCCTCTGGCTCCCTGTTATACTGAACAATCTGAATTTCTTTACTTGTAAAATGGGTACAACTTACTTGCCTCCCCAGGAAGGAGTTGGCGAAGGAATGTTATAGCCAGAAGTGTAACTGGCCAAGACTGCATCAAGGGCAGTCTTCTTGCCCCCTTCTCCATGTACCATCTCTGGCTCCAGAGGCTCTGATAATGGGCAGCATTCAGGAGCAGCAGCTGCTGCTGCTGTGGGGGAGATCTCACCTTGCTTTTTTGCTGCAGGTGTCCTTTATGAGTAGGCAAAAAACCTCCTGTTTTTGGTGGCACACAAATAGGGTGAAATCTCTCCCCAGTGGCAGTGAACTCTAGCTGGTGCCGCTTGACAGACCTATGTTCTCCACAGTGCTGGAAAATGTAAGAGGCAGAGCCAGGGATGGGAGAGTAACACCCCCCCCCCACACACACACACACACACTCCATTCTGGATGTCCTCCCAATGCCCACCTTAGGTAGCTCCCCGGGGTTATGCTGGTTGTACCCACGATGGTCCAGGGAATATGTGAGAAGCAATTAGAAGCTTGTCTAATGTCTCTCTGAATTATGCAGTTTGTCCAATAAATCAATTATTGAGGAAACCTAGCTTCTCCCAGGGAAAGCACATGAGGGTTTAGTCAGTGATACAGGTTGTAAACTGTACAGAAATAATTAACACACGTCATTGAAAGTAGTGACACAACAAGTCATGGCCCACTGGCTTCAAATTTAGTGTACCTTTCCTCTAAAGAGATATTTCATAGGGGAATGTCTCTTATGAGTTTACCTGAAATCCAGGAAGCTCTGACAGAGCTGCCAAATGCAGGTCTCCAAATCATCACTGCTTCCTCCCTTCTGGCTTTTTTGCATCACCACATTTACCTTTCTCCATTGCTTCACTGAGGCATCCTCAGTTGCAACTCACCTGCCAGCTGTTCTTCTAGCGGACGTAGTGAACAGGGTTGTTTTGTAGTCTCTGGCGGGCTGCAAAGGGAGCTGGTTCATTTAGTAGAGGGCTAGGCGTCCACTGGGGAGGCAGGGAGGACTTGGACCAAATCTTCTGTCTTCCTCCTTGGAGCAGATAGTAGGGTAGAGGCACCTGGAGGCACTTAGCAGCTGCTATCCTAGTTGCAGTAATGGCAAGCAGATATAGGGAGCGAACACATTAAAAAACAAAGCAGCCTTTGTATTTTTGGCTGGCTACACAAAGGAGGATTTAGCTATATCCCTTTCCCAAGATACTGTCTTTCAGTCCCCTTTTCAATTCATGCTGCTTGCTGAGAGCCAGTTGGGGAGGTGCAGCAAGTTGACTCTTTCAGATTCACCTTCAGCATAACTGACTGTAAAGTCTGGGCTGGGGGCAGGAAGATGTCTCCAGGCCCCTGTTGCAAAAGCAATATATTTATTTCAGGTGTAGGACTTCATTTTTGTTTACAGAGATCTCTGCAAAGGAGCTAGGCTAGAATCTCTGTAAGTGAAGCTCAAAGCCTGGCTCTCTTGATAAAGGGCTCCCTACAGCTCACTGAGATGTTCATAGAACATGAAGATGTTCCCAGTTCTATGTCAATGAGTGTTGAGCTCTGAAGTAGAACATTTAATGGGTTTTACAGTGAATACTTGAAATGAGAGCTACACTTTAACACTTTCAGGAAAGACATTTATACTAGGGGTATGCGAAACAGGCCGTGTTCAATTTGGATTCAGATTCTGCCTGAATTGGGGACAGTGATTTGATTAATTGATTCAGATCATTGTCCCCAATTCAATTCAGCCGAATCCAAATACGAAGATTCAATGCTGATTCAGAGAATCAGTGATTTGGCCATAGACACAGCTTTAAATGTTTTTTTCTACATACCTCTAGGTACCAGACGCGGCTCCTGAATGCTGTGGTGGTGGGCGGATGGAGCGTCCCACAGGAGCGCAGGGGCCCTCCTGTGTGCTCAGCAGTGAACCCAGAAGTGGATCAGAAGTACTTCCAATCCACTTCCAGGTCCGCTGCTGCATGCGCTGCCCCACTCCCCCCAATGATCCTGTGGGATGCTCCACCCCCACTGCCCCCACCACCATCACAGCATTCAGGAGCTGTGCCTAGTACCTAGAGGTATGTAGAAAAAACATTTAAAGCTGCATCTATGCCTGAATAGTTGAATCTTCCCAAATCTCCCTGAATCAGTTTGGAGAGTTCTGATTCGATTTGGAGAGATTAAAGGGTCTCCTGATTCGATTCGGAGATTTGGCCACTGAATTGGGCTGAATCTCTGTTGAATTGAATCAGCAACTAAAGCTTCACACAGCCCTAATTTATACAGCTACAGTAGGTGACAAGCAGAGAACCATCTCCAGCACTAAGCTCTTTAAACAGAGTTCAGTGAATCTGACATCTTGAACTTCACAAGACATTACAGAAAAATATAAGTAGCCTAATGGTGAGGAGAGAAGAGGCAGAAGATTAATGCAGGGCTGTTGGCCAAGGAAGAAATTCTCTAGTGCCTTGCAGCATTGTGGTGCTTCCATTGTCATTTGATATTGTGAATGTAAGAATCATGATTCCCAACACCTTTCAGACAGATTGTGTGCTCTGTTAAATAGTTAGCTTTGTGCTACAGTTACTTGTGTGTCTATGAGCTGTCTGGACATATTGTCTGTTCACTGCCATCATCATTCACTCCAGGGTTACAGCTATAGTTGGTCAGAGGTGACAGATTTGCCCTTCTATTTTGTAGTTAAAGGATGCCAGAAGATGAGACTGCCTGAGAGACTGGGCTAGCCAGACAATACATTAATTATGTGTTCCTGGCACTACACATTTTACACATAAGAGGGCATCTTAAAATTATTTTTATTTTCAGGTATTCCTATAATCATTTCCATCTGGCATAGCTGTGTTTTCCCTCTCAGAAAGATAAGAGGCATCCTTGGATGGTCAAAAACAGGTCACGGATATTGTCATGATTATGATTCTTGACCTTCTTAGACAGCTAATGATCTGAAATCACAGCCCACACTGGCACATAGTGGTAGGAAGCTGTAGTGAAGAGCCCACTTGAGGACCCGTCTCTCAAAGAGGGTGCACAACACACTTCACTACCAGCTTCACAACACTTTCACAGAGCACGGCATGGGTTTTTCCCTTGCCATGGGAGTTGAGCCAACAGGGAGTAAGACCTATGGCTGAACCCTCTCTCCATCTCCCCCTACCTCCCCATGCTAGTAAGCCATGTTGCTGGACTTGGATCAGTTCTTGCATGCAGGGTAAGACTACCTATGTTCAGCTCCTGTGCAAAATATCCTACTGAGAAAGCCTCATGGCTCCCCATCACAGGCACAGTTGCTGTCTGGGCCATCATGAATACAAGAAGTACAATCTCTTGATAGTAAATGAAGCTTTTGTTCCTCTAATAGATGGGCACTTAACAAGTATACAAATAACTGTATTAAGTATGTATGGGGAGCCTTTTTAACACCGACTGCTTTTTATTCAGTGCTCTTTATAAAGAATTGTAAGAATGTATTAAGGGTATTTTAAATCAGTTTTTGACATTTGCTTGTGAATCTGTGCATCTCTGTGTGTGTTAGTAATGCAGAGGGGGATTTGGGACCAAATCCTGTTCCCACAATGAAAATAGGACCTAATTCTTCTTCCAGAGAAGTAATTTTTTCAGGGCATGACCCTTAATGCCCTGAAGCTAACTGACTGATAACTGTGTCTTTCTGAGGTGATATCCTGAGAGCTGGAAAAAATCCATCTGTAGTAACACTGAGTGAGGAATTTACAGTAATTAAACAGCAAGGACAATGAAAATGAAGGTAAATTGGCAATATGCTGCTTGCATTAATATTAGGTATTTTTCTCAGCAAAATAAAATGAAGTCTTTTTCCATGTAAGGTAGGGCAGAGGAGCGTGGCTTTCTGAGTGCAAGGGCTCAGCTGTGAGTTACAACTTGCCTTCTAGGAATAAGGGCACATGGCTTTGCTGCCATAAGAGATCCTTGAGAAGGAACGGTATTTCAAAGGCATGTTGTCTTCATGCTCCTTGCTGCAGCAGAGTGCTGGCAGTCCCTCCTCCTGTCTAACTGGCTGACACACTGGGGTAGGCACTGGAGCCACAGTCCCACATGTATTCTACTGTGATTGGGAGGAGGAAGGAGGGGAGCAAAGTATGTACTTGGTCCTATGCTGCCACACCCAAGGGCTGAGGAAATTGGACAGGATGTCTTTTATACTCTATAGACAGGTCAGGTCACCATCTCACTTTTTAGGGCAAGAACTTGGCAAGATATGTACTGCTAAAACATCTAGTGCACTTTGTCTTGACATAAAATGAGTAACTGATGATGATGATGCATTTGAATCTGAATGCTTCTAAGTAGATTGAAAATGATTTGCAACTTTCTCTGCAGAATAAAAAAGCCAGAGTCAATATTGTTCCTGGATTTCATGGGAAGAGGCTATACATTTCTAAGATCATGCTGATGTTCCTTCTTAGTACTTAAAGCACTTTCATGTCTTTTTAGATTATAAACCTAGCACGAGGGAAAATGGTTAAAGTGGAAAAAGTAATTGATTAAATGAAGACACTTTTGAATTATTCCAGGTATTTCAAAATACCAGCTTAGAAGTAAAAGCATTTAGCTTTAAGGACAGCTTATCAGGCACTCATTTTCAAAGTGAGCTGTTTCCTTATTGCGTTTCAGATAGTTGAACTTGATAAGTCCGTAGTAAGGGAAGGCAGAATTGTCAGAAGATGTGCATCTGAAGTGGCATTGGAGTGCTTAATTAGAGCATCACTGTGAAAACATAACCCTGCTTGTACTGTTTAAAATCTCCATATTAAGGACGATGTGCTGTCTGGGGAAGAAAGTAGTACTTAAGGTGAAGATATTGGTATGTCTGCAGCACAGTGTAAGGGCATCAGCCCTTCTGTGATCTGTGCTCATTTGGGTTCATTGATTCAGGAGCAGGAGTGGAAAACAGTCGGTTCCCACCTGAGTGCTACTGCTGATATTTTGTGTGCGTCAGGCTATGGAGAATATATCCCTTCTCTCTGCATATTAATACTGAAAGTTCTTTGAGGAAGGCATCATGTCTTTCTATATGTTTATACAGAGTTTAACAAAATAGGGCTCACATCCTTACCCTGGACAGTGCTGCAGTACAAAGAATAAGGTTGCCTCTTGCTTTCTAGTTTCAAAACCCAGACTACCTTCCTTTTGGATCTCAGAAAGCACTGATCTGCTCCTGAACTGGGAGCAGAATGATCTGAAACCCATTTAGGAGTACATCTGTACAGAAAGATTAGGTTCCTGAGGGATAATCCCAAGGAGGAGCTAATGAGAGGTGAGAGAATAACACTCTCTGGCAGCGTAGAGTTAAGGGCAGTCTAAAGTACTTACATCTGTAAGAGGTTTACACAGGCTTTGTCCAAAGAGCAGTCTTGTGTGCCTTCTGCATTTTCAACATGAGATGGGATGCTTTTAACTCTGAATTATTTATTTTGTGGTAATACAGTATACCTGACCTTTATATAGTGTAGCATTATGCAGTAGGAAATGAAGAACTTTATGACATGGGTCATGTGCCGTTGAAGAGATTGGCTCATTGTACATATGCTTTTTCACTTGTGGTAAGTCACCTAGCTTTTCTACGTCACTGCCAGCTTCTGGTTTGGCACAGCCCTCGTGTTATAGCTTACATGAACATCAGAGCCTGCAAAATACTGCAACTTCATCTCCCATTTTGAGCAAGCACTTTCCCTTTGGGTTGCAATTGATTGCTGTGCTGGTTATATTATAAAACCAATTTGAGAACCTGATTCATTTTGCTCATCCCATAAGGATGTGGTTGCTCATGTTGCTTGTATTTCTCAGTTTACTAATTTCAAAAGATATTCCTTACCTGCTCCATTTCAAGGGAGATGGTCTGAGAAAAATGAGCACGGTGTTCTTTTGAATCAGAGCAGCAATAGTGAAACAAGACTATACCTGTAGTGGTTGAAAATACTGTGCATGTTTGTAAGCATCCTTTGAAATCAGTCTTTGGTTTATGGACCCACAAACATGTCATAAATCTACATAACATTTTGGAGGGCTAGGGTTTTGCATCGAGATCTCGGATTGAGTAGATAAATCCTGTGCACCTAGTAAAACTCCTAGTTAATGCTCATAGTTTAGGATGATCAGCAGTGCCTGTTATTCCAATTAATGCTGGCAATAACAAACTAAAATCTTTCACATCCATCAAGTAATTTTTGGTGCAAATTTTGCTGACTTTAGAGCATGCCCTGTAAATTGCTAATTCCTCCCACTTCAGGTCATATTGCTTCCTTCTTTGCTTCTTCCTACACAAAGATAACCATGGAAGATGTAGAACGAAATCCTGCCCTGTTCTTGTCATGGGAGCACACCAGAGTACACCTGATCTTATAACTAAGTGGTCCATTTAGAACCATATCTGCAACTCCCTTATCTGCACTTCCGGAATAAACCGATTCAGGGGACCCAGCACCTTTCCTTTACAGAAGTGGGCAGGAATGGGAGACCTGGGGTAGAGGGTGCACGTGGGCACCTATCTCTTCACATCTTTATTTGAAAGCAGCTTTGAAGACAGGGTAGAAGGGTTGTGTGACAGGCGGATCTATGTTTATGCTAATGTACCAGTCGTTACTATTGAAGCGAATTTGCACTGACTGCCATGCCACTGTGCCTCTCTGCTTTCCATTTCCCATGCAGATCTCCCTGACCCTAGAATCTGTTTACTAGTGGTTTACACTACCCCTTTAGCTAGCTTCAGGCTCTAAGCCTGTAATAGGGAAAAGGGACAAAGCTAATCTGATAGGGAGGTAGTAGTGTAGCTGATCTGGCAGTTCTGCAGGGCTTTTTTACCTATCAAGGGTGCCAAGAGAGGCCCTTTAAATGTCAGATTGAGCAAAGCACAGATGAGAAATGGCTGCTGGAATAAAAAAAAAAATCAGGGGAATTACTGCATTCAGACAGACATCAAATCTCTATTGGGAGATAATTGATTGGAAAATTAAAAGAAAGACACTTCAAACAGAGATCATCTGTCACAAAGCGTTTTTCCCTTTGAAGCTTCAGCTATAGCAGTCTGCAAAGCTTCAACTGAACTGCTGCTGGCTGAGAAGAAACTTCCATTTGTACGTAAGAGGGGCTGCAGCAGAGTTTGACTTGACTCGCATCTACAGCACTTTCAACTCTTTTGCTTCCCAGCTTTTGGGTGTACGTAGAATTGCTTTCAAGTAACATTTCAAAGAGTGTTTGGGGGCTTTTCAGTTTGTGGCTACAAGCAACATTAACAGGAATCTATCTGCCAGCCATAGGTGAAGAGTGGAGGTGGTGCTGGGTTCTGAAGTGAGAGGTTGGGAGAGAACTTCTGCTCTTACACAGCTATTGATTTCAGCAGGGAAAACTAGCGAATGAAAGACAGGCTGAATCTGATGTTACGCCGGTTCGCTTCTTGTGCCAATTCCATACAATTCACGGAAGTTGCTCTTGCTTCACATCTGTGTGAGATTAGAATTGAATAAGAGCATCATGACCTCCTAAACCTGGCTGCTTCAGGGACTGGAGAGGCTCCCCAGGTCATTTCGCTAGACACACAGTACTGTTTGTATGTGGTATGCTATTGTGGCTACTGCAGATGCCCAGACTCTCCACAGCAGAATGTCTGTGCACATATTCTGTGCCATTTGTGAGTGGATCTTAAGAAGGCAGCTGGGGAAGATCCCCCTCGCTAAAACTAGGGCACCTTTTCACCACCTCCACCTTTTTTTCACGTAAAAAGGGGGCTGGAGCAAAGGTGAGGATTTTATCCTAGGCTTTCAGTGTAAAAGGCTGGTGGAGCCAATGCAGAAAAATTACATGCAGCAGTTGAGTAATTTATACACCCAGGAGAAAAATGGCACACATTTACAATACAAGCCTAAGTGACAAAGGGGATAAAACTTCTTCAGAGGACTAAACTGGTCCCTTTGCAAATGTAGTTTAGAAAGTATACTAGATAAATGATGCTTTTTAGTTGTTGAGTGCAAAGCTTTTACATAAGGGCCAGTATGTTTTAGCAGAAGGCTAAGGTTGTTGTTTCAGTCAGAATCTAGCAGTCTATGGGCTGCTCTTATTCCTTTTTTGGTCCAGATTCTGGATTCATCCCCTAGTCCATTTTTTTTCAGTATCATTACAATTTTAGATTAACATTCTCCAGGAAGAAATCCCAGTTCTCAGGCTTTAAGAAAAGAAAAAAGGTCACCACAGATGAATTGGAAAACAAGTCTAGAGAGGGAGGAGACTTCCAACACATTAATTTTCTGAGTTTTAAATGTATTTATGGGGTCACATCTTAAAGGGCTTTTTTGAAATGTTATAAGGTTCTAGGGGAAAAAAAAGGTCTGGTGTTTTATATTGTCTGAACTGAACCAAAGACGCACGAGTTTTTGTGAACCACAGCTCGCAGCATCAGAAAAGTGAGTTATATCTGATTCAGTTAGACTATAAGATATACCTCTACCTTGCTTTCTGTCTGAGCTGAGATTACTAGAAATAGCTCACAAGCCTCCTTTGTTGATATTTATTCATGAAATATACTCTTATTGTGGAACTCTATTTTCTCAAAAATATCCAGGCCCTGATAATTTATTATCACACTTCTGTCAGAAGAAGAACCAATTTATTACTGGAATTGCTTTCTGCTTGATTTGACTCGAATATGCAAGGCAAGGCACCTTCTTCCCTTTGTGCTAACAAGATATCAGGCTACTATTGGCAAGTCATCGTAGTCCGTCCTTGTGACCATCAAAATGGCTTTGCCCAGTGTATATGCTGTAAAACCTACTGAGAGTGGCTTCAGTTGTATAGAAAGAGAAAAAATCCATATTTCTTCAGTTCAGTATAAAAGTTGTAGTTCTGGTTGCAGCAAACCTTTGCCTACAGGATGGCAGGCAGCTTTGTGACAAAAATGTGTCTTCACTGTGGTTCCAGTGTGTTTGCAGAATTGTTGGAAGCTTAGCGCGTCTCAGTTCAGCCTAATCAATCCCAGTTGCATGTTTGGGAAAAGGAGGAATATTCCTCACCACTGGGCTGAGGTCAGGTGCTTGGGTAGTAATCAGCCCCTTTCCCAAACTTTTTCTCTCCAGTGTGGGGAATCATTTCACCCCACTCTTCTACGTCAGTTGGAGTCTTGTGAAAATGTTGGCTTCTGATACCTCTGTGTCCTATCATGCGATCTGTCTTTTTTTCTGATGTATAAATGTATTAAATGGATAACTTCTTTACACCCACAGTCGTACCAGCAGATAAAATCTTTGCAGCAATGTCCTGGGGGAGCAGGTTGCATATCCTAAGGGTGCAAAGTCTGCTTTTCTCTTGCATGCCAGGAAGCGGTGGATGCTCCACATTTCCACAGATGTGGCCTAGTGCCCAAAGTTGCAATAGAAAAATAACCTGGCTCTATACTGGGTGTTGCAACAACTGGCTTTAAACCTGTCACAGGATGAGTCATGAGTCTCTTCCTGTGCTGTCTTTAAAGTAGAACAGAAACCAATAAACTGTAAAATTTGAAACACACTATAAACTGCAAAAGTACTTACATTTTCTAAAGAAAAAAATCTTCTTAGAGATGCTGCTATTTTTATTTGCTTTCCTTTGACTGTAAGCTGCTTATGCTCAAGCTTCCAGTTCTGTGAGCCTGATGAGTGGCAATGGGCCAGATCCAGTGTGGGGTGGGTGTATGGAGTCAATCTATGGGTGCAAGTCGGTGTTCCAACCTGACTCTGCACACTGGCATCTGGCCATGGAGCAACACTATGTGCTAGCACAACTGAGATATGGTGTAGTCTAGCACACAAGGCCATGCCATCCAGCCCGTGGGACTCCCCATGGGTCCAGCAATTTGAAAACAGGGACTGAGCACTTGGCCATCAATGCTGTCACTGCTCCCCTGCTGTCAACTTTTTGGACCTGAGGGGAGATCCACAAGCTGGATCTGCTCCACAGGTTGGAGGGTCAGTCTGGCTTGTGGGTTGGAGGTTGAGCACCTCTGGTATAGACATATCTTTCTGTTTCATGGCTTGATTCTTACCCATCATGGTTTGATGTCTTTCTATTTCATGGTTTGATTCTTACCCATGCATATATAAATCATGAGTAAGTTGATCAGAGCCTCGTGGTTTTGAGCTTTCTGCCTTGTGAGTCTTGTCACTGATGTAATTATAGTAGCAAAAGGGAGATCTATGTTTACAGCCTGTAAGTGTTGTGTAGATGCTATACTTGTATTCACACCAGTAATGTTACCAAGATGTCATACCTACCGGGGAAACTAGATTTCTCAATCACATCAACATACATTTGTGATAACGTATTTGTGGGCCAGCTGGCTTGGTCCAGGACTAGGAACAGATTGTTTCTTTCCTAGTGAGCACTCACTTTCCAACCTTGGAAATGCCAAAGCTGGCTCATTCTTATGGAATAGCTTACGTACGCATGTTTTTCCCTACCCCCTTTATGAAATGATGCTGGTTGTGGAGACTGGTTTCTCAAATTATTGCAGATATCAGCTTGTGATCATTTATGAAAACTCTTTCTCCATCCCCCAAATCTGTTTACTTAGTTTGAATCTCCCAGACTCAACTTCTCTGAGGCACAGGCATTCTTTATGTGATTTTTTTCTGAACTCTAGGACAGTTTTCACAGCCTTTAAATACAAAGGCCTTTGGAGAACTGGTGTTCCTTGAGAGTGCTAGTTCTCTTCCTGTGTCAATAAAACATATTTGTACTTACATTTGTTGTAGTGTAAGCTTTAGCTTTCTGCATGTTTGAGATCTGCTGTGAGCAGCAAATAGTTCAGATTATTTCTGTCTCCTCATATCCCTTGCTTCCTTAAAACAGTTTTTTGGGAAAAACTGCCAGGCAGGCAACCACTGCATCAATGGAGCTGCAGTGTAGTTTTGCAGGTTCTCAGAAAATTCTCTTTTGGGCTTAGACTGGATATGTCTCTGCTTCTTGCCCTCAGTATAATTTTTCTCAAGATTGGGGAAAGTATACATCGCCCTTTTATTTTTCTTTACCTATGAATAAACCAAGTATTATTATTGCTGTACCAATGTTACACTCCCATGGCCTCAACTGCCTTCTAATTTTCTTTGGGGGAAAATATTTCCTAGTAAAGTAGACAGGCCGTAGCATTAACTAGGTTGGGGTGAGCACGGCACCAACTCCAGGCACTGACTGTGCAGGGGCACCAGAACCACCTGGGAGTCTTTACCAGGGCAGGGGTTGCCCTGTTATTCACAACTCTGTATTTGCTTCCTCCTCTTTCTACATCTTGCTGCAAGACCCTCAGTGAGCATTTAATGAGTACAGGAGAGAAAGTTCTGCTGCTCTCAGTTCTCAGTGCAGTGGTGCCACTCCAGTCCTTAAAAGCTGGAAGCTGTAATGGAAACAGAATCCTTTAGCTGCTGGTCTCCACAGAGTAGCTAAAGGATTGAGTCTGCATTGTGCTTGCTCCGTTCTCTCACAGCTCTTTTGTGGCAACTTTCATCCCCACAGAACAAAAGAGTACACTCCAGGCTGAAGCTGCATGGGTTTCTCTGCCATCGCACACCATGGAGACTGTGTGAACTGGAAATCTTCGCCAGTTATAGAATTAGAACTTGGCAAAAAGACCCAGACATTTTTCACAACAGTACATTTTATCTTCCATACTTCACAGGTACTTGAAGCTGGACAATGGGCTTGTACTTCTGTAGGATCCCAGGACCAAAGATGACTTGATGTCTGTTTACACCCTACTGTTGTACTTTTACAGTCTCTGATAGAAGCACAGGAAGGGATGTCTGCCTCTGGTTGTTTCAAAAGCATTGTGATTAAAGCCAAACCATTTCTCTATCATATGAGCTCGTAATGAATTCTTTTACTTACAAACAGTAAACACAGAGGGAGAATCAAAACAGACTCACTGCAATAAACACAATCTATTCCTAGGACTTCTCGGGTACTGAGCAGATGGATGGGATGCTGGAGGATGTCTTTACAGAAACAAAGGGAACTCCTCATTTTCAAAGGGTTGGTAAGGCAGGAATGTGCCATGCTCAGATTTTGTGTCAAGCAAAGAGATAGAAACATTTTTTTAAGATGTTTGAGGCTTTTTACAAAACCAGCACATACAACCTAGCTACGTGCAAAGGCTAAGCAACCTCATTGAGCATGTGGGGCAGGGCAGGGGGTATGCCAACTGCTGTAGGAGAGGGGAGAGAACGTGGATGAGGGGAAGGGAAATTTTACCCTCCTGCTCTACTGCTGCCACTGCCGTTGCTATCATTGCTGTTGTTTGTAGCCTTGTCAGCTCTGCTCAGGGGCAGCAGCCCCAATGGGGAAGTCCTGTGGGAACCAATCCTAAAGTCCTGTTTGTTCCCTTAGCTTCTCAGTACATATGTATTGGGCACAGGGCTGTGCTTGCTCTGGCACTGGTTCCCAAGGGGGCAGGGGAGGTGGTGCAGGGAAGCACCATTTTGATCACTCCACTAGTCCCCTTTCCCCCCCTGCCTTCATGCACTGCTTGCTGCAGCACTGCTCTGCCCAGATCCTATGGCAGGAGATGGGCAGAGGAATAAAGAATAGGGTCTGATAGGAAAGGGAGGTTTGGGGTAGGGGCAGGGCAGGAGCCACAAAGTAGCAGATAGAAGAATATAGGAGAAACTGAGAGCAGGGAAGAACAGGGGCAGAAGTGTCTATAATCACTAAAGTACTCATTCTCCCAGAAAACCATGAGTAGAATCCATTATTTCCGAGCCTCTGTGTACTTTCATAGTCTGATAAATATCTGTGAAAAAAACCCAGCCAAGTTGCATGGACAAGCTTAACTTAGCTTTTCACAACCTTTCAGTACTTGATATTGCAGCTCAGCCTAAATGTCCTCTCAGCTTAATTCTTTTGTGTGCCTGTGTACACGAATCATTTAGGCCAAAATGATCAAAACTGGGCATCTAATTTAAGTACATCATTGCCTGTGTGCTTCAACTGGGCTCAGTCTGAGTTGAAAGCATCTCATAGTTCTGAAAGGCAGGCTATTAAATCCTTGTTTAGGTCCCTAAATGAAAGTAGCTCTGAATTACAGTGGTGTTGAGCTCCCTCGTCTCTCATAGAATTCAATATCTTGCCAAAATGATAGAAGGGAAAGAAAATGGCATGTGCCTGTATCCAGGGCTCTATGCCTGGGAAAGGAGAGCTGAGAGAGAGATCTAGTTTATAGGATTTTTTTTTTTTTTCAATACTGGGAATTCATTAGACCTGCATCTTATTCTTGTAACTGGTGAGACTGAGATTGACTAGGAGTTATTTAAAATGAATTTCCTAGCAATCAAAACCTAGTAGGGGCTGACTGTGCTCGTACACCAGGCATAAGGCATAACCAACTCCCCGACTAATGTTAGAGGTAATTTACCTCTATGCGAGTCAGACAGAATAATGATCATGTTGCTAGCATTTCTTTATTTTTGCTTAGAAGCAGTGGTTGGTTGATTGATCAGCCTGAATTAAGAGGTCTGCTGGAAGATTAAAGTCAAATGTGAGATTTTGATTTCTGCAGTAAATGACATGGTTGCAAGAATGCGTTTAGATGATCTCAGTCCAAGAAGAAGGATGCTGTTGTGAGAGAGCCCAAGACTGTCAGAAAAGCTAGCTAGGCTCATCCCTACTTCTACTATAGACTTCCTCTGTGATGCTGGCCAAGTCACTTCAGCTACTTGCTCCCCATCTGTGCAATGGGAGGAGTAGTAATAATGCTTCCCTGACTCTCAGGATATTGTGAAGTTGAAAGGTGCTAGGCAAGCACAATGCTGTCATTTAAGAATATTAATGCTTGTGCAGCAGCCAAGGTTGTTAGGGCAAGTATACAGCACACACTGCAATGCAGTGCGGAGACACCTGAGCTAGCTCTAACTGAGCTTTCTCAGGTACTGGAAACAGTCCAGCAACAGCAGCACAAAGAGATCCGTACAGGTTGATTTACTCTGCAGAGAAGTGTGCAGTGTAGACATAGCCTCAGTCACAAAACAATTTGTGTGGGAAACTGTTTTTGTTCAATTAACCTTGGACCAAATCCTCAAAGTGATTTGCCTTGCTAGGAGATATCCTAAAAAAATGGTTTGAAATTCAGCCAGTTTAAAAGTCTAATTATGATTTTTTAAAATATGAGAGAATATGACACTTCTTGTTAAATCAAAGAATTGTCTCCCTTTCAGCATGTCATAGACCTATAATTTCCTCTGGAACATTTTCAGTGTTGGAAATCAGGTCATGGATCTTGACTATGAAGCCGTATTCATTTTCATTTTTTTTTCAATTAATTAAAATTTTTCTGGCTGCATGGGCATTCCAGTCACTTATTACTTCAGAAGTATGTCTAATTCGTCAATTAACAATAGTGTACATAAGGACAATAGCAAACAAATGTAGACATAAATCAATAATAAGCCTTAATTTAACATGCATTTCAAAATCATTGTGTAAGAGAGCTAAAAGTAATCCAGCTTTCTGCAGTAGATCAAAGTTCTGTTGTAACTGAGATGTGTTTGTTCTGTAGCAAAATGTTTATATCCACCTATATACGATTTGCCATAGTGGTTTTGATGAGTCCCTCCAGTCAGTCATCCTGCTTTTGGTAGCCAATACACGATGCTTTAGAGCAGGACTGTCCAACTTCAAGGTAGCCAGGAGCCACATGGGCTGCATGCACATGTGCATGGGGACCTCGCAAGGCATGGGCTGCAGACTGAGGCCCGCTTACCTTCCAGGCTCTCCCCTGATGCATGAGCAGCATAAAACGCCCCGTCCCCACTGCATACACAGTGTGGACAGCCCAAATACTGCCACTCCTGGTCATGGGGACTGCCCAGCTCCCTCCTCCCAGCTTTGCAAGCTGTGCAGGAAGCCTGGCTCCCACCACCTCCCAGCTGTGTGAGTAGCTCACCCTGAAGCCTGCTGCATGGGCAGCTTGGCTCCCCTCAGCACTCATGCTGCAGCTTCCCACCACCTCCCAACCAAGCACCCACCTGCAGTGTATATAGCCTGGCCCCTGCTTTTTTGTGCACAGCATGAGCAGCCCATATCCCCCTCCCTTACCACTTGCACAGCACAGGCACCCTAGCCCCTTGCTGTTGCACTGCCCCACTCCACCCCCAAGAATAGGGGCAGGAAGTAGAGGAGGGTGGGACAGCCCAAAGAACTTGACTGCCAAGGCAGGATCAGTGAAGGGGGGGACAGTGGTGGCTGAAGGATTAGCATGCAACCCACGAGCCAGCATCCCTGCTTGAGAGTAAGGTGACCCTCTGTCCCATAAGCTGGAAAATGATGCATTAGTTGAATGGGACAGAATGGCAGAATTATAGGCTTGGAAGTGAGAGTTTTTTCCATTTAACCATTTGCATGAATGCAGGATGTGCTATTCTTGACAAATGCTTATCCAGCCTCTCCTTGAAAACCTTCAGTGAAGGTGATTCCACAGCTTCCCTGGGCAGATGGTTCCACTGTCCTACTGTTTCATAGATTTCATAGATTTTAGGGTCACAAGGGACTTATTAGATCATTGAGTCTGCCCCCCTGCCCTGGGCAGGAAAGAGTGCTGGGGTCAGATGATGGTTAGGAAGGGTTTTCTAAGATTTAATCTAAATCTGTTTTTCTGCAATTTTGAACCCAGGGCTTTGTGGCCTGCCCTCTGCAGCAAGGGAGAGTAGTTGTCCTCCTTCTTCATGTCAGACTTTCAGTATCTGAAAATGACTGTCACATACCCCTCAAACTCCATTCCCCAAACTAACACAAGGAGAAGGGGAGATGTTTCCTGATCCCTACTGAGAATCTAGTTTGGAGAGGTATTGCTCTGAAACAGGAAGTTTTGATTATCCTGAAAGCACAGTCTCATCTTTCATGCTCTCACCTTCCCTGGAAATCTTCAAGAGGAGACTGGATAGGCACCTGGCTGGGGTCTTATGACCCCTGCCACCCCCAGTGCTCCTTCCTGCCCTTGGCAGGGGGTCAGACTCAATGATCTGTCTAGGTCCCTTCCGACTCAGTGATTCTATGATAACTGAAGGTATTATCAACATTATCATGAGGTATAATCATAACATTTTCCATCTTTTCCTAGATTTGTGCTGGTATTTACATTGCTGACTTTGTGTGTTAGAGAATTCTGGGGGCTGGCTATATAAAGATCTGTGGTTTCACAGTCAAATGAGACTCTACCTACTCTCTCCTACTTCATCATCTTACCTCTTACCTCCATTCATCAATGGAGGTTTTTCACTGCTGATTTTTTGTGGCACTGAGGGTGAGCAGCTTTGTTAACTATGTCTAAATTTAATATATGGCATATTCTGAAGAAAGTTTTAATCCCTAGGCTGATATTAGACAGGTGGCTAATGGGATTTACAAATCTTAGTGGAAGTTAGATACTACCGAGGGCTACTGAAGCACATTTGGAAATCCCTCAGAGGTTGGCAACCTACAACCTTCTGGCAGCAGGGGGACTTGCTTGCACTGTGGCTGGACATCTGGGACAAGCAGAAGTGGCAGCAATGATCAGATCTTAGAATCGGCTTGCTTTAGACCCAAACTGGGATCACCCTGGCCCATTGCTAAGGCACCTGCCACATGTGACACTAAAGATGTGATTAACCAGTTAATCAGTCTTAAATTGTAATCTGACTGTGTGTTAAAGCAATCGATGGTATCATAAAACAAGGAATAAGCTGCAAAGTTCTTCCACAAAAAATGTACAATAACTTTGTGGTTGGTTCCTATCATACCATTAATTGAATGTCTGGCCAGGCGGGCCCCAGGGGCTGGGAACCTGGATCATCTGTCAGGACTCCCAGCTGGCGGACCACATGGTATGCCGCTACAGTTGGGAGTTCTGTCAGCTGAAGAGGCGCCCAGCCATGGGAGCTTGCTGCTTGCTGCTGCAGAGGGAACCTGGGATTGTGATCCCAGGTTCCTCTTGCACCGGCAGAGAGACACGATGGGATCTGATGCTCAATCCTACAGTCATGCCTCCTGCCATGTCAATTGTGTCATAGCAGGAGGTACAACTGTGTGGATCGCACATTAGATCGTATCACACCTTTACATGCACATCTGGCAGGGGCCTAAGAAATGTTGCCAAACACTGGACTACATACCATCTGTCTCTTTGGGAGACTTAAGTAACTTTTTCAAATCTGGCTCTGGTTTTTCATCTTTGTTTATCATTAACAAAGTAGCGGGAAAAGAAGAGCCGCCTCTTCTGAGAGCGGAGAAATAGCTGGAATGGTTGAGGAGACCTGGTTACTGAAATGAAGCAGAGAATGTTTTTGGCTGGAGGAAGCTGGTTGACTCCTGAAGTACGTTGTGATATTATTGGTTTCCATATCTGGTATTTGAACCACCGCAGGTCTTGCCAACTGTCTAGCTTTTGTTGTTTGAGTGTATCAGTGTCTTCTCTATATTTTCCAGTTCAGAGTACTCTCTCATATGCTTGCACAAGGAGTTAATGCAAAAAGCTGAGTGTGCCTCCCATATACAGAACACATAAATAGTGACATCTCAACAGAACTCATTAGGTTTTCAGGATGAAGGATTTCACTTCATTTTACTCTACAATATAATTATACCAATTCGTGTTCCCAAATGCTTTTTTCTTTAGATTAGAAGCTGGCTGGGAAACAGTGGTTGATGGTGTTCTTCAGAGCATCTGAAAACTATTCTGTTAGAACTTTTTATTCTTGCCTTTAAACTATACTTCTATTGATGAAAGGGCAGCTTTATAAACAATAACTCTACCATAAATGTCTCAAAAGGGAAAAGGCATAGTATTTAAAGGTTATGAGAAACCACATGCTAAAACTATATTTGGACCCTTATTTTATTTGCACCATTCCTGATCTTTTTCCCCTTCCAACTCCTCTGTTTTCTGCATATCAGAGAGTAGAGGACCTTTAGAATACAGAGTGTTTATGGAGTTGACAGTGACCAGAAAACGGGATGGGACTTAGCTCTTGAGTTATGGACTTAATAAGAAATTCTGCATTTTATGTTCATGATGCACACTGCCCTTCAGTTATTTAAATATAATTGGTTGCTATCAACTAAATTAACTACTTCAAGCCTATCTGCATTTTGTGGGCTTTGCTTTCATTAAAATGAATAAAATCCAGAAATGCATCCCAAAGGCATGCCAGTGCTTGTAAACTAGTACATATGCCGTATTTTAGGCTAAAACAACAAATCCAGTTGTGTGTTGGGTTGTACTTCATGTATACATTTGTAAGTGTTGCTAAAAGGATGCCATCCACTGTGATGAGACATCAAATTTAGGCCCCAGTCCAGGAGTCAGATTTGTAGGGGCAGACTTCTGGCTCCATACCGCTTCTTGGCTACAAGGAAGTAGGCAGGATGGAAAATATCTCGAAGTCAAGCACCACTGTATTGTGCTTGTACAAAAGAGATCCAACTGAGGAGAAACAGAAAGTGACAAGTCTAGTTTTATTGTTGGAGCAAACTGAGGTAAAAGTAAATTTGTTGATCCTTGTTGGAAAGATTTTAATAATCTAAGCTGTAAGACTAGAGACGGGCTTTGTTTTTAAATCTCTGATTTGTGACTCAACAGGCTTTACAAGGTGTCACCATGGTTATCAAAATGTTGCACCTGCATCCCAGCATAGATTTGCATTCTCCTGGAGCTGCAGAATGGCAGCAGAATGGCCTTGCTGGTAGGGGTTCCCATTTACCAAGGCGGAGAGGCTTTGCTGTAAACTGGAGTGCAGTCCTGTCACATCTGTGATGTCTGGCTGGTCAGTGAATTGCTGCATTAAGCTGGAAAGAGAGCAGACATTCAATTTTCTCACTCTATTGCCCATTATGTTTGTAAATGCAGTAGAAGTTTTGAAAGGAGTACTAATAGGGCTGCTTTCTCTACTGGCATTATAAAAAAAAAACAATTTTGGTGAATCAGGGAAGAGTGGTGTGCTCCTTTGCCAGTCTCTTTCTGTTCAGGAATTTCTTGCACTCCTCACGTCCATGCACAGTTCTGCAATGTAAGGAGGCCTCGCTGAGAACAGATGACTGGACAGAAGTGTGTGCAAACACGTTGGGTGCTCCTGGGCCATCAAGAGTGATTCACTGCCCCAGCACCTGTGCCAAGTTCATTTGGCAAACAGCAGCTTATATGACCAGTGCAGGGACAGGGTCCAAATGCTCTCAGATGGCAAAGGAGCTGATGTAGCCAAACCAAGTGTAGCTGGCTTTTGATGGAGAGACATGCCAAGATCTCACTGTGCTCCTGGTTGGAGGTAAAACAGACCTTGCTTTTTAGTGGGCCACTGCACCTACTCATTGCTTCTTATGTTTGGGCTATCAGCAGCTCTCATTTAATAGGGCGTCTTGTTGTTTTGGTTCTGTCTCTGCTGGTTAGGGCTGATTTTCATGTTGTCCTTAAGTCTGTACCTGCCAACTATCTGCACAGTAAACCCTCCAGCTTGACCCCCAGAAAACAGTCCATCACATGCCTGGCAGCTCTGCTGAACTTTCAGACCATTCCACGCTGGCTCACCCTGAGCCTCTTTCTGCAGGTGCATTCAAAACTTGTCCAAGCACTACAGGTCTTGAGCACAGGAAGTCAACCAGCAGCAATCCCATAATTCTCTGCTCTTGACTTCTAGCCCTTCTGCAACTTCTTTTCTGTAGTGCCCAGAAGTAGGGATAAGAGTAGACAGAGAGGCAACCTGTAGACCGATTCCTAGGGGAATCAGTCATGTGATGCAAGGAAACCTGGGATATATCTCAGTGCCATGCTGGAGAAATGAAACAATATTCTGTAGATGATTTCAGGCAGGAAGGGACAGTGTAGGTAGGGAAGGGAGGTTCATGTGATTTAACCTGGTGGAGAACAACTTTAAAATTAACTCCAAAATCACAAAATAATAAAATGCCAAATTAATACTAAGTTACTGCATGATTTTGCAAAATATTTATTAATAGAAAGAAGCCCCCTACTTGTTCCTATCTGCAGTTCTGTTCCTCCAGAGAGGCAAAGATCAAAGCTGAAAGCAATCTGGGTAGTCATTCTGGGTCACCACTTTACAGCAGCCACAGACTGCCAACCTTTTG
This sequence comes from Gavialis gangeticus, assembly GCF_001723915.1. NCBI lineage: Eukaryota > Metazoa > Chordata > Crocodylia > Gavialidae > Gavialis > Gavialis gangeticus. The sequence goes on along the minus strand of NW_017729022.1, from coordinate 160,526,275 downwards.
CAGTCAGAGGTGTACTGGGGCTCTTTGGAATGACAAAAGGATCTGTCAGTCATTTCTGTCACACTGTGTGCTGGAAGGATGAATGCAGGCTATATAATCATGCCAGAGAAGGTGAGGCTGCTGTAATTCATAGCTCAGCAGGACCAATTTCAGTTTCAGATGGCACACAATAATGTCAGCCAAGGTAGAGGAGCTTGAGGATAGAGAGCCAAAGTGAAGGCTGATGCTAGCAATTTGCCTAACTTTTTAGATTTACTAGACATTCAACTAAACTGTTTCAAAACTATTTTGAAGGACAAAGTCATGAATCCTTTAAATTAAAATATATTTCTGAGTAATGCCAACATCAGAAATGGCTGGGTTGCACACACAGGTGGTATTTGATTCCTTTCGGCATAGTTGGATATCACAGGGCTCTTCACTTCTAGAGACTCCTATCACAGAGTGGGGAAGGCTAGAGTTGGAAGATCAAAGTATTCCCTTATACTTCCATCAAGAAGGGTTTGGGGTATGGGGTTGGAGGCCTCCACACAACAACAAGTAATGGGAATTACAACTGACTTACCAAGCAGTAAAGGTTCTCAGCCAAATCTCTTCATCTGAATATGAAGCAAATATGCCGACACAATAATATTAACAAATGCAGGGTTTGTTTGTCTGCTCTGTGTGCCTGCATACAAATATTTATGAGAAACAATAGTGTTTTCCTAGAATTAGGGAAAGCAAGAGGAGAACTAGCAACTTCTAAGAACATAAATTAATTAGTTAATCTGTGCTGGAAAATGGATAAGTGAGAAATAGGGCACTCCCATTTAAAGAAGCCCAGGCCAGATCTAATCACACATGCATGGTTGACTCTTTTACCACTGAGAGATGATCATTCCATCAGGAGCCATGAGGTACATTATTTGATGTGGAAAAAAAAACATTTGCTAGAAAGGGTTTTTTTGGAAAGCATACTTGGAAGTTGGAAATACTTTTTATTTGCTTGAAGATATAAGGGAAATGTGCCTCTGGTTGCTGCCCTGATAGTCTGGGTGTTGTACAAACACACATGGATGCACACTGTGAGGTCTCCACTTCCTGTCACGCTGTGCAAAATGGCCGGTGACGTTATGGGACCCCAAATTCCATATCCAGGTTGAGAAGGATGCCTCTGAACAGGCATTTGGAGACAGCTACAACACATCCTCAGGACCCCAGCACAGGCCCTAATGCAAGGGGTATGCCATTAGCAGGGCCAGTAGTGGATCCAGGAAGGGGCAAATGCCCACTTTGGCTGTGTCATGCATGCACAGTAAGTTATGAGCTCACTGCCTGGTCAGCATGTGCTCCTGCTGGAGCTCCACATGAGCCACGAGCTCAGCGCTCAGCAGCTGCTTGGTGCAGGGTCTGGCTGAAGCTTCTGCTTTCACGTGGTTCTGGAGCCTAGGAAATGAACACTGCTGTTGTTCGCCCTCCTCCTTCCACCTCCTCCCTGCTGAATTCAGCAGCAGGGGAACAGAAGGGGTGAGCAGTGGTGGCAGCACTCACCCTCTGGGCTACATGAAAGCAGGAGCTCTGGCTGGACCCTGCAGCACAACCAAGATTAGTAGGGCTGCAGAGATTACATGCAGCGCTGAAGCTGCTATAGCTTTGGCAAAGCTGCAGAACTGTCTGAATTACGGTAGGGTCTCCCCAGTCGCCAGAACAGCCTAGGACTGGAAAGACATGAAGGTGACTGAAAGCCATGTTTGCTGCTGCTTCTTGGCTGGTGCTTCTGGGTTGTGACTCCAAGAGGCAGAGTCTGACAACTGAGGGAGTTAGGTGTCCATATCCTGTTCAAATTCAATGGGAGTTGAGTGTCCAAGAGATACAAGCAACTTAATGGAGTAGGCATCATCCCAAAAGAAGGGGGCTGTTCCTCAGGCGAGGTGTTCACTCTGTGAAATGTTGGAACAGTCACTACTTTTTAAACTGATACGGGTGGGCTTGCCCATGGGTGGGTCCAAATCAATCTCATGCTGTTCATGGAACCAGCTACTGTGTCCTCTTCAGGCCTGCTAATTTTTTTCAGCAGGAGAGGAGGCCAGGAAGGCACTCTGCAGTAATGTCAATGTATGTCTGACTGTTTTTTCTTTTCCCTGGCCTCTCACTTAAGTTTCTCAAATGTAAACATCCATTCCCTAATCTGCATCCCCAATGGCCTGATTCAGATTGTGTTCATACTGGTGATTCCTCAGAAACGGCATTGGCATTTGATGATATAAGGTCAGAATCTGGTCTGTTACCTTGAATGATACTATGTGAGCTCTCCCAAATGAGGAGTTTCTATGAAATGATTTGTCACACTATGTTAAGCCCTCCCTGTTAGCACTATTATTGTTTCTATCCCTGGTTAAATGATGAGAGAGAAGGTGACTGCAGCATTCTTTGGATGCTATTGAAATAGCTTCATTCTGAGGATGTACGGTTTCATGTCTCAGCCCATGGAACAAGTTAAGGTCATCTGTGCTGACACCCAAGCTGATTAGAGCTTGTAATAATCCCTGTAGACTGAGTGGTCCCTCACTGAAAGCAGGAGAAGGGAACACAGAAAGGAAGAAAAGTTCTGCATTTGCATGAGCAATTTATGTCCTGCTGGCCAGCTGCCCAGCTCTGTAGGTTGCAGTTTTGCACAATCAGGTTTAACATCTTAACGGAGGACTTAAGCACACGTAATAAAGCACCTACCAAGCATTTGGCTTAGGGGCTGGTCTCTTCTGGATAAAGTGCTTTATACAGACATGTATTATTATTACAGGCTTTTTTCTGTCTCTCTATGAATGATTAGGTACTGATTTCTGTCAGAGCAGAGTGCCATCCCAGTAGCTAGTGGTCTACTCTGTGATGTTTCTACTTAGCCTCTGAGGCTAGGGACAG
>NW_017729022.1:160518705-160523060 GCF_001723915.1 Gavialis gangeticus | reverse complement strand
AGCACCCTGTTCAAATTTGCTGATGACACTAAGATGTGGGGGGGATGTGGGCACGCTAGAAAGGGGCAATAGGCTGCAATCGGACCTAGACAGGTTACAGGGGTAGGCGGATGAAAACAGGATGGGGTTCAATACTGACAAGTGCAAGGTGATTCACCTGGAGAGGAAGAACCAGCAGCATACCTACAGGCTGGGGAACTCCCTTCTTGTCAGTGCAGAGGCAGAAAAGGATCTTAGAGTCATCATTGATGCTAAAATGAACATGGGCTGACAGTGTGGGGACGTGGTAAGGAAGGCCAACCGTACCTAGTCATGCATCCGCAGATGCATCTCAAGCAGGTCCAAGGAGGTGATCCTCCCCCTCTATGCGGCACTGGTCAGGCTGCAGTTGGGAGTACTGTGTCCAGTTCAGGAGGGATGTGGACAACATGGTCCAGAGAAGGGCCACTCGCATGATGAGGGGGCAGCAGGGCAGACCCTACGAGGAGAGGCTAGGGGACCTGAACCTGTTCAGCCTCCACAAGAGAAGGCTGAAGGGGGATCTAGTGACCATTTACAAACTAGTCAGAGGGGACCAGCAGGCATTGGGGGAGTCCCTGTTCTCCCGAGCACTACCAGGAGTGACTAGAAATAACGGTCACAAGCTGGCAGAGGGTAGATTCAGACTAGACATCAGAAGGCGCTACTTCACTGTCAGGGCGGCTAGGATCTGGAACCAACTTCCAAGCGAAGTGGTGCTGGGTCCTACCCTGGGGTCTTTAAGAGGAGGCTGGATGAACACCTTGCTGGGGTTGTTTGACCCCAGTACTCTTTCCTGTCGTGGCAGGGGGTCAGACTTGATGATCTGCTCAGGTCCCTTCTGACACTACCAACTATGAAACTATGAAAATTAACTGTTTTGGGTCAAACTGGTTTATGGAACTTGTGTCCCAGACCCCTTCCTGTTTTAAATCAGAGTCCCCCAGAATCCCAGCATGCTTTTCAGCCCTGGGCTGGTCTGTCTGCTCCAGAGAGCAGGGCTGGCTCCACCCTTCTCCTCCCTAGCTGGAGCTCCAGCTAGCTGAGAAGGAGGTGGAGACTGCAGGTACACAAGCATCTGCCTGGCTTTCTCCTGCCCCTCACCCTTGCCACTTGCTGCTCAAGTAGGGATCTCCCTTTGCTCACAGTACGGACACCAGCAGCACAAACCCCAGCTGGCATCTGGTCATGGTCACACCACCCCCATGCTAGCTAATGCTGAGGGATGTCTGTGTGTGTGTCTCCAATTTCACTGGAACAAAGGCAGACAGAACAGTGTCTGCTTAGGGCTTTTTGGAATTAATCAGCAGGTCAACTGATAATGTCCCTCCCTTCTTCCTTACAAATGACTTGGAAAAAGCTGTTTAAGAAGAGCTTGAATTAATGAGAGAGGCTTTTGTTTTCTTGATGGGCTGATAAGCTTTGTGTTCTTATAAGCTCCCTGCTGGCTTGCTTCAAAGACCGCAGTCTGACAGTGTTCAAGAGGGGACAGAGAGAGGTGTGAGAAATGGTCTGGTTTGCAAAGCTTGGGACCTATGAGTGCTATCAGTTTGCTGCAGACAGTATGAAGAAGCAGGGAGAGGGAGATTGAAAAGCTTAGTATCATCAACAAATGCATGCAGTCTACAAAAGCAGTCCTGCTCTCCGCCCCATTCCCCTTTTGCCTCGGAGTGCTAGCCAGGGGCTGGGGTCTGGCAACACTCCCCTGTGAGCAGGGAGCCTGGTGAGGGTTGCTTCCCCCTCCTCCTCCCCCTCCAGGCACACCCTGGCTGGGGACTGTGCAGGTCAGGTTGGGGCTTTAAACTCCTCCCTAATCATAGTGTCCTGCTGGGGCCTGGCCACCCCCCCTCAGTTCAGCATTGTAGCAGGGAAGGGAGGGCTCGCTCTAGCACCCCTCGACTTCTAGCCTGAGCCACTGCAGGCATATGTCTGCATTTCCTGAATCAAAAGTGAATGTTTATCCACTTGCAAATTGGTTCAATCTCTGCAGGTTAAACTAACCTGCAAATAATTAATTTATGATCCGGCTTTTTGAATCTCTGTCCCTAGCTTGGGTGGTTGTAGTCTTTGCCATGTTCAGGGAGCTGAGGATAGACTCTGCTGGTCAGAACCTGATGTTTTCAATCCCTTGCCATTCTGGATAATTGATTTGTATACAAAGTAATACTAGAAAATGAATAATGCACAATGTGGCATGAAAATCTCCAGTAAAATATATTCCTCTTGTGGGCAATTTAAAAAGGAGAAAATTATAAAGTAAATATATGTGCAGGACTGAAGGATCTGTTCTGGTTTGCATGTCTCCTGCTAACATCAGCTGGAGTTGAACAAACATCATTGGGATTGTTGTCATTGCAGTATTAGCATGAGATCCAAATGGAACATTGTTCCTATCCCTAATCCACAAACAGGTGAACTCGTGCTTTATACTAAAAAACACCTGGCCTGCCAGGGGTTATGAGTTAAAACTTGAGCATGGCTGAGGTCTGTGCAGCACAGTGATGCAGCAAAGTGCTGCTAATGAGAATAGCTTGTGTGTAGTTTGGATGCTTTGCAGAGTGACTGCCCTCACTTGAGGTAGTCTAATTTGAGAGGAAGTCACTTCACTGTAGATAAGCTGAGGTAGCTCTGCAGTATAGCCAGGTCCCTTGACCCACATTTCATTCTCTTCCCATTTCAGAAGAGTACATTAAAAGGTTCAGTTCTTGCTCCCATGAATGTTTAAGTGTTTATTCAAAGTGGAACAGCATCAACAGGATGCTGAGTGATACTGACAGCAATCCCACTAGAAAACACTGATTTAGGTCAGAGGTGTAGCAGTGAAAAAATATTCTTGGGGCAGTTTTCTCTCACCCTCCCACCCCACACCCTTCCTGGCTTGTAGGACACAAGAACAAGCAAGGTATTCTGGGGTTCACTGCTGCCAGGGGGAAACTTTCACCCCTTTTTTGCCACCAAAGTCCATGTCAGGAAGAAAAAAATGCTGATTTTGGCAGCAAAAAATGGAGTCAGTTCCTCTTTTCTGGCAGCTGTCATACTACAAGCTATGATTCCCAGAACATACCTTGCACTTGATGACACACATTACCTACACTGGCCTTTTCCTGCATCTGGAAAGTGCAGACAGAACGAGGCAGGCAGGGTTAGGCACCACCACCATTCTTCCAGTGCTCCTTCCCTTAGGCAGCACCTGTGGCATGTGCCCCACTTGCCCACCTCATGTTACACTACTGATTCAGATTCTCATCTGAGAGGTGGGAAATGTGAGCTTAAATCTTCTCAGGCAAAGGAGGAAATTGGAGCTGGGCTTCCCACATGCTGGGTAAGTGCCTCCCTGGGCTGTTGCATAAAAATGTTATGACACTACCACCTCCTCCTTAGTGAATCTTGCACTGGCAATCTTTCCCCAACCAAAACATTTGACAAATTCAGGTCAAATAAATGAATAATTTCCTCATGACTAAACACACATTGTCACTAAAATAAATGAGTCCACCCCTCCCCCACAAATGCTGTGCCCTATTACTAAGATATCAAGGATGTTTGGTGGCAATAAAGCCTGGGGCACAGGTTGGTTTTGGGCTGGGCTGATGGTGCTCAGAGTTGGAACTGGCTGCATGCAGCAATGTAATGCTTCCCTTAGTCAGATAACCAACCCTGTTTTTCACAGTTGCATGGGAATACCTCAGATTTCTTAAACAAAATCAATCAAGTAACAATTATAGCTACCCATAGCCAAGAAAGATTAATTCACACTGGAACAGGTGCCTGGACAGGGCACTAGGTGAGCAGGTAGATGGGGAGGCTCTTTTAGGAGAGTAGAATCAAATAGTATGACTTATTGAGCCTAGCAAAACTAAGGCTGCCATGGGAGATGATTATTTTCCATAATACCAAACACCAGAGGGGCAGAGGAGGCATTTATGCTAAAGGATAATTTTGGCCAAAAAACAAATGGCTATGAACTGGCCCTGAATAAATTTAGACTGGAAATTAGAAGGAGGTTTCTAACCATCACAGCAGTGAGGTTCTAGAATAGATTTTCAACAGCAATAGAGCAGGCGAAAAACCTAACAGGTCGTGTAAGATGGATCTTGATCAGTTTGTGTAAAGGATTATGCGATGAGACTGCCTCTAACAGGAGTGGACAGAACTCAGTGGATCCAGTCCTGCTGTGCTAACAAAGCTGGGGCTCTTCATTTCTCTTCTGTAACTCCTACCAATATTTCTCCTGCTTCTCCTAAACATGAGTTTGCTCCCTGCCTCCCCCTTCTTGCCTGAAGAAAGCCAGTGACTCCAGTTGTTCCTCTTCCTCCCTGCTGCTCTCAGCACCCCAT
>NW_017729022.1:160481636-160518657 GCF_001723915.1 Gavialis gangeticus | reverse complement strand
CCCCCCCCCCCCCCCCAAAAAGCTTGAGCTGGCTCCTACCTTCACTTGAGCTACTCCCTCCCCTGACTGCCTCTGCCATGCTCTTACACAGAAAGGACTGTTGTTTTGTGCCTCCCCTGTTCCCCCCATTCCCTTACTCCCCTATACTAGCTATTGTTCACCTGAAAAAAACTGGGAAGAGGAAGACATCTGTCACATGGGGCGTGGGGTTTTGTTTGTTTAAAGAAGTAATGGAGGAGAGATTTAGCTGGTGGAGTGAAGCCTGATTACAGCACCATTACCAGCCTCCACTGCAGTTAGGAGGTTTGAAGGATGAGGGGGAAGCAGCTTTTTCCAAACGCTCTCATGCAGCTTAAGTAAAAGGCACAATGCCAAGAGTGGCCAAAGCAGACAAAGAACATTGAGGAGAGAGGCTAATGCAGAACTGGAAAGTGGGTGGGGAATGAGGAGAGATTATACATCTCCTTAAATTGCAGATACCTTGAGCTCATAAATGCTTTATGTCCCTTAAGCAGCTTATCAGGATTTTGTTGAACTCTTAGCTTTCAAAACATTTGTGAATTTAGTGCTACTGATAATGCTGGCTTGCCAACCAGACTGAATTTCTTTTGTTTTTCTGGAAAGCACGACATGAGACAAAGCTGGTAGGCATTGGAGTTTGTCCATGCCAATGTGATGTAATACTGGCCTGAAAGGGAGCCCCTCAGCTCATTTATTATCTATATCCATATAGTCTTTAGCATCAGCTGAGACTCCAGGTGCTAGTTCTGCAACCTTTGGGCAATTTTAGCAGTGGGGTTTATTTTGCAAACACCTAAGGCTAGATCCTTCAGCTCTTCCTTTTGGGCCTAACCCCAAAATTGTGATCCTCAAAATTATTGTTGGTTTGTTACCGAATCCTGGCAATATGTGAAATGCCAAGGCACTTCAGGTTGGTTCTGTGAAGTTCTCCTAGGTGCCTAAAGTTCTTCCGCATTGGCCCCAATGTACCTGTGTCTTAGTCACCTTGTTCTTTTCATGTAGCTGCACTCATGCCTGGGACTCAATCTGTGATTTGGGAAAACTTTCACACTTTTAAATAAACAGAGGGTTCTCTCAGGTCATAACTCATACTGTGTAACTTAATAGGGTAATTTTCCAGCTCCATGTTGCTGACTAGATGGACAGGAACTCAGGGTGCAAGCAAGGAACTCCATCTTCTTATCTGTCAAATAGGAACCATAATTATGGCCATATTATTTTCAGCTATTGTGGATGTCAAAGAAAATGTGAAATTGACAGTTTGCCATGAAAAACCAAATACATTAAAAGAGAGAAAAAAACAAAAAAGAAACCCCCCCTGAAACATATTGCTTACTGAGTGTGTAAAGAGAAAAAGCCTAAGCTGTGCCTGAGTCAGATATGTGTGAGCAGCAGAGGGATGGGAAAAGAGAACACAGAAGCTTGAGAGAAGGATAGTCCATCTCTTTACATCATCTTACATTTAATTAGATCCTAATTGCACAGGTATGACCCACTGGTGAGTGTGCATCTTTGTTCTCCCTCTATGCCCACTGCACAGAGGGATATCAATCTGTTACAATCCCAGCTAAAGCACTCTTGTTCTAGCACAAACTGTAAGGACAAAAACAATACAACTTTAAGCCTGACTTTGATACAATTTTAACCCTTGGCACGTAACACTACCTGTGGCCATGTCAGGATAATCGGGACCTGGGGTGCCAGGTAGCTTTACCCCTGCTCATCTCACCTAGGAGTGGCCAGAGGCTCCCTGGGAGGAGGGGCTCCCTTTCGCAGTGGAGAGACCTTGCAGACTCAGGGGTAACTATTTACAGAAATTTAATTATATACAGAAAATAATTGCTATATGAAAGCAAATATTAAATGCTATCAAAAGTTTGCAGTACTCTAGTTAAAATACACAAGGATGGGTTTATACAAAAAATAACAGTTGATAACTATTTACACTTAATGAGGTGGTCAAGATAACAAATACAAAACCAATGACTTATGCACTGTGTTAAATACTCATTGCATGAATCCCCTAATTAACTATATACAACTAATAGGCAGGCACTCCAACTATTGCCCAATGGATGAAGGTGGGACAGTCTCCCACTCCTCTCATCACACACTTGTGGGCTTCAGCTACCTTGGACTATCCCATGCAGGTCCAGGTCTCTTGCAGTCTGCAGAGGCTGTATCTGCTCCAGACCCCTGCAAAACACAAATTCTTTCCCATGCATCTCTGTGCACTCCTCTCTGTCTGTGCATGGCCTATCCAAGCCCACAGAGCTATTACACAGTTGAGCTACAAAGGGAGAGCAAACTGCAAACCAGGCAGCACCTCTGGGCTCACTTCACCCTTTAGGCGCTTAGGCACACTGAGGCTTTCCCTCAGGTCGTGCTTCCCTGGGTCTTAGCCTGCACCGGCATCCTGGGACCTTTCCCTAGCTGGGGTCTTTCTGCCCAGCTGACCCAGTCCCACCACAGTCCTTTCCCAAACCACTCATGCAGGGGGGAGTTTAGTCACACCCTTACCAACCCCCAAGTCTACAAACCCAGAGGGGAATTGCTGTCCTGCTCTCCAGGAGCTTCCCAGGGCTGTGTCCCTGCCCTAAGGAATTTGTTCAGCTACTTACAAACTCCACTTGCTCATTCTAGGGGTCTGCTCTCTTTTGCTTGCCCCATCAGGTCCTCTGCTGGCCTCTGGCCCACCCACTAGGTGTCCAACAGGGAACTGTGGGGTGGGACCACACTGTGGGCTCTTCTCAGCCCTTGTCACACAGCGCGTGCCTCTTTCCCCCTGGGGGTGGGGAGATGCTCTGATTTTAAGGGGAGTCACCCAGCCAATCTCTGGGCTGGGATTTTCCCGGGCTCCCAAACTGCTTTTTGAATCTGGCATCCCCTTGCTGGAGGTCATACTAAACTACAGGTACTGTATTCCTGTTGGGACACTCTCCCTCAAGTATCCAGGCAAAGGCCGATGTAGGACACTCGGAAGGTAAGTGTCCTTTAAACTGCCTGTTACGCAATGATAAGTAACAGAAGCATGATGATTATGAACTATCTACTACACAGGAATGCTATGAGGATTAATTGATTTGAAAGGATTTGGAAATACTTGTATGAAATGCACTGTTACAAGTACAAACCATTTGCTTGCTTTGGACATCACATCTGTATTCTTTAGCATGGTATCTTACCATCTCCTTTCATTGAAATGACTTCTAGAATTTATGCAATTTTACAGGATGGTCTGTGAAAATATGAAGTTGGATATGTCAATTTTTTATTCTCTAATTAGTTCACCTGTGCATTCATCTGATGGGAGACAGCTGTCAGTATTGAAACTAGACAAGGAGGATTGGTTCATCACTGATCGCTACCTGGAACCAGCTAGCAACAGACTGTCAGAATACTATTCACTGAAGCTGCTAGTCAAGAGAATTTCCTTATGAAATGGGTCTGCTACAATCATTTGTTTCCTTTCCCCACACAGTTTTGACCTTGGGTTTATTACGATTGAAGAGATTCGACAGTCAGTAGGGGTATAGTTAGAAGTGCTACTGCACCATACTTTTTATTGCTGAATCTTATCCAGTCATTAATACTTTTTCCTTCATATTTTCTTTAAACTACAATGTGCTCCTGAACAGGAAAAGGATGGAATTGATTCTTCTGTTGAGTTTTGGTACAGAGCTCAGAGTTATAGTACAGTAGATAGATTAGGTTGCCTAAGCCTAATAGATAAGAATTATTTCCTTGTTACAGAGCTGTCGCATTTGGAATATGTTAAATGTCACTATGTTTCATGGCATGTTTAACTGCAGACATTTAAACGGAGGCATTCATACTAGTTTAGGCAACCCATGCAAGGTCTTAACACCAGTGTGAATTTCATTCACAGAGGACACATCTACATGTGCACATTTACTGTGCAGTAATTTAGGTTACTGCGCAGTAACCAAAAATTACCACACAGTAGAGGCATGTGTCTACATGCGCATGCCTGTACTGCACAGAAAATGCGGTGACTTATGTTATCTTGGGCATAAATTTGATACCTGCATTATGCAGGTATCAGATTTACGCCTGATTAGTTATTGTACAGTAGCGCACATGCAGATGCCTTACTGTGCAGTAACACTGTGTGTGGACTGACTTGGGACTAACTTTAGTCCAAAGGTAGACCACATACAGTGTTACTGTGCTCTAACAGCTGCACATGTAAATGCCGGCCTAAAAACCACTTACTGCGCAGTAACTTACTGTGCAGTAAATGCATGAGTAGACGCACCCAGAGGGTAACTTCATGATCCACATAAAAGTGTCATGTCTCAGGAAAGCAGACTGCTAACTAGAAACTATGGCAGGAATGTTTGCATAGCTTGATCATGGGTGGGGTTTTAAAAAATGGTAAGTGAATTAGAAGTGCAAGTTGCATTGAAAGTCAGTGTGATGGGTGTTACTGAAATTACTTAAGTGTTTTTGACTATACCATTCATTCTCCTGGGTTTGTTCCAAATTAGGAACATAAAACTAGAAGAGGCCTTCAGGGCCACTGAGTCCAGCTCCTTGTGTTCACAGGAAACCAAGTTTCCAGCATCTATAAGAATGTCTACTCCAAACCTTCTCAAACACAACTGCCACAAGGTACCCTGTCAGAAAAAGCCCATAGCCTGCCATAGGTAAAAAGCATGGGAGGCAAGGTTACCACCAGTGCCTTGCTTCCTGCCACTGCAGTGACTAGTTAAATTAAAATATGCTGCGAAGGAAGAGGGGCATGCTTTGCTCATGGCTACACCACACTGGCAGCTCATTCTGCAACATGTCAATAGATCCAGGTCCCCATTCTTCTTCTTGTCCTCCCCTAAATGAGTCCCTATTTGAAATGAAGGTTCTTGATGGCATTTCTGAAGTAGACGATTGAGCTTTGTGCTGCTGAACTTCATATCATTTCTATTTCTCCAGTCCACAGGATTATCTAATTCTTCCAACACAATAATCTGATCCTTCTCCATATTGGTGATACCTCCCATCTTAGTGCCCTCCTTTACCACACTGAACTTATGTCTCCATCGGAAGAGAAACCCCAGCCAGTGGGCCAGATCCAGCTCCATGTCACCATTCTGCAGGCCTTCCCACAAGACTGAAAATTTGGTGGAGCTGGAGCAATCGCACTGCTCCCCTGCTTGCAAATTTCTGGACCCATTGAAAACTGACCACTGCACATGAGATAAAGCATGGAGGGTGGTGATCCCAGCATGTGGGGCCTGATCCCAGTGCACAAGTTGGGAGGGGGCAGTATGGGGTGCCAGGGCCCCCCAATGTGTGGGAACCAGCAGAGGCTGCACGGGGCCCTATTTGGGTGCATGGGACCAGGGGGAGGCAGCATGGGGCTTGATCTGGCCCATGGACCAGCCCTGTGCCACTCATGTGGCCCACAGCACCAGAAGCTTGAGCACTACTACACTAGACCCTTAACCTGTTGCAAGGGGATTGAGAAGACACTGTTCCTTTCTCTTGATATCTAGCTGCTGCGAAGGTGGGTGCATGTCATTCTCAGTTCCTCACCTCCTTCCACAGCCTCATAATTCATGCAAGGGGTGAGGAGTTTCCTGTTGCCTATCTCTACCTCCCCTGTCACAACACAAGGGCATGATTTTGACAGTTTTAGTAACAGTGAAGTCTGTCAGAGCATTGAACAAGTATACCACTGCTGTGCTTCCATAGGAGTAGGAAGTCAGCACTGACATCAGTTCATATTCAAGCCAATAGCTTTGTCACCAGAAGGAGTGGCAAGTTTTCCTTTTAAAATAAAAGTAAACATTTGCCAGAAATGCTCTCACTATAGCGAGTGCTTTGCTTTAAACTAGTGAGGGCAGTGCTAGCAAGGATGAGATACTAATAGAAAGAACAGTACTGGCAACCCTAATAGGTAAAAAAAAAAAAAAGAGAGTCCAGGTTCTCTCCAAAATCACAAGACTGACCTAATTGTCATGAGATTTAAATAATAATAATAATAATGCCTTCTGGTGTTTGACTAGTTAGAGTTCATTCAGGTCTTATATAGAAAATACAAACAAAAGCTGAGATTCTCGTGTCATTTCTAGACCTATGAAAAGATGAGGCTAATGATAAACTAACAAGAGTTGACAAAATGGCAGAAATTTGGACAACAAGTATATAGTAATCCAAAGCTCCTATAAAATAGGACACCAAGCTCCTATAGAAATTCAGCCCAGTGCATATTACAGGGTGTTATTGTGTCCTGGTTTCTGAGTGAGAAGTAACTCTGTTTTCTTCCTGGCTACTCCAGGTGTATCTCCCAGACCTCATGTCTTTGCTTCCTCTAAGGCAGAATCTCATGATTCTTCCTTTAACCCAGGCCCTGTGCTATGCTGCTTTATCACCACATGTGCCCAGTAGGGTTGGTTACGTGTGAGCACTGGCATTTCTTCCCCTTGGGAGTCTGTGATTAGGAGGACACATCTACACATGACTATTAATGCAACACAATAAATTCCAGTGCAGTTTGCGTCAGAGTTTTTTGCTCCCTTGTTCAGCGTTTATACATGTGTCCAGAACGCAGCATGCTGAGCTCAGGTGGAGCAGCCCTGCCTGGCAGGGGGCCCTGGGGGTCAGCCTGCCAACCAGGGGTTGCTCTCCCCTGGCTCAATGTGCTGTGAAGGGGCTGGCTGGGGCACAAGGGTTACTCCAGTGTGGGGCTAGCCAGAATGCAGCCGCCACACTCAAGCACTCTTGTGTTCCAGCCAGCCCCATCAGCATCTACACATGCACTGCAGTGAGTAAATAACTCCATACTTGTATCTGGCAGTACTAACCTACTGTATAAAAGGATCAGAGGCAGCTTAAAACCAAAATATTCATGTTTTTGTTTTTGTTTTTACCAGCAGGAGCAAAGCATTTAGAAAAAGGAGGGGATGTGTCTGTTCAAAAAGTCTACATTCAGGAGATACTGGATGGTGTCTCACAGTATGTCTGATGGAAAGTTGTTCCACTGGAAAATTTTCAGACAGTTCTAATATTAACACCTATAGTACCTACAAATAAGGGTCTCAAACAGAAAGGGGGGGCATCTCACAAGCACAGAACTAAAACTGGAGTGTGTGGCTCATAGCAAACTACATGTTTCCTGTTTTACATGCAATAAATGTTCATCCAATTTTCCTACATTATTAGAGGTCTGATACAGTAATAGCTTATTCTGAGCAGTTAATATGCTGTCATCTAGGAAAAATAAAGCTTTTGCTACCCTTAAAAATAATTAACTGCTTTTCTATAAGAGTGAAACGGTGCATATTGCAGTTTAGCCATGAAACAGTGAAGGATTATTTCGGTAAAAACTAGACAAATGACCGTGTATCTCGACTGAAAACTGTTGTTCAAGCCATACATCTTATTTGAATGAGAGGGATAAGTGGAATGTTTTCTGTAACTAGGAGTTGCGGGATCCTGGTCCAATGTTTGGTGATGATATTCTGTGGTGGTAAACAAGAGCACCCTTCCAAAAGTGATGTTTCTAGTGGTGTCTCGTTTAAGCACAACAGTCCCTGGGTTTTAGAGGCAAAATCCAAATCAGATCCATAGATTATGTAAATATATTTTAATTGCTTGCTTTTAATATATTCTTGCTCTTGCTTCCAACACCAGCATCCTATCCTGATACTATGTATAGCTGCAATAAGCAACTTTCTAGTAGAGGCTGCTATAGCATAATGATGTCAGCAATTTAGCAAACTTTACTTTCAGGAAGGGCTTGTAAGGGATATTATCTGGAGGGAGAAACAAGGCCTGAATATTACATTGTCTTGGCTCTGTTTTTATGCTTGCATATAGAATGTGGTTTCAGAAGTGAGTTGGTTCCTGTAAGTATATAAAGCCATAAAATAAAAATATTGCAAAAATAGGCTAAGGAGAGAAGATGATGAATCGTAAAGTATTAAATTGTATCAGATGTATGACACCTGAAGATGGGCATGTGGGGGGTGAGTTCAGTAAATAGATGTTAATAGATCATAATGGGAAAACTTTAAAATCACAACAAGGCTGGACAAAAAGGGAAAATAAAGTATAAGAAAAGACCCCCTCTGAGCTGTAATGGGCAATGGGTTTCATATGGTCCAGCAACAGAATCCATCTGCAGCAGAACAGCATGACCCATAAATGCTGAAGTGCTGCAAAAAGCATTTTCAACCTATAAAAGTGTAATCAAGAGTCTGGAAATGCAGTAGTTTACTATATTGCTAAGCTTGGCAAAATGGAGGACTTGCAATTATCAAATCTTAAACAATGAATTATTTTGCGATGGATTTGTAATAAGGGTGAAAAATGCAGGAGCTTGAACAAGAATGCTCAAAGAGCACACATTAGCACTACCAAGGGTTGTAGATAATGTGCAAAGCTAATGAATAAGTTTGCATCCAAATTTAGAGTATAAATGAAGCACACAGAGAAAATTCACTAAGTAACAGAGGGAGGCCATGAAAATACAGGGAAAAATTAATGT
Source organism: Gavialis gangeticus (assembly GCF_001723915.1). Taxonomy (NCBI): domain Eukaryota; kingdom Metazoa; phylum Chordata; order Crocodylia; family Gavialidae; genus Gavialis; species Gavialis gangeticus. The sequence goes on along the minus strand of NW_017729022.1, from coordinate 160,510,124 downwards.
AAAAGCAAGGGCCAAGAGCAGAGCAAGAGGAGACAAACGTGTAAAAGAAAACCTGTAGATAATATGAAAAAAAGCACAAGACTGGAAAATGGCATGCATCTCCAGTTATGGCAAAAAAAATCATTATGCCAAAACTTGCAAGCAAAATAGAAAGGAACTCTATTCTGTAGTGGTAGGGATTCAATGAGGATATGCTCCCAAAGCTAAACTGAGTATATGTCAGACATCCACCCTAAAGACATTAAATCAGTCCACACACTATTAAGATTTGCAAACTGTCAAAATTATTCCAACCCTCTCAGATATGGGTAAACCCTGGAGGCAAGTACCGGACAAAGATGCAGGTTTGTTATAGTTACATCAACCTGATGCTGCTATCACGTACATTTGTCAGCTGGTGACCACCTTTCCAATCTTAAAATATTACACAGTGACCAAAAGAAGTCAATAAAACATGTCTTTGAGGCAGGGTTTGGAATGTCACTCCTACAGAATATATAACTGGGAATTACAAAGAAATGTCCTCCGATAGCATTTGACCAGTAGGTTTAAGAATGGGGAAACAGCTGAAAGTGACCTCAAGCCACTAGAGAACATTATAAATAGCAAATGTTAGCAGCCCCCAAAACACCATCACATGGTCTTGAATTGGTTATAGATGTATTCCACAAGCCAGGGACACACTATTTATACATTCAAGCCTTCCAGCATGAAAATACTACAACTGAACAAGTGTGTGAGAACCTCAAACTGCAAGAAATACAGAGGACACAGAAGACGGGGAGCATTAGCTAAGCCAGTTTTGACAACAATTTTGTGAACAAACTATACATGCAAAAATTCAAAAGTGTCCACATTTATCATTGTGTCAGGATGGTCAGACATTGGAGGAGAAGACCTACCACCTGCTCAAGAACGCTGGAATTATCCAGATGGGCTGAGTGAGAGGCAGTCAAGTCATAATATCCAGCTTATCGAGAACAGCAATTCTCTGAAGAGTAAATCTCATTGAAACGCTATAGCCTCATAAAGATGTAAGGCTGGAAGGGATCACAAGAGATCTAGTTCAACCAGGGATCCAAAGCCATTCTGGAATAGGATCTTGTTTTTGGAAACCAGAGATTCTGTATACTGGTATTCTTGACTGAAGACCTGATAAGCAATTGTAATACATGTAGGGAAATGCAAAACCATGTAGCAAAAAGAAACAGTGAAAATATATGCAGCATTCCTAACAGACCTTGGAGCAAACTAGAAAGGGCTTTTCACAGAAAATTCCAGTGCAGTCTGCTATTTAGACTTTTGGAAACTAGACAAACTGTCAAGCACTGCTGTAGTAACCTTCATAGAAAAAGCAGTGAAGCATTTCAGCAGGTGCAATATCCCAAATCATGTCATTTTAGACAGAGGATCATTGTTTCCTTCACTGAGTTTTGAGCAATTTACCTGGGAATGGAAATTCAATCATAGCACATCACTACCGTGCTACTGCACCTCAGAGGGAAAAGCTGAATTGGCAGTTAAAACTTTAAATACTGAGACACTGTGAGACTGTTAAAGAGAAAAAAACCTGCACAAAGCAAAGACAGTATATGAGAGACCAATATCAAGTAGGGACATGCTCCTACAGATAGCCTTAAGAGCAGCCTTAAGAACACATACTTTCATGCCTGTAGCCCAACATTAATACTACCAGCAGTGGTAAACAGAGAAACAGACACAGAGAAGGTAAGACAAAAAAGTCAAAACCTACCAAGACTGTCAAGCTGAGACCTCCCAGAACTTCAACAATGAGACCTGTCAGGATCAAGTTATTTCCTCAGGACAAATTCTACACTTGGAAATGAGCTATGTATGTTGAACAGATAAATCCTCATTCACAGAGACTAGCAGTGGATGGGCAGGTATTTCAGCAAAACTGTGTACATATTTACCTGCTACAATACAGGACAAAAGCACAAACATGGAAAACTATGAAAGGCACACTTTCCTGAGACCAGTTCAGTAAGACACAGAAGGAACACAAACCAACAAGTTCCAGTAATTATTGGAACAGGCTCTCAAAACACCACACCACAAGAGGAACCAAGTACAAGATAGTCTTTTGTTGTCACAAAAAAGTCTGATACTTACTCCAACATCAAACCATTTCCAGCTATTGTATCATACTGGGGACATCTACACATTCATTAATGTGCCTTTGCTACTGCTCATTAAGTTTAGTACCTCTAATATGAGGTACTAGATAAAGGTGCAGTAGCTGCGATAATGAGCAGTAGCAAAGGCGAATGTTTTTTTTTGTGATGCTTAATGTGCAGTAGATTAATTCTACTGTGCATTAGTGTATTAGCACAGTTTTTGCCGTGAAGCACTAATGCGCAGTAAAACAGTCCACTGTACATTAAGGCATCCCATGTAGATGTGCCCAGTGTGCAAGCTTGAAATAATAACACTTCCGAAGCCCGAGGAACATACTGTAAGTACCAAGCAAAGCAAAGGACAGTTAAAAAACAAAGTAAAATAAACACTTAGGGTAGGTATGGACAGTCAAAACCCCCTGAGGCTGAATCAATTCAGTCTTTGCAGTTTAGTTTAAGATGCACAGATTAAATTGAAGCAGAAATGAACAGACATTTACCTTTGATTCAGGAAATGCAGGTACATGCCCACAGTGGCTCAGGCTAGAACAGGCTCTCTGGTTGATTGTTCACTTCCTTCTCCTGCTGCCCCCAGGGTCTCTGGGATTTGCAGTCCAGAATTACAACAGCAGGACTCTGCAGGGTTGCTGACTGCTTCCTCTTCCTGCTTCCAGGTGCCTCTGAGATTTGTAGTCCACAGTTGCAGCCAGCAGTAAGTTTGAGTGGGGAAGGGGTGTTTAACACCCTGGCCCCAGAACCCAGCAATCCTCTCGCCTGTAGACTAGGCTGCATCCACAGCCAGGCTTGCTCCCCAGCCCCATTGTCAGCCAGCCCTTACTGCTCCAGCTAGGGAGCAGAGGGCTAGGGCCAGCCCTGCTCTCTGGAGCAGACCACAGCCCAGTTCAGGGCTGCAAAGCATGCTAAGATTCTGGGGGACTGTAATTTAACTTGAACCAGGAAGGGGTCTGCTGGGACAGAAGTTTCATAAACTGGTTTGACTCAAATCAGTTAAGTCTGCTACATTCAACCAGGTTTATCTTAAAACCGTTTCAGCCATTTTGAAACTGGTTTATGTGCACCTAGCTTCTGTTCTCTTACAGGTTTAAACCAGTTTCTGATTATTTAAACTGGTTCTGATCACTTTTGTCCCTAGCCCGGTGCTCTTTTTTTAATTAACTGTCCCTTGTTTTATTTGGCACTTAAGATATTTTCTTCTGGCTTTGGGAGGACATAACAGAATAGTAAGTATATGATTCATTTTGCTATCTGAACTGAAGGTGACCAAAGGGATGTTTTGATAAATAGCTTTCCAATGCAGCTGGCCATAGTATAATTATGGGTAAAAATTTGAGGGTTATATATAGCAGGGGGTCAGCTACCTATGGCCCACAGGGCAGGTTCAGCCCACAAAAAGATTGTATCTGATCTGCAGCAGCAGGGCCATCTTCTCTGCCCCAAGTTGTGCATTTCTCTGCTCTGCGTCACTGATCCTGTCAGCAGAGTCCCTGCTGCATGCTCACCCCACTACTGACCTGCATCACTGAATATGTGCGCCTTATCACTGTTGGAGGGTAAGCATAGCACAGAGCAGGGAGGCCTGGGGTGTTGTGGAGAGTGCTGCTGCAGTAGTAACTAGTGGCCTGTAACACCCAGATTATGGCCTGCTGTTCTTTAAGGATTTCTGACCCCGAATGTATGTAGGTTTATACCTTCACGGCACAATGCAGGGTGGACTAATAGACCCTGTTTCTCAACCAAGCAAATATCCTGAGATAACTGTGGTTTCAGGAAGTATCTGAAGAGAGACGACAATGGAGATGAAAGAGAAGAAAGGAATAACTCCTAGATGTCCCACTGTCATGTATTTGTCTCCTTATGCTAAAAGTACAACTGTCACACATCTACCAAAAATACAGAAAATTGAGATTCCCAGTGGAGGTGAAACTGGAAATTCTATGTCTGCATATATTCTAAATGTGACTTTATCTATACATAAATAGCAGGCATGAAATGAGAAGATCCAGGGGCATACAGGGCAATTTCTTCTTCCAAGAATCTCAGTCTACCCCTAATCTCTAGTTCTCAGAAAGCAACTCTGAAGAATTGACTCTAACCAGAGCCCAAAGCTTTGACTACACAAATCCTTGAATAGCTCAAATCTTACAGGAGCATAACATGTCTTGTTAAGAGTCAAACCTTGCTCCCAGACTAGAAGAAAAGAACTTGAAAGAGTATGTACAATAGTGCCACCTGGTGACTGAAGCAATAATAATAGTATGCTTGAAGGTAGTATATTGCTTTTTCATCCTCAGTATATACTCCATTTCTGACGCCTATTATGCTTTTGCTGCAAAAAGGAAGTTCCTGCAGGGAATTTCAAATCCATTGTAATTCCTCTATTAAAATATCCCCACCCTCCACCCTCCCTACTGACCCTCCCCCCCGGCTGGGTCTAGTGTGTTTTCATCGAAAACATTTTCCAACACTCTTAAAAGTTTAATGGAACTGCTCTTGTTACCTCCTCAGAATAATGCAATGTTAAAACCATGTGTTTTAACCATGTACATTCAATCTTTTTTTTTTTCATTTTCCTTTTATTTTTGTTAGAGTAGTTCACTTTGAAAAACAGCAAATATGCATACTTCATATTCACTGCAAGTGCCTATCAGAACTAATAAATATACAAAATCTTTATTTTGCCTAACTTTATTAGTATAAATAGTTCAATATCTATTTTTAGCAATAGGAAAAATTCACCATACACCTCCTACCTTGTTATAGAATTTGTGGATGTAGGTCACATTATACTTGCTATAGCTATTTTTTCCCCAGTAATCACACTGTATTTATAATATTCTCTTATTTCCAACAGTGTTTTGATCAAAATCTTTATTTTTCATGTCAGACTGTAGGGAGAATGCAGCACAGCCTGTAAACATGAATTGGAATAGAAGCATGACATAAGGGGAATAATGTCTTTAAGTCGTGTTGAACTTCTGAATAAACATGAGTGACATGATTGAACAGTGATATTCAAGTTACTGTTTATAGAATTTGCAATTAATCTACAAAATATCCCTTCACAGAGAAGAAATTTGCAGTTTGAAGTTAATGATATCCAAACTAATAACATTTAGCTCATTCACTCGTCCAACACGAAAGGTCTGAGTATCATTGAGCTACATATATTAAAGCAGAGAGCATGTGTGGTCAAAAAATTATGCAATGAAGATTTTTTTCAAACATCTTCACACTGGTGATGCTATGGTTTGTGGTAGAGGTCTGATTTCTCAGAAGGGAGGAGCACTGCCCCCCCCCCCCAATCTAGGGGACAGAGTTTGCAAAGAGGATTGTATTCCTAAAACCCCTTGATCCACCTGAAGTGCATGTCCCATCTGCTTGGAGGCCCAGCATCTCCTCACTGCAGCTTTGAGGCTGTCTACCTCCAAGCAAAACCCTGTTACCTGGAATATTTGTACTTTCCAGTTTCTTGTAACTTTGCTGAATATTCCTCACAAACAATTGCTGGAAAGGAGGGTGATGTATATCGGCTTTGTTTCTAAAAAAAACCTCTTCATGCAAATCAAAAAGTCCATTTCTTTTCAGAAGCAGCTATGAACTGGGGGCCAAATTTGGTTGTCAGTAACACCAGCATAGATGTACAATAAATCTAGTGTCCTCCACTACTTGACTTTGGTTTTGTTCTCTTGCATGATGCCAGGGGATCTTGTCACAAACCACACTGGTCAGTGTGTTTTTTTAAAGAACAGGCCCAGGCACCATGCTGTTGCCTCAGAGAAGCGACATAGCACTACATTTTTTGTGCCTCGTATGGGACTGTACCTGGAAGTTTTAAGTGCACAGTTAGTGGCCTTATGGAGTCTTTATTACTTCCTGCTATAAATGGACCCAACCTGCTTAGAAAGGTTCTCATTCAAACAAGCTATACATTGCTGAGGTGTGTGAGTAGAACTGACCCCTGGAATAGCACCAGTGGTATAGGGTAGAACTAATGTCTGTTGCAGGCCTGACGGGGAAAATTTGCAGACCATCTTACCTAGGCTTCTTGGAGAAGCAGCGTTATCCCAGATAACTCTGGCCCTTGCCAAACCTTCATAGTTATTTGTGAACAGGCACAAGGTCTCATTCCTTGTCTAGTTGTTTTCTTTTTCCCCAAGCTGCTTCTCAAAGACCTAATAATAAACCACCACGGCAATTTTCCACCATATTGTACTAGGTTGATGATATGCAGCTTTAATTTTCTTTAATAGCATCAGCGTCTGCTGCTGCTGTTGCTGCTGTCAGGGTATCTGTTTGGTCTTTTTTAAAAGATTGGTTCCAATTTTCTTCCATGTACTATAAGCCTGAAGATATTTTCATCAACTCTTGGCAGAAGCTAGATGGACTGGATAATAATAAATGCCTTTTTGATCATTGTTTTTCTCACACTTGTGTCCATTTTCTGTGAGTACCATATCAAATCATTTTAAGCTTTTAATTGTTTATGATATTGAGACTTCCAGGCTCTGTGGGTGTTTGTGTATGTGTGAAAGAGAATGATTAAGCACAAGAACACAATGCTGCCATGCTGTCTGGAGCTCACATGGACAACCCCCCCCCCCACAAAATTGCAGCACTATTCTGTATGCTATCATAGTGGGAGGGAAGGAACCTGATGTTAGGAGTCTGAAGCCCATTTTCAGGGCGCATCTTTCTGAAACCTCTGTGTAAAAAAGAAAAAAACACAGTCAGTCAAGGCCACCACTATTAGGCGAGGCCAAGTCCTGATAATTGCTTTTTTGGAAATTGCTAATAGTAGTTAAAAGTAGCGGATGCAGTTAAAAGTAGCAGATGTAGTAACCTTATGTTTTGCCTTTGGATAAGGCAAATTTAATTGTGTGTAGTCAGCTCATTGCAATGAGTGTGTCTTTGCTAACTAAATATGGTAAGACAAAAATGTATGTCATGCTTAGCTGATATAAATGTGTGAGAAGAAGAAAAGACTGGAGTGATTCTGGTAGGTGTTAGACCAATGGACTAAAGCGGGGTGCTCAACTGCCAGCCAGCAAGCCATATTTGACCCATGGAGCCATGGCATCGGGCCCATGTGTCAGAACATTTGGCAGCTGGGGAAAGCTGGCAGAAGCTCTGAGTGGTCAGATCCAGCCATGCCTGGGACATTGCCATACAGCGGGATAAGGGCTGAGCCTGTCCCCTGCATGTCTGGATTGGACTTGACTGCTCCCTGCCACTCCCCCTAGGCAGACAGATCAGGGTCAGGCTGTGCACTCTCTCATAGCTGGATATGGTCCCTGCCACCCTGCCTCTACAGCCTGGATCGAGCCCACAGGCTAGACCCAGTCCACAGATAGACCTGGCACCACGTATCCAGCAAAAAGGTAGGCACCACTGGACTAAAGGATTCATAGGTGAATGGCCAGTACCCTTGGAAGGCCTCTAAGTAGGTAGTAAGACTGCTTACTCCACCTTCAGTGTGTTGTAATCTAGTGATTTACTGCTTAAAACTATAATTGTGCTGTCTAATAACTAGTTAAATTCACCTGGTCCTTGGAACGCTCTCTCTCTCTCCTACGCTACCTGACCTTTGAGCAGGGGTTGGGAGAGAAGAGAGGGTTGTAACATGGGGCAGCTAGTATAGTAGTAGCAGTAGTAGTAGCACAGATGCATTGCTCATTTGGAACTTCACAGATGTCAGTTTGCTAAATACCATGATCACATTAGGCTTAATCCAAAATCTATTAACATCACAGAGACTTTCCACTAACTTTAATGGGTCTTGGACCAGGTTTCACATTGGGAAGGCCTGAGCTACTTCATATTCTTCATGGTGGGATCATTGGAACAGGCTTAGACATCTGTAATGTCAAAGCAATTCTGTTGACATCAATGGAGTGATTCCAGAACAGATTTAGACTAGTGTAACAGAGATTGCAAGCTCACTGATTGGCTTTTATCTGGCAGTAACATAACCTCCATTATGCCAGCACTGCATAAATAATATAAAGTTGATGCCAGCTACACTAGTAAGGTAACCACATGGACAAGCCAAAGTTCTCAAATTTTCTTGGATTTGATTGGCCACTCAGGCAGAAGATAAGCTTTTAAAAAATGCTGCAATCCTGAAGGGATTAAGAATGATACTCTAGTCTTGCTTAAATGAAGACATTTACAATGGCCAATCTTTTTATGAGGGTGGAACAGGCTTTCTGATGCCATATCTTTTTACTCCTGGATATAAAAAGGCAAGATATGAGCATGAGGAAAGTGAAGATCTTATCGACTTTTCTGTTCCTCACTCTCTAATTTTTGTTTCACTTACCTAGTAGCATTGTATCATAATGGTTGAGTCATGTGTTTGTTACAACTGGAATTTTAGGGGCCAGATCTTCTCTGTTTAGGGTCAGTAGATAATTGACCTTTGCTTTAACAGAGGCCCAGTTTGGGTTCTTCAACAGTTTCTTAATATATTATTTATCTTAAAGATAATATATTAGCATCCATTGTCATCAGAGCAATTAATATTCTTATAGCTATTTGATTCTCTTTCCTTCCCAGCTCAGCTGTTAAAAGGCTGTATTGAGACAGGAGATTTTTGCCTTTCCCTTTGAGACTCATTAGCTGTTGAAAAGTTTTTCTTTGGTAATTTCCTCATTGTGGGCATGTAAAAGGACTGCTTTTGTTATCAGTATTATAATGTTAATTATGTAAGAAAGAAAAACAGGCTATGGTTTCATTTTAAAAAAATATAGTTAACTGTGAAGTCTGTTTGTGGAACTGTGGGTTTTTGTTTAGGTCAGAACAGTGTTTTCAGTGGTTCTTGCAGTATTTGCACTGAGCGCTTCTTAAGCCTGATGCATCCTTTTGGCATGTTATACTGAGATTTTTTTATTCTGTGTGCAATCTATACATAAAAGCTTTTACCGTTTTCATTGTTCAATGCGCAGTGTTCTACTAAACTATGAAAGAAAAATAGTTAGAAGAAAATAACTTAAGATAAACACAATTTGACTTTCCCAAGGCCTTTCTGGCTTCTGACCTTTTCTGTTTCTTGAGCTGAGGCAGATGTCTGTCAAAAGTGAGGGTTCTATCCTCACATATTTTACTCTTCTTCCTCATGCTAATTTATATCCATTTCTGTGTCTTTCATGTTCATGGTCCTTTGAACTAGGAACAGACATTACACATAAACTGGTTTAAGGGATCAGAAACTGGTTTAAACCTGTAACTGAACAGACATTCAGTATACATAAACTAGTTTGCAAATGGCTGGAACCAGTTTGAGATAAACCTGGTTGAATGCAGTATCAGACTTAACTGATTTGGCTCAAACCAGTTTATGTAATGTCTGTCCCAGACCCCTTCCTGGTTTAACTTAAACCAGAGTCCTCCAGCATCCTGGCATGCTCTCTGGGCTGGACAGGGTTCTGCTCTCTGCTCCAGTGTTATCTAGCCGGAGTAGGGGCAGGACGTGACCAGACACTGGCCTGCCATGGCTCCTGAGGCAAATTCCTCTCTCCATCCCCTCTCCCCCCACCCCCTCCAAATGGCAAACCCTGCAGGCTGCAGCTGGGGTTTGCCAGCCCCAGCCGCACCTCCATGGCTTGCCTGCAGCTAGCCAGGGAGTGGGTTAATTCCTCCCTCTGTTCTTTTTCTCCCCCAGACCCCCTGGGGGGTTTGGCTGCAGTCTCTGCAGCTTGCCTGCAGCTAGGCAGGGAGGGGATTAATTCCACAGCAGGTCCTCCGGGCGGGGGGGGGAGAGGCGTGCTGGTCCCCTGTGTGCAGATCCAAGCCCTGCACTTGTGAGCCCAGAGGAGAGCCCTGTGAGGTGGGAAGTGTTGGCAAAGACCTGACAAACATCACATATATGTGCTGTAGATGGAGTTAAGGGAAGTTGCAGACAGCTTCACCAAAGAATGCAGACAGTTACTTTTACATTATAAAGCAGAACCTGTAAAATCTGGTAAAATACCTAAACAAAGCCTTTCTGAATGCCTGGCTGTAAGGAGACACAGGATTAGTAAGACTTATGCAAGCCTTCCTGGTTTACATTTTAAGTTAGACTAAGTTGCGTATGCTGTGTTTTACTGGGCTGTATCTTAGTTTAGGTGAGGATTTATGGTAGTTCCTGGTTGTATGCTTTGCAAATTGCTGTGTTCAATACTTGCTTGCATCAGAGAAAGCACTTTTTCCCCATCCCCACTCCTCAGTCTGGCAGTAGCTGCCCCATCCCCCACCGGCCAGTGGCTGGCATCCTGTGTGTCATGCTAGCCCCGGCTGGTGCCTGGCCACACACCCCCCTGCTCCAGCAGAGAGTGGTCAGAGGCTTGGTAGTCATCTCTCTTACCTCCTCTTTGGGAGTGCCTGGCAGGCATGCTCTTGCGCCCCCCCGGTTTCTGGACTGAACCACTGCAGGCATGTGGCAGCATTTCCTGATTTAACAGAGAATGTATGACCAGTTATTAATCAGTTTAAGCTGTGCAAAAGTCAATCTTTTCAGGCTCAGGCTTTTTGAATGTCTGTCCCCAGCCTTTATGCATGGACACCTGAATGACAAAGCAAGCAGGATGGCGGAGCCTCTGAATCACTGGGGTGCTGCTCCCAATGCTGCTTCACCCCTACTGACATTGCTAGTGAGACTCTTCTTGAAATCTGTATTGTCCCTGGTCATTGAAGTTGGGTACCTCCACTTCTACTAATTTGTATTTTCCTTCCTGGTTACTTGATACACAACATAGTCTTACTAGCATCTATGTACCAGCAGGCCATTTGGGACCCCCATACCATGCTGGGTCATTTACCTGAATCCCCTGCAATTTTGTTGGAACCTTCTATTCTACATGGGAAGGATGAGGGAAGGAAAGATCACAGTGCAAACCTTGCACTGGTCAGCTTCTTTTCCTGCATAGCAAAACTGTTTCCTAAGCTTCCTTCATTAGAGGGCATTCTCAGACTCCCTTTTCAGGTCCATTCAATGTATGATTGGCTTTTCAAGCTGTGCAAAATTATTGATCTTCTCCTTGTCTGAAACATTTTACAATCCTAGATCTTTCTGGCCAAAGAGCCTTGATAAAAGCACCGATAGCAGAATTCTTCATGCTGTTCAGTGCAGCATTGTTTTGAATCCTTGTGTCATGACGTTGTAAATATGGTAAAGCATCAAAAAAGAGAAACGCTCTGGAAATTATACAGGGTGTTTGAACAATCTCAGGATTGTGCTAAAACAGTGGTTTTCAACCTGTGGACTATGTCTAAGGGATCTGTGGAAGATGACTATGATCAATCAAAAGTATGTGAATACACACACTTACAATTCAAGGTGTCTGCACCTCCATTCCAAAGAGGTCGGCAAATGAAAAAAGGTTGAAAACCACTGTGCTAATGTGTGTGTGTGGGGGGGGGTGTGTATTTCTGCACACTGCAGCAATTTGAAGACTGCAGAATAGATATGACTTAACAGAATGAAAAAAATAGGCACTTTTAGTGCCTTAGATTTTAAAATGAGTGAAATAAAAATGCATCCATGCAACAACCTTCAATTGCAATATTAGCAAGGTTAGCTTGCTCTGCTTGAAATTACTGTAAATGGGATAGCTTAAAATGATGTCTGTCTCTCAGAAGCACGTATTAGCTGCTAATTAAGCAGGCAAAGAAACTTAACACCAAAACGTTACTTTGAGTTAAGTATAAGAGAGGCAAGACTTTTTGTGGATGGTATCTTTTGTTGGACCAACAGCATGGTTGGGATAGACAAGCTTTCAAATGCAATGCATTCTTCTGCAATTGTGTTAGAAGTGTTTAGTTGGGAGAGATGTTTGCCAAGTTTTTGGCACAGTGTTCTTCCATAGGTACTGAGGAAATGTCCAAAAGCTTGGCTAACAACTTTCCCACCTGTTGGTCCAAGAAAAGACATCAGCAAACAAATCTTTCTTCTAACATATTCCCTGGAACATCACAGCTACTACAACAAATAGAACATATCTGACATGGTACAGCAAAGACATATGGAGAGATCTGGACCAAAGTCTCATTTGAAATACTAACCCAAGCTGAAAACGATGACAAAAAAATGGTTATAAAAGACCTTGTGAATAGGGTTAGAGAATAGCAGCACGTGTGCGCCCAATAATTCAGTTCTGTTTGCTTCCATCTCTGTGTGCTGCTGCACTATACACCTGATAAAGCAAATCTGTAAATTTGTTTTTCCCTTTTACCTTAAGAAAGCAATAGAAACTGCTAATTACACAAAATAAAGTAAAAATTACTTCTTTTAAGATCTTGCATCTTTCATTAAACTATACATCCAGTTTTGTATGTGCCTATAATATACATATAATGAAATGTGTAACCATCCCTTTCACTCTGCCTCAGAGATAGTAGGGATATACTTCATCACAAACAGCAATTTGCAAGCACATGAATTTCTTCTCTAAAAAACCCTAGACACATCTGAAAAGTGATTATGTAAAGTCTCTTTAATTACCATTCAGCTTTGCACAGTGATCATCATTAAACTTCACCGGACCCAAACTGCTTAACACAAAAGTAGGGAGCTGGCTTGAAAAATAGCATTAGAAATGCAGCCAGAAAGGAGAGTAACTATTTTGATACATATTTATTAATTATTTTTAACATTTTGAAAAAGTCCTGCTCAAGTAAAAGGGGCAAAACAGTAGTCTGAGGCAGTGTCCCCTGACATGCACATTTGGTTTTGACTCTGCACACTATTGATAGAGTGTTGCATAATATACATGTAAGGGAGAGGATAATGAGCAGGGCAGGGGATCTGATGTGCATTAATAAGAGTGCTGCTGTGCAACTGCTTTATAGAAGGTGTGAGGCCTCAGATGGGAGCAGGTAGCCAGGTGCCTCATTAGAATGATGGCAGTTGCTATCTCAGAGCATCCTGTTCTTCCCATATATTCCTACTCCTGTTTTACCCTGTTCTCCTGAAAATAAAGGAACAGACTTTGCCTAGTGCTTGAGACACATTACTAGTGTAGAGGAAGAACTTTCAGAGCTGGACAGCATGTGCTCTGTCCCATTTTGTTAAGTAAATGAAGAACAATGGGAGCTTCTGGAAACAATGGGTACTGAGCACTTCTGACTAGGACCCATACCTCCACTTTTGCAAATCATGCTCCTTTGTCCCACTGCTATTGATCCTCTCCAAGCTGAGTTTCATGGTTTTTGCCATTTCCTGAAAGAACATACTCAAGTGCTCTAATTTATGGCATTCTTAGTTTAGCTATGTTTAGCATCCCATTGAAGGCTTGAAAGTAAAGTGTCCTTCCCTACTAATTTTATTCTTGTGCATTAAGGAAATGTTCAATAATGCTCCTAATGTTGACTTCCTCTCCTTTCTAAAAGCTCAGGAATTAATGCAGCTATTTCTGCAAACATGCACAGCACTGACAAAAATGGGGAGAAGTTGTTAGAACCAGTAGGAAAAAGTAGAAAACATTCATTGCATTGTAATGCTCAAATAAAACTGATTACAATTATTTTAATATAAATTCCTCTGTAGTAGATGGCTAGGTTTGTTTATATTCCATTAATGTTTAGAATCCAAGGCATATTTCTTACTGGATTATAACAACTTTAGACTGGGATTTTCAAATAAGGCCAGCAGCGTTAGAAATCCCATGGGCCTTCAGTTGTGCCTCACTCCCTCAAACCTGATATGGTTAAGAGTGTGGAACAAAACTACGTAAGTTTACCTTCTTAATAATAAATTTTAGGGCACCGCCTGTCACCTTGCTTGGAAAACACCAACAGCAATTAAAAATGTATCAAAAGGGCTGGACTGCCTAGCTAAGGACAGACATTCAAAAAATCTGAGCCTGAATTGATTCAATCTTTGCAGGTTAGTCTAACCTGGCTAGGCTAAACCAGTTTGTAACCATAAAGACATCCCCCCTGGACTGAAAGAATGCAGGCACATGCTTACAGTGGTTCAGGCTAGAAGCCAGGGGGTGCTAGAGCAGCCCTCCATTCTCTTCCACAATGCTAAGCTGAAGGCGGTGTGGCCAGGCCCCTGCAGGATGTTCTGATTAGGGAGGGTTCCCCTCCACCCCTTCTGACCAGGCCAGCAGGGAATTGATAACACAGTGTTTGTCACCCCTAACTCAGTGCTTATCACCCCATTAAGGAAACAACAGAGGGACATTACCTGTTGATTCTACCTTTGTTCCATCTGCCACAGCATGGACCATAGCCAACATGTGGTCTGCTAGCTAAAACTGAGAGGTGTCTGTGTAAGGCAGAGGGGGCAGGGTAATCCCTGCTTAGCAGGGAGTGGTGGGAGAGGGGAGCCTGCAGTCTCTGCCAGAGCTCCAGCTAGGGAGCAGAGGGCAGGGGCCAGCCCTGCTGTGGAGCAGACAGCCTCACACAGCCCAGAGAGCATGCTGGGAACCTGGGGGAGTCTGATTTAACTTAAACCAGGAAGGGGTCTGGGACAGACATTGCATAAACCAGTTTGACCCAAATCACTTAAGTTTGATACTACATTCAACCAGGTTTATCTCAAACCACTTTCAGCCATTTTCAAAGTGGTTTACGTGCACTGAACATCTGTTTTGTTACAGGTTTAAACCAGTTTCTGATCACTTAAACCAGTTTATGTGTAATGTCTGTCCCTAGCCCTTGTAGATCCAGGGAAGAAATGTACTTAAAATGGTGAAGAATTACATAGGCAGTAGAACAACTTCTAAACTAGTCTAACTTTTACTGGGGCGGAGGGTACCTCGGAGCCCTCACCCCTTGTCCCCCATAGGATGTTATGATTAGTAGGACTGTTGAAGAATCAGACTGCATTGTTATGACAATTTGCTGCTATATTATGATAATCTGCTCTTTGGGGCAGCCAGCATTTTATTTTTATTAATTTTTTTTTAAGTTGATTTTGTGGACAGTTGTAAATTAAGTAGCTCCCTACTGATACAGTACCAATACTAGCCCAAAGACCCAGTAACAAGAATATAGTGCATCAGGGATGTCAAAGTTCTGGCCTGTAGGCTCGATCTGGCAAGTGGAGCCATATCATCTGGCCTGTGGTGCTCCTAGAGCAGTGGTTCCCAACCCTTTTATACTGCAGACTGGCAAACTATCTAATTTACATATTTTAATTTAATTTTTACATGGTGGGGGGGTTGCGAGGATTGGATTAGGTTGAGTCACTGCAGCTGTGGGCACTGGGGGACCCTGCAGGGGAGGGAGCTGCACAGGCGGTGGAAAAGGGGCACACAGCTGGGGCTGCCTGGGAAGAAGTGGCTCTGCTGCCTTTCCTAGGAGCAAGCAGCAGAGCTGCCTCCTTGTCCTCCATCCCGGGCATTTCCACACCCACATCCCCTTGCTCCCAGTCATGGGGCTGGGGGGTCCTGTCCAGTGCGGGCCCTGGTACCTGCTGCACGGGCAGTGCCTCACTGGGTGCGGCCATGCTGGCGGATGTGAGATGGGGTGCACAGAGCCGACTGTCTGCCTCCCAGGGCTGTCCCGCTGCCCAGCTTTAACCCTGCACGTGACTGCCGGCGGTGGAAGCCACTGTGGCCTGGTACGAGGCTGTGGCCCAGTGGTTGGGAACCTCTGTCCTAGAGGGACTAGGAATTTGACAATGGGGTGAGTGAGGGTGGTGCCCACTGCTGAAATCAAGGGTATAGAGCCACATTGGAGGGACATGCATCAGAAGGAGGTGAGTGATGGCTGCATTAACCTATGCAGCTCCTTGATGCTCCTACCACTTCCTCTGGGTCCAGATCTGACCCCCAAGGGGCCCCATGGTTCATATGTGGCCCAGGAGCCCAGGTGAACTTGACACCCCTGCAGTACCAGATAGAAATCACTTACCATGACTGTACTAGCTAAATGGAGTGATGCTGCCTTCTCTGACCTCTCTAAGCTGAAGAGATTTTTTAAAATACATTTGGAGCCATATAATGGATGTTTCATGCTCCTGTATAACAAGGTAGCATGTATAACGTGAGCCACTTGAGAACTGTAGTTATGTTAAAATACATATAAGGAGCTCCTGTGGTAATCCACTAAAAGGATGTTACTTCAAATCATGTTAACACATATCAAAGTTTTCTGTATTTCCCTCTCTCCCCTATCCCCTCCTCAAACTACATAATTCATCAGTGTGAAATGTGTTCCCTTTCTGTAGATTGTATTCCGGAAAATCAGTGATGTCAAACGTGAAGAGGAGGAGAGAATGAAAAGGAAGAATGAAGCACCACTGATTCTCCCACCTGACCACCCGGTCCGCCGGTTGTTTCAAAGATTCAGGCAACAGAAAGAAGCTCGCTTAGCAGCAGAAAGGGGAAGGGATCCAGATGACTTGGATGTGGAAAAAGGCAGCCTCTTGGGTGAACACTCCTCGTCCCGCACTGTGGTGAAAGCCAGCATCGTAACTGTAAGGGAGAGTCCTGCAACCCCTGTTTCATATCAGTCTGCCTCAACGTCAGGTGTATCTGATCATGCCAAACTGCAGGCCCCTACATCAGACTATGCAGGGGGCAAAGTGTCGGGGGACTACCCACGGCGTAAAGGGTGGGCCAAATTCCGCGAGGCCTGTGGAAAGGGAGAAGACTGGAACAAAGTATCCAAAGCAGAATCCATGGAGACTTTACCAGAGAGAACTAAAGTCGCAGGAGAGGTCACTCTGAAGAAGACTGATTCATGTGACAGTGGCATTACAAAAAGCGATTTGCGCTTGGACAATGTTGGGGAGGCAAGAAGCCCACAGGACCGAAGTCCTGTCCTTACAGAAGTCAAGCATTCTTTTTACCCCATCCCAGAACAGACACTTCAGGCTACTGTGCTAGAAGTGAAACATGAGCTGAAAGAGGACATCAAGGCTTTAAACACAAAAATGACCAATATAGAAAAACAGCTTACTGAGATACTAAGGATATTAACCTCAAGGAGAAGCTCTCAGTCACCCCAGGAGTTGTTTGAAATATCAAGGCCTCAGTCTCCAGAATCAGAAAAAGACATTTTTGGAGCAAGCTGAGATGTTTCTTTTTAAAAAAAAAAACAAATGATCAAAAACCCAACTATTTTAAATTTAGTCTTTCTTGGGGAAAACCAGTGAGGGACCAGTTCACTAAGCATGTTCTCTGTCTCTAAAAAGGTACAGTAACAGGATTAACAACCTCATGTCAAGATGGCAGCTGACTGAAGTCTTTTTGACAGCAAGGGTACAGTTTTTAAAGTTTTTTCTTCTTCCTTTGGTATATTTTCTCCCCCCCACCCCCTCCCCGCAGGATGTTTGGATAGGAAGTTTGGGAATGGCAGCCACTCACACACATTAAGTGACCTCACAGATTTTTGGAGCATGCCTTATATATATCTAGTTCAGTTTTTGAATGAAGATTTGCCCGGGTGTTTAAATTCTCCACCAAACTTTAACGTTTCTTTTTGCTACTGCTGCTATTACTAATTGTCCTAATTCCCCTGTAAACACATTAAATGCCACAATATATTTATTTTCATACTGAAATGATGATGTAAATATCTGAGAGATGTTTTTATATAGTTCCCTTTCAGCTGCAAAGTGCACTATTTAATTTCAAAAGGTAGCTGTGGATAGTATTCTACAGTGATGTTTGGGGGAAAATGAAGCGTATCTACATTTTATTTCAATATCTACTGCATGATGCCAACATAATTTCACTTAAAATCCTTCCAAATAGCCACAGTGTTTAAATTTTTAATTAGTGAGATCTTTCATGTCTCCAACAGTAGCAACAAGGACAGTAGATTCTCAAAAAACTAAACATTTATAATCTGTTCTTAGATGCCTTTGAACATTGATACATTTGCCTTTGATTCTCCTTAAAATTTTCCATAGAAACTCTAGAGGACAAGGAACCATGTGTGCAGCATGCCTGAACACAGTGCAGCACAGATGATGAAGCATTACAATGTATTAGTGTCACTTCTCTGTTCTTCAGGTTGCTATCTATCATGAAAATATATTGTGGCATCCCCGTTCTATTTTTATTGTAAATCTGCATTTATAATTTAGTTAGAAGTAACCTTCAGAAGTTTCTGTTTTGATACTGTTCTTTGATCACAGCCAAAGGCACTTGCAGAACTTCTTCAAAATATAGATAGTTGTGATTGCTGGTTTCTCTACATCTAAAATTATTATTCCTTTTCTAATCTATCATAACATCAGTGGCTGTAACAACTGAAAGTACAGTGCATGCCATATGCAAGTGACATCATACCAAGGAAACAAAAAGCCTGCTTCTTAAAAGATGGTATTTCCAAATCTGACGATGTTCTCATAGTACTACTAGAGAGATACAAGCACTTTACCAAACTAGTATTATTAATCATTAAAGTAATTGAGTTGACATAAAGGCCTCAAGATATAAGAATATAGTTACTGTAAACTCTTATTAGATGTATTTCGTGTCCACCATCTAAGATTGTTTTTGGGATCTGTGGAGGGATGTGACATAAAGCGATCTTTCTAGAGTGGAATAGCTGACTCTTGATCCCTTTCCTTTTGAGGGTATGAGCTTAAACGTGATCTTGGTTTCACATGAGATAATGGGGCTTCATGGAAAAACCCCATCTCAAAGGACTGCTGAGGGAAGATGGTTTCCAAAATTGCAGATATTAATTGCAGCACTCCTGAGAAGACGTTCTGGGGGAACAATTGTTTGGGGGGGGGGGGTTCCCCCCCCAAAAAACAAATTTGTCACCAAGAGAAACACAGGGTTTGTTTGGTTAACTTTTTTAGGATTTCAAGGTTAGTTTTCTCTAGTGCTAGTTGGTAGAGACAAGCACGTTAGGAACAACATGCACTACTAAGGGAAACAATATTTGAACAACAAAACTCACCATGTGTTTGATAGTGCCTGCACCAGGCTATACAAGGTGCATGTAATAGCTGTACTGTGATAAACAGAGTAAACTCAAACACGCACGTCTCAATTTAAGATCATGAAGTGACTTTTCATAGACTCATACATCAATATACCCATTAAATCATAAGTAATAGTTAAATCATACAGCATTTTTAAAGCCTCAATCATATGCTGAGATGTGGATTTATCAGTTTGTATCAGGATTTAGATTGTAAACTAGAGCTTGTCTTTTACTCCCCTCAAATTGGGCCTAGCTCATGAGATTGGGTTCCAAATACATTGGTTTTTCAGGGTAAAATTTCAAAAGTGTTTAATCCTAGTAGCATACCACAGGTGGGATGGAGGGAAGGGAGGTTTGACAAGGATATCAGTCCTAGGTGCAGAGTTAGGAGGGGAGAGAGCAAACAGCAGCTTCTGAGCTGTTGGCCTGGCCACCACCACCAGGACAGCCCAGCCACAGATGCTGCCCCATGTGCCACCCCCACCCAGGATGCAGAAGTGCCTGGGTACACCTCTACAAAAGCTCTATTGAATTCAGTGCAACTTGGGCATGTAAAGTAACAAAGCACTTCTGAAAATTTTACTCTACTGCATTTCATTGGAAAATGTAAGAGCTCTATTTAGGCCAGGGAGGAAAGTGTACATCTTTCACATGTGTGCCTAAGCACAGAAGAGTTGGAAACAAACACAGGTTGTCTGGCCCTTCCTAACTGATATCAGGTTCAGGCTCTGTGGTCAGCTAAGGGATGCTTTGGTAGGGTCCTCAGGGAAAATTGTGTGGGTGTTTTGGTGTTTCTGAGTGCCTAATGTTGGAATTATGGCAGGTCTGAAATCCAGTAGCTCTGTAGTTAGCCATGGTACATTTGATGGTGGGAAATCAGAATAAATCAGTGCTGCTCAACCTTTTGGCCCAGTGTGCCAGATGAGTGGCGTGGAGTTGGTTTTCAGGCCAGATCCTGGGATCAGCACTTGGACTGGCTGCTGCACAGCTGGCTTGGCCCTGTGCTGCCCTGAGCTGGGCCTGTGAGCTAGATAAGACTATGTGCACCTAGATCAGAGCCCACACCGCCTCAGCCCAGCCCTGCACAGCAAGATCAGGCCCTGTGTGCCCAGACTGGATCCTGCAACACCTCAGCCTGGCCTGGCATGGCACAGCTATATCAGGCTCAGCACTGCCTCGGCTTAGCTCCATGCCACCACATCTGCCCATGCATCACCTCAGCCCCATGTCCCCTATGTAGCAAACAAGGCCACAGTTGGTCTGCTAGGCTCCTCATGTCTGGAAATTTGTCAGGAGGGGAGTGGCAATTGAGGCTGCCTGCTGCCCTGCCACCAAAGTTTTGGACCCTTGGGGAGCCCTGTGGGCCTAATGACATGATTCTAAGGGCCAGATCTGGCTTGTCGGGTGGAGGTTGAGCACCTCTGGAAGAAATGAGAGTAGGTTCCCACTTCCTGTGGCTAAATGCCATTACTGCCTGAAGCCCACCATTGTACTATACAATTACAGAGGCACAAACTCTGTACTAAAAGGTGGGTGCAGAATGGAACCTGCCTGTAGCATTGGCTTGTGAGGCCTTCACAGATTTTAATGCATTTTGGAATTATGTTTAATTTTATGCCTCTGGAAACTGTGGACCAAATTTAGCTCTGTTATACCTACTTAGAATAACTCCATTACAACATCCTCTAAATACCTGCTTCAAATCACCATTGAACTCAATCAATATAGCACTGATTTACATGGCTGTAACTGAGACCAGCTGCCAGTCCTTTAAAGCTCTGAACAGACAGCTACTAAGACTATAGCCCCCAGTGAGAGGTAGAGCCCTCAATGATTTCCATACATTGTAGGAGTATTATTTTTAAAGTGTTTGTTAGCACTGTCGTCAAACTTTGCATATGCATCTGGTCCTCCCACTGGGTCATGAAGTCAACAAGAGCTGTGTGTTCTTGAAGCCACGTTACCTATAATTCTTTTCTTTTGTTTCTCTGTTGCCTTCTTCCAAGCTATTTTTCATCATAGAAATGGATGATCTCTACAAATGGAATTTTATCTATTAACAACCAAATGCTTGTACATACTGTAAAAACAGTGTTAACTGTGCTCTTGTGTAGTATTTCTGCCACGTTACAACTTGATGAATAATCTACATTTTAACAGAAAGACGTTTTGCACTTGACTTTTACTTCAAAACCGTAATTAGTATTGAAATTGAATGCAGGTAAAGTGTTATTAATATATTTTGGTGAAATGACAGGTTTTAAAAGTTAGTAACATTTACCCTAGGCATTACACCATTACAAATAAACTCTGTGTTCAGATACATTTACTTCTGTTTGATATTACATGTACACTATTAAAAACACCATTCTTGCTTTAAATTTTATTCGCAGTGCTGTCCCGATTTCCAGAGAACATCCAGTTTAACAGCTTCGAAGGTGATGTTCTACTTCTACAGTACTTCACTTTAATGAACCGAAAGAACTAATTGCTGTGAATATCCTGGTGATTTATTTTGTGACTCAAGTGTTGATCAGTTTGTGGAACAATTTGAAACATGCTTTTTGACTTAACTATCTAAGCTTATAACTATCTAAGCTTATGTATATGATTACATATATATACATACACACAGATAAAATATACAAATGTATAGATAACACTATAGATTGTATATCAATCAAATAGGAGCACACCATTCATTTAACAGTAAAGTTTCAAGAAGGGACTATGTCTTCCCTAGTAGACATTAACCGAAACTGTTCTAGTACAATAAGTTGTTTCTGACAACTATTAACCCTTCCAGGCTACTTCTTTGCTTTCTTTGCTAAACTTACATTTTATACTGTTAATCTGAATAAATTATCATAGTGTGAGTGAGATGAAGTCTGGCAAATATTGTGATAGCTAAGAATTGAACACGCGCACAAGCCTGAAAAGCACTCTGGCAAAACTCTTGAGGAGGAAGGCAGGGTAGATTTGCACCTTATAGACTAACTAAATCTTAGCAGTATAGCATAAGTTTTTGTAAGCAGAAATCTTACTTCATCTGATGAAGGGGCTTACTTTATCAGCCGGCTTACTTCATCATATGCTGTTTGATGAAGTACTGTCTGATGAAATACTATCGAGAACAACTTTCATCATACTCAGCATGTTGCCATTCCTGTGTTATCGAAAGCAAAGTTGCTCTGGGACTGGTTCTTCCAGTTCCTTTCCTAGGACAGGGTAAAGAATAAATTGTGTTTGGTCTCAGATGCTGGTTCAAATCTGTTGAGCCTATGATTCCTTTCATGGGGCAGAATGAACCATTGTCATTGCACCACTATTACATTATTCTGCCAGTAGGGGTAGAAATGCACTCGACATGTTGAGAAAGTGAGTAGCTGAAGGCTATTTCCTATGGGTGTATTAGAGATAACAAAGCTTGTATTTCGTCTGCACTTCTAAGTCATAAAGACAAACATTTCAAAGACAACCTCACCCTGAGAAAGCTTCAGGAATCTGATGTGAGGTACAGTAGGTACTGTAGATTACTATATTTTCTGATCTGATTTGTTTTGGACCACATCATTGTGGTAAGCATTGATTCAATTAAGTAAATATAAAGCTTTTTGCAATAATATGTATTCAACATTTAGCCTTAAGACCCTTTCATAAGTGATACAATTCAAATGGCTATTCAGTTCTCAATTTCCTTTTTAATGTTCTGTAGTATTTACAGTGTTGCCTAAAGATAAAGCACTTTGATTAGCTTTCTAAATCTAATGGAAATCACTTGTTGGTAATTACATTTTTCTCCACTTATTGCCTTCTTATTAGTATAATAAATTATTCCAACAGCCCTTTCCTCTTACAAAACAAAGAAACATAATCATTATTGAAACATTTTTGTATATCAGGGAGCTGTCAAATCATATTGCTAAAGCGTTGGTGTTTAAAAGATTTTTTACAGTTCAACAAAGCTGATGTGAATTTACCTGCAGCTGTAATTTGTTTCAAGCTGGTTGTTGAGTACTGTGTAAACATATTTGATGTGTAATCCCAGAACGTCTCTGTAACTGGATTTAAATCACCAATGTTAATGAAGTGGTTCAGGGTTTTATGAAACTTCTGAAAAAGCTGGTGAGTTTTTTCTTCTTCCCACTGAATTTGTGACCACTGTCTTAAAAAAAGAATTATTTTAGCTGTAGATGAAAAAGTTCAATAATCTTGTATCAGGATGAACTGCTATATAAAGAAATACGATGTTTTTCTAATGAATGTGTTATTACGGTACCTACATACAATCAATATTTGTACATCTGTTGGAAATCTGTCTGCATTCAAATATTTAGCCATCACTGCATGGACACTTTATTGATATGCAGTTATGCAGTTGCTCTGGCGCTTTTAAATGTATTTCACCTGTTTTCATCCTTTCAGATGTCTACCAAATAATTTTCTTTTTCTTTGCATTTGTCACTTTGTTCAGTCAAGCATGAATTAAAAAAAATGAATGAGTAGATACTATTTTTGTGGTCAGCAATGAAGCTGCCAGTAGATATATGGTATAGCTCCTGTTTTGGAATGTCAAGATAAAAATATGATCACCTACATTAATAAAACCCCTAATCAACATTTTTAAACAAGCACAAATAATTTGTAAAAATAAAAGTTTAATTTTATTTATTATAGTAATAAACTATTTTATACATTACAACTGCTTGTGTGCGCTTTTCCATGTATAAAATGTTTGCTAAGAAGTTTGAAAAAGAAATTTCAAGTTCCAGACAGATTTTTTTTCGTAGATAGCTCGTTCTTGTATTCATCCTGATGCGTTGTCATCATCTTAGATTCTGTAATACCAGTTTAAGTAAATCCATATAACAGCTCTTTACATATTCAAAATACTATTTAAATTCTAGAAGTTATTATGCTGGTGACTAATTATTCAGGCTTTTTCCCCCATCAACTTCAGTCTATTGTATATCAATAACACCCTTTAACAGCATCAATTGGAGTCAAGTAATTTTAGAGTAAGCATTCTGAACTATGACCACATGGTCTGAGACTGGAACCCTGAGCCTTTTCTAGGTCAGATCCAACTCTGATTGAAATCCAGTCGGGTTGAATCACATCCTCAATATTAATTAAAATCCACTGAAATTAGTTTCAGGTTACTAATAAGTGACACTAATGACATGATCAACTGAAGACTGGTTGTGATCTACCTGAAAGGAGCTGGTAGCCTCAGGTACTGAAGGACTAGTGTCCCTGTAGATGTGCTTATCATTGTGTTATCTGGTACATTAAAAATATATTTCTAACAATTAGAATAGTTCAAATTAAAAAAAAAAACAGTGCCATCCCTATCCACAAATGAAAAACCTTCCCTTGCAATATCATCAAAATTAAAGACAAGCCCAAATGAACAAATATACCTGGTATTGCATCCTCAAACCCACCAAGCTTGGGGTTGAGTGCTCTCTCAGGACAGAGTGATTTTGAGATTTATACTTCCTCTGCCAACAATGTCCTGCCCATCTCCAGCAGTTAAATTATTTCTTTGGAGTAACACAACATCAGCAAAATTATTCTTATAGTTGGCAATAATTAACATTCTTGTTGACTGCCTCTGTAAGGGGACCAAGTGTGCAGGGAGTCAAAATTGAATATGTACTGCTGCCACTGTTGGTGAACAATGTCCTATCTGTGGATAAGCAGAGGGTTTCATTCTCCAGGGACTACCTACCTCTGTCCCTTGCTTTAACACTGTAACCTGCAATACTATTCACATCCTGTATTTTTTGGTCTCGTAACCTGTCACATATGGGGTTCAAAACCCAGCCAGGGTTTAAATCAACTGGTTAAACTTTACCAGCATTATTAAGACACTTAACTTTTATAACTGTAATCTTTATAAGAACAGAAACAATGAAAAAGCATTCGAATGGTGCAACTGAGGCTAGTTTGTGCTGAGTATAGACCCCCTTTTTTTTTTTTACAGTCACCTTTAAGCTTGTGCTAATTGATTGACAGTAATATATTATGTGACGGGTTATCAGTACTGTCTGTGGACACCATGAAAATCAGCTTGATTTGAGTTTCTGTCTGAACAATATTACTGCAGTCTCTGCAACATGCCCTGTTACTATTTAGGGGAAAGAATAGGGCTGTATTAAATGCAAAGTCTATCTTACTGGTGACCACTATATACTTTTCCCAGGATTTGTTTTTTGGTTATTTTTTGGAGTCCTCTAGGTGCTATTGCTCTCATTTCCTGAATTATTAGTATCTTTCCTTGTTGTCAGCCCTTTTTCTCCATTCTTAGCATCCCTCCCTGGTGCTCTTCCAAACAATGTCTAAACTTAAATTAATTAGGAGTCAGGTGGCATTCTCCAGACAATGTTAACTGTCTCTACCTCTGCTCTCCCTGTCAATCCAACAGAAAAAATCTTGCCAGGTTGTATTTTCAAGCTGAAGTTGATTAATTGCAGTATATTTCTGGTGTCCACCATGATAAATTGGAAACATTCAGGTTCAACATGCTAGTCCTTTAGTACTTGATTCTCAACTAAGATGATATGCTGCACCCTTCAAAACTGAGAAAAAATTCTTTCTGGCTAGCTGCAGCCTCTGCTTCACAGGTGAGGAACCTTATGAAAATACTCTTAAAGCCTCCTTAGGAGAGCTGCTCTCTGCCTGTTTATTGCCCCATGCTCAAATACCTAGAATGAAGACATGAATTTTCCAGAAGTGGAGAAATATTTTGTGTGTCAGGTATTCACATATCCATCAATAACAAGGGTAACCATAATGGATTTTATGATTATTGCATGAGCTGGCTGGAATGAACCATTTCCAGAAGCCACCTTGCAGACATATAGTACCAAAATTGAGACCTCAGGTCCTTTGACATAACTAATTTTATAATGTTTACCTTTAGACTGTACATTGTTTGAGTTCAGGCTCCTGAGGAAAGGAAGAATGGAGAACAGCAGAGTAATGACCCTGGACTTCAGAAAAGCAGACTTCAACTTGCTCAGGGAACTCATGGGCAGAATCCCCTGGGAAGCCAGTCTGAGAGGCAGATGATTCCAGGACAGCTGGCTGTACTTTAAAGAAGTCTTACTGAGAGTGCAGAAACAAACCAACCTGATGTACAGGAAGACTAGCAAGTATGGCAGAAGACCAGCTTTGCTTTGCCAGGAACTCTTCAGTAAACTAAGTCTAAAAAACGAAGCATATAAGAAGCGAAGATTTGGACAGATGAGTAGGGAGGAGTATAAGGGCATTGCTCAGGCATGCAGGGATAAAGTCGGAAAAGCCAAAGCACAACTGGAATTGCAGCTGGCAAGGGACATGACGGGTAACAAGAAGGGTTTCTATAAGTATGTTGGTAGCAAGAATCAGGGAAGGTGTGTGTCCCTTATTGAATGGGGGAGGCAACCTTGTGACAGGATGCAGACAAGGATGAAGTGCTCGATGCCTTTTTTGCCTCAGTCTTTACAGACAAGGTCAGCTCCCAGACTATTGCACCAAGCAGCACAGTTTGTGGAGAAGGTGAGCAGCCAACAATGGTGAAAGAACAGGTAAGGGACTATTTAGAAAAGCTGGACGTGTACAAGTCCATAGGGCTGGATGGGATGCACCTGAGAGTGCTGAGGGAGTTGGCTGATGTGCATACAGAGCTATTGGCCATCATCTTTAAAAATTCAGGGCAATCAGGAGTGGTCCTGCACAATGGGAAAGGGGCAAATATAGTGCCCATATTTAAGAAAGAGAAAAAGGAGGATCCAGGGAACTACAGACCAGTCAACCTCACCTCAGTCCCTGGAAAAATCATGGAGGAGATCCTCAAGGAGTCCACTTCTAAGCATTTGGAGGAGAAGGTGATTAGGAACAATCAGCATGGATTCACCAAGGGCAAGTCATGCCTGACTAACCTGATTGCCTTCTATGATGACGTGACTAGTAGGCCTGTGCAAAGTGGCTAGCAGGCGGGGGTCAGAGGGCACTCGGGCGCTGGGAGAGCAGGCAGGGATGGGGCTTGGTGGGAGTCCCCCCATGGTCCCCATCTCCAGCCCCCCCCCCCACCAGCAAGATCTGGGAGATGGTACCCCACTCAGCTCTGTTCAGGGGGTCACTGATCCCAATCTCCCCAAGCAAGGCCATCTCATGGATGGCCTTCTGTTGCTCCACCAACCTTTCAAGCATCAGATACGTGGAGTTCCACCGAGTCTCCACATCCTGTATGGTTCTGTGCTGTGGGATGCTCAGCTCTGCCTGTTTCTCCCACAGCATCTTGCCCGCCTTGATGCTGCGGTGGAAGTAGCCCACCCCCTTCCTGCATTTCGAAATCAGCTGGCTTGTAGCAGTATTGGTGGCAGCGCCATCACCGGCAGCCCTGTCCCCCTCACTATTAGGTGCAGCCTGTGTGCCACACAGCAGATGCCAACAAAGTTGGCATCGCAGACAGCCTTCACCATATTGGCCTCATTGTTGGTGACCATGAACCCACGGGTGACCTCAGCCTGCCCAACAAGCCACCCCTGCACCATGCGGTTCATGGCCCCCATGATCTCCCTTGCTGTGTGGAACTCATCCAGCACCTTGGCTTGCAGTAGAGCACACCAACGGCCTGACTGAGCACACCAGTGCCCTGTGAGAGAGAGGTAGGCATGATCACCACCCTGGCTGCTCCAGATGTCGAAGGTGAAGTGCAAGGCTACCTGCGGCCCTGCCTTGCACAGCTCCTTCCTCAAGTACTCCCTGCATGCCTCATATAGGGAGGACACCACCGCCCTGCTAAAATGGTGTATGTGGACACTTTGTAAAATGGGGCCAGAAGTGCTACAAACCTCCTGAACCCTAGACACTCAAGTACGGAAAAGGGATGGCTATCCAGAGCAAGCATCTCCCCAGTGCTCTGGGTGATCTTGCTCACCTTGGGAATGTGCACCCCTTTCTGTCCACCTTTTCCCCACTGGTCCAGGGTGGCCTGCCTCTGCTTTGGGGGAAGGAGGCTTTGGAGTGAGGGGGGGACTTCCCTTTTGGCACACTCGCACTGGTGCCAGGCTGAGCAGCAGGAAGAAAGGCAAGGGGGTGGAGCCTCCTCCACCACAGCCATGCTGCTGCATCTGAGAAGTGTTTCACGTCCTTGCCACGGCTCATGTGCCTTCAGCAGTGCTGGCAGATGGCAAACCTGGGATCATCTGCCACCTCAAAATGATCCCACACTAAACTACTCCCCTGCTTCTGGGTTGAGGGTGAGGATCCTGCCTTCTCCCCCTTCTCAGAAGGCTGAGGCTGAACAGCAGGAGGAGCTGCCTCAGCTGAGCCACTTGCTTTCACAACCTCAGCCACCTCTGAGGTGCTGCTTTCCAGAGGAGACCTGGGTCTACGGGAAACTTGAGGGGTGTGGAGCAAAAACTCCTATTCCCCCTCAGTCCACAGAATTGCTTGAGCC
>NW_017729022.1:160455531-160476636 GCF_001723915.1 Gavialis gangeticus | reverse complement strand
GATCTGGGAGATGGTACCCCACTCAGCTCTGTACAGGGGGTCACTGATCCCAATCTCCCCAAGCAAGGCCATCTCATGGATGGCCTTCTGTTGCTCCACCAACCTTTCAAGCATCAGATACGTGGAGTTCCACCGAGTCTCCACATCCTGTATGGTTCTGTGCTGTGGGATGCTCAGCTCTGCCTGTTTCTCCCACAGCATCTTGCCCGCCTTGATGCTGCGGTGGAAGTAGCCCACCCCCTTCCTGCATTTCGAAATCAGCTGGCTTGTAGCAGTATTGGTGGCAGCGCCATCACCGGCAGCCCTGTCCCCCTCACTATTAGGTGCAGCCTGTGTGCCACACAGCAGATGCCAACAAAGTTGGCATCGCAGACAGCCTTCACCATATTGGCCTCATTGTTGGTGACCATGAACCCACGGGTGACCTCAGCCTGCCCAACAAGCCACCCCTGCACCATGCGGTTCATGGCCCCCATGATCTCCCTTGCTGTGTGGAACTCATCCAGCACCTTGGCTTGCAGTAGAGCACACCAACGGCCTGACTGAGCACACCAGTGCCCTGTGAGAGAGAGGTAGGCATGATCACCACCCTGGCTGCTCCAGATGTCGAAGGTGAAGTGCAAGGCTACCTGCGGCCCTGCCTTGCACAGCTCCTTCCTCAAGTACTCCCTGCATGCCTCATATAGGGAGGACACCACCGCCCTGCTAAAATGGTGTATGTGGACACTTTGTAAAATGGGGCCAGAAGTGCTACAAACCTCCTGAACCCTAGACACTCAAGTACGGAAAAGGGATGGCTATCCAGAGCAAGCATCTCCCCAGTGCTCTGGGTGATCTTGCTCACCTTGGGAATGTGCACCCCTTTCTGTCCACCTTTTCCCCACTGGTCCAGGGTGGCCTGCCTCTGCTTTGGGGGAAGGAGGCTTTGGAGTGAGGGGGGGACTTCCCTTTTGGCACACTCGCACTGGTGCCAGGCTGAGCAGCAGGAAGAAAGGCAAGGGGGTGGAGCCTCCTCCACCACAGCCATGCTGCTGCATCTGAGAAGTGTTTCACGTCCTTGCCACGGCTCATGTGCCTTCAGCAGTGCTGGCAGATGGCAAACCTGGGATCATCTGCCACCTCAAAATGATCCCACACTAAACTACTCCCCTGCTTCTGGGTTGAGGGTGAGGATCCTGCCTTCTCCCCCTTCTCAGAAGGCTGAGGCTGAACAGCAGGAGGAGCTGCCTCAGCTGAGCCACTTGCTTTCACAACCTCAGCCACCTCTGAGGTGCTGCTTTCCAGAGGAGACCTGGGTCTACGGGAAACTTGAGGGGTGTGGAGCAAAAACTCCTATTCCCCCTCAGTCCACAGAATTGCTTGAGCCAACTCCTCCTCTGGCAGTGAGAGGCTCATGCCGAGAGCTGAAATTGGGTTGGAAGAGGCAGTGATTCCACTGCTGGTGCCCACTTCTAAACTGAGCAGAGGTGGTGCAGGTACAGGGACATCAGGTGCAGACCCTGCTCCCACCACCTGGCTTCCACTGGCAGCACTGATGTCATGTCTGCTCGGGAATAGAATGCAGCTGTGTTTGGGGGGGGCGGGGCTTGCAGATCTACTGTCCTACTACCCCCTCTCCCTCCCCTGCCAGAAGACCTGGCACCTGCCTTTCCAGCACACTTCATATTTATCTTCCTTTGTGGCAAAAGGTTTCTGTGTGTGTGTGTGAATCCTTTTGTATATCTGTCTGTCTTGTTCTCCCGTGAATATCTGTGTCTTGTTCTGCTGTGAATATATTATCTGTGTGTCTTCTGCTGCTGCCAATATATTATCTGTGTCTTGTTCTTCTGTGAATATCTGTGTGTCTTCTTCTGCTGTCAATATCTGCCTGTCTTGTTCTTCTGTCAATATCTGTGTGTCTTCTGCTGCTTTCAATATATTATCTGTGTGTCTTGTTCTTCTGTGAATATCTCTGTGCCTTGTTCTGCTGTGAATATCTGTCTGTCTTGTTCTTCTGTAAATATCTGCGTCTTCTTCTGCTTTCAATATATTAACTGTGTGTCTTGTTCTGCTGTGAATATTTGTCTGTCTTCTTCTGCTGTGAATATCTGTGCGTCTTCTTCTGCTGTGAATATCTGTCTTCTTCCGCTTTGATTTTTTTCTATATTGTGTGTGTGTGTGTGTGTGTGTGTGCGCGTGCGCGCGTGCAAGCAATCTGTGCCTCCCTGCACAGTGATAGATAATACTGGCTGGGAAAATACACCTTTCTTTTTGCAAAGTTTCCAAAAAAAAAAGCAAATATGAATTCAAAGAAATATATTGAATTGTAATACTACTAATAATTGGATAGAATAGCTAAGCTAAAATAAGCTAGGCTAAGCTAAATCCTAGCCACTCCTTCATAACAAGAAAAAGGAGCACACAAGTCTCAGTCTGAGTGTTCCTCTGTCACACACTTGCTGACAGGGAATGAGCTGCAAACAAAGGCTTTTATGCTGTTCTAGTCCCACCCCACAGACGCTGCCATTGGAAAGGTAGCCAGGGAGAAATCCTTCTCACTGGCTACCTACAGACATCAGTCTTCCCTCCGCCCCGTCCCCCTCCCCCTTCTAATTGTGCCTCAAAATGGCCGAAGCGGGCCTGAAGCATCTGAAGTGGATCTGAAGTGCGGCTGATGTCCCTGGCCCACTCTGGATACCATTGCTGGGACCCCGCTTTGATCCAGACATGCTGCTTTGGATGCTGAAGCATCCGAAGCGGCTCCAAGTCCGAAGCGCCTTTCGAAGATTCGCACAGCCCTAATACCAGCATGCATCTCTGGAAATAAGCTCCAGGCATATATCATTACATGCAACACCAGTAACTCTTAATCAATACAAACACTGTGATGCTTGCCCATCTTGTCTGCAATACTTTCAGGAGCAGAAGCCCCAGTGATTTCAGGAACAAAAGCCAGCTGGTAATAGGGCTAGGGAACTGGGTGTCCGGATCAGGCTCCCATGTATTAAAAAGCTCCTATCTGTCAGGTGTATTTTCACACAAGGAATCAAGGGTTGTGCACTCTTTGGTGTTACAGATGGATCAGACAAACTGCAGATTGATGCTGGTGGCTTGTATCAAAGTCTTATCCATCTGCTTACGATACGGACAGGTGTCAGGAGTGCTGCTAGAGGTCTAGGTTTTGTCTGTTGCCTTCTTGTATCTTCTTATCCTCTCTTTCAGTAAAGCACTGCATCGTGCCCGAGTTGTGACTCTGCTCAGCCATTACCTTGCTCACTCCCTCAGAAATGTAGCTAGGTCTGATCTCTAGGGTTTCTTCTACCTGCCCCTTTCTCTAAAGGGTGGGGAGGTCTAGGACTTCAGTTCAGGGCCTGCTAGAAGCACAACCTGCAGGTGCTCCCCAAGGCTGAAAAAAAGCAACCTTTGGTTTGCCCTGGTAGGCAGGCTGACTCCTAGAGCATGCAAGCACAAATTAACAGAGTTTGACTATGCACTGCTGTTTAAACAGGGAAGTGATATGTAGCCATTGCAGCCCCAAAGCTGTAGAGAACACACAGGTAAATAGATGGCTGGTGGAGACAAGATGCAAAGGCAGCTGAAGGACTGCCAAAATCATTTGGAGCACATGTGCAACTACATGGACAGTACTATGATGCAACATACTCTGACAGAAAACTACTGCTGACTCCAACCAAAGTATAAACATCACAACAATCTACCAGACACATCACTGTAAGTGTATGGACACAGATCTTTTTTACACCCGTGAAACTTAGTTTACAATGGTGTAAACAAGCCCTTAATATTAGCCCCTTTTAAATGATCTGTTCAACATGTTTCACATTCAACGGATACTCTTTCCTAATCCTCTTTTCCCCCTTGACAGGACCTCCCTTAAAATCCTGTACCGACAGGGTAGTAGCTGCTGATTTTTAAATATTTTGAGTCGTTCAGGTTTTGAGACCAAGAGCACTCGAATACTAAAGAAACTAGTGCAAGGCTATCAAATCTGTTGGTCCATGAAAAAAAATCATTAATTTTGTCAGGAAAGACCTGCTGTAGAGGAAGTGCTAATACAATTTAAACTTCACAGGCCGTAAGCCAAGTTATATTAGTGTATTATTTGTTCAGTGAACTTTAATTTTTCAGTGTCACTATGCAATGATATTTAGAAGTTTTCCTGAAATCACATGTGACATTGACGTCTTTACTTTATTCTTTAAATGTATGTACTGTTACTTGGGAAGATGTATCCATTTAAAGAGCAGTTGAGCCACTTCTGAAAGCAGCTAATCAGTGATACTGACTGTTAGTTCCACCATTAATCTGCACTTGTCTAAAGATGAAAGGTGTCCCAACCTGTCTTAACCTGTGGGCACAGCTTGCCAGGAATTTTCAGTACTCTGTCATATCTCTAACTGAACCAGGTTCTGCTTAGGACTTCTTTGACTCCCAGTGGAAGGCATGGAAAGACAGTAAGTCCTTCAGGAAGTGCAAGTACTTTGATATCTCTGTTGCTCCTCTAGGTTTTGGTCCCAGGGCTTAAGCATACTGAGCTTATGCAGTATTAAACATGAAAGCCCCTACTGTTGTAGAATGCAACATGTAAAACACCATGTTAGTTATCCCATACAACAACACACCATTTCCTAGGGAACATAAGCTCTAAGCTGAATACTTCAGAGGAACAACCTATCTCCTACTGGATCAATAATTTTACACCCAAGACATCAAATTTCCAAGGGCAGGTATACGGATACCAAAGTTGTATTAGTTGTGCTACTATCAACTGTGGGAGGCAAACCACAGGTTCAAAATGGGAAGCTGTCTAAAAATATAGCCCTCAAACTTAAACAGCTCAGCCGTTTGCAGCACCTTATTTATACATATCAGATCCACTAGAACTGATGACGTTTTTCTTCCCTTCTGGACCGTGGTAGCTTGAAATGACATCCCTGAAAAGCTCTCATGTTTGGGGCTGTCACGGATTGCTGCAAGGCATAGGGTCATGACAATCCACCAGCAATAAGATCCAGCTATAGGTTAGTCTCATCTGTGAGCAACTGGGACTCATCTAAAACATGGAGCAGCTTATATGAACTAACAGTTTTGGTGTTGGTTTTCAGTGTACTGTGGTGAGACTGACCATGAAACTCACAAACAGCAAGCTGTACTAAATTCCATGCGTGTGCAAGCCCCTAGCATCAACCCTCTTGAGGGGAGTCAGCTAAGAAGAGCAGCACACCTGGTTAGCTCTCAGGTCCCTTAATGCAAGGAACGCTCTGTTTTAATGCAGATTTCCATCGGTTCCCTATACAATTTCATAGGCTGAGCATCTTCTGCAAGCCGCACAGGGAGCAGCATTTCGACTGCCCCTGTGGGATTAAAATAGATCACTTGGTTAACAAGTGCCTGTGCACCAAGTGAATTATTTGCAGTTGAGTGACTGACAGCAGAATGAGCTACTACAATCCTGTTGGAGGAAGAGGACATGTAAAAGGGAACACAGTTGGAAGCACTAACATTCTGTGAAAATCAGTCTCTTTACTCATCACAGCTACTTGAGGAAGCTAGTTCCAGAAAGCTCTAGAGGGCAATCCACAAATTAACAAATGAGAGAAGCGACTGGCTCACGGGGGCAGACTCATCAGAGGATGCTCATCTTTGGAGATATAGGGAAGCATGCAGGGGCATAGGTGGCATTGTGCTATTGTTATGATTGAGTCCACTGTAGGTGTTTATAGCTAATCTGTTTTTCCTTTGACCTGCATTAAGATTAGTCCAACTAAGCTGCTTTTAGTTCTCAGATGTGAAACAGATGCAAGCGGTGCTTCACTTGCCATCTGTAACCAATGCAGAATTAAAGAAGAAGCCACTTTGCATAATCTTACAGACATACAGGATGGCACGTGCATTATGTTAACTCAAGCCAAGTGTGGTGGTTGTAGTGGGGTGTGGGGTGGTGTTGAGTGATCATGACTAAAACATAGTTTTCAGATCCTTGCCTGTACCTATTACATGTGTACACTGCAATAAGTAATTGAGCCTGCTGCCTATGGAGGACTGCCCTGAAAAACAGGCTAAAGTTGTTTTACTATCCACAAATAATATATGACTTCCCAGGTGCCAAGTTTGAATTCAGTGTGCAACAGTGACAGTTAACATTTCCTTGCTGCACCTTTTAACTTACTGGATAACAGTAACTTTGGACATTCTAGGGCTATCCGATTGGTTTTCCTAGGCTGCTGGCCGACATTTACTGATTTATAGGGCTGGGGTTTGAGTAATTTTATGCCCCATTCTCTACACGTGCATGGCAGGTTGTGCAGTTTGGGGAATGGGGCATAACAGTCCTCAAGTTCCAACTACGCAACTGCCGGTGTCAGCACGGGGAGAGGAACCTGCAGCTGTGGAGCAGGAAGCTCCCTGCTCTCCTGCACACACTGGGCATGTCTACACAAGATGCTTACCTTCACATTAGCATAGCTTACTGTGAAGTAAGCAGGTGCGTCTATACGCGCACATGCTTACTTTGCAGTAAACTTCCGTAATACTGAGTACATTTGCTACCTGAAAATGCAAGTAGCAAATTTACTTGGCATTAGTAACAACGCCATAGTGCTCGTGTAGATGCCTGACTGGGAGCAAAATCTGCTCCTGGTCAGTTGTTTACCAGGGGGTGGGAGATAGCTCCCTGCCTCCAGGAGCTACCTGCTGCCAGGGTGTGCTCTGCCATAGGAGCCCAGCTGGGGACTACAGATCGTGATCAGGGAGCAGGGGCTGGGAGATTCTTATCTCCTGGCCTGAGCTCTGTGGTTGTGGGGCTCAGGTTGCGAGACTCTTATTTCCTAGCAGTGGCCCCATAATCATGGAGCTTCTGCTGGGAGATGATAAGGCACTCCTAGTCTAAGCCTGGTGACTGCGGAGCTAGAGCTCCCTGCTGACGGCGGCATGGGAGCCTGTACCCTGCCCAGGTCCATGAGTGCAGAGCTGGGGGTAGAACAGGCTGGGCAGCTTGTTCCCCCCTCAACTCTATGCTTATGGAGCTGGGCAGGGAACAAGCTCCTCAACTCCTGCCCTGCATGCCCAGGTGGGGACAATGTCCCCCTACCCCAGCAGCAGGGAGCTTCCGACCCCCCACTCCACGGCCCTGGCCTGCTTTTTTACATTCCCAGGCACCAAAAGCCCAACATCAGGCAGAGGCTCCCCAGTGTTGGGCTCACAATGCTCCCCAGAGTGCAGCTGAAGGTGGGGGAGCTCCCTGCCCTATGGGGGTCTCTGCACAGTGCTGGTTTAAAGAGGCACCTACACATGCAGTGGGGGACAGGGAAATCTGCCTCATCTCCAGCTGCCAGTGCCAGGCAACTGTTTAAATAGGTGAGTAAAGCTGGGGATGGGGGGAGCTTTCTCCATCCCCCATTTCACGTGTGGGGCATCCCCTAAAATGGTTTGTGCAGTGGAGGATGGGAGAAGTTCCCCCATTTCCAGCTGCTTGTGTGAGGCACCTTTTTAAAGGGGCACTTGCGGCTGAGGATATGTAACACAGCTGGGGATGAGGGAGGTTTTCCACCCCCTACTGCAGAGGCCAGCAATTATTTCAAGTGGAGGGCCACTTACTGAGTTTTGGCAAGCCATGGAGGGCCACATGTCAGGCAGCAAGGGGCAGATAAATATTAATTTTCTAAATTTTCTAGGAAACCCGTGGGCCAGATAGAATGGCGTGGTGGGCTGTATCCAGCCTGCAGGCTGCATTTTGCCCAACCCTGCCCTACTGCTTGCATGGGTGACCCTTTAACCCAGTAACTACAGCTGGGGATGGTAGAAGCTAACCCATCCCCAGCTACAGTCATAACAACCTCTGGAGATAAAGCAGGGGGCAGCTGGGTTTAGGACCTGGAGCTGCCCCTATCCTAACTATTAACTGTAGAGAGAGTTTTGTCTCAGCCCCCAGGACTGCTTTGTGCCAGACCCCAATGCTCAGGTGAACATCAGGATTCAGCACCAGGCAGGTCTATCCCGGTTCGGACCCAGGCTGTCCCCTGTCTGATCCTCAGGATCAGGGAGGGCCGTGTCCCAGACCGTGGAGATGCCCCATGCCCTGAGGCTTGCCAGGAACCAGCCCCTTAAAGAGTCTTTTGGGGGCTGTAAAGCAAGGTTCTTTAAGATAAGCCTGAATCCTGATGCTGACTTTCAGCATCAAGACCAGTGCAGCCCCCAGCCAGATTCAAGGCGTGGGACTGCCCAGGTCCCATTGCTGACAATCAGCTGATTGTTAGCATCAGATAGTGGCATGTTATCTGTTCAATGATGGCATCATACAAACCAGCCACAAAGATGCTACACATTTTTTGAGTAATATCTTTGCAGTTGGGTTTGAAGTTTTATGGTGCCAGAAATCCCATGGATGCATGCCCAGCTGCTATTTCTGGCAAAATTAACACCTTAATAATGCCAAAAATATAACGTGTGCCAGAGGTCCTAGTGTTTCCCATACATTCTGTTCAAGAACTGCAATGTATTATTACTTCAGGAAATGAGAAATTCTGTCCCTTCCTGACCTCACCAATTTCTAAGTTTAAACACTGAGGAATTTCTAGCCAAGGAAATGTTTCCTCTTCATCTCTACATTTCCCTGTGGTTTATCACTTGCTAACCAATCTGTTTTCTTTGGTCTGCAGCTCTAAATCTCTATATAGCTTCATCAGCTCTAGGAATTTCATAAACAAATCACTTGTCAGATGGCACCTGATACTGCCACTTATGATGTACTTGAAGACTTGCTGCATCCAAACGCTTGTTGGTAGTGTCTTAACAGGATGGGGGGAAGGAGAAAGGGATGCATTTAGGACCTTCACAGGCCTAGATGAGGAATGTGAGTCCTATTATAAAAACCCTTGAAATGAAAACAGGTGCAAATGGTCACTAGAGTTGCTCTACAGAACAGAATCTAGAATCCTATCAGTAAATATATGGATTTGGTTCAAAAACATAATGTAGTGCATGCTGATGTACGTTAAGTGGGATGGATGGGACTTACACACTTCAATGAGAGAGGACTGCCCCTAGATTGGCTTGATAATAGGAAATTTTGTAGCAGGAAAAAATAATTGTTTAAACACTGATCGTGAAAGAAATATATAGATTTACACCTCATACATTGAAAACCCCACTTAAAACCAAATTGAAAAAGCCAACCTCTTCATGAGTCTCTGTAGATTACTACCCACACTCCATAATGATGTCCAGGTCAAGAGACAGTGGTAACAATTAACAGGTATTGGCTGAGTTTCCTAATGATACTTCAGATGCAAACAATTTTATTTTGGTAAGACCCTATGGTTAAAATTTTCCATAATTGGCATTTCTTCATAATTGGCTTATTACTTGCCAGAAAATATTTTTCTTTACATATAACAAAATATAATTCTGCCCGTCATATAGATGCAGGTCATC
Source organism: Gavialis gangeticus (assembly GCF_001723915.1). Taxonomy (NCBI): domain Eukaryota; kingdom Metazoa; phylum Chordata; order Crocodylia; family Gavialidae; genus Gavialis; species Gavialis gangeticus. Next base: position 160,467,204 of record NW_017729022.1, on the reverse strand, counting down.
TTTCTGTACAGGCTGAGGGTTTTGTTGGTTTTTTTCCATTTAGAACACAACAGGAAACAATTAGACAGTAGAAAACACTGGTACATATACTATACACACCAATCCTACCCTGGAAGGAAGCATGGTCCAGATATCTTACAATGCCATTGTCATATCTTAGAATAAGAGATGTTTTGCATGCATACAAAATGCTAATCCTCCTATATTATAATGCTAAAAAGTGTAGAATCTAAGCCTATCTACAGAGCTGGAGGACAGTCTTCCACCTTAGTATTTATTCTGCTTAATTACAAAATTTAAAAGTGGCAGACAAGTTTCTTGGGTAAATTTGATATCTTTTATTAGACCAACTAAGTAGTTGGAAAAAATTTTCTTTGCAGGCTTTCAAGCACAAACACCCTTTTTCAGATGTAAGGAGAGTCTGCTGTTGTTTTGTGTTCTCCTGGATGGAATAGAAGCCAATATGCAAAATGCAGGACTGTGAAATTGCAAAATGTGCAGCAGTGAGGATGGGAGAAGTGAGGACAGGTGTGAGATAGGTAGGTGGGTGGGGGGAAGTAGGGAATGTTGACCAGGTGATAGAATGTAGCTGATAAAATGCAGACAGCTTACCTGGGGTTATTAGATGTCAGGCAGGTTATACTGTGCCATAAATCCAGTGTCTACATTTAGTCCATGATTTCTTGTGTCCAGTAGATCTATGAAGTGAAGTTTGTCGTCTTGTGTACGAAAGGCGTTTTATAAATTCCTTTTGAGGATTAGAGCTGAGAGACTGGAGAGAAAGTAGTTGTCTTGTGAGAAGTATGGACCCACAGGTAATTGGGTATTTTTGTCTTTGATAGATTTTCAGCGTGCATTCATTCTGGTGCGCAGTTGTTGTTTGGTTTTTCCTAAATATTATCCATCAGGGCATTTAGTGCACTGGATGAGATATATTGCATTTCTGGAAGTGCAGGTGTAAGATCCAGGAATGCTGATGGTTCTCTTGTGGGATGTAGCTATTGTGGGAGAAGTGGGGTTATGTTGGAAGGTTTTATATTCCCTGTCCTGGAATGGCCTGGATCTATTCGGTGTGTTTTGAGCCATAGGAAGTCTGTTTCTGGTGATGAGATTGGCAAGGTTTAGTGCTTATTTAAGGGCTAGGGTGGGTGGTTCTGGGAAGATCTCTTTGAGAATTGGGTTTTTAAGTATGGGTTGCAATTGTTTGAGGATCTTCTGTATAGGTTCCAGAGAGGGATTGCATGTCCTAACTAATAGTGTGCGATTAGTGGGGATTTTCTTTTTGTAGCGCAGCAATTTTTCATGTGGTATCTGGGTGGCTCTTTCAAAAGGGCAATCTCTCTCTTTGGAGGAGCATCCTTGTTGACTGAAAGACCTCCAGGGCTTTCACTCCCCTGGAGCCAGGGGGATGATTTGAAGTTTAGCTTTGTTGGCTAGAAGGCAAGAATCATCTCTTCTGTCTTGATAGCTGTAATCTGTAGAGGTAACAGGAGGATGAAGAGAATTGAGTGGACAGCTTCTGGCAGCGGCAAGAACTGTTAAGCTTCCAATTTGGAGAAGGTATGTACACTCCAAGAGAGCAGAGATCAATAGTTAACCACACACAACTAAAAGGCCACCAAAGAACAGGACTTTCTTTCCAATAAATCCAGCTGAAAGGCTGAGGCTATGGATCATGCCAATCTTTAGGGTCAGTCCCTGTAGTCAGTCAGCGGAGTCCAGAGACAACATGACCACAAAGGTGTTGCTGAAAATGAGCCCTGACACATGTTCCCTGCAGCAAAGCACCTGATGCTTCATGTATGTTACTCACAGGCTTCCTGGACCACAATGGAGAAACAAGAGAATGTAGGGTAGACAGCCTCAGGGAAAACCAGTAAGACTTCTCTACATCTTGATCATCCATCAACAAGACCTAAGGAGGATTCAGAAAGAGAAATCCCAAGAGCTGGCACTGAGGGTACTTTTGCTGACAGAAACTGCAGAAAAGGAAATGATGCTAACAGTCTGGATAAATCTTGTACTGAAACTCAGTGGGCCTGTAACTCTAGTTCCTGAAGAACACATAAATCCACAGGTGCCATGACATCAGACAGCAACAAAGGCAGAATTATGACAAGTAGATGGGGCAGAGTGGACGTCTACCTCTGCGATACCTCGGTGAAGCTGCTGTTGAAGGTTCCAGTGCTAGAAATACACAAAATGCCAGGGCAGTCTCCAGATAATTTGGTGTCAATGTGGCAGAGGCCGATGTTGAGCTGCTCCTTTGGGGACCTCCTACTGCCTCCTGATGCCAGGGGAAATGGTTTTCTGGACCCATATCTTAGTGCTGAATTCTTGGTGATGAAATGCATCTGAGTACTGTCAAGAACCACTTGGGGATGCAAAGTCCCAGGAGAAGGTGGCCTAAGGCAGATGGGAAATACTTTGAAGAATCCCAAAGTCAGGAATCTGGCATAGAGGTCCAAATCCAGCCTTTGTATGTTGACTGAGCAGGTAATCCTGGAGTCTTGCTTCACTCTCCTGCCTGGGAAGTAAAAGTTTTGCAGGCTGGACACTTCTCTGAAAGGTGGGATTCACCCAAAAAGTAGAGACACTTCAAGTGCTGGTGTGGATGGACATAAGAAGGGCAACGTTCAAAGCCTGAGGAACTAGAAGATGTAAAAAGCATAGTTTTCTCTGAAGAAGTTTTCTAAACTAGAAACACAGGTGCTTTTCTTTTAGTTTTGTTTTAAAGTGCCAATAGGCAGTAAACTAAACAAAAGAAACACCACCACCAACTACAAAAGAAGCTTACATTAACCTCCCCCTCCAAGCCCCACGCCCACACACACCTACATAATAGTAATAAGGGGAAAAAGCTGAAATCCATGAGGATAGTAGAGATACACTGTCTCCAGTCGTCGTTGAAAAGAACTGAGGTATAGATGGTGGGGGCTGCCTTTTAAGCCCTTGCTAAAGAGCACAGGGAGGACCCAGGTACTACTTGGACATACCATAACCATACACATGCTGCTAAGGCAAAAAGGCTCCAAGCTTAAGTGAATAAGGCACTTGCGTACTCATTGCGGAACACAGACAAGTACTTCAAGGAGAATTTTTGTTTTTGAACCATGCAGTGGAAGAACAGGATATGTTGTCGGTGGCGTTTCATTTTAATGTTTTTAAATTTAATCCAAACTATAAAAATACAGAGGACAAAAGAGATTCTTCAAGGAACATGATAGCTGCATAGTTAGCTACTTATTCAAAATGTATATACAGTTTTGAATACGGGTTATAAGAATTTGTATCTGCTTCAAAAATACAAAATGGTGGTTCTACTTCAAGCAATTTGTTCATAAAATAAATTAAACTGGCTTCCAGTTTTGGGTTTTTTGCTTTTAAATTGTCAAAGTATACTTCATAAGGTATATTTTCCTGCAGACAGAACATACATTCAGTGTAAAAAAACTGAATGTATACATTCGTTGTGATAAAGCTTGTACAATAACCTGCTACTGATCCTTTTTTCTTTATGAGGTTATCAAACCTGCACATATCCATCAATCCACAATGTACATCTGATCCCATTCAATTCCAACGTGAGAGTAGCAATACAGGAATCCAATAACAGATAGTGTTGCCCAGGGCCAGCCTATAAATAGAAAGACAAAACTAGTCAGAGAGTAATTAATGTAATTGCTGAATGCTGCATGTGCAAAGAAATACAAAAAGAATAGAGGTCTGTGCTAAATCCATTGTGGGTCTATATGGCTGTTTCCAATGGAGATTAACCACTGGAGTTATAGCCACGTCATAGACTTTGAAGCCAGATCTGAGGTCTTCCAAATTTAAGGCTTCGGCCTGTTATGGATCCAGACCATCCAAAATCCTAGTGGCACTAGATGGGGGTCGGGGTGGGGGGTGTCTTTTGTTGGGCTCAGCTCCATTTAGCATCCAAAAATAATTTTCCCAATTAAATAGCTTTCTCATGAATTACAGTCTTGCTGTTGATGTTTTTCTTCCTGAACTGATTGATCCCTAATAGAAAATTTGCACCTGAAATTAATGATGGCATCTCCTAAGCATTTTGTCAGAACAAGCTGCAGGAAATCTTAATACTAATATTAAGATATTAATATGAATAGTAAAATGTGCTTTAGATTGGGATTATCTTGTTTTGTGCTAAGTGCTGTATAAAGACACACACACAAAGACAGTTCCAACCTCAGTTAACAATCTGAATGATTCCTTTTGTTTGCTGACCCAATATTGAGCTAGATGCCAAATACTTACCTGTATAACTTTCATAGAGGGGTGCAGGCTAGAATTATTTCTAATTTATATTCTCTTTAATGAAAGCAAGGCATTTGTGAGAGATTGTAAATACAACTGTAGGAAGTACCTGCACTGAGAAATGAACTGCAGATTAGGAATCTCATCCCAACTAATCCCTGTAGACGCCTCCACCCAGGGCAAAGCAGTGCCTGAAATGTAGATGACTTGCCTCAGAAAGGTGATCCTATCAACAAAGTTAGGCCCTGTATAGGCTTCCTATATAGTGAATAAGGAGAAATATGTGCATCCTGAGCCAGACTGCCTAGATGATTAGCCAGGAGGTGTCTGTGGGCAGCCAACAGGAATGCTAGACATTGGGCAAGTCTACATGCGTATTTATGCGCACCTAAACAATGTGCCTCCGCCTAAGGCAATTTAGGCGCGTGTCTATATGTGGACGTGCTAATGCCCATTAAGGTGCATTAAATTTAGGCATGAATAGCTAACTTGCATTAGCGCATGTGCAGACACACTAATGAGCATTAACGTGGTGTCTATCCACTGATGGACACTGCGTTAATGTGCATTAGAGTCTCTATGTGTTCACTAATGCGACTTAGCTATTTGCGCATAAATTTCATACCTGCTTTATGCAGGTATCAAATTTAGGTTTGAGCAGCCTAAAATCACCATTTTTAAGGCACATTAAAGGCGTGCATTTTTAAGGCATTTTAAATTGGGCTAATGCACATTAAATGTGCATGTGCAGACATGCTCATTGGGTAGTATCTAAAATTGCCTCCTTGGTCTTAGTGGTAGAGGCAACGAAAATCTAAAATCCTCCCCTGAATAAGTCTTTTGGTCAAATTTTCAAAGCAGCACTCATTGATTCTCCCCCGATGCAAGATACAAATTATTAGGGGTGTGTGAAGAGGGCTCTGTTCGATTCAGATTCAGCCCGAATCAGGGACAGTGATTCTATTTGTTGATTCAGATCACTGTCCTTGATTCGATTCGGCTGAATCCAAATCTGAAGATTCAATGCTAATTTGGAGAATCAGCATTTCAGACACAGACACAGCTTTAAATGCAGGGGCAACATGTAGGGGGTGCATGCAGGTGCATGTGTACCCCCTGCACATGGCGGTACACCCCCTACATGGCAGGTGGTCGCCACCGCCATGCCCCCCCAGTGGCCAGGGGTACGAGTCATGCATGTTTAAATATTTTTTCTACATACCTTGAGGTAGCAGGTGCAGTTCATGATCGCTGTGATGCTGGGGTGCATGGAGTATCCCACAGGAGCACAGGGGGACCCTCCATGTGCTTGGTGGCAGAGCCCTGGGGGTCCCCCCCTACGTCCCCCTGGCTCAGCAATCAGCTGCAGGGGGACCCTGGATGCCCTCCCCAGACCCAGGAAGCAATAGTTGCTGAGCTGGGGGGGCACAGGGGTCCCCCAGCACGCTCCTCAGCAGACCCAGAAGCGGACTGGAAGTGCTTCTGATCCACTTCTGGGTCTTGTGCCGAGCATGCTGGGGAGCCCCCCGCACTTCAGTGGGACACTCTATGCACCCCAGCATCACAGCATTAACGAGCCACTGGTACCTAGAGGTATGTAGAAAAAGTATTTAAAGCTGTGTCTATGTCCAACTCTCTGAATCTTTCTGAATCTCTCTGAACTGATTCGGAGGGTTCCGATTTGATTCAGAGAGATTAAAGTGCCCTCTGATTCAACTCGGATTCAGAGATTTGCCCTCCAAATGGGCCCAAATCTCCGCTGAATCAAATCAAGGACTGAAGTTTTACACAGCCTTACAAATTATCTAAAAACATTTATATCTTATCACATGAATGACATGGCTGTATTGGCACCTGGGGTAATGCTAACAAGCCTCTAGTGTTTTCACCATCAAAAATAATCTGCTCAGAACAGTTTGCAACTTTTACCTACAATGGTGTTAACTTTCAGACAGCTGCATTGTTTCTCTTCTCTAGCACATTTTTTGTCTGTCTTGTTCTTTTTCTCTCAGTCAGGTTGGGAAGTCTAAGGTAACTGGATGTAGCGTTATCAACATTACTTCCCTGTGTGCTGCTTGCTACAGAAATCTTTTTATTTTTGTGATCCCTTTTTATTTCTTTTTTTTCTTTTCTTGCCCTTTCTGTTATCTCAGTATCACAAACAAAGATGTAGGTCACCATATGAGCGACTACTCTGCATATGAAAAAAAGATATATTCTGTTTCCAGTCTTAGAAGCTGGATACACCCAAGCATGTGTTCTCCTGTCTTGCAGATTTCAATGATATCTTAAAAGGAAATGTGTTTGTAGGGTTTTAGCATCTGAATCCGTTAAAATAGTGATTCTCAAACTAGACTCAAGGCACGCCTCAGCCAGTACCTAACCTTTATTTATCCTTTGACTACAGAAAAATACTAGAGGAATTCTTCTGTTGCACAGAACTCTGAAAGACCACAACAGGTCAGAATGGTTTTGACGCTATGGATTCCTATTTGAAATCTCTGGGTTAACTTTGTGAACCATGTGGTTGCCCATCTACAACTCCCTGGTTGAGAATCACTGCTTTAAGGATTCTGCACAATTCTGTGGTAATGGAAATGCCCTCTGTAGTCATAATTAGAAAGGAGGAGGGAGAAAGGAGGAGAACTGCAGGAAGGAGACCACTGAGCTCTTCTGAAGTTCCTTAACTGCAGATCCTGTAAGAATTTATTTTATAAATTGGGTTCATAGCAGTGGTGCCAGATAAGCAGCATGGGGCTGGTCTGTGGGTCAGATCCCACATCAAGAACCAGTCCACAGGTCTGATCTAGCATGGGGTCAGCATGTGGGTTCTATCTTATCAGCTCTAGCTATGGCATGGCCCTGTGTGCTAGTGTAATCTAACATGCATAGCTATGTCATTTAGCCTTTGGAACTCCTTGCAAGTCCAGAAATTTGGCAGTAGGGAGTGGTGGCAGCATTAAATTGCCATCCCTCTAGAACCACAGCAATTAATGTTGGCACATCTCCCCTGCTACAAAATGTCCAGAACTGTGGGGATCCCCACGGGCTGCATAACACAGCTCTGTGGGCCGGATCTAGCCCATAGGCTGTAGGCTAAGCACCACTGATCTGTACCATTTTCACCACTGAGATATCTATACTGGTGTGAATGAGAGCAACACAGTGGAGTTACATTTGTGAAAAACTGCTTTCAGTGAGAGGAGATTCAGGCCCATCACATAGCCCTCCCCAAGCCTACCCTCTACCCAATAAAGCTATCTACTATAGCAAGCTTTTTGGTACATGCTTGAGAGGGATTGGGCACACCTTTATGCTCCCTTTGCTCAGCTGACTAAGGGAGGCTACTTTCTGTGCTTCATGTTAAAGGAAGCATTCCAAGATTTTGCAAGCACCCTCAAGCTCACGCAGGTCAAGCACCCTCAAAGTCTACAAGGCCTGTGTACCCCAGGGGGCACAGGGCTCGAACAAAGGCCAGATACTGGGTGGTGGCAACGGTTACCTGAGGCTTGCAGGTATACTCCAGGAAGGGGGTTGGCCTGACATAGGCAACCCAGGGGAGGCACTTGAGGGTTGGTTTTTTGGTCGAGTACAATGAGGGAGGTGGCTCAGTGGAGGAGTGCCCCCTACTGGCCCTCTCTATCTAGAAATTCCTCTGAAAGAGCAGGGCATTAGAAAGCGTTAGAAAAACCTTTATATGGATTTATATGGGCCTGATTGCCTACTACCTTAACTTCAGCTTTGTCTCTGTGTAAGTTCATTGACTCAGTACAGTTACAACAGCATAAAGCTGAAGCAATATGGGGTGAATCAAGTTCAGTGTTTTAAATGTATTTAAATGCTGCAATTTAATCCCAGAATCTTTTAACAAGCCATAACCTGAGAGCAGTTTATTAAATTGCCTCTTCTCTCCTAAATGAGATCGCTTTTCTTTCAGACTTCTAAACATGAAGTCTGAGCTAGAATTTAATTGTTAATAGATTTAAATTGTGTATCATACCTACTATAGCTTAGGAACATTACTCTAGAATTCATTAGAATCGAGTTACATTGCTTAGCAAAACTTAATCAAAACTATTAAGGTTCTTACCATTTAATTTAAATACTATCCTGCCAATGGTAATTTATAAATTACGAATGAAACAAAGATATTTGCTGAGATAATCACCATGGTGGCAATAATAGACAGAGGGATTGAGAGGTGCAGGTAAAGACCTAGCTGAGAAGTTCAAAACCAGTGCTCCATATTCCTTTGATCATCATTAGAGAAGCTATTGTTACAAGCTGAAGGGAAGATATGGAACAGGAGAAACAGAACAGGAAATGGAACAAGTGAAAATCATTCTGACATTGGAAAAATACAAATAAGTATCCTTGTCTGCCATGAAGACTGTCCATCTTTCATCTTAGATTAGGTAGCAGTTTTCAGCCCAGAAACTCAAAGCACTACAAAGGAGAGTATTCATATCACCTCAATTAGCCAAGGAGGAAACTGAGGGTTTCCAGCTTAATTGCAAGCATGTTGACATTAATGCAAAAATTTGACTTCAGTGGGTTTTCTATCAGGCCTAAGAACCTGAAAACCTAAAGATGCAAGTAGGAATTGTGTGGGATTTTCAGAAATGCCTAGACTCCTAACTTTCATTGAAATCAATGGGACATTGGCACTAAAATGATTTTTTAAATCCCAGTGGTCTTACCTGCATATTTACTAGGGCTGTGCGAAACTTCAGTTGCTGATTCAATTCAGAGGAGATTCAGCCAAATTCGGCAGTCGAATCTCCAAATCCAAACTGAATCAGGAGACCAATAAAAAGGTCTGAATTGATTAGAAGTCTCCAAATTGATTTAGAGATTCAGGCAGTCCCCGCTTGCTGCCACAGGGAGCTGGACCCAGGCTCTGTGCCAGTAAGTAGGGGGCAGGGGGTGGAGGAGGGGGGAGGGGACCATGGAGAGACCCCCGCTAGGCACAATCCCCTGCCCCCTGAGTGCCCTCCAACCCCTGCCCACTCTCCCAGCCTCGTGAATGGCTGCCCGGCCTGGCCCTAGCATCCTGGCACTTAAAAAAACAAAAAAGCCCTGCACTCAGTGTTGGGGCCTCTGGGGGCTTGTTGCAGAGCTCCCCCATGCAGTGTGGGTCAGTGGGGGACAGTGGGGACTGCCCCCCCCCCCAGCCTGGCAGGAGCTGTTGAGTGTGGGGCTTTTTGTTTTTGTTTTTAGTGCCAGGACTCTGGGGCTGGGCAGGGAAACCATTGACTGGGCTGGGAGACCAGGCTGGGGATAGGCCCTGTTCAATTCAGAGATTCAGCCAATTCAGTAGTGGCTGAATTTCCAAATCAGCTTTGGCTGACTTGATTCAGGATAGTGATTTGAATCACCAAATTGAATCACTGATCCCCGGATTGGCCAAATCTGAATTCAAAGCGAAAACTAACTGCTTCACACAGACCTAATATTTACCTACTTACATGCCATTAAAAACCTGGGTCTAAGTGATTTTCCTTATCATCCAAATACTGCCTCATTTATGCTGATTCAGGAGTCACTCAGATGTAAACATGTAGAGAATTAGGCTCTTGGAATTAGAAGCCAAAGCCACACTCCATATCCCCACTTCCAGTACACTTGAACTGCTATCTTTTTGTCTATTAAAATAAACTGCAGATCTAGAAACAAAGAGCATTTGCATTTCCTAAGTTTGTAAAGAAGGACAGATTTACATGAACAAAATGCCTAGCAGTCCATCTGGAATGATATCATCACTCAGTTAATTTTACTCTGACCTGTGTGTCATCATGTAACCTTTATAATCAAATAAAAGACAGACAGTTTGAAATATTTTCTTATAAAAGTCATTTCAAGGTTGACTTTGCCTTGCTTAAAACACGCGGTCCTTGTAAACCCAGGCAGCCAAAACATAATGATGTACTTGATCTAAATTCTAAATGGAATGACTGTTCTCACTCTTATTTTAGTGCTGTGAGTTATGTTTCTCCCTGATTTCTTCTGTTCTCTTTCATTCTGACCTTACCTCCAAAGGTATTTCCAGACACTCTTATTTCTGATTTTTGCCTAACAGTCTTTTTCCCTAAAGTTATACGGTTTTGGTTTGAAGAACCAAATAGAAAATCTTCTAGTAGAAAATATTATTCTCTGTATAACCTTTTCCAGTTATCCATTCAGAACTATTCCTGCACACAGTTTGTATCTGTTTCTCTACAGAAAATTACAGAGAAGAAAAAAAACCCAGTACAATGTTATTAAGGTTGCAAAGTCAAGCACCCAATCATTAGGAAAAGACAGATTTAGGACCTGTGCAACCCCAGGTCACCCTCTCTGCCCCATGTAATTATGCACTTGACAACCTTTAAACATTTGATTTCAGGTCAGAATACCCATTTTGATGTGTGCACGTATATTTTCATCTCCTTTCCACTGCAAAATAGGAAAAGTGAGTATGACACTAATGGGTATAGTCTGCAACTTAAGGGCATTCATCTACAACCTATATCCACACAAGTCCATGTGGTTTAGTCAGGGATGATCCTTCTTTGAGCAGGGGGCTGGACTAGATGACCTGATGAGGTCCCTTCCAGCCCTACTTTCCTATGATCCAAGGATCTAAAGTCCAATGTTTGAAGTCAATTGGGCTGCTCTTGTTGGCAAGGAGCACTTTAGGGAGGGAGGATGAGGGCCAAGTTCTACATTATTGCAGGCATATGTGTAAAGTAAGAAATACATTTTCTCTGTGATGTGAGTGAGAAGATTATTAATTGATGGTAACATTTAAAATCATAGCAACAGCCACTTGCATTTTCAGGTGAACAAGAAGGATTCAATCTTTCCTGACCAATGGCTTTCATAGCTTCAAACCAACTTTACAAAGATGTTGCTCTGTTAAGGAGTGCTAATATGATGGCCAAGAAGCTAGCTGGTTTGCCTTGCTTAAAACTTGACACATGCATTGCTACCACATAACAAATGAGAAGTCTGTGCTCATTCCACAGATCCTGGTTTTCTCTGTTTAAAAATTGCAACTTCTCTGATAAAAACCCACACATTCTTTAATTAAAAACCCCAAATCCATGTTTTTCTGCAATTAAAATGAAACGCCACCATGCACACACACACACGTATAAGTTGAACACAATGTTTTATTGAAATATTTACAATTTTAAAGCAATTTAGAAACCAACCAATGCCTCAATCATTATAATAAAATACACTCTAAATGCCTATAAATGTTGGCGTTTGATTTTGGGTTTTTTATCATGGAAAAATCACAGTTCCCTCTATCCCCTTCACTCACCAGGATGCAGGTCTAACTGTGGCTGTCCCCCTGCTGCATTGTGGTGCCCCTCACTCCCATGCCACAGTCCCCAGCCCCCCCCCCCC
>NW_017729022.1:160445465-160450531 GCF_001723915.1 Gavialis gangeticus | reverse complement strand
AAAAAGAAGTGGGAAAAAACCAATTAGAAACTTCTCTATAAAGACTAGGAGTATTTTATGTGGTTCAATATTCTCACCAGCCTTCTCCTCCCAAGGTTAAATAAAGGAACAAATTGGCTCCTTCTGTCACAGCCCCCTGGCCCTGCGTGTGCCCCTCACTTGACAAGCATGTACACGTGATGCCCCCTGTTTCTGATCACCCTCCTCCTCCTGCCTATAGCCCCTTGCAGGCTGCAACTCGGCCAGCCTGCAAAAGGAAACTTGCAGTTTTTTGCATTTTTCTCCTTTAAAATGGGAAAATTCACAATTTTCTCTTTTAAAAGAGAAAAATCTGCATTTTTCTCTGTTACAGGAGAAAATCTGTGCTTTTATACATTTTTCTGCAGTGAACAAAAAACCTAGATCCCTGCTCATTACTCAGTCGTACCAAAGCCACCTCAGTAATTCCAGCAGCAACTATTCTCAAAGGAGCTCCTGCCCACGTACTCCTCACCTTTCCCTAGAAAATGTTCCTGAAGATCCTTGTTAGGGAAAATATGAGAGCACACATCTAAAAATCAATGGATGCATAATACTCTGAACTTTGGTTCAGGGGTGTCAACCTTAAAGTTAGGGGGGTTGTATTCAACCACAGGTCTCAAATGCTGGTTATGCCCCTATCATCTTATTTCAAATAACCAGAATTACTAAATATTTTGCTTGATGTCCAAAATGACATTGTCTCTATAATGATGGAGATGAAAGGCTCAATCCTGGGAAGTGCTGAGCATCCTCAGCTGCAGTCAACCCATAGGAAATGAGGCCATCATTCTCCTGTCACAATGACTTGCCACATTTACCCAAATCCAAGACAACTTCAAATGTAAGATGACCCCCCAAATAATCAGATTCTATGATAAAAATGGAAAAATGATAAATATGTTATAATTTTCCATGTGTAAAATCTAATTATTGGAGGGTCCTCATAAATTCATCTCCTCCAACCACTGCAGGAGGAAAAGCAGCAACAGGGTGGCAAGCAGTGACAGGTGGCACGGCTGTCCAGTGACCTGACCTTTCCCCCCCAACACCTTGTCCCCTGACTCTTGTCTCCCCCACCACTTGCCCCTCCCACAGTTGCCTGTGCTCCTAGGTCCCCTCCTATAGTACCTGCACTTCCCCCCACCACTTGTCCCCCCTGCTTGGCCCACCCTTCTGCCTTCCCCAATCCTGCTGTCACTTAGTTTTCATCATGGCTTTGGTTCCAGCCCCATTTCTGGCTGGGGCACAGAGCAGTGGTTTCAGTGGTGGTAACCCTGACCTCAGCCCCAGTGCTGGATCACAGCCAGAGATGCCGTTGCTGCCACCAGGCCGAGCCAGAGCCAGAGCCAGAGCCAGCATGTGCACTGGACCCACAGTTTGGAGCAGACCTAGAGCTGCAACGGAGAGTAAGTAGCAGTGGGGAGGAAGGGAGAGGAAAGGCGATGAAGAGCAGGCAGTGGTAAGGGGAAGGAAAAGGGGCAGAGACAGAAAGAGGGGAGGTGGCAGGGCCAATAGAGGAGCTGTGGCTGTAGCAGCCTCCCCCTGCCCTTATACTTGAATCCAAGATGAGGGGCTCCCCCCCATGTGGATGGGGTGAACCTCATCCTGGATTCAGATAAATACGGTACTATTCCCCAGAATGAGGTATAACAGCTATGAAGGCAAGGAGGCAGGAACTACTATTCAGGTTACATTTTCAAAATTCCCTAAGTAAATTTGGTGCCAAAGTCCAACTCGAAAAATTGACACCAGCACTTACAGTGAATAAAGTACCAGCAAAAACAGTATTCAGACCTAGGAAGGGCTGAAGATAACCTCTCATTTTGCTGGACATTTGAAATGGGTGACAGAAAATGGGGATGGTTTTTTATTTCTGTTTATAGGTTACCAGACAGACCAATCCTGGCAGCAACTTTAATCTCCTGTCACAGCACAATAAAAACATATCACACAGATACTGTAAACTGTATTTCCTTTCTGCATACTACTACTTCATTAAAAGTGTCTGCAGATTTGAAAAAAGAAACGTCTTGTCTTTCAGCTGTGTTTCCACTAAAAAGACCATAGAGGATATAAATGGATGTATTTGATTTATACAAAGCTGTTCTACCAGTTAGTTGTGCATCAGATTTTTCATTCATTATGGACAGAGAGGAACCTGTGGTGATGAGGATGGCAATGGCTGTGTGGGTGTATTCAATAACATGTAGTTGGGAAACAAACCAGGTAGCATGGATAAATTACAGATGGTGCTTTTCCATATTGTGTTAGCTTAGTGCTGAATCCTGCCATGCATCAGAACTGCATTCCCTTTTTGCTTTCCCCCTACCAACTGTGATGACATTTCAGGCTATAAAATACCAGAAAGCAGGCTGTGAGGACACAGGTCAGCTATTCACAGTGCTTTGGGAAAACAGTACATCATCCCAAGGTCCAGCTCTGTGTTTAAAATGAAGAAGGAACAAAGAACATTTCTCTGTTTTTTCTGTAGTTTCATCTGGATCCTAATTAAAACAATCCCAGGCAAAGAAGACTTTCATCCTGTGTTTACAAAGACACTTGTGAAAAGCATTCATTTGCCTTTAAAATAATTTTTTGCAATGGAGAGCATGCAGATTACATACAGCCAGATTGTGTACTGCTGCAGAACACCCTCACACTCATCTAAAAGGGCTTTGTGTCCTTAATCCATTTCCTCCCTCTGCTAAACTATGACTTCAAACACTGTCACAATTTGCTGGATTGTGCCTATCACAGCTGGGCTAGCGGGGGTGCTTTTGGGTGTTATTGTGTCAATGGAAAGGGCACAGAGCAGCTTGCCTTCTCTCTCAAAAATTTTGAAATTCATTAAACAAACCCAGATGCTTTGGAAATCGCCATCAAAATGAAACACAAAATTATTACAGGGAGTTCTGTTCCTAGGTGTAATGTCCCTTTGTTATAACTGAAAGAACAACAATGGTAGTCATGGAGCCAGTAAACCGATACATTATTCGGGACCTACAGTAAGCATGACTTTCATACTGGCTTACCACATGCGTCCCACTTATGCAACATTTCTAATCACATTCACTAGTGCTATAGTGTTTGCTGAATGCTTCAGTGGTTTAATGAACCACTACTTGCTGACAGCCTCATTTAGATTGACACAAAATTTCACCTCAAATCCGGAGTAAAATTTGGGAAGTGGGGAGGTGAGAGGAATAGGCTGGCAGGTGGTTGAGAATGGGAATTTTTATATGGAGTTAGGCCCTGCGTATATGAAATACATTTGTACCAATAGACACATAAAATACTTCATCCATCTGCACAGCTGTAGCACATCTGTATTCAAGTAAACTCCATTGATATAGTTCAATCAGGGTATATTTTCTCAATGGACACTATGCCTGTATAAACATATACCTATACTCAAACCCACCCACTTACTAATGTATCATTTATGCCAACCTACCCCCTGGATCACCTCTGAAAGTTGTGCTTGGTCTGAAGTGAAATTTCACATTCAAGTAGGTTGTGACTATCCAACCACAGTACAGGGACTGTGTCAAGGCAATGCTTGGGAATTAGTAGGACAAGAAACTCTGTCACCTACAAGACTCGGTTAGAAACCTTGAGTCAATGGGATGTATTCACCAGAAGGAATATTCTTAATGAATCATTATTAGTAGGTGTGTAAGAGTACCTAGGTGATGGCAGGAGGTTGGTGGGCGGAGGGGATGGGACAGGATGGGATGGGACAGGGTAGCTGTTTGGATGGTAGTGTATGTAAGGTAGGGAAGGCACTGATCAGAGGAGGAATAACCTACATAAGTCATGTCAGGGAACAAGCCTCTGCCTGTGATCACTGGGCCATGGAAAACTGGCCTGCTGCAGAAAACCTTGCTTGACTAAAATGTGCGGCTTGACACTGCTATGAGAGCCCTAAGAGAAAGATGCCAAAAATAGTCTGCTGCTATTTGGAGTGAGGCTCCTGAGATTTGTGGAGGATAAATATCAAGCAATGGGGCTATGCCTTTTAGTGTCTCCAGAGCAGATGTGAAGAGGGAAAGAGCACTGTCTGCTCTTTCCCTCTTCAAAGGGGGAAGAGGGAAAGAGCAGAGCCATACATCCAGCAGCTTATAGGGCAAGGCCCAATACCTCCGGGCCCTTTTCACTGGGCATCTCTGAGCTCCATTTAAGGCTCCCAACCTAGCCAGTGCTGCTTGCTGTATATACATAAGGAATGCTCAGCATTGCATTACTTCTGACAGAGATCCACTAATGACAGCAGCAGCAGAGTGCTGGTTCAAAATGGGGTGCATTTTCCTGTGAAAACTAATCCTGCTCTGGGTATACTTCAGGGTGGTTGATGAGCCTGTACTGCACAAATGCCAGATCAACTGTGGGAGACAGATCAACGCAGTGATGACATTGTCTTACAGGTGCAATTCAGTTCATCATTTAAGCTGTATGAAATGAAAACAGGGGGCAGATGTAAGTTATGAGAAGATAACATAGGAGAAGAATGGCTGTCAGAGACCAGATCCCACCTAATAAATAAAACTCTTGACTATTGTGGCAGGAGGGCAGAGGCAGGAGGAACGGCATGTTTATGTCTGTCTACTTTCCCCTCTAATTTTATGGCCTGGGGAATATCTGGATATCTGAATGGAGACACAAATCACTACCCATAGGGTTACCAAACCACTACTGCCTACTGCAGTGTATGCAACCGGTTAAAAGACCGGAGCATAAGCCAGCATTTGGAACTGGATCTGAAAAAGGTGGGAGTAAACTATTATCTTTTATGATGAGAGCCAAAACACATCTACCTGTGCTGCATAATAGAGCAACAAACAGTAAATGGAAACTATTTCATGACAAAATAGAGATGCACTGCATTGTGGTGTACATTTATTAGCATGAACTTTAATTGGATCATCCAAAAGATGACTGGACATACACCTCACTGGGGTCATCTGACCTTAGCAGTCTTTCCTGCATCTGGGGGGGGGGGGGGGCGGGGCCGGGTGTTTCCAAAAGGTTCCTTCCCGCCCCTAAAT
>NW_017729022.1:160443278-160445403 GCF_001723915.1 Gavialis gangeticus | reverse complement strand
GGGGGGGGGGGGGGGGCTGGACCTGATGATCTCATAAGGTTCCTTCCAGTCCCTAACTTCTATGAATCTGTGAATCCTGGAGATCATCTGTGGTCTACCAAAGAGCCTTGTGGATAGTAAGGAAAACTGAAGAGAGATGATCCATGCTCAAAGTCTGTATTCAGAGGACTGTATACTACAGAATACCCACACTCATTCATGTTAGTGCAGCTGAGGATAGAGAACTGTAGCCCTTGGCTTTTATAGGCTATAACAGATTTCATTTAGCAGGCCAAATGGAACCTGATCACTTATTCTTAAAGCCTTGATGTTCCTGGTTTTTTTCTTGGAGGGAGATTACCATGCTTCAGTACAGCTAACATCATTTCATTTTTATGCTAATAAAAGCCTTCAAGAAAGATGCTGACTTCAGTGACAGAAACTGGCTTAAATAAAAAGAAAACAATTCATCCTAATTCCATGGGATTTCATAAAGTTGACGTTTACTGTTTCTCCTATTAGAAGAGTAAATGTCCATCTGTCTTGTTTAAATATGCCAGGGTGTATGGGCAGTGGTGCTGTCCCATTAGAAGCATGGGACGAGTC
The DNA here is from genome assembly GCF_001723915.1 of Gavialis gangeticus. Taxonomy (NCBI): domain Eukaryota; kingdom Metazoa; phylum Chordata; order Crocodylia; family Gavialidae; genus Gavialis; species Gavialis gangeticus. The sequence goes on along the minus strand of NW_017729022.1, from coordinate 160,444,818 downwards.
TAGAATCTGGGGCACCTCTCAATGAGCCACCCATCCTCCATGGTTCTTCCTGGCCCCAAACCTTCACCCCCACCCTTCTCTCTCTTCCCCTTTCTCAGTTGCCACAATGGCAGAGCTGTGGCCTAGAGCTGACAGCACTTTGGTGGGAAGCAGAAGATGCAGGGTCAAACTTTTCTGCTAAGTGGTGGGGACCAGGATCCTATGTCTTGCTCCCTGGGCAAATGCGCTAACTACTGAGCTAAAAGGCAGGTTTTGCCCAACTGAACTTTGAGGACTTGGCCTGCCTTACTCATTTACCTGGGCAATTCTATTTCCCTTGGACAGCTGCCTGGCTGAAGCATGCTCACATGTCTAGTATAGGCAATGCTGAAATACCAACTGTGTTTAAATGCCAAAAGCTGCAGTTACATGGCTACATATGTGCCACTGAAGCATAAGTATGGGACCTGGGCTGCTATATGTCTAGAGTTCTGAAACCGCCTAATCAGAACAGAGATTTGCATCCTTTCCAGCTATGGAGTGGTTAACGTACAGTGCTGTTCCTTCTTGATCAGCAGAGACTAATCTTTTTCTGTATAATTGGAAATGGCCGAACACAATTACAAAATAATTGACCTAGTGTTACAATTATTTTCCTGAAAATCAACTACAATGATGGAATCTTCTCCTAGTGCTGTTACTTATCTCACAAAACAATGTAAGCACTAAATGCAAAAGGACTGTGTTGAGGCCATGCTTGGGAATGCACAGTAATAAAGACAAGATGTAAAAGGGAAAGCTCTGAGAGCAGTCCTATGCTGTTGAGCACTGACTCAATATTTAGCCTTGTACAAGAAGAAACTGTGCCTCCTCAGGAAAGCTGACTGTCTAAATAGCAGAAATAATAGAAAAAAAAAAACACACCAGGAAATGTACAAGATGGTGCTAATGTAGCTTTTTTTAATGGTAGCTTAACCACGTTGCCAACCCCATATGCTTTATACTATGCATTTAATAATAAAATCCTAATGGTCAGATTTTCAAAGGTGCTGAACATCTGCAGCTGCTATCCACTTCAACAGAATTTGCAAGAATAGCACTTCAGTCCATAAGGTTGCCAACAGGTTCAAGAAAAAGCCATCATAAATAATGATGATGCCAGTAATAGGAAATAGTGCTTCCCCTCAGTAGGTCTCAAAGTTCTTCAAAAAGGAGGACGGTACCATCAGCTGTAGTTTGCACATGAAGAAACAAGAAATTGCCAATACTGACTTTACAAACTCATTCAGCAGAGCTGGGAACAGAACTCAGGTTATGCACCCAGTGATCACACTGCCTTTTCCCTTGAAGCCAGTGGGGAGCTGTGTTTCAAACCTACAGTACTCTATGGGCACCTATACACGAGCACGGCGCCTGCTCCAACATGCTGGATTCCAGTGCGTTGGAGCAGCCTCCACACTTGTGTATAGGCATCCATAGAGTGCTGTAGGTTTCAAACACAGCTCCCTACTGCCTTCAAGGGAAAAGGCAGTTTGACTAATTGAGTCTGCTGGGGCATGGC
>NW_017729022.1:160435486-160438278 GCF_001723915.1 Gavialis gangeticus | reverse complement strand
CTTGTGTATAGGCATCCATAGAGTGCTGTAGGTTTCAAACACAGCTCCCTACTGCCTTCAAGGGAAAAGGCAGTTTGACTAATTGAGTCTGCTGGGGCATGGCAATTACTGTGCTCCAGCAGCCTCCTGCATCTCATGTATCAGTGTCCCCACACTTAAAAATGGCAGCAGAGGTGACTGAACTAAAGCTCATTGAACAAACTTTGTTCAAGCGCCACCACTACCATTTTTAAGCACGGGTACACTGATAGATGAGATGCAGCGGTGCTTTAATTAGAACAGCTCTTAGAGCCACTCTAATTAAATTGCCACCCCTTCCACCCCCAAAGCACATGTAAAAGTGCCCTATGGCTCTACTATATAAACAGCACATAAAGCTGGAAAAATAGGAATAGAAAGCAAATTTAAGTTTATGCAATGCATTCAAGCTTGTTGCTAGTATCTTATCTTTACTTTTCCTGACTTTCTGTGGTTTGAATCATTCAACTTAATGCTGCATTAAGAAAATGTTTTTTACATCTAATTTCCTTGGAAAATCAAAAATTCAAATTATTCTCCTTCATTGCTAAGTCCCCACCTGTTTCTCCAGAAGTCAGCAAATTTCTTAGGCTAAAAAGCATGACATTATAGTAATAATCCTGATCCCGGTCCCACTCTATTGAGCTGAACCAGGGGTGGGCGATGTCCAGCTGGCCAGTTGATCCTATTGACAGCCACTGGGAGCTTGTGGAGGGAGGGCTGCATCCTGCACTGCTCTGTTCTGCCATAGCTGGGGCTGGGCCAGACTGCACAGGGTGCAGACTTTGCCCTCCCCACCCTGTACCCATCCCTCCCCACCCAGCTTCCTGTTGGCACTGTGAATATGCAAGCCTGGCACTGTGACCACAAGTAGCTGGGTCCACATGGGATGGGGCACAATGCAGCACGCTGAGTAGCCATCCTATGCATGTGCCTGCCACTGCTGCCATTGCATTTCTCCCTGTGCTGCTGATCTCCTGAGGGTTGATGAGGTGGGTGAATGTAATGCCAGCATCTACTGTATAGCCACTTTTTGCACTGTTTCTTCCACTGTGGATTTGCCTATGCTCAACTGGTTGGCAAACCAAAAGTGCATGGCAAGAGCCTGTCATGTCTGCATGGCTTCGCATGGTGTTGTGGAGAGAAGCTGAATGAGTTCTCAGAAGAAGTGGTGGCAGGCTTTGACTCTGTACCATTAGAAGTATGGTACACACTCAATCTGTTGGCACTGAATTGAAAGAAATTCCAGGTCTTCGCATGCATTTCCCTGAGCTCCTCTTTCCAGAGGGTTGAACAAATTGGTACCCTTAGTTGGTCAGATTTGTCCTTTAAAAATAAAACCTAACTACAGACCTACTTTCTTTGTCTCTCCACTTGTTTGAATGTGCATCGACTCATGACTCAGGTTATTTTTACAGGGTCCTCGTAACTTTCCTAAACTAAGTCTAAAATAATTTTTTCTGGATTGGAAGCCACAGGATGCATGGGCAACAGGGATCCATTGTGGGTTGGAAGTTTAATTGAAGAGCCATTTTGGCTGTGGGAAATGCAAACAGTCATGCTATGGTTCTGCACTCTCTATGCAAGATGGGGAGAAGAGGGGATCCCTGGTGGGTGTGATTCTGTAGCCTCGGCAACCACAAGGCATGCTGGGATCTGAACTGCACACACCAAACCCCTAGCCGTAGAGCAAGTGCAGTACACGTTCTCATCATACTTGGCAGCGCCTTAGACAACCAAGCAATTGCATGGCTGTGTGTGCATTTCCTACTACATTTTCACAGCATTGCAAATTCCCTGTAAATTCTTAGCACTTCAAATGAACACTTGTCCATGCTCTTAGTTTCTACTTTAAAAAGTTAATTTGCACACCTGAAAGTAACAACATATATTTTGCAGTAGGATTTATAAATGTGATATGGAATCAATGAAGCACAATAAATATGGAAACCTATGATCTGTTTTACACTAATTTTTCAGAACAGAACCATGCTTTTCCCCCAAATAAAATATACATTTTGTAGCAAGGAAGCCGAAGGAATTATCCTTCTGAAGATGGCTTTTGCTATGAAAATAAAACTTCCCAAAGTAGATACCTACTATATCATGCTGTGGCACAACAATAACATTATAAATCAATTTATGTGATTTCTGAGTAATGTTCTATTCCATAATTGTTCACAACACTTCTAAATATTTCAAGGCACTTTTTAATCATAATTAGCTGACAATGGCACTACAGAAACCAATTAAAATATCAGAGCCAAAAGCCTCCATCCATTACAATTACATGAATTCTGGATAGAAGGTGAGATCCACAAAAGAGCCTGGAGGCTGCAATGCAGAGCTCTTCAGTACTTTAACTACTAGTACTCCTGCCACCTACTGGAATCCACAGCCCCAGGTTGGGTGTCCACTGTCCAGACTCCTTATATGGTACAAAGAGAAAAAGCTGGGTGACTCTGAATGTGATTCATAAAAGCCAGCATGCTGAGCAGGAAACTACTGGCATAAGTCAGTAGGAGAGGGGTGCCCTCCCTGGCACTTAGGCAACTGACTCTGAGCTGCTGGGAGCTCTACCTGGGATTCACAACCACATATCTTCTCCTGGAATTAGATACTTATGTATGTCTTCTCTCACAAAACATCATCTTCTGTACACACAATAGGCTCATGTGGTTAGAGCATTCTCTTGGGATGTGGGAGATGATGTAGTTAAAGTACATTCCTGCTGATTAGGGGTTTCATAGTTTCATAGTTTCTAGGGTCGGAAG
>NW_017729022.1:160423184-160433073 GCF_001723915.1 Gavialis gangeticus | reverse complement strand
TTGATATTCACCGCCCAGTCATGCGCTGAGTCCCACCATTTGGACACATCTCCCATAGTTATGCCCACTCTGTATCTAATACAGGATTACATTAGAGCTCTAAGATAAAATGCCATATTAAAAAGCAACTGAGATTTAGAATATGTCAGTAATTTAAGGGGGAGGGGAAGATTTCAGGGATTCAGTAATTATTCTAAAGGTAAGCATTACAAGCCCAGGAAATTGTGAGGTATAGTTACACCTCCAAACATATTTGGAGCTAGGAATGCACAACTAAGGTACCAAAACAACTTTAATTCTGCCATGTAGTGATATCATGCAAGAGTAGTTAAAATGACAAATAAGGCATTTTAATGATTGTGGCCTCAGATTAGATTAAACTCATTTTAAAGACTCTTCCCTCTGTCTCCCTATTTTTTCTCTTCATAGTATCACTATAACCTCCATGCACTGATGTCAAAGGGTGTTCAAACGTGCAGAACCTTTAGAGAACAATGAAAGCTGGGCTCATTAACCAGCCAATAGTAACCACTGATACAGGTACACTCCCTCATGTCACTGGCTCATTACAGTCACTGCAATTATAGCATTCAAATCAGCTCTAGAGAAAGGACATACATGTTCTTCTTGTCACTAATATCACCCACTTAAGAGTTACCTGAACTGTGTTGGCTTAACCCTTCCTGTATTCTATATAACCCAAGCAATTGGATACAATTGTCATTCATAACTTAGCTTAATGTTTTACATGAATAAAACCTTTAAATGTTTTATGACATTATTAAAAAAGAAAAAAACCTGACACATTTTAAATTTCATACAAGTCCTAGTATTTAACTACCTTTAAAATCAAAAAGCAGGTCTATTTAAAATACCACAAATTTATTCTGCACTCAAGGAATAAATGCATTAACTTTTGGGAAGGTATGCCTTATATATTATATATAACAAAGAGGCCGAAGTCCTGCTTTGAATGCAAAATGAAACCCAGCCTTCACTATAGAGTCAAAACAAGCAGCTCCATCACACTGAAAAGAAATCCGTGTGTGATCTAGGATCTCATATACTGATACTCCATAAGCTGAATATGCTACAAGTTTGTGTGCTACATAGTTTAATGGTAACCACATAAGTAAAAAAAGGGGAACTAGGTTCGATTATGAGCCCAGTGGAGTCATCACCTAGATTCTAACAGCCGTGAAAAATTGGTAGAGACGGGTAGCAGAAGTGCAAATTTCTTGCCATGTCCTGCACATACCTAATGGCAACTGTCCACAGAGAAATCCCCTCAAAAAGGGGAGAGGGTAGTTCAGACTACTTGGACTGTCTATTGAGATTGCCAATTGCGGTGAGCTTTTCGTAATATGAATGCTTGGCCACTGGAAATGGGACTGATACCATCAAGAAAAGGGCAACAGTTTTGATCACCTCTTCTCTAAGCTAAATGAGTCAATGACTAATACCAGTCAATGATCTAGAAGTAAGTTTCAAAGTTTCATTTTCTTCTTCCATAAACTGGGGATAAAGATCTTTCTTTCCTTTACAAATTGATTTGAGACGTTTGTAGGAAAAAAGTTTCATATAAGAACCAAGTATATCTCAGCACTACTTTTCTTGCTTTCCCATTTAAGACTTTTTTCTGAACAGCTGTTGGATCACAGGCCAGGAACAGATATTGTACCTCTATTTGTCCTAGAACAGAGAAGTCCTGGGATTGACATGTATACATATCACCCTTCCAATCAGGTTTGGTAAGGCACTAAATGCACTGCTGATTTTCTGCCATCTACTGAACAATGCAATCCCGGGACAACTGTTCAGGTACACTTCGAGATGTCTTGGAACAAACTGTTAGCACTTATGGACATTTTTTCAATCCTATGGACATTTTTTAGGGTTTGTCCTAGGATGATGAACATGGATATCTGAAAGACTGCACTTTGTCTCAGGATAAAATGGTTTCTCCTGGGACAAATGCAATGTCTGTTTTAGCCATGATATTCATAGAACCATCTTCCTATTTTATCAGTTGTATTTAAGATACTGCTTGCACTACAGGAATAAATGCTATAAAAAAATCATGGCTGTCAAAATATTTCCTAAAATAAAATTATATTCATTGGTCCTTTTAGCAGCAGAATATCTTCAAGGAAAAAAAGAAACACAACCATCATCTCTTATGTATTACATCAAAGCAACTGAGTAAATATAGTAAGATTATGCTTTACTTAAAAGGTATTGTCAGTATTTAAATTGCCTTATTTAGCAAAATGCAGCTTTAGTGTGATTAGACATAAGCTTTCCATGCACTACTTTACTTCTTGCTCTTTTTACTGGGTACTATCAGATTCTTCTCTCCGATTCAAATTAATAGTATGTGATAATGAACTTCTGCAGAGTTTAACAAGATTGCTAATGGCACTGATATAAATTCCCCATCCTGAGAAAAAGGGAACCTAGATTTAATTCCAAGATAAAGAGCAACATGGTTATATGCACCCATCTTGCATTATTATTCAGATGGTTTCTTATCTCCTTGGCAGGGTCTGCAATGAAGCAATACCTTAATGGGTCATTTATGAATGACAGAAACAGCGAGGGCCTGATTCTGCTCCAATATTGATGTGAGTCCAGAAGAAATTAACTGAAGGCAATGGCCCTGATGCCGATTTAAAAACAAACATAAACTCAAGATTTACAAGTCTAATCATATAATGCTGGACACACTAACCCTATTGCATTAGCAGATTTACAATTAACTATATGCAGAAGACATAGACTCTCTTGTTATATTAAGCAATAGGTAAAAACCACAGGGGATATTTCCCCCAAATGTAAACACTGCATCTTAAGGGGAAAAAAAAGAATAAGAGTCAATAACAAACCAGGTGTTTCCACATGTAAGCAGAATAGCATAAAAAAAAGGAAAGTAAAATAAATTTCTATTAGTACAGTACCCTCCAAAAATTATTTTTGTGAACCTTCTCATGGTGTGCATGATTTCCCCTGGATGAGATCAAATCACTAACCAGAATAATTAATTAATTAAGGCATCATATCAGCTCCACCACAGCAGTCCAGATATCAAGTATGAATCTGATTTACTCTATTTTAAAAAACATGGTTCAAATTGGAGTATAATGGAGTTAAGCCTAAATTAAAATGATTTCAAGAGTGCAAAACATATCCCTTCTTGTCAAAGACTGTATCCTTTGGTTATCTGGAGAATTCCACATTTCAAATGTACAAGGGTTATATTAAATGTGCTTTTTTATTATCAGAAAGTATCAGAAGCCCTTCTTGTATCTCTACTTGGAAACTATAATACCAAAATGGGGTGATTTTTTAATTAGCAAAATTTAGGTCCTGCGAGTCTGCCAGGGCTTCTGGAGCAAGTTTGAGATCTACATTCAGAATCTAATTAATCTGTCGGATGTATTCAATAGTTCGAAACCCAATAAAATGACACCGGGATCTTCAAGTCACTTGGTCTGGGCAAGGCACAGCACCACAGAATAAATGTTAGAGAATGACACCTGACGAGAGAACAGGCCGTGGGATATTACAGTTTTAGAGATTATATGTACAGGTCACTGCAACGAGTAGAATTGACAAAATGCAAGATCAGAAAACCCTCAACATGTCGGCAACAGCAAAAGAGGACATTGACAGATGGAGATTTCAAGGTATCAAGACATCTCATTTATAAGTGGAAGTTCAAATCAGCTGGTGAATACCTAACTCAGATTACCATGTATTAGTAGGGGCTGGCCTTGCTGGATTAGGAATTTGGGTTTGCTTTTGGACTGGGTTTTGGTTTGGTTTGGTTTGGGTTTTTTGAATGCAGTGTTATTCTGGATGGGAAACGTCTGCTCTCAGCAGTGGGAAAGGAACTGATTTCTATTGCAATATTTGGAATTATAAATGATTTATCAATATAGTCTACTGCTGTAATATACCCAAAATCTAAATGACCCAGTTTTTTCCAGTTACAGTTGGATCTGCCACTAGGATTACATAAATTATTGATTATAAAAATTAAATAAGTCTGCTGAATGATATACTCAGTGATGGAAGCTATTAAAATATGTGTGTAATTAACTGAAGCAGATGATTTTGTTTCCATGAAAATAAGTATTTGAGCAGATAGCCACCTATTTATATATCCTGGTATTTTACACATAAAAATTATACATGTATTTGTATATAGCCAATCCCTAGTCATAACATTATTCACTAATATCCTAAAGAGGCCCATTTAAATATACACAGATACCTGTGGTACCAGGCTTTGATAATTCTCTTTTAGGATCTGATTTCATTCACAATTAAGCGTGAGCACCCCGATGCAAGCTTACAGAGTACATGTGGACTCAGCAGTCACCCTTTAAAACAGCAGAACACACTGAACCTTAGCTCCAGGCTTCCTTTCCCACACAGCCAAACACAGCAATGGAGGAAAGACCCTTTTCAATCGTTTTGCCATATAAGTAATCATTAGACTCAAGTAAGCAACTCAGCTGGACTGAGTCTCTAAAGTTCGTTGTCCTAAACAAAGATGCCTGATTAAAGGGAAATGCATATCTCAGCAGAATCCCTCAGCCACTTTCAGTTTAAAAATAGTTAAATACAACACAATAAGATGCTTACTTAAAAGAAGCTGACGCTATCATCTTTATTTTATCTCCTTTAGTCACCTTTAAATTGCATTCAAATGCATTTCAAGCACTGGAGCAGGTAAAGTTACACAAGGAGCCAGAAGTCAGTACAAATACACCAAGAATTTCTATTTTTTCTATTGCAAAAGTTCCTGCTTTCTTTATGGCTCTAAGCTGAGGACTGCTCTTCTTCCTGAACAAGACAATATGCACTTTGCTTTTACTAAGCCCTGTCTTGAATGACTGCTTGGGTTACATAACAATTAGTGCAGAAGTCCCACAGTTACAAAGGGTCTTTATTCTGATTTGCTGTATGAAGTATGACATATACAATAGTTAAAGGACTAAGGAGGCAGGCACCAGAGTAAGGGCGACCTGGTCAGACATCCACAACTCTAGTCACAAGAATGAAAAAGAAAAATCAAAGGAGTGGAGTGATCAGATAAGTCCCTAGCAGTTAAAAAGAGTGCGGGTGAGAAACGGTAGAAGGTAGAGAGAAGAATGCATGCTGGCAAAGAAACAGCAGTTCTCTGAGGTGAAAAGTGATCTACGAAATACAGAGTTGAACAAGCTGCCCCTCTATTAAAAAACAAAAAATGTCCCTGCAGAGCACAAGGGGAACAGATGACTCAGACCAATGCAAAACCTTACAAGCCTACTAAGCTGGAATGACTTGTGTCCTACCTAGCACCACATCTCTAAAAACAAACAGCCATCAGACAGCAGTGTTGTAAGAACAGAGAAGCAATGCTCTCACTTTTTGCTGCTTAATGCATCTCTTCTATGGGAAGAAGATGAAAGAGAATTGTTAATAAGCTATTTTTAAAAACTTACGAGAATCTTTTTAGTGACAAGAGATCCACCAGAAGTGAAAAACCAAACATGAATGAAAGGTTCCTCTTACAAATGTGCTGCAGCACCAATGTGAAGGAAGTGCTTCCAGCAGTGGGAACCCAAGGACCACTTATTCTATGCCAAGTGCTTCTAAACATGAATGTGGCTTTGTGATGTGGACCTTCATCCCCTAAAAACTGCACACATGCATTTGACAAAGGTCATTGACCAACCTATAGTGAGTAACCTCTGGTTACTACTGACTCTGAATGGATATTAATCAGCAACGTAGAGGTACAAAACTGATAGGCGAGTCAAATCATTCTGAAGGTACATACTTACATGTACCATAGCATAAAGAGATGCAGGCTGGGAGAAAGCTGATCAGTATCTCCCGTGGATTTCCAGGGTGACAAGTGGAAACCTTACAGCATGTAAATAAAATTTAAATACATCTACAAAGGAGCACAATATTTTATTCCAATCAAACTGAACAAAGCATTACATATAAAATGCTGTCAATAGCCAACTCCCTTAACGAAGGAAGCAGTACATAAAGCTGGACTGAATAATTGATGAAATTACTATTGCAGAACTCATGTGATAGAAGAAACTACTTGTGCAAAGTGATTTTTCCTGCAGTAAATAAATATCAGCATCTTATTCCCAATTTAGTCATCATCTTTAATTTATGGGTAGATAAGACAAATAAATTTAAATTCTGGATTATTTTAGAAATACTGCCACAGAAGTAAGAAATGTTTTCATTTTCAGAAGCAGAAAAAAAATGTGATAATAAACTTAATTTCTTCTGTTTGTTGAGATGATGTGCTCTTTATCTCAGTGAGAAAAATGTATTAAAAATGCACAACCTTGATTAAGCATAGTACTTGCATAGTATCAGTTTCAAGAGAACTGATGGGTCAGCAGTTGCTATAGTAACTGGACTACAGCAAGGTTCCTATAGTAACGCCTTTTAAGTTGTTCCATACACTACTGTGCCTGTACTGAAGTACGTGAAGAGGGAGATTTTATGCAGTGCCAATGCTAATGTGTGAAGGAGGGCAATTAGGAAGACAACTTAGTCTTTAAAACTGCACTGAAGCATGACACGTTCTAATTAATGACATTAGATTCTTTCTTGCTATGAGTTTTTCATGACATGGTGATAAAAATGCCTGACTACTATCTACATTAGTGCCTATAACAGTTGTAGTCTGGTGTAACTGCCGTGTTGGTGGCATTTGCTGAGACATTTTTTACTCAGGACTAAATCTACAAATGGATGGAGGTGCCTGGCCCCTGTCTGGGACATGCAGGATTGAGCCCCTGAAAGCCAGGAACACCTGCTTGGATTTCCCTTGTTTGGGATTTCCCGGATGCCCATCTGTATTCTAGTGTGGTCCTGAAGCTGAGACTCCCAATAACTGACAGGTGGTTACAGCTCCAGGACCGTACTGGAGCCAGCTTTCCCTGCTTACAGAGACGTGCCCTGGTGAATCTCTGGGGCGTCTACACAAGACACATTAATGTGCATTAGCTTAATTTAATGTGCAATACGGGCACACATCTACAAGTGCATGCCCTTAATGTGCATTAAAAATGGTGCAATTAGGCTAATTGCACCTAAATTTGATAGCTGGAAATGCAGGTATCTAATTTAGGTGCAATTAGTTAAAGCTAACTTTAAACTTTAACTTTAGTTACTGCACTGTAAAGTGTCTACACATGCATTACTGTGGAGTAACTAACTGGGCATAAATTTCATCATGCAACTATCATGCAGGTATTAAATTTATGCCCAAGTCAGTGTAAGTCACCATAGTTAGATGCACACCTGTACTGCGCAGTAATTTTAAGGTACTGTGCAGTAAATGTGCATTTGTAAGTGCACCCTAGGGGCATATGGCAAGGCTGCAGGGACTTGGCACTACTTTTAGTGCCAAGTCCCTGCACATCTAGACACCTGCCAAAATTGCTTAATGAGCATTAAATTCAGTCATGCTTAAATGCATATGTAGTTGCACCCTATATAAACCAATCTGATCTATGCTCCTATCACACAGATTTCTAAGCCTTGTATGTACTGTTTCATGTGCTGCTCTATTTCCTAGATTTTCTTCACCATTCACTGGCACAACTCAAGTCTGCAGCAGGATAGGAAATAAAAGTTGTATATGAAGAGCTGTATGCAGGAGAGCAGTTCCTGCATATGATAAAAACAGGTTTTACTGGAAAGATTAGGTCCCTGCTCTTAGTTCAGACATTCAGTTTTGTACTGGGGCCTACCCCACAGAAACCTAGAGTTGTAGGAAAAGTCTTGCTCAAAAATACCCTGGAGCATTCCCAGTTAAGATGCAATCTTCACAGAAGATGGCAGACTCTAAGAAGTCTATTTTGAGCATGTGTAAAGCTGAGAGTTTTCAAAGACTTGTGTTGTGGGAAATTAGGGCAGATTCCATAGGAGTCTGCAATCTATCAAATTACATATCCCCACTCCAAAGTCTGGAGACACTAGGATATCTCAAAGTAGTAATAAAATTACAATTATTTTGATATGATGAAGATGGATATTTTTCTCTATTCTTAGAAACTTGATTTTTTTTTTCTGGTGGGGGTACTGTTTTGTTCTGCTGTTTTTAAGGAATATCAGCTCTATACAAAACCCTGCTACAGAAGACTTCAACATGAAGGTTTAAAGTTAGACACAACTATAAGCAACTGAAAACAGAATCTCATAGCACATCTTAATAATGGGTGGTGTTACTAACCCCTGCTACAATACAGATTTCAAATGCTGGGCTTTAAAATTATATTGTAAGGTGCCATTATAGCCTATCTATTTTTTTATTTCTGGAAAAATGGTATTTTGTAAGGAGACATGCATATGACAGGTCATGTCTAGGAATGCATTTTTTTTTCAGTTTGGGAAGTTATAATGGGATTGAAAATAACTCAAATATATTCTGTCCTCCCCATTAATTGATGCTCGAAATATGCCCAGAATTGGATAGCAAAATAGCAGGTGCATCTTACCATACCCAGCAGAACATTATAGTGGTATGATTCTTAGTGTTCAAGTATCTAAAAGAATTAACCCTTTTGTAACCTCTGATCTAGTCAGTCACAGCCATACTTCCTTATTTAATGAATTTTGGAGTATGAAACACTGAAGTTAGAATCCATTCTCCAAAGATTGTGCCAACCCCTTGGCTAGTAAACCTGGAAGAAGGCATGGAAAAATGTAGTCTGCAACCTCAGGACTAGCCATAAAGCTATAAGAAAAGGTATCCTGGGCATAGCAATGGGAGGCTGAGAATATATACAGGGCCTTGCAGTTCATCTCCGTTCATTTTAAAGAGATTTGCAGGATTCAGTATATACATTTTCCCACTGATTTATACTTGAAAATGCTAGAAATGGTTCACTTTGCAGTTACTGCAATTATTGTATTGTTAAGAGATTCACAAATAGGATTTAGGATGAGCAGAGACATGTTAAAAAGTTAAATATGGTAGTTTGAGTTCATGCAGCTGATAAAATCCCAGCTATGAAGAGCATGTTTGAGGCACTTCAGGCCTCTGGCCTACTGAGTCAGGCTCTCTGCTATCTCAGGAAGACATTGTCACCAGGATGCTGCTCAGGCCATTCTGAGAGTTTCCTCTGCAATCAGAACAGCTGAAAAAAACTTCTCTTCTTTGAAAACAAAGAAACAACCAACCTGTGAGCACACCCCCCTGCAATAATACACTTATTCTTCAAGACCCCCTCCACCCTGTCCCCTTCTTCCCCCTTCTCCCCCACAAGAGCTCTAGGCCTCTGCTGCACTGTGGCAGGTATCTTTAGTTTTTCTCCTTTAAATAGGAAGAAGGTATGTGTAAGTCGGGGAAAAGAGAGAAAGAAAAAAGTGCTGGTGCACTGTGCTGAGTGACTAAGGGGTTTGGCTGAGGTACGCACTCCTAATAGAAAAGGGAGACTGAAGAAAATAGCATCCCCTCTACCTGGCAATTCTCCTGTTTCCTTAAAGCATATCAAGAAAGTTGAAAACTGGCCCTCCTTAAATTCCTCCTCCTGGCATCGCAGCACCTTTCATCAGCATTGCTGTCAGTTTAAGGGGAGCAAGATAAAGCAGTCATGGTGCGTTTGTCTGCATAATGCAGGGGCCAGCTTTGCTGTGAAGGACAACTGAAGTGCTCACTGTAATATAAAGAGGATGCATTTGTGTTCAGGAAGTACTCATGGTATTTTAATGCAAGCCTGACCTTCCTGCAGCAAGGCACCTACATACACATTCTGATTTGATTGATTTCACCTTGCCCTAAACACTGGAATCTTTTTGGCACAAAACACAGAAAATGATACAGTGAAGGAAAGTATTGTCTGCTCCCCGCCCCTCC
>NW_017729022.1:160402906-160418184 GCF_001723915.1 Gavialis gangeticus | reverse complement strand
TGCGTTTGTCTGCATAATGCAGGGGCCAGCTTTGCTGTGAAGGACAACTGAAGTGCTCACTGTAATATAAAGAGGATGCATTTGTGTTCAGGAAGTACTCATGGTATTTTAATGCAAGCCTGACCTTCCTGCAGCAAGGCACCTACATACACATTCTGATTTGATTGATTTCACCTTGCCCTAAACACTGGAATCTTTTTGGCACAAAACACAGAAAATGATACAGTGAAGGAAAGTATTGTCTGCTCCCCGCCCCTCCACTCTAGTTGCATGTATTTTCAGATACTATCTGTGCTGTTGAACTCTGCAGGAACTACCATGTAAAATGTCATGCAGGCAGGCTTGAAAGCAGCCCATGTGAAGCCAGAGAACTAGTGAGGATGGGACTATTCACCATCACAGACAAGGAGCCCCTTAAACACTGGACTATGAGTCAGGAAAGCTATTCCCTCTTATGGACCTGACCTGAGGCATGATCGTGTGCAGGTCTCTCTGCCTGCCAGGGTATTCACTTCCCCATCTGTGAACTTGGGTTAAATAATTGTTACCAGCCTTTGCAAAGTGCTTTTAAAGTCATTCATTGTGAAGAAACTGGGCTATGAGACTGTAAACATCTTCTACATGAGGAGGCTTGCCAGTGAGAGCATATGCACAGAAGCTCTGAAAACTATTGCAACCTTACAGTTTCAGAAGTGGATATGCATAACTGCAGAAGATTTCACCCCCACACTTGTAATCTCTCCATACACTGTTAACTCACATTGCCTAATGGAAGCACAGGCCAGTTGTGTGGAAAAGCTTGACCACTTCAATTTGCAAAAAAATACATAACTTTGAGCTGCTATGCCATCCCATACTTGTGAATTTTAAATAGAGACAATTGGCAGCCAATCGTTACATCCAGCAGAGACAAAACTAAGTGCAGTGATGGGATTCAGCATCATGATGGCCACTACTGAACAACAGGGGTTAGTTGAAAAATATCCTTCGGTATTACATATAGTAACCAACAAGAGCAAGGGCTTTTAGGAGACGAACAAGATGAAAGGAGAAGAGTTAACAAAAATCATCAGATTTGTGGTTCTCCCAACTGCAGTGGGGGAAAAAATATGGGGTGCTTCTAGGGTTATCATATTTCCAGTTTAAAACAAGAGGACATCTGTCAGTGAGAGGGGGGCAATATGATTGGGGGGGAGCAGTGATATGCTTGTACCCTACCCCTGCCCCTCAATCCCAAGCCACAGCCCCCTGGCACTGCCTGTTCCCTGAGGTCCCAAACCACAGTCTGCCATCCCCTGGTGCCCCTTACTCCCAAACAACAGCCCCCCCAGGCCTCCCAGTGCCCCTTTACTCTCAACTCACAGCTCCTTACTCACCCCCAGCCCTGCCGGTGCCCCTCACTTCCAACCCGCAGCCCCCTCCCCACTCCCAGCCCTCCAGGACTAGGGACTGACATTAAAAAAGCTGGAGCCTGAATTGATTCAATTTTTACAGGTTAGTCTGGCTAGGCTGATCTAGTTTGTAACTATATAGACATCCCCTCTGGACTGAAGAAATGCAGGCACATGCCTGCAGTGGCTCAGGCTAGAAGCTGGGGGGTGCTAGAGCAGCTCTCTGTTCCCTTCAACAGTGCTGAGCTGAGGCGGGGCATGGCCAGCCCTAGGCAGGATGTTCTGATTAGAGAGGGGTCCCCCCCACCACTGCTCCTGACCAGCGAGTGAGCCAGCAGGGAATTGATAACAGAGCATTTAATTACACAGCAGGGAGGTACACAGGGAGTTGACAGTATCTATCAGCCCATCAACAAAACAAAAGGCTCTCTCATTAGTTCAAGCTCTTCTTAAACAACTTTTTCCAAGGAAGGAATGGAGGGATATTACCAGCTACCTGTTGATTAACTCCAAAAAGCCCTAAGCCAACACTGTGCTGTCTGCTTTTGTCCCGTCTCCCACAGCATGGACCATGGCCAGCATGTGGTCTGCTAGCTAATGCTGAGAGGTGTCTGCATAAGGCAGAGGGGAGGGGGGAATCCCTGCTAGAGCAGGGAATGGTGGGGGTGGGGTAGGGAAAAGCCAGGCAGGCCTTGCCAGACCTGCAGTCTGTGCTGGAGCTGGAGCTGCAGCCAGGGAGCAGAGGGGCACAGCCAGCCCAGCTCTCTGGAGCAGAGAGCCCCACCCAGGGTTGCAAAGCATCTGGGATGCTGGGGGACTTTGGTTTAAATTAAACCAGGAAGGGGTCTGGGACAGAAATTGCATAAACTGGTTTGACCCAAATCAGTTAAGTCTGTTACTACATTCATCTAGGTTTATTTCAAACTGGTTTCAGTTATTTTCAAACTGGTTTATGTGCACTGAACATCTGTTCTGTTACAGACGATCGCATGATCAGTGGGCAGCAGGGCAGACCCTACAAGGAGAGGCTACGGGACCTGAACCTGTTCAGCCTTCACAAGAGAAGGCTGAGAGGGGATCTGGTGGCCATCTATAAAGTTGACAAGGGGGACCAGCAGGCAATGGGAGAGTCCCTGTTCCCCCGAGCACTACCGGGAGTATCAAGGAATAACGGCCATAAGTTGACGGAGAGTAGATTCAGGCTAGATATCAGGAGGCACTACTTCACAAGCAGGGTGGCTAGGAGCTGGAACCAACTTCCAAGGGAAGTGGTGCACGCTCCTACTCTGGGGGTCTTCAAAAGGAGGCAAAATAATCACCTAGCTGGGGTAGTTTGACCCTAGCATTCTTTCCTGCCCATGGCAGGAGGTCAGACTTGATGATCTAATTAGGTCCCTTCCAACTCTACCAACTATGAAACTAGGTTTAAACCAGTTTCTAATGACTTAAACCAGTTTATGTGTAATGTCTGTCCCTAACACAGGCGTCTCCTGGCTTCCCTGCCCCTGTAAACACAGGCACTGGCATGGCCCAGCCAGCCAAGTGGCTCCCTGCTGCCCCTCCCCCACTCCCTTCCCCTGCTGGAGAACCAGGTGCCTCCCATGCCCTCCTGCACCCCAGTGCCAGGGAAAACTTTGATGCGGAGCAGAGCTAAATTCCAAATCCAAGACATTTGTTGGATATATAAAAGAAACACCCAGACTGAGATGGAAGGACCCAAAAAGAGGACATGTCCAGGAAAACCCAGATGTTTGGTAACCCTAGGTGCTTCTCTCTCTTTTTACCCTGGAAGAAACTAGAACCCCCCAATCTTACAATTTAAAGAAATGGTGTGGGGTCTCACACCTTCCTCTAGTTTTTGTTTCTCTCTTCATCTCTCAGCAAGCTGAAGGGGAATATTGCAAAGCATATTTATTTGGAATAAGGCAGTGACTGCACTAGGCCTCTTATGCAGTGATCTCTTTTTAGTGATGTAACATGCAGAGTAGCCCTACTGCTGGGTGTGGGAGTGGAGGAGGGGAGCACTAGTATAGGCCTTAGAAGTGCACACAAGGCACCTACAAAATAAAGGGCCTGGCAGGAAAGAGCCTATGAGAACCAGTAAGAAGGAAGTAGTGATTCTATTGCTGTTTTTTCTCTTGCTCTCCTTGAGCAACTGGTAATCCAGGTTATTTATAGATGTGCTCAGGGAGGTGGGGGAACACTTTAATTAGAGAGGCCACTCTGATTAAAGTGCCCAGAACATCACGTGTATCAGCGTCCCTACGCTGAAAAATGGTGGCAGGGGCACTTTAATTAAAGCTTGCCAAATAAACTTTAGTTAAAGCACCCCTGCCGCCATTTTTCAATGGGGGGATGCCAATACACATGATGCTGGAATCTGTGAGTCTGCTCCAATGCACTGGAATTACAACACATTGGAGAAGGCTCTCTGCATGAGTATAGGCTCCCAAAGTCTGTGTGGTGCCTGAAGGTCATGCCTGCTTCTCCTTTCAATCTCAGTGGCAATACATGATCTTGCTGGAGAAGGACTTATGTCACTCTTAAACTAAGTCTGAGGAAGGTCTTCCTAAATGTGACTAGCACAATGTGGGCACCACACAAGACATAGAAAAGGTAAGATTTTCTTTTGGATAACACTACATGCACAGTTTGCATCAAATCAGCAGTGGGTGCTACTGGCTTTTTAATGCAGCATTGAGGCAGCTCTGTGTGACCCAAACATTATCATTCACCCATCAGACCCATTAGAGGGAATGACTTTGAGGTTGAGATGGCAGGGCAGTTATTACATCACTTGTTTATTCTGCAGACAAAATAATGTACCATAGTACGGGCCTCAGGTGTCTAATTTGGGGATCCAGCTAAAGACCCAGGTGGGGATCCAGTTTGTTGTTCAAAAGTGGCAAAGAGTATATCAAATGATCTAGTGATGGAGCAGCGTAACAGGTTGCCCTCCCCAGTGCCATCTTTTTGCCTGTTATCTGCGACTTATGAGGTGCGCCCTTGAAGTCCCCTTAATGTTTCTCATGCCCCACTATCTACTCGCCTGCCATGTCTTGATGGAAATATTATACAGATGTTCTTGTAAGTGGGAGACTGCCTACTGTATTTTGTATGTTGGGGTTCTCAGCCACCATGGGCCTTGACCCCTGTCTTTCTCTAGCTAGGCCTCTCCATCTAAACCCAACAGATAGGGTTCGACTCCAAGGCTCTAGCTCCTTGGCCTTGGGGCTCGTGGCCCTCCTTTTTGCCCCCAATCTGGAGCCCAGCCTCTCTGGCCCAGAGGCCTGTCCACTGGCCCCACAGCCAGGGGGCCACAAGCTCAAAGCTGGGCAGCAGCCTCAAACCTCCACCGTCCCAACCCAAAAGAACACAGCCACACCCCAGGTGCACCAGGCCACCCTGGCCTTTTATGACTGCACCTAAGGCACTAATGAGGCCTCCTCTACCCCTACAACCTCGTCCACAAACCACCGGTGTTAATCAATCAAAAATTATAAACAGTATGTCCATGGGCTATAACTGCCACCAAAAATATAATTAAAGAATGCAGCATACCAGCTTACATTTTTTCAGGGGTTTGTGCCTCTGCTTCTCACTGTTTGCTACAGTCCTTCTTCTGGGGCTGCCGCCACTTCTCTGAGAGTCCTCAGTAGTTCCCATCCTGCAGCAGCTGGATAGCTCCCCAAGCCTCTCTGTGCAGTTCTTATATGTACTCTTTCCCCTTCGGCTGCTCACCACTACTGCTGCCCAGCCCAGGGTTTTTATAGTTTTGGCCTGCCCCTTCTGGTCACCTGACTGGCTGGCTAGGTTCAGCTTTTAACCCCCACCTTGCCAGCACGCTGTGCCCAGAAAGTTCTGGTCTTAAAGGGGCCAACCTGCCTTATGGTAACAGGGCTAGGGTTCCCTGTTACAGGAAAGAAGGGTATCCAAAGATACATTTACATTACAGCAACTGAAGCAGCTCTCAGTCAGAGCTGGCCTGATCTCTAACCAACAGAGCTAGCCAAATAGAACCAGTTCATTTTCCCTTCTTTAACTCATTTAAGTCATTTTATTATACCCATATCAAGTTGAGGCTTTGCTTTCACAGCTTCATCTACCCCAAGAAGACTTTGCTGGTGTAGTAACCTGGCATTTTATGATGGTAAGTGCAGGCATAGCCAACTCTATTATTCACTTGATTTGAGAGACTACAGGTTGAAGGACTAAGCACTACAGGAAAGACTCCTAGCATGACTCAGTGCTACCACATCTGGAACCTGAACTGTCCCTAATCCTCCACAGCATCTCCTTAGTAGCACCACACAATCTTTTGGAAGTTGCTAACTTTTGAAACAATTTGTAATACAAGATCACTTGCTGACCAAGGGCTGGCCTCTTTTAGGTGCTATAGGGGTCAGCTTTCCGATTACAGTCGTCACTCCTCAAGCTGCACCTTACACCAAGAAGGAAACATAAGTATGTTTCCAAGCCAGTAAAAAATCATTACATGCTGCTGTTGAATCAAGATGACATTTAGATTGTTTTTTATTTCCTGAGTGGCACAAGATAGAACACAAGTAGGCGGTGGAACGGTGGGAGATCAAAGGCACTGCTGCCATTGCACAGGCTAAAGCAGCTCAATAATTGAAAACAACCACTTCCTGCAGTGAATCGATGTTGCACGACTTGGACCAGGTTTTGAGTTAGGTAATAGATCTCCAGCACAATACAGGGGAGGAGATGGTTCAAAACTTAGACTGCAGGAAATCCAGCATGCAGCTTCCCGCAAATCAGCTTTCTGTTTTGTGAAAAGGTTTCTCAGCAGCGCCAACATGATGGTCTTATGTTTCCATGCTCTGAATGCTTGCGCAAATTAATGAGAGTAACTGTAGTGATATGAAATTTAGAGGCTAAGGCCTACTCTCTCACAAAAATGTCCATATTACAGTAATAAGACTCAGACTCAAACATTTTAGTCTTTGTAGATAATCAATTTACCTCAAAAAAGAAGCAGCAGATATTTTAAATCTGCACCAATAAAGACAATAGTAAATTTTTCAGCAGACTTCAGTGGCTCCAGTGCTGCTTGACACTGAGAAACCTCAGTTCCCCTTGACTGACAGGAATGAAAGGGATGCACTATTCTGCCGGGCTGGGCTTGAAGACAACTGGGTTGTTGACTCCTTGTTTGTGCTGGAATTAAGTAATTTGCTTACAATAACTGCTGAGGGATTTTAAACCCAGAATTAATGGAGAAAAATATGATATATTAGTGCATATTTCTGTAAACACACCCTATGGGCATGGAACATTTAAAATGCAGAACGCTTGGGGAATAGTATTACAATATATTATTTCCAAAACAAAATAATCAAAAGACAGGGAAATAAAAAAAATCTAAATTTGATAAATTTGGCTTTATAAAATACAGGTAAAATATAGGGCTGTGCGAATCAGCACTGTTCCGCTTCAACTTATGTTTCAACGTTTTGATTGAACAGTGTTTTGTTTCAAGTATCATTTAATTTTGAAAGCACTGTTCCATTTTGTTTTGTCAAAACTGTTTTGCTGTTTAGATGTTTTGCCCACCCAGCACCAGGAAAATCAGTGCTGCTGCTGGCAGCACCAGCTTGCTGTCATCCAGCAGGCAGATCAGGGGCTTGCCCGCAACCCTGGGAGGGCTTCAGGAACTGTGCCGGACTTTTCCCAGGGCTGCGGGCCCCTGATCTGCCTGGTGGATGACAGGAGGTTGATGCTGCTAGCTGGGGTCAGTGACAGGACTGATCTTCCTGGCACTGGGTGCACATTGGGTGACAGGAGCACCCAGCCGAGAGCAGCAGCCTCCAGTTATCTGGGAGGCAGATTGGGGCCTGCACCCCCAGGAGGAGTCCAGCACAGCCCCACAGCCCTCCCAGGTATGTGGGCTAGCCCCTCCGATTGGCCTGACATATGACAGGAGGCTGCTGCTGCCAGCTGGGACTGGTTCTGAAGGCAGTAAGCCTGGCTTCGAAATTCAAAATGTTTTGAAACTTTTGAAATGTTTCGAGTGTCCTTGTTTCATCTTGCAGCTTTTTTGAAGACTTTTGTTTCATTTCGATTTCACTGTTTTGAGCTTGAAACGCATCTAAACAACTTCAAAATGAAACACCAGGAGAAATTTCACACCCTAGTAAAATACTATATAGTCAGAATGAAAGATTTAAGTAATTTCAGAAATACTGTTACAAAAATACATTTTTTGTTTGTCAAATAACTTCAAGCTCCCTCTGAAGTCTGACTTTCCAGTGTGCTCATGTTTATATAGAGATTGATCTTAAAAAAAAATAGGTTGGGGTGGGAGGGACAAAACTGTGGTCTGTCTTCTGAACCTATACAGAGAAATAAATGTCACTGCTATCTATCCATCTAATCTAGTTCTATGGCCCTTTTACTGTGGCCTCTGAGCACTTAGCAGTTAGCATATTTCTTTTATAGCCACATGGGGAGAGAGAACCAGGGCACCTGAGGCTACAACCTCCTGTCCTGAGCCAATGGAACCTGAGCTGATGGGAGCAAAAAGAAAGGAATATGAGTGAGTCACCAGCTATTTCTCAGCCAACTCCTAGGATACTACAACAATGTGCTTCCCCTTAATCAGAGTGTGGCAGAATGATAATCTATTCTGGAAGAGTCCATTAACAAACAGTGACAGTGAATGATGCTCCACACCTCCAGGGGATGACATAGAAGATAAAAACACTAATGGCCCTGTCTTACAGTCTTTGCACATCCATCCAAGTCTTATTAACTTCATACAAACAGGCTCATTCCAATTACATTTTCAATGGTGTCAAACAACAGCCCATTGTGTCCATGGATTTGGGACAAGTACGAAACTAGTATAAGCAGAATTGAGACCAGTGATACCAGTAAGAATTTTCCCTATATAAAACTGATAAAGAAAGAAAGAATTGGCCATCTCCTTGTAATGCCAATCATACCCTCAAATGCCACTATTAGTATATTTTGGAATAGCTTCCATTCTTTGTGCATTCAAGATATATCATTTGTGAAATGCAATAATGTATAACTACGTCTAATTTCCCCACGTACAATGTTGACAATTTAATCCACACCCACTTGTACATTATTCTTCATTGGTCAAAACAAATTGAGTTTTCACTGAGTTCATTTGTTTCTCTGACATTTCCAATCTTCATTTGAGTTTTAAGCATTACAGAAGCAGATGAGATTCACAGTATGTATATAGCCGTAATTTCTGAAGCACAGAGATGCACTGGAAAAACTGGAATTATGTGTCTGCAACTTGTAGCTTAACAAAAAGACAGTTCTTCAGCTAAAGAAATGGGCCTTGCAGCAACAGGAAAAAATACATTAAAATAAAAACAATCATCAGCCCAAATTCTTTCTTAATACTGATGATGGCAGTAATAAAGCATATGAGACCATTAAAATGGAATCTGTCATGTCTATGGCTGAAAAAAGAGCTAGTGTACATTCAGGTATTTTGAATAAATGTGTTTATTCAATCATTATTCTTAGCAACTGAGTTGCAGCTCAGCATGATAAGTTTCTGAGCAGTATATAAAAGAGGTCAGATGTTCTGATGCTGTATTAAGGAAGGATTTTCCCTCCCTGATTGTACATGAAAAGTCTGGATTGTTCCTCAGACAGGTCAGCTTTTCAAATCCTTTCTAATACTGGGATTCTGCATTTTCTAACTGTAAGTCAAAATTCTGCAGCAGGACAGCATGTCCGAACATTAGAAAGCAAGCTTAAAAAACAATAGACTACTGACGATCACTAAAACTCTTCAAACGGAAAGACTACTGTAGCAGGGCACTGAGGTGCCTGCTACTTGTGGAGCTGTAAGTGAGGAGCCCAGCTGTGGGTTGCCAGGGTAACTAATAGGAGTCAGCTGACCGGAAAGGGCAGGGCCTGGCTCCCATATAACTCCCAGGCTAAAGCCAGGCAGGCAGTCGCCTGCCAGCAGCCATAGGGGTAGGAACTCTGCCAGAGTGAGAAAAAGGAAGAGGCTAGAATGCACAGACAGTTGTTTGGGTGAGAGATGGAGAAACACGGTGATAGACTTGAAGGTGATTATGGCCAGATGGCTTAGGTTTACGTTATAGCCAAAGGGCTTGAATTTGCGTTGACGGTTTATGACCGGAGGACTGGGTGAGGCTATAAGGGGATGGAGGAGGCCTCATAGGGGAGCCACAGCCATGCAGATACCCCAGAGAACCCCCAGAAAGGGGGCTGCAGAAAGCCATAGCGCCTGTGGGGCATGATTGTGAGACAAGGCTGTGGAAAGCCACAGCACCTGTGCAGCACGTTTCCGAGACAAGCCTGCAGAAGCCATAGTGCCTGTGGGGCACAGCTGAGAGACAAGGGCTGCAAAGTGCCCGAGCACCAGAGAGGATGCAGAGAGTGAGATAGACCAAACAACATCTGGTACATCTGCAAGGCTTGGGGCGTGGTACAGGGGTGGTTGGAGCCACGCATAGCCCATAAGGCTGGGGTGTTTGGAGCCAGGTTGTATAAACAAGGATCAGGGAAGTAGGAACAGTGACCAGGAAGACAAGAGGCAACCTTTCTTTAACTTTCATAAGATCAAGACGTGGTGGGCATGAACAAGGGTGCATTAATGCAAACTTGGCACGGCAGGGGGGCGCTAGGGGAGAGCATGGCAACCCTAGGACGTTTCCCCCGCTTGATACAACTACCAGCAATAATGCCTGCCATTTACATTCTGTTTCTCAGCCATCACAACATTTTACAAAGCACAGGAATTCGGCTGTAAGAGAGACTCTTGACAATCCTCTTGGCATGCCAGTAAGTCACAAAATGTAGTTTAAATGTGCCTATAACAGGGTTGTCTATTCCCTTAAGAAGGACCAGCCAACCCTGTTAAGGATCTGCAGATGTGGGACATTGTGCTAATAAGAAAGTGTCCCACTGGGAGTTTAAAACCCAGAAGAGAGATTACAAAGATCAACTATGCAGCTATAAGCAAAGCAGCTTGCTACAGCAAGGGGCCAGAGTCAAAGGGCCAGTTCCCACAACAAGGAATAAGGATTTTGATTTGTTTCCTTATTTGTCTGTTTATAGCTTAAACACTGCATTTTAGTTGGAAGGAGAGGCTGAAGTGTTCCCCAGGGAGCAAAGCTTCTTGCAGAAGCCAGCAAGCTAAGCAACCTGCTTACAGTGCCACATGAAAACAATTCTGCTAATTTTCTTCAGGGTGTAAGCCTAGCCTAATAGATCTTGCTGGACTAAATCCTGTAGCTCAATACTGATTTTTTAATTGAGTAATTATGGAGTGCTGCTTGCTACCTGAATGGAGATAAGTGCCACAGTGAAAGGGGTCTTGTTTTAACATGGGCTGTGTAAGCAAGCCCATGTGTTTTTAATACATCTGGTGGTGGGAAAAGGTTCAGTCAGGGGTAGATCAGTGGGGAGGGAGGATAGCGGTGGGGGAGGGTGAAGCGGCGTGCCATTGGAGGCCTGCTCCACCCAAACCGCCTAGGAAAGGCAGTGACATTTCTATTCAGGTAGCAATGAAGAAGTAAATTCATGATTATAATCGACAAGATTCCTGCTAATCTCTCTTCATTTTACCGGTGTTAACAGCCCTCTCTCCTTTTTAACTTTCTTGATGTTTCACTATCAAACTACCCTTTCTTTTGCATTTTTTGCTATCTGTTAGCCATTCCTGGTAACATCTCTCTTCTGTTCCACAGACCTGTAGACTGTTTTTAGCTCTACACAAAAACCTTAACTTAGGTGCAGAAAGGTTTAGCATTGAAGT
This sequence comes from Gavialis gangeticus, assembly GCF_001723915.1. NCBI lineage: Eukaryota > Metazoa > Chordata > Crocodylia > Gavialidae > Gavialis > Gavialis gangeticus. Next base: position 160,406,994 of record NW_017729022.1, on the reverse strand, counting down.
TTTGGAGTAACTGTTAAGACACTTGAAAAAACTAGATTTTGTTTTATAAATCTGAAAAAGAGATGTACATTTAACTATAATGACTACAGGACTAATGAAACAATATCTTTCAGTAGTTTTTTGCCCAGCTTGTATTTTTAAAATTTAAACTATAACCTGGCAAATTAGTGCACATTCCAATAGCATTACACTTATTTTTGCTTTGATCTTAAGATAAATAATGTAGCACAAGTCCCCTAGTATATTAAGTAAAGCTTCTAGTTTCTCTTTAACTGGAGAAAAATATGTTCTGCTATATGTGATGATGTGTTTAGTTATTGTACCCAAATGGCCTTTAATAAAGGTTGAAACTGTGTGATGCACAAACCAGGGAGACAGCTCTAATACAGAACATCATAGAAGACCCAAAAATAGAAGTGGGAGGGAACAACAAATTTCCGAAGTTGTTTCTGAGGTGAACTAACAACAGGTCAGAATATTTTTAACATTATGGATTCTTATCTAAAATCTCTGGGTTTATCTTGTGAATCATGTTTGCAGACCGAATACTGCTAACATTGCATGGCACCCTGCTGTACCCTTGAAAGGATCTCAAGACACCTCTGGATACCATGCCACCCAGGTTGAGAATTACGGCAATAGAGCAAGTGCTGGTACTCCGTTTCCATTGTGGAGAAAGATTTTTGCCTCATTTCTGGTTCCAGTTTAACTAGCAGATAAAAAGGAAAATCTCATTTGCTTGAACTAGATCAGCATTGAGAAGCAACCAAGAGTAGGAAAACTGTGTTTCTCTTTTGATCCGTTAATTAAAAAAATAAAGAGAATAAACAACACACGGGTGGGAAAGGATGAGATGTAATGATTCTAAAACACTGAAGGAAATGGGGCTGGATTTTCAAAAGTATTTACAAGTCTACAGATGCATATACATGCCTACTGGAACTTTTAAAGCACTTAAACCAAATTAAGCAATGAATGTACACTAATTTCAATAAAAATTAGGCCGCTAAACTGTTTGTACACTCTTGAAGATACCTATTGGGATTAATGTACAGCTGTAAGGTATGGACAGAAGTACCTATTAAAATGTTTCAAGGGCCTTTGAAACATTTCAACTGGCCAGCTGTACAAAGCTACATGTGTTTTGAAATGTTCCAAAGTGGCTGAAACACTCCAAATACCACCTCTTCAAACGGAATACTATTTTGGAGCGTTTTACTTATGGTTACTAGTGTATTGGGACAGCACATGGGACCTGGGCTAAGGCTGGAGACAGGCTTATAATGGAGATGGCAGTTATTTAAATTGGTGACTTATAATGGACCGAATTATTTACCAATTAAGGTTGCTGGCGGACATCACACCATTGTGTTAATTAGTTTCCCAGTTTCTTCTGCTTTCACTGAATCTAAGCCATTTGGAATCAAGGATCCAAAGCTTGTTCCTGCAGCCCCCTTTTTTCCACTGTGTCTGAATGGAGTTGGGGGATCCTGAAGAAACAAGCTCTTTATGGCTCTTCTCATAAATAAATCCTCCCAGTGCTTCCTCTAACACCCTAACCATTCCTGCTACTGAGCCATCCAGGTATTCTTCATCCAGATCTGGCAATAAAATGGCCAGAATTAAACACAATGGTCTGCATGCTGTGCCATCAGTAAATTTTGGTTACCTAAACACTTGACTGGAATGCTTTAAAACAAGGCTGAGCCTGTTTTGAGAGAGCTGGACCAGATAGGCATTTCTCAACCTTTTTTGTACCAGGACCCATTTACAAACATTGATGGCCAGTCTCAATCCAGTAAACAGTTTAAGGAGAAAACAGTCCCCTGGCCTTCCCACTGCCAGCTGTTTCAGTGCCAAGCCACAGCTCCTCCCTGCCACCATGCTCCAGCAGCAGTGGCGGATGGACCATGGAGGCCATGACATCACTTGTGCCCCCCACCCCGGCCCCCCAACACATTGTCTATGTTCCTCCATTCCCACAGACTTACCTGTGGGGAGCTGCAGGAGCTGCTCTCCACGCTCTCTGGCTGCCATGTGCATGTGTGTGCACACACACGCACTTGGTGCCCTCTGCCCAATCGCCCCCCTCCCACTCCCCCCAGTCCCAAGAAGCCTCTTGCACGCTGTAACTCTGCCACTCTGCAAGGGAAAACCTGTGGTTTCCCATGTTTTTCTTCTTTAAAGGAGAATCAATTTTTAGATTTTCTTGATCCATTGTTAAAGTTTGTTCAAAACCCTTTCATATGTTCTTCTGACCCACTTTTGGGTTGTGACCCATGGGTTGAGAACTGCTGAACTAGATGACCTGCCAAGGTCTCTTCCAGCCTTTTTTCCTATGATTTCCTTATATAAAACAACCCTAGTTAATATTTCTGCTTCAGCTTTGGGAAAAAAATCCAGCACAAAGCAATTTAGTCATTCAAATTTTAAACAGTATAGGGAACTCTTAATTCATTTGGAGCAGGGGCCTACCTAGCTTGTTACATTCATAATTAGTTTTGAACTGTTGTCTTTTAAAACTCCAAGATGTGGAACAAGTCATTTACAATGGCTTTTAGAAACTTTAATTTTAAAATTGTTTTGTACCATGATTCCAATAAACAAAAAAATCAATGCAATTTTCCTTGATATTGAGTGGATCTCTACAGTCAGTATCTACTGGCTATGTTCATTTGACCAAGTTCATATAATTCACTGCACTCCCATGCATGAAACTGGATTGTCACAACAGATTTAGCTAAAATGCTGAGTCTTAACATTTCATTATTACAAGTCAGAATTCTCATAGCATCATTTGTGTCAAGCAGAAGTTCCTTACTAAAAATCAAGTCTTAAGAATTTTGATTATAATAAATTGAGGCAACCAGTAAATATTACTGCAACTTGCCAGCTTTATGACTGGAATGTCAAACTCCATAAAATATTGTTAAATTGTCACACTGAACAGAAATTATGTGGATTTAAAAGGATTAAAGAGGGATAAAAGAATAGAAGCAGCTGGAACGATATAACAGCCTGTTCATATTAAAAGTTTTGCTGGAGGGCACAGGGTTTTTTTCTACCACTGAATTTTCCTGTATACTTTATTGCCACCTAAGAGCTTAGTTACAATTGCCTTACATTTTTTATCTTTTGAAGAGCCAGCTGAAGTGGCTAGCATTTTACAATGAAGCCCTCTTCTAGCACACTGTTTGCTTGTAGCTATATAGATTATTTTTGTCTGATACACTGAACGTTTGGTAAACAAGATGCACCACATTTTCAATTATGCTGTATTTTCTATTTTATTGTTTTTCTATTTTACCTCAACTATTCATACCAACAGTTCCAATGTGAGCTCAACAGTGAAGGATTGGGAATTGGGGAAAATGAAGGTGCAACTATTTTGTTTTGTTCAGCCACTTCAACTTTTGCTGATTTTTTGTTCTTCCAGACGGAAAGATGTCACTTTGTGAACCTACAGATATTTGTAATGGTTTCCCTTAAACCATTCACTTAGTATGGTTTTGTTCCTGATTTTGTCACAATGAAAAGCAGTTGGAGCAACTCTGAGTTGGGACAAACTAACATTTGTAATGACTTCAAAAGGGGAAAGGAAGTTGCTGTTACGCTATGTTACCAGTTCAATAAGTCTGTAGGGATATAAAGGTAAAGTTACATGTTACACTTACTAAATCTGTGAAATGTTAAATGGTGTTAAAGTTGGAACATGTGTGAGCAGTCGCACATTAAGGGTTAATACCATTTGTTGCCTGCACAGCTCTGACTTGCCACTAGAAGATTGGTAAGCAGGGGTTTAGTGAGGAGCCAGGACACCTGAGCCACATCCACATTAGCATGGACATTTGTTTCCCCAGGGACAAGTAGCAGCGGCATTGTGCCACTGCCAGTTGTCCATGGGGAATGCCCATGCCACATGCCCTCAGGCATGCCTGGGTGGGGCAGGGGAGGCTAGGGCAAGCAACTGTGCTGGCCCCAGCAGCCTTACCTGGGGTCCTGGGGGCCTTGGGAAGCTGCAGCCACGGTGCTCCTGCAGCTTGGAGCCTGGCCAACAGCTGGAGTATGGCTCCAGCTGGCCAGGCTAT